>NC_140592.1:688436458-689141434 GCF_964204655.1 Triturus cristatus
GTATGCAAGGAGCATACCCCCCAGCCCAACAGTGTAAGTACGACCCGTACCCCCACCCGCGGACGTACGGAGCGTACCCCCACCCCAACAGTGTAAGTACGACCCGTACCCCCACCCGCGTATGCAAGGAGCGTACCCCCCGGCCCAACAGTGTAAGTTCGACCCGTACCCTCACCCGCGTATGCATGGAGCGTACCCCCACCACACCAGTGTAAGTAGACTCGTACCCTCACCTCGAATGCATTGAGCGTACCCCCACCGTGTATGTTCCAAGCGTACATATCCTGAAATCGGAGGTGTGTGTGCAGAGTCCACCCAGCAGTGCCCTGAGACAGGAGGGGTGGGTGCCTATCACTCCCAGCAGTGCCCTGAGACAGGAGGGGTGTGTGCAGAGTCCTCCCAGCAGTGCCCTGAGACAGGAGGGGTGGGTGCCTATCACTCCCAGCAGTGCCCTGAGACAGGAGGGGTGGGTGTGGAGTCCTCCCAGCAGTGCCCTGAGACAGGAGGGGTGGGTGTGGAGTCCTCCCAGCAGTGCCCTGAGACAGGAGGGGTGGGTGCCTATCACTCCCAGCAGTGCCCTGAGACAGGAGGGGTGGGTGCAGAGTCCTCCCAGCAGTGCCCTGAGACAGGAGGGGTGGGTGCCTATCACTCCCAGCAGTGCCCTGAGACAGGAGGGGTGGGTGTGGAGTCCTCCCAGCAGTGCCCTGAGACAGGAGGGGTGGGTGACTATCACTAACAGCAGTGCCCTGAGACAGGAGGGGTGTAACACATGTGTGTGAGGCCAGAATTATCCACATGCATACTGGCTACAAGGGAACATGTCCCCATGAACTCATGTCAACAGACTCCACACACAAGTACAGTGATCACCAAGGATGCCACGATTGTTGCAGGTGGAGACATGGCCCTGCATGCATGGCCAAAGTAGAAGGGCTCCGTCACACACACAGCTCATGTAGACACAGCTCTGCGCTAAACATTGGGAACACCCTGCAGGGAAGAAAGCTGGGTACACAGAGGAAGGAATACACCCTGGGACAAGTGCACCATGCAGTAACTGCTTACATGAACAAAGAAAGTTAGCCAACACCTTGTGATGGCACACAGATCACAGGGTCCCACCAATGAGCAGTACACTACTACATATCCCACACACCCAAACCCTTACACACCACCCAAAACCATGTAGCAGCCCCACCAACACCAATACCAGCATAGCAGTAGTGTGATAATGAAAACAAAATTAAGCTTTATTCAGCATGAGCACAATGTCCGTGGATCGCAGGCAGTTCAATCTTCACAAAGCCCATAGGGCAGTCAATGATTCTCAGCTGGATGGGGGACACAGTGGGATGCGTGTCCCCTACCTTGCCTGCACAGTCAAATGGCATCGTCTTCCACACTGGTGAGGGCATCAGGGGGGGGGGGAAGCAACAGGCACCGCAGGGACATCAGGGCAAAGGGGCGGCGTTGTGGGTGCAGGGATGGAGGACTCCACCACAGGGGGTGGGTCAGTTCCAAAGGCGGAGGCCAGGATGGCACTACACACCTTTGCAAGGTCCTCCAGGGAGTCCCCTGCACCCGAAGGGACCTCAGGCCCCAAGGAGGGGGGGGGGGTCAGAGGGATGGGTCGCAGCGCCACCGGGGGAGGGTGGAGACAGGGGGGGAGACTCAACCACCCTGACCGGGGACCTCCTTGACCGCTTGCGTGGTGGTGTAACTGTGGGGCTCAGGGACAGAGCGGCCATGAAGGAGTCCTTGGGGGAGATGTGGCCAGGAGAGCTGAGGGGAGGGGATTTGGAGGGAGTGGACTGGGTGGAATGCGGACTCCCACTATGGCTGCGTGTCACACGTTTGCCCCCCGACCCAGTGGGTGTGCCTACCTCACCCTGTGTGTGCGTGTCAGGAGGAGTGCGGTGGACCTTCCCTGCTGGTGTGGTGCCCGTGTCCGTTGATGTGGGTGCATGCCGACGTCTGGGTGTACGTGGGACAGGCAAGGGAGTGGGAAGTGTGGATGGGGCAGGGGTAGGTGGGGGGAGGTCGCGCTGCAGGAGACCCACTGCTGCAGTCAGTGTGGAGTCTATGGACCTCAGCAAGTTGCGTTGGTCAGCCTGCGATGAATGAATGCCCTCCAAGAAAGCCTCGATGTTGGTGAGGGTTTTGCCGTGGGCATGGAGGACATTAAGGATCGCAGCCTGACCAACCTGCAGTTGCCGCTGGATGTCCACAGACTCTGCATTGGCGGCAGCAGTGGAGACAGGGGCAGGGGGTGCGGTGCCTGGCAGGAAGGAGACATGCTGTGACCGGGCACGCTGGGAAGGGACACGAGCAAGTGGGAGGCGGCTGGTGGAAACTGAGGGGGCGGTGCGAGGTGTTGTTCCGCTGTCAGCTGCTGGTGCAGCCTCTGCCCACTCGGAGACATCCTCCTCGGACCTGTCAGCTTCGTAGTCTGATGTGCCAGTCGACAGGTCCTCGGCCACACTCTCCTCCGCCTCTGTCCCACTCGATGTGCCAGACCCGATGTCACGGCTGGCACTGGTGCTCGGTCCCTCCGCCTGGTCTGTGTCCATGTCTCCCTCTGTGTCCCCCGACGATGCTGTGGGCAGGGTGGAGAGACAGAAATTAATCAGACACCTGTACACATCTGTCACATGAGTCCAATCTACATAGGTAACATTGCATGGCCTGAAAAGGAAGATCCCTAACATCTACTGAACAGGGTACCGATGTAGGGCATGAAACACACAGTTGGTTGAGCCACCATGCCACTGAAATACCATGGAGAGCATGAGACAATAGCTAAACACAGGAAACGGAGTCTGACATAGCACCCAGGCCCTGGGGACAATCCAGCACTGCATCTGCACCACACAGCGTTGGCGAAAATACCGATGACCAGGGACCATATCCATGAACTTGAGACACATGCTGCATAGGTAATGCTGAAAACATGCACAACATGACTCGGTCACTGCACATTGCGTGTGTGTCCAGACACATCACACACTGCCCAGACCCAGCAAGTGGAAATCAGGAGTTAACACATAGGCATTGCCCGCCCCAACAAGACCCTACACGAGGCAAATTGTTGAGACACAGGTGGCACCAACATCTCATAGTCTGGGTGATACACACAGGGGCAGGCAAAAAGCAAGATTGGACGCCAAACAGCCAAGGTGCGCCTGTACAAATAATGAGGTACCAGTGCCCATCCTCAGATGAGTATAACAAGACACACAGGCACTGGCAACTGTGAGTATGAAGAAGGACAATCAGGTCAGGCTGCACAGTGGACACCTGTACAAAATAGCACGTCTATATACATGGTGACAGGGGACAATGGCACAGAGCACAACCTACGCTGTAGACACTGAGATTGGCCACGTTTATGATGACACATACACCACTGAGGAAAAGGTGCCCCAGGGGACAGTAGTGGGCACGCAACTACATGCTACTGAATGGTAATGACTGCAACACACGTCACCATCCCTGCACTATGTGTATCGCACACTCATGCACATCATGTCACAGGCCACTACATAGGACATGCGCGCTGTAAGGCATGACACATGAGAGACCAACTCCCATGTCTGGAGTCAGCATCAGTGCCAACTGACATGGAACCCACATGCAGTGAACTTGACAGTGCACAGGCAAGGTCCCACAACCTGTTACACACCACCCCCACACATGATGCTACAGTCATTGTTCTCGTGGACAAAGCGCCAGCCTACATTACCTTGTGAAGGAGTGACTACACACAGACCACGGAACACATTGCAAGGAGGGGAAGGGTGGCAGGGGCACAGCGCTATACTGGGGCAAACAGGATCTGCACAGCACCTTTAAACCCTGCCAGTGAATTCATGCTACTGTGCCCTTACAAATGCCGGTGACACACAACAAACACACATGTACCTACCCCCTTCCGGCTGCTGCATCGCCTGTAAGCGCCTCTCCAGGTCTGGAAAGACCACCGGCAGCACACGCCTGTGGAGGTGGCTCAGACGGCGGCGGCCGCGGTTCTTGTGGCTCTCAGGTGAGTCCCCCAGCAGGAGCCGTGCAATCCTCCGCGTCCAGCACCGGATATCCTGCCAGCGTTTCCTCACCTGGGGCAGGCTCCGCCTCCGACCATCCACACCCCTCACGGCACTGACGGCGGTCAGCCAGATCTGCTCCTTGGCAGTGGCGCCTACCTGTGAGGAGGAACAAGTGACACCACATCAATACACCAGCCACATGTCACAGAGAGACATATGGGTACAAATTAGCTGGTTACAACAAGGCATGTCATGCAGCCAACGCATTGCACCTTTGTCATAGGGACATCATCCCCTGGTGAGGGAAAAAGCAGTACGTGCCACAGTGGGTACACAGGTGGAATGATGGCAATGTCACAATCAATGATCAAGGCTCACACTGTGCATCACACCCACCCCTCCTGTCTCAGGGCACTGCTGTGAGTGATAGGCCCCCACCCCTCCTGTCTCAGGGCACTGCTGTGAGTGATAGTCCCCCACCCCTCCTGTCTCAGGGCACTGCTGAGAGGACTCTGCACACACCCGTCCTGTCTCAGGGCACTGCTGTGAGTGATAGGCCCCCACCCCTCCTGTCTCAGGGCACTGCTGGGAGACATCAGGCACCCCCCCCTGGGACCCCCCCGACAGTACATGGCATGTGTGTTACACCTGGACGCAATGGCAGAAGTCACAGTCACAACATAGGGACAGTCTGTGGCAGTGGCCTATGCACTCACCTGATACCCTGGTCGCCCATACAGCATGGAGTACTGTGGGAGGTTCACATCCAGCAGAGCCATGTTCTCCTCCAGGGTGAATGGCTGTGTCCTCTCCACAGCCCTTGACATGGTTCCAGAGAATCAGTAGCAGCAGCTGGGTCGACGAATGCAAAGATGTGCAGGCAAGTGCTCCCTCATGGGACCTGGCTGCCTTATATGTGCCCTTCTGCCCAGTCTCATGCACAGGAGTACAGAGTGATTGGTCACTCACATTTGCATCCTATGTTTCCACCAATCCCTTCAAACCTAGCAGTCTGTGGGTTCCCTATCGGTTTCATTCTCCTGCATGATGTCAGCCCCACAAACACATTGCAACAAAGTAGAAGAATTCCAACTGACTTCTGCTGTGCACCTTCCAGAACAATTTCGAAATTTGAACTTGGTCTCCATGACAACCAGCATGCATGTAGGCCTTAATACTTGTCCCCTATGTAATTTGGAGCATCACACACAGGTACGGTGCGTTTCGGGGCCCTAGGGCACCCCAAATGCATGGCAACGGCCCGTACATGCATGCCTACGTTTACTATCACTATGGGTCTGCACGCGTATGCATACTCGTAGTGGTACGGGCCGTACACTCGCATGTACGCTCACTATCACTACGAGTACGCATACGCGTGCAGACCCATAGTGATAGTGAGCGTAGATGCGTGTGTACGGTCCGTACCACTACGGGTACGCATACGCGTGCAGACCCATAGTGATAGTGAGCGTAGATGCGTGTGTACGGTCCGTACCACTACGAGTACGCATACGCGTGCAGACCCATAGTGATAGTGAGCGTACATGCGTGTGTACGGCCCTATCACTATGGGTCTGCACGCGTATGCGTACTCGTAGTGCTACGGACCGTACAAATGCCTGTACGCTCGCCATCACGATGGGTACACATACGGCAGCACTCCCACAGTGATTTGGGAACATGCACAGGCCCTCTCAGCAGCAGTACGGCGGTTTTTACACATCACTGTGGTGATAGGCGACACACAGGTAGGAATAGGGCGGACATACTTGTCCATGGATGGACATACTTGTCCAGGAATGGACATCAAGGCATCGTCTGTGCATTACTACATGTGTGGGGCACAGGTGTGACAGGATGTGATGTGGAACATGCGTCCTGAGTGGAGAAGGCACCAGATGTATGATGAGATGTGTACAGGTGTACTGTGTGAGGGTGCAATGTGTGCCAGCCATGCCCTTGACTCCTTTGACATGTGTGCATGTGGGACTGCGCACTTGGGGTGAGCGTCACTGGCATGGCACGGACACCAACACACGGAAGTGTCCCATGATGCCCGGTACAGGGGTCATGACACATGACTTGTCACTACCACAGTGCACAATGTGACTATGTCATATATGTGTCCGGGATTTACATCAGGTTGATGTTGTAGCACCCTCAAAAGCTGCTGCCGTTGCAGCAACCAACATGTGGCTGTGTGTAGATTGTCATTGCACACTGTTCCGCACAACATGCCACATGTGTTATCGGATGTGAGGTGCACATGTATGCATGGGACACGGAGTACCGTTACAAGGCCATGTCAGCATCCTCACAAGGAATGTGTGGTGAGTCATGACATGTGCACCTTCATGGCAAGGTGTGTGGGCTGGACTAGTGTAATGTCATGTGACCTGTGGCTCCAGTGTTCCGCTACCAGTCTCTGCAATCGGCATCCCACTTCTGCTGATGTGTGGGTGTATGTCACTCCTGTCTTGCGTCGGGCTGTGCACTTGCACTGGGACACAGCTATTTCCATGGCGTGGCATGGGGAGGTTCTCAATCACCGTGTGTAGCTGGGTCTTGGAAGGAGTGTCACCTTGCATCCATACGTGTCCTGGGCATGTAGCACATACCTGACTCCCTATGTAGCATGTGTGTATTGCCAGATTTACATGTGCTCAGTAGACATGAGTTGTTCTCGTAGTGCACTCACTCTTCCTTGTCACTTCCAAATTACTGCAGAGCGCCGCCTCTTGCCCGAAGAATTCCAGACTTGGCTACCATGCAGGAGAATGACAGGATCCGGCTCTACCGCTTCACCCAACCGTTGATTCTGGAGCTGACGGCGAGACTGGCACCACACCTGCAACCGCAGCACAGGTATCCTACGGCACTGACACCCCAGCTGAAGGTAATGGCTGCCCTACATTTTCTTGCCACGGGTACCTTCCAAAATACCATAGCTCATGTTGGTGGCATGTCCCAGAGCATGTTCAGCGGTGTGCTGCATGATTTCTTGGAGGCCATGTTGATTCACCTGGATGACTTCATCAAGTTCCCAACCCCTGAACAGATGACTGAGGTCAAGCGTGGATTCTATGCCCTGGGAGGGATGCCCCATGTCATTGGGTCCATAGATGGGACACATGTAGGTTTGGTACCACCACACGCACGTGAGGTGGCGTACCGCAATCGGAAGCACTACCACTCCATCAATGCCCTTGTGGTGTGTCTGTCCAATATGGTGATTTCACATGTCTGTGCTCGTTTCCCAGGGTCAGCACACGATGCCTACATCATGAGGCGTCGCGGGATGCCTGATATGATGATGCAGCTGCGCAACGAACGGGCATGTGTTGTTGGTGGGTACAGTCTGTCTGTCCTGTATTCTGTATAGCCGACCAGCACGACCGCTTCACCAGTTCTAACGATGTCCATGTGCTTCCCATGTAGGGGACGCTGGCTATCCCAACATGCCTTGGCTGCTGACACCTCTCCGCAACCCCATCACGCCGGCCCAGCTCCGCTATAACACCGCCCATGGCCGGACAAGGCGAGTGATAGAGAGGACGTTTGGCATGCTGAAGAGCTGATTCCGGTGCCTCCACAAGACCGGCGGTGCACTCCCTTATGCCCCGGCGAAGGTCTGCAAGATCTTCATGGTCTGCTGCATGCTGCACAACATGGCAGTTAAAAGAGCTGTGCCACTCATCCTGAATCAACATGACGAGGACCATCCACCCGTGGAGGACGAAGGGCTTGGGAATGGGGCTAGTGATGTGGAGGATGTGGAGCCGCAAGAGGACATCCGGACTCGGCTCATACGCGACTTCTTTGCTTAGTGGTGAGTACCAGGGTCTGAGTGTGCACGCATTGGTCCCCGTGTGGCATGCGTTGTGATGTGTGTCTCCACCTGCATGTATGGCACGTGGGTCAGAGGTGTGTGTGGGTGTGTCACTGGAGTGATGGTGGCAGTGATGGTAGTATTTCCCCAATCATAATTGTGACCTAGCATGTTGTCATCCATACATGTGGCGAGTAAATGCACATGCAAGTGGCTGTGCTTTTTGTGGCTGACTTCTTGTGTGTCTCTCTTCCCCAGGTACCTGCGCATGCCGTTTGCTGGTTGCATTGTTGTGGCACTGCTATTCCTCATGGACATGACATCGTGGGCTGACTCAGCGTTACAGGCACGGACACGTTTGGAAGTCTCCATGGGGTAAGGGATGCATCTGGGGTGTATTGGGTGTGGCAGTTGTTCACGATGTGTGCACACTGCCCCGGTCGGGGTTTGGTTCCTCTGCAGACATGTGGCATCCCCATGGGACACGACATGCAGCTGGGTACACCTGAATAGATGGGCTGCCTGGTTGTCAGTCATCAGTGATGGGATAGTGGATTGTGATGATGGCATCAATGTGTGTGACACTGCCCTCGGACACATACGGTTAACATTGTCTTGACATGGCGTGGGACTTCCACATCAGCGGATCTATGGTGTATGTCAGGCTCTCCGTGTGCAGCTGTGGGTTTTAGCTGTTAGCCGACACTTGTGTGCCAGTTCCATGGCTATCACGCATTTGTGCTGCAGAAGGGGGGTGCCAGTGTTGGACCCACATGTTACTCCACATGATGTGTTCATGTGTACTTCAAGTTGCCTCTGCAATCCCAAAAACATGACTAATAAAGGTGTCCCTATGCCTCCAAGGTGCCTCTTCTCAGTCAATGCTGGTGTGTTGGCACGGTGCATCCTGCATGTCTGGCATGGTATTCCCTGATTGTGGCTATGTGTCAATGTGTCGAGTGGCAAGATGCAAGCTGTGTGTGTGTGCTGAGACTGTGTATTGGGCATGATGTCCATGACTGTGTGGGTATTGTGACATGTGCCATCCCCATGCATCCAACGTTGTCCATGACCCCATTCTCTGCATCCACCGGACTCAAGCTTGCAGGACATGGTTCTGCCACCTGTCTACACATACCTGGGTGCCCCCCAGGACACTGGCCAGGATCCCTGACCTCTGCGCATGACTGTTGCTGTACTCAATGTGTCTGTCAGCACGGTTGTTCGGCCACCCCCTCAGCTGGTTCTGCCCATCACGGGTGTGTATGGTGCTCCATGTCTGTCTTGCCTAATAAACTGTGACCCATGTGTCCTGTGCCAGACTCAGGCCCCAGGGTGTGGATGGTTGAAGTGAACAGATGACTCAGGCATGTTTAGACTGTACAAGACACATGTTAGGTAATAATGCTACCAGCAGGCATCTACTCTTAATAGTGTGATTTATTATTGGGGGGGGGGGGGACAAAGTGAGGGGCTTTCCGGGATTAGGGAATCCAAAGTTCAGTAGGGGAGTTGGTGTCCTTGCCATTGGAAATCCTCAGAGTCCATGCCACAGTCTTTGTCAACATTGGTCAGCCAGTGACCAGCAGGGCCATGTGGCAGAGAATGTCTCTTGATGCTGTGATGCTGTTGCTCCAGTGGGCCAGGTGCCAGGCCAGGTGTCCTGGGAGATGGTGATGTAGCAGCCACCCTCACGGTCCTTTCCGTGGACGACCCGGCTTCCTGCGGGGAACCTCAGCAGCAGGCCGTGACGACGTCTGGGATGCTCCGTCGGATGTTTCCTCCTCCTCCTCCTGATCCCTCCCTGTGGGTGGTGATGTTCTCCGCCTTCTGGCACAGGGAGGGTCGGCCATGGTGTCGGCCATCCGACGGAGTGTAGCGTGAATCCCCTGGAACGCCGTCACTTGCTCAGCCTGTCTGTCCTCCATCCTCCGTTGGTGTACCTGTAGACAGGCTATTAGCTCCGCATGTTGCTGGGCCTGCTGGACCTTGATCCCCTCGAGGACGGACACAACCTGGGCCATGCCCGTGGTGTCCTGCCGGTATGAGTCCAGGATGTTACGGACATGGGAAAATACCGGATCCCCAGCCAACTGGTCAGGCTCGCGCCTCCGCCGTCCTCCACTCCCACCACCCCTGCCCACTTGCGTCTGGCCTGCACTTGTGGGCACATCGGGTCTCCGGGACCCCTGAGGGGTGGCATTGGCGTTGTCGCCTGCCTCCTCCTGGGTGCCCGGGACACCGTGTCCCTCCTGGCGAGCCTGGCTGCATTGTGGTGTTGGGGCAGGGATCCTGGGTGTCTCCTGGGATGTGGCAGGAGTGGGGGTGGTGGTTGGCACGGTTGTACCTGACGCAGGTGCTGCAGGTGGTTGGACACCAGAGGGGCCAGGTCGGTCGGGGTCGTCCGCAGAGTGGTGAGAGTGGTCGCTGCCGGTGGGATCAGTCTCCTGCAGATCCGGGTCCTGTGAGTGTTCCCCCCCAGTGTTGGGGGGTGCAGCACGACGTTGACCTGTGTGTGAGAGGGAAAATGTTAATTTTGGTCCATGCAACATCCATGTTTCATCCGTTTCAAAGTTGGCACATTTCCTCTTGGAATTAGGATCTGTCTTGCATTCCACTCACAGTGCACTTGTGCATGGGTGTGTCCCTTGGGCACCAATTTGGCCCCTTTAACTATGTGTGGCACAGTCTTACTTGCTGCGTCAAGTGTGACTGCAGTCAGCAGTGGAGTGTGCAGGTGTGGCGAGCCATGCATTTGCGCCTTCCTTGTAGCACTGTACATGTGCACTTGGAGTGGATCCACACACTTATATGATGCAGGTGGCTGTCCTTGTGCTCGTGTACACGTTGTGACATGGCCCTGCGTTTTGCCATGATGAAGAGGGGGGGTTCTGGCACTGGCCACCCTTGTCTACATGCACGCAGTCCACCTGCTGACGAGCAGACATTCCCACACACCAAAGGACTGATTTGCTCTCCCTGTGTCACCCTCCTTCTCTGTCCCCCTCTCCCTCCCTCTCTGTCCCCCTCTCCCTCCCTCTCTGTCCCCCTCTCCCTCCCTCTCTGTCCCCCTCTCCCTCCCTCTGTGTGTCAGCCTCCTCCCTCTGTCCGTCTTCCTGTGTCTCCCTCCCTCTCTGTCCCCCTCTCCCTCCCTCTCTGTCCCCCTCTCCCTCCCTCTGTGTGTCAGCCTCCTCCCTCCCTCCGTGTGTCAGCCTCCTCCCTCTGTCCGTCTTCCTGTGTCTCCCTCCCTCTCTGTCCGTCTCCCTCCCTCTCAGTCCCCCTCTCCCTCCCTCTGTGTCCCCCTCTCCCTCCCTCCGTGTGTCACCCTCTGTCACCTTGGCCCAGCTTCCTGGGCACACACTGTTAGCAGATCTTTGAGTGGCCCTTGGCCTGTTGATGTGAGTTTGTTTCTGATCTCCAGGCACCCATTTTGTCTGCTGTGTGTCTGTGCGCTGCTGCTGTGGTGGTGTGTGCTGCCACTCTTTCACAATGTTGGCTGTTCATTAGCTGCTGTCATGTGCAAAACAGTGCCTTCACCCCCATGTGTTGATGCAAGGCGTCCGCCATTTGCTGGCAAGTCATTCCTGTGTTGGGACAGAGTGTTTGTCTGGCTGTGACCTAGGCCATATGGGCAGAGGGCATTGTTGTCTGCTTTGGAGTCGCACTATGTGATTTTTGGTGCCCAGCCTCCCGCCATCCGGGTTACCGTGTCATGTGTTGTTGTCTTCTGTGGCCTGTGACTTGACATTGTCCAGCTGGGTGCATGGGGCATGGTGGCAGCAGTGGCATGTGCCTGCTCATGGAGTGTGGTTGAGTCATGCGATGGCTTGTGGTGGTTGCGTGCCTGTTAGTAATTTTGGTTGTGGTTGCAGTTCCCCCCATGTGAGCTGCGTTGTTTGTGTACTCACCCGGGTCTCGGAGTCCTTCTACTCCTTCAACTGCCTCCACCGGCAGTATGGCCATCACCCTCTCCTCCCAGGGATGGTACTGTACGGCTCTGCGGGAGGGCCCTCCTCCGGTGGCGTTGGCCTGGTCGTGTTCCTCCTGCCTCTTGGCTCTGACCCTCCTCCGCAGATCGTACCACCTGTTCTGGCAATCCTGCTTGGTCCTCCTGGTGTCCGCAACGGCATTCACAGCATCGACGATGGTCTGCCACATGGCTGTTTTGGCTGCCTGGCTGGTGCTTCTGACCAATGTTCCAAAGATCTGTGGCTCGACTCTGAGGATTTGATCAACAAGGACCTCCAACTCTCGGTGACTGAACTTTGGATTCTTGGTAGTGGGCATGGTGAGGGGTGTGGGTGGGGATGGTGTGGGTGTGGGGGGTGTGTGGATGTTGGGGGGGGGTGTGGATGGTTGTCTGTGTGTGTGAATGTGATGAGAGGGTGTTTGTGAGGGTGGTCGTGTGAAGGTGTGCAAGTGTAAGGTGTGGTGTAGCTTGTAGTCTGGTTCTGTGGTGTCTGGCAGCAGTGAGTCTGTTGCAAAGGCTCATGGTTTGTGTGTGTGGGCCCTTTTTATTGGTCCATGTGTGGGTGTGGCAGTGTTTGAATTTTGGGTGGGTGTGTTATAAGGAGTGGTGGTGTATTGGGCCTCTGTTTGTTTTTGGCAGTTGCAGGTCAGTGATTGTGTTATTTTAGTGGTTGTTGGCCATGTTTAGTGGCTGTGTGCCTTTCGAATGGTGTATTCTTGTGTTGTTTTGTTTTGTCCTGGTTGTGTACGTGCGTTTTGAGCGTGTGTACGGTGTGTACATGGCCCATTTGGTTGTACGATTATGTCCTTGTGTGTGGCTTTGTACGACTCGTACATGCGGTTGTGATGTTGGGGCATGGGGTGCGCTCCGTACTTAGGAGGTTGTGTTGGGGGTGCGCCAGGAACTACTGGGGTGTACATGGACGGTGGTACGACACGTACAGGGGTGGGGGGGTGTACATTGACGGTGGTACGACACGTACAGGGGTGGGGGGGTGTACATTGACGGTGGTACGACACGTACTGGGGTGGGGGTACGACTGGAACGTACTGGGGTGTAGGTACACGGGGGGTATGACACGTACTGGGGTGGGGGTGGGGCTCGAACGTACTGGGGTGTAGGTACACGGGGGGTACGACACGTACTGGGGTGGGGGTGCGACTGGAACGTACTGGGGTGTACTTTGACGTTGGTACGACACGTACTGGGGTGGGGGTACGACTGGAACGTACTGGGGTGTAGGTACACGGGGGGTATGACACGTACTGGGGTGGGGGTGGGGCTCGAACGTACTGGGGTGTACATAGACGGTGGTACGACACGTACAGGGGTGGGGGGGTGTACATTGACGGTGGTACGACACGTACAGGGGTGGGGGGGTGTACATTGACGGTGGTACGACACGTACAGGGGTGGGGGGGTGTACATAGACGGTGGTACGACACGTACAGGGGTGGGGGGGTGTACATTGACGGTGGTACGACACGTACAGGGGTGGGGGGGTGTACATTGACGGTGGTACGACACGTACTGGGGTGGGGGTATGACTGGAACGTACTGGGGTGTAGGTTCACGGTGGTACGACACGTACTGGGGTGGGGGTACGACTGGAACGTACTGGGGTGTAGGTACACGGGGGTATGACACGTACTGGGGTGGGGGTGGGGCTCGAACGTACTGGGGTGTAGGTTCACGGTGGTACGACACGTACTGGGGTGGGGGTACGACTGGAACGTACTGGGGTGTACATAGACGGTGGTACGACACGTACAGGGGTGGGGGGGTGTACATTGACAGTGGTACGACACGTACTGGGGTGGGGGTACGACTGGAACGTACTGGGGTGTACCTAGACGGGTGGGGGTATACATATACGGGGGGTACGTGTCGGACGTACGGGGGCTGGGGGGAGTGTTGGGCGCGTATGCGGGCACATGTCTCCATGGTTGCTATAGGTGTTCGGTGCGGACGGTGTTTTTTCCATACGGTTGTACGCTCGGACGCACGGGATGGATCGTGATTCCTCGGTCGGACTTGGATTTTTACGTTTGTAAGGTAAATCGCCCGAGGACGTGTCGGACACATTTTCCGACCCGAGGACGTGTGGGGAATGATTCCCAGTGCGGTTCGTATGGACTTTTTACCATGCGAATCGTGATTGCCAGTTCGTACGGCACTTGTACGATTCGTACGGTAAAAAGACCCGATACGAGTCGTACGGGGACATTTTTTACCGGATCGTGATCGGCACCAATGTCTTTTACCTATGTGTTTTGGTTTTGAGTACAGTGGATTTAAGAACAGAGACATAGCTGCACCACTGCCTAGAGAACTTAGAATGAGGAGTTACCACTGTGACTAGAGACACAGCAGCAGCACTGTGTTGAACCGACTGGACCAAAGAAGCAGCTGCAGTACTGTCTAGTGGACTTAAAATGAGGAATTACCACTGTGTCCAGAGACACAGCTGCAGCACTTACTAGAGGACTTAGAATGAGGATTTACCACTAGGACCAGAGTGGCAGTTAGCAGCATTGTCTAGAGGACTAAGAATTAGGAATTGCCACTTGGGCCAGAGGATCAGCTAACAGCACAGCCTAGAGGATTTAAAATTAAGAATTACTGACAGGACTAGAGAAACCGCTAGCAGCACTGCCTAGAGGACTTAGATTGAGGAATAACTACTGGGAACAGAGAAGCAGCACTGTCTAGAAGACTTAGAAAGAGTAATTACCAATGGGACCAGAGTAGCAGCTAGCAGCATGGTCTGGAATTTTTAGAATATTGAATTACCAAAGGGACCAGAGTAGCAGCTAGCAGCACTGTCTGGAGGACTTGGAATGAGGAATTACCATTGGGATCAGATAAGCAGTTGCAGCACTTCCTAGAAGATTTAGAATGAAGAATTACCGCTAAGACTAGAGAGGCGGCTAGCAGCACTGTTTGGAAGCTTTAGAATGAAGAATTACTGACTGGACCAGATAAGCAGCTAGCAACACTGCTTAGAGGGCTAAATATGAGGAATTACAACTCACACCAGAGAAGCAGCAAGCAGCACTGTCTCAAGGACTAGGAATGAGGAATTACCACTGGGAACAGAAACGCAGCTGCAGCACTGTCTAAAGGAGTGAGAATGTGAAATTACCACGGAACAGAGACACAGCTGCAGTACTGCCTTCGGATTTAGAATGTGGAAGTACCAATGGGACTAGTTTGAAGTAAAAAGATTAAAGATTTGGTACATATATTTGTAAAACACAACAGTGTGAGTGTAGCCTTATGACAACTTTTAGCAAAGTGGAAGCTTGTTACAGACACAAACCTTTTGTCTGAAGCAGGCACCAGGATGGAATCCAGAGATGGCCTAAGAAAGAAGAGTACTTGCCGTTGTTGTTTTGCAATGGACCTGCATGAATATACGAGGCACTACATTAGCATGCCAGTAAAGATTGTTATTACAGTTACGAATTGCATTTGTGTTTTTGTAGAACACGAAGCCCTAAAGTTAATTACACAGTGTGACGTCACATAAAATATCCCCCAATTATTTGTAGTCTGTAATACTTATAAACACAGACAACAACAAAAAACAAATTTTTAACAAGCATTGGCATAGCCAATAGGTCTCGCCTTTGGGACCTTATAAATGTTTAGCCATGCAACACTTGACGTTGTTGCACCAAGGATATTGTACTGGATAACTAAACACATATGAGGTCCCAAAAGGGAGACCTATTGGCTATGCCAATGCTTGTTTTTTTTTTAAGGACAAGCAGTGCTATCAGGCACCGGCTGCCACTTAGTCGACCACATCCCACGTAGATGCTGCAGCCATCTTTGAGAGAGGTAGAGAGGTAGACAGAGGTAGACAGATAGAGAGAGAGGTAGAGAGGTAGAGAGAGAGGTAGAGAGAGAGAGGTAGTGAAAGAGAGGTAGAGAGGTAGAGAGAGAGGTAGAGACAGAGAGGTAGAGAGAGGTAGAGAGAGAGAGGTAGAGGAAGAGGTGGAGAGGTAGAGAGAGAGAGGTAGAGAGGTAGAGAGAGGTAGAGAGAGGTAGAGAGGTAGAGAGGTAGAGAGTGCTGGCATAGCCAATAGGTCTCGCCTTTGGGACCTTTTAAGTGTTTAGCCATGCAACATTTAATGTTGTTGCACCAAGGATATTGTGCTGCATAACTAAATACTTAAGGCCCCAAAGGTGAGACCTATTGGCTATGCCAATGCTTGTTAAATTAGATGGCAATTTACTTACAGCAGAGGAGATGGGTGTTTGAGGTCCCACTAATACATAAGGGTGCAAAGCCATACGTGGTAAATGTTTTAGATAGGGCTGATATAGAAGTGATTGTTGGATGCTAAGTAAAATTGAGGTGGAAGCACAAAAATACAGGAATTGGTGAGGACAGGAGGAATTGGGGCATGAAATTGTGGACAGCATTATGATTCTGAACAACTCCTGCGTCACACGCATGAGCGTACATGGATACTGAGGCATGCATTATTACCCGTTGACTATTTAATATTTAACTTTTATTCACTGTTTTAATATGCTAGATGCCCTTTTTGGAACAGTAAATAAAGAACCATGGTAAGTGATCTGTAGTGTTTTTTAGTACAGAAGAGTGGTCCAGCAGCAATCTGCTGCTGTTTTGCCTTCAACATTTTTGTTTTGTTTTACTAAATGAGATGAGGTGGGTGAGAGAAAGTGATGGGTAGGGTAATGGAGAGAACGGAGACAAGAGTGGTATTCCCATTGTACGCTGCTTTTGGTCAGATGGCAACTGTTGGTGTTTTGTGGGAGCAGATGGGATTTCCGGATGGTGCTCAGTGGGAGTGCTGGCTCCACATTTGTGGCTGCTGCTGTCGCGAGCCAGGCAGAACCGAAGAAAGGTGCGCTACCAGCATTATTAAAGTTAAAGCGGTGTTATAAGGGGCATCTCGCGAACCTCGCGCACAGAACAAAAGCAAGGTGCGTGGAGATAATAAAGTTAAAGCGCAGCATTGTGTGCTGCCAAAAATTATATATATTTAAATAAGTTGTGTTGGGCGCGCCGCACAAATGAGACTAAAAGCACTGCCGTGAAGTTAAAGATGAAGCACGTTGTGCCGCGATGTAAAAATAAAACATAGATTGGTTTAATCAAGGCACTCTTACTGAGCAGTACACGCTAAGGAGGAAGCGTGTAGATGTCGTCAGATACCGGTTGTTGCTATTGGGTGGAAGTGGATAAGATTTCCGGCCGGTGCTCATCGGGAGTTCTGGCTCCACGTTTGTGGCTTCTGCTATAAGGGGCATCTCCTGATGCAAGCTGTGCAGAATTGAAAGAAAGGTGTTGTCACTATTATTGAAGTTATCTTATTTTTATTTTATTTTAAAAGTTTTATATAGCGCTAGCTTGACCCGTAGGTATCAGAGCGCTTTACATACATACTGTAAAGAAAAACAGATGGAAATTGCATTATATAGTAGGCAGGCAGTAAGGAAGCAAAACCAGGGATAAAAAAATACAGCATGGAGGATAAGGTGGTTAACACAGTCCGGTCACCAACTATCCTTGAATGTCAAGAGAGAGTAGTAAACTCGGATATTGAAGTCTAGGTTAGTTGACGTTGGTCAGGAAAGTATTTGTTAAGGAGATGGATTTTCAGGTCCCTTTTGAAACAGGAGAAGGATGGGTTGCATCTGAGGACTCTAGGGAGAGCGTTCCACATCCTAGGAACGTTGCCAGAGAACGATCGGTATTGTGTGGTTTTCTTTTTCTGTTTCGGAGGAATGAGAAGGAGTGAGTTGGAGCTTCTCAACGTTCTGGATTGACCTGATATTACTAGTTTGTTGTTCAGGTAGTTAGGGGCCGGAGAGTGAAGGGTTTTGTGTGTGATGCAGGCCAGTTTGTAAACACATCTCCCTTCCATGGGAAGCCAGTTGAGGGAGTTGAAGTTAAAGCAGTGCTGTAAATCGGTGAGCTAACGGAGCTCTCTGCTGCTTGTCTACCTGTGGAGTTTGCCAGTCAGTAAGCTAACGGAGCTCTCTGCTGCTTGTCTGCCTGTGGAGTTTGCCAGTCGTGCACTGCAATGGTTCACTGCAATCGTGTGTTTGCTGGCCCGGGAGTGGTGCGTGCGTGTATGCTCTTTTTTGAAACACATACTTGTGCGTGTGGCGCGCCCCTGCTCGCTCCCACAAGGTGAATGCCGCCACAAGCACGAGTATGTGCTTCGAAAAAGAGCAGAAAGACGGCTAAAGGTCCTCCTATGCAACGCCTGCGCGCTGCGTAGGCAAGACCTAAAAAGCGCACATCCTTGCAACGCAGAGATAATGATGGGATAAATAACTCATTCAACATGAAGTGCTTGTTCCGTGAAGCATGTGGCGCTCTTACAATTTTCAAATTTGGAGGGATAGATTCAGTAAGGCTGAGTTTTTTTAATTTAGCTGTCTAATGCGAAGTAATGAAATACCGTTGTATTCTCCTAACAATTCCCAAAAGGTAGTTTGTGAGGGAAAAAAGGTAAATCCTTATGGCGGCTGCAACAGCACCTCTGTATTGAATTTCTTCTGGATAAACGGTCTAAAAGCAAAAGATTTGTAACCTATGCGTGCTATCTAAATCAGGACAAAACTACCATGTACTTTGTAAAATAGAAAATGTGTGTGTTCATCTAAGAAGTGACGTGTGTGTGTGTTTATCTGAAGCATTCTACACTCTCATCTAGTGGCCGTTGTGGACTTTAGAATTGTGGAACTTAGTATTTGGGACCGAAATCCTGGTTGTTTTTGAGCTGACATGAAGCATGTATCCCACCGAGAGTAAAATGTTCCTTCCGCTTTTGATGCCAAAAAAAGCATGTGATGGACCCTCGGAGCCGGTGGCTGCCCTGCATGGGGCAAAACAACCCCGGGCATGAACACAAAAGTTAGTTTTCAATAAAGTGCACGGCTTTTGTTTAAAATAAAGTTGTAAATTTGGTCTTCCGACCTCAACACCACCTCTTTACTGTTTTTTTTTGTTGAAGCTCCCAAACGTGTTAAATACACAAAAAACTTGCATGCCACTTGTAGAATATCACATGAAAAATTCCTTTTATTTTTTACTGTCCAACGTGTCTTAACTTGTGAAGTGTTTTTTGATTGTCACATACATGTGTTTTGGTCATTTAGTGTTGCCAACATGCTGCATTAAATTGAAAAAGGCGTAGAGTGTCCCATGGCGAACTCAATAATGAAAGTTGAAGTGCTGCAGCTTTGAAACGAGATGATCCACGCTAATCAAATGAAGAAAAACTTGTTCAGTTGTGGGAAGTACTTAAAACGCAGTCAACCCCCCCCCCCCCCCCCAAAAACAGATGAAAACAAAAGAAAGGCACGTATCCTCCGAATGCGGCTGCAATGATTAAATAAAATGAACCAGGCTTCTGTGAAGCGTGTGCAGAGCTTGTTCCAAATTTGAAACCCAACAAGCAGTCTCATTTCTCAAGGAGGCATTTAGAAAGAAAACCAGCAATTCTTAGCGTAAGGATGTGGCGTAACTTGGAACTGGGGAACCTGGTTCGAGTCTAGCGTTAGTTCTCGCGTGCCTACCATAGAAACGAACCAAAGCAAAATGGAACTACCAAATAAACAATAATAGTCTACCCGCCGAGACGTGATGGACCCTCAGAGCCAGCGGCTGCCCTGCATGGCGCAAAACAACCCCGGGCCCGGACACAAACACAAAAGTTAGTTAAATCACATTAGGAACACTGATGGAAAAGGAACAAAAGTAGATATTCACAAAAATGATAGGATGCTAATTAAAAAGAAACCCAACCTGTGTTTCTGAAAAAAGGAAGGGGAGGGGGACGGGGGCTAGAGAGAAGAGAAGACAGTAGAAAAAGGAAGGGAAATCTTTTTCTTAAAGACGAGAACCGTCACTCACCCAAGGGTGACATGCTTCATCATTGGGTCCCCTCTTGCACACAGTTACCGAAAGGTATCCAGTGTGGGCTACAACTCTCGCTATAGAGAGGAGCGTGAGGTGTTTTAATGTACCCAATTTCAACAGTTGGGGTGAGGGGCAGAGTGCATAAAAGAATATAGTGTGTGTATTAAAACTAGCTCATGGGTGACTAAACCTAATTTAATATGCGTCCCCATAGACCAGTATTAAAAAGTTAGTTAAATCACATTCGGAACACTGATGGAAAAGGAACAAAAGTGAAAGCTCACGAGGCAGAACTAGCAAATAAACAATAATAAACTGCCTGCCACGATGTGATGGACCCTTGGAGCCTTCGGCTGCCCTGCTTGGGGCAAAACAACCCCGGTCACGGGCACGAACACAAAAGTTAGTTAAAGCACATTAGGAACACTGATAGAAAAAGAACAAAAGTGAAAGCTCATGAGGCAGAACTAGCAAATAAACAATAATAGACTACCCACCGAGACGTGATGGACCCCCGGAGCCGGCGATTGCCCTGCATGGGGCGTAACAACCTCGGGCACAAACACAAAAGTTAGTTAAAGCACATTAAGAACACTGATAGAAAAAGAACAAAAGTGAAAGCTCATGAGGCAGAACTAGCAAATAAACAATAATAGACTGCCCGCCGAGACGTGATGGACCCTCGGAGCCGGCGGCTGCCCTGCATGGGGCAAAGCAACCCCGGACACGAACACAAAAGTTAGTTAAAGCACATTAGGAACACTGATAGAAAAAGAACAAAAGTGAAAGCTCATTTAAAAAAAGCACGAACACAAAAGTTAGTTAAAGCGAGCGAAAGTGAATGCTCATTAGAAAACAGATGGCCCCTGCGTGAGCCCCTCCTCTTTCCCGCAAGGTGGATGCCGCCAAATGCACGAGTGTGTGGAAAAGAGCAGACCAATTTCTAAAGTTTATCTCCTAGAGCAGCGCATGCTTGCTGCCTAGGCGAGACCTAAAAAGTGCCTCCTAGGTACTTCTCGACAGAAGCCACCGTCCCTTTCATGGCCCCGCCCCCTCCTTACACTGTGTGATTGTTCTTCAAATTGGCAGGAATGCTTTAAGTGGGATTACAAATCTGGCTGTTTCTGTCAAAGAGGCGTGGCCGTTGTAATTAAGGGCATGGCTTAAAACACCTAAGCTAAAAATCTGTGCTTAGCATTGTGTGCTGCCTGACTGGTGTTTTGCTGTTTCTGTCATTGCACCCAGATATAGAATAAAACAAGTGACATTACAACCACAACAAACCAGGTCTAGTGGCTTTGACAATGGTTGTTAGTTGCATAAGATGAGAGGCAACAGCTATGACTTTGTTGTATATAACATTGAAAATGATTCAGTTCTGAAGTGATGAGACTGTGAAAGAACCAAAACGAGTCTCTTTGAAGTTCCCTCACATGCAGGGAAGGGTGGTACTGCTGCAGAGTTAGGATTTCTTTTCACCCTGATGGTGAGGGCAAAAAGGGAGAGCCTGATAGGGACCCGTCTCAGCACCTGCTTTTTAGAACTGCCAGACACCTTCCTGCACATGAACAATCACTAATGCTGATTTGCTGTTTCTATGTTTGCTGTAGATTGCAGCACACATAGAAACAGCAAAAACAAGGAGAAGTTAATAATTTCTGCTTGTGTCGCCTGTTTGAGGCCAGGTTTTCCCTTGTCTTATTTTTGGTGCGTCCCCATATTTACATCACTCTTGTGAATAAGGGGCAGCGTAAAAAAGCAATGGGTGTTGCGGTGAAACACCCACAGCAGCACCCATGGCCCACCCCTTTGTCGCAGCGGAATGCTGCGGTAAGGGGCATATTTACAAGGTAGCGTTAAGCTGTATCAAGTGCCTTAACGCCACCTTGTAAATATGGAGCAGGGCATTGCACCACAGGAACAAAACTAAAAGTGACGTTCCTGTGGCACAATGCCCCTCAGGTTCTCTGTGTAGTGAACCCCTTAGTGTTCATCCCAGTAGCGCTATCTATTCAATTCTATATGTACCGTATTATGTTTTGGTGCAATATAGGTACTTTTCTTTTCTTGTAAAGAAAAGTGCTGGGCTAGACATTCACACATTGCACCTAATGTCTGATTGCATGAGCTCCAAGTCTCTACCACCTGCACTACTTTCCTGAGACACCTTGCAATACTCGACCTGGTACTCTAGCTCCCCAGGCCATCAGTGGTACAGTCTCAAACCACCACAGTTGAGGCCATTGGTTCCTGGTTGCCCTTTGGTCCACCAAATAGGTTATGAGAACTGAAAGCAGTGTAGGATCTGTAAAATTCAGGGGCATATTAGCAAGGGCTTCATCGTCGCTTTAGCGGCACTTTTTGCCACTAAAGCGGCGATTTTTTTATCGCCCTATCAGTAAGCTGTCGCTAACACATAGAATGTGTTTTCATGAGATACAAGGAAGGTGTGATTAGCTACTACTAATGTATATTGATTCAGTTGGTTTCATGTGTCTTATTACAGCACACCCTCTCCTTCCAAGGAAACATTGTTGAAGGAATCCCATAGAAACCTCACACTGCCTTGCATTGATTTCTTTACAGGTATATTACATGTGCTTATATATATATGTGTATCAGTATATTGAGTGTTGGAAAAGGTCTTCAACGTGGAAGGAAAGCTGAACGTTTTTGATAATGTTTTATTGTCGTTTCAGGTCTCCATCCCTGCAGTTCCCTTCCTTTCCTTCCCTCACTTGATCACCTCACTGCCCAGTGCCTTTTCGGCTCTTCTGGCTTGGGGCTATCAAGAGGTGGACCATACTCAGCTGCAAACCGATCCTAAGGATACTCAACCGTGACAGTTGGTGTGGCTGTGGTCTGGGCTCCCTTGTCTGCTGCTGGTTGTCGTCCGACTTTGCACCAGGTCAGAGCAGGTGTTAATTTCCTGCTGCTAACGTGCCTTATCGCCTGTTTTGTGATCTTATTGCTGATCTGGCTGGTCATTGAGGTGTGGCATTGTCGCGGCTTTTTGCTCGGGGATGCCTACTCTGCATCTCATTAGCGATAATTGCCAGGGTCATCTGTGGCGATGTTTTTTGTGGATGCTATCGCCATAAAATTGGTGATATCAGCTGTTTACACCAGTTTGTGAATGGGACGATAAATTTATCGCGACTTTCGCTGCGATAAAGTGCCGATAACTCGGCGATAGGTCCTTGAGAATATGCCCCAGAGGTTCTTACAGAAGACTTGGTTAGTGCACAGGGTTCTTTCTCCTCTGTTCTTCAAGACTTAAAGGCCAAGTGAGTCCAGGCAATATCACCTTTACCAATAGTCTCAGGATATTAAAAAATCTCTGGGCACCCCAACTTGTTAAAGCATCGTTTGACAAAGTTCAACCATGGGAATTTATGTGCAAAATCAAGGGACATTCAATCTTCAATAATTAAGCGACTAAGCCCTGTTTCAGGCCTCAACCAAACAGTAAGCCATAGGATCAAAGGCTGCAGTTGCAGAACTTTGGGGAAGAGATATCAATCTTCTAAAAAAATGAAATGAATGAAACTGGTCAGTGTAATTTAGGATTTTCTTTAGGCTTGGAAGAACTTGAAACCTGAGGTACCATCTGAATCCAAAGTTGATCAGTTGAAACTAGGGAACAGGCAATTTAAGTTTAGAGTCTAACTGCAAATTAATCATCTGTATCTTCAGCACTGTCAGTGCTATAGGGATGGTTCAAGGGGATTCACAATCAGAATGACTGACTTCAGCCAGAGGTCCCTAAAAAGGGGCAACTATACAAGCTCCAATGAATACAGTAAAAGGGTCAGGACAATGCAGGCTCAGCACATTTTTGACCTTGTAATTCTCTATGCAGGTACTCAGAGGTATAGTCCTGACCTCATGGGCTGTAATGTTCTTTTGCTTTCTGCGCAGCTTGCTTCTTGAAGATGACCACCATTTAGCTAGAATCTTCAGCAAGTGACACTCCCACACTCTGCACCTCCTTGTATGCAGGGATCTTTTTTGTTAATCCACGAAACAACTTTGTGGCAGCATTGGATCGTGATCATGGTCATCCACTATAATCTTCTTTCAGAATGCTTACTCAGAGATCAAGAACAATAACTCGAGGCTGTATTACAGGTATAAAAAATACTTCTTCTTTATTTCATTACCAGATTTCATCAATAGTACTCACAGAACAGCTCTCTCAATGCTCACACTACAGAAACTCCAGACCAACACCGTTTGTCCTTTCTTGAGGTACCACAGGAGACAATATCTTTTGGTCAGGGTCCTGTTCCTCTTTACAGTGAGACAGTCCAGCTAGCTATTCCAGGGCAGATCATAGTTGCTGAGGTCCTATGAAAAGATTTGATATAGTTCATGTCTACCATTTCTAAGCACTCGAAATAACAGCTGTCACTGCAATTCAACAGTACTCAATTTACTGACCTCTAGGTGTGGAAACTGACAAGGCTTTGCAGGGATGCCATCTTGTGACTTGCCAGTGGGCAGTGTTAACTTACTGGTATCTTGGCACAGCTTTATGAGGTGAAACCCATCCTCCTGATACAACCTGCACCTCCTGATACAACCTGATTCAAAGTACGCCGGTGGGGCGTGGGGTAGTTTAGGGTGGAGTCCTCTTGTGTGCAATGGTGTGATGTTTGATCATATTGTGTTTTGTAAAATATGTTGTTTGCGGGTTGTGTTAGGTGCTATTGTCTCTAAAGTGGGATGTGGTGTTGTGAGATATGAAGTGGTATGCTGTGAGGTGACATGTTGATGCGTGTAGTGAGACGGTCACAATCTATTCATGTGGTGTAGTTTGCCCTGTGGTGAGCATAGAATAGGTTGTCATGAAATGAGGTATGTTGGACATGTTTTATGGTGTAGTGTGATGGCATAGAAAGTTGTATTTTGCAGTAGTTGTATTGTGTTTAGGTTTACGGTAACACTTTCCTAGTCTTGTACAGAGTAATGTGTAGTTCAAAGAGCTCTCCGCTATGTAGAGTGCATTGTTCTGTGGTGTTATGCAGTATATACTAATGTGTTGTGATATGACAGTAATTATATGATGTTATGCAGTTTTGTGTGAAGGGATTTTTGTACGTGTGAAGATGGTGGCATGTTGTGGTATACTCAAAATTAAGGATGTTGCAGTCGTATGATGTGATGTAATGTGTGGGTTGTGTTCTGCTTTTTAGTTTGGTGCAGTAGGGTCAGGGCACCTGGGTGTCTTATCCCTGCTGCATGTCTCTAGGAGCCAGAGGAAAAGGTGTACTGGTGCTAGTTGACCTCCTCTTCACTAGCCAACCCACTGCATTCAGAGATATAGCCAATAATCAATGAGAGCAAGCTCTAATAGCATAACCAAACATAGGGACAGTTTACAACTGCTGTGGAGCCATTGTTCTTTCCTAGGTGGAGTTCTAGGGAGCCTTGCAGTTGAATGTGAGGTGAGAATGCTAGTGTGCCCAGGTGCAGGTCCATGGGTCTCACATCCCCCCAGGGTGTAAGTGAGCTACATAGGGGGCTGGGCAGGTGCCACATTTTTTTAGTTTTATATAGCACAAACACAGCCCAAAGGTAGCAGAGCGCTTTACATGAGCGCCAGTTGCGTTACAGACAGACACATTCATTTTGTTAGGCACGGGGAGATTAAGTGATTTGCTCAGAATCACAGGATGTTGAGCGTCCCTGTAAAGACTCGATCCTGATTCCCCAGCTTTGAGGTCGACCGCTCTAGCGGTTAGGCCACATCTTCTATGACACCATAACAAATGGCTCAATACGTTGCTACAAGGTAACAAATGGCCTCACCAATTGGCTTGTTGAGAAAGGGAATGGAACACTCAAAAAACATAACATATTTTTGACTTGGGCTTTGAAACTTGGCTTGCCAAGGGCTATCACACTCAAAACGGCTTGCTAAGATCTACCATTCTTAACAGTCCTTTGCTTAAGTGCATGGTCTCAGATGCACTGAGGTGGTGGCTTTTTAAAGGAGGACCTCTGAGCATGTGACCTAGGGTCACACACCACCACCACTTGCCAACAGCCATTGAGCAATGCATTGCGGCCGCAACCCATCCATATGGCCAGAGGGGCCAAGTCCTGTCACCTTTTTCTCCAACTAGAATAGTGTCTGTCAGGCTGAGCAAAGGTCAGCCTGACAGACACTCTTCTCGTTCTGGTCAGGCAGCTAGGACCTGGACATGCACTAAATGGGCAGGCACCTGGCCGCCTCAGCTGAATCTTGCTAGCTAAACTCTCCTTGCTAAAATTTCCGTCCGCCACTGATGTATTGTCCTTTTGACCAATAGAACAACTTTAATTAACTTTTGGCACTGCTTTTAGAGATACGTCATTCAAACACACACCTGCTCTTTACCTTAGAAAGAGTACCAGAAGAATGGCCAAGAGTAATCACACAATGGGAAATTGAGGAAGATAAAAGCAAGGGGAGCAGGAGGGAAGGGGGGGGGAGGGGGGTCATGAACTCAGTTCCACTTCTGGGGCCAAACAGAAAACATTGGTGTACGTTTATTTTTAAAACGTGCACTTTGACAAACACAAGTCTGCCATCCAGCTTTTCACATCAGCATGTTTTCAGTTAAAATGGCTCCAGAAATAAGGCCATGGGGAAAAAACAAACGGGAGGGAGAGTTAGAGGTAAAGGAGGAATTGGGGAGAGAAGGGCTTGTGATTCCAATTTCCCAACAAGATCTCTTCTTTTATAGAGTGGCTATGTAATGTGTTTTTATTTCTAAAGTTTTTACTCCCTTTATATAGGTTGAGGCTCAGAGAACGAGGAGGGTCATTTAATTTTAGGGGAGCACTATTCTGCTCCTCCAGGGCAGTGAAGGCGGACTCTAACCCTGGTGAATACATAGCTCACCATATTTAGAGATCTCTGTGCGGCAGCCATCTCTATGTCTGCAGAGGAGCCACTGTGGCTCTAACAAGCAGTGAAAGTAGCTAACTGTAACTGTATTGCATTTACATAGTGCTTACTACCCCTGACAAGGCGTCAAAGCGCTTTTCGGTGAGTAGAATGCTACTCCGGAACCCAAAAAGCATTAGTGGTGAATTAGTAGGAAATATTAAATTAATTTAAACGGTGGACATGTGAGTCTGTTATTTAGGTTGAAAAGGATAGTGGAGGGATAGAAGAGGGCTAAGCGGCTGTCATGTTTTATTCAGCTCCACAGCAAACCATGTACTAGTGCTTGGAAACCCAAGGAGTATTTTTCCCCATGGTTTTGGAGTATTTGTTTTAATTTCTTTCTCTACAGCACTGACAGACTTTTCTTTGTGACCCTGACCAGCAAAAAAAGTAAGTCAAACTAATAGCACTGACGGTCTGCGGTACCTACATCGATAGCCCTAAGTCTCTTGGGTAATTAGTGTACCGAGTCTGTCAGCGTGGCCAGCAGCCGCGGCCGATGTGGGTAAGAGTGGTGGGTCCGCTAGCGGGGGATTTTGACAGACAATGACGAGGGAAAATTAAATAAATAATACATTTTCCCTCATCCTCGTCTGTCGAAATCCCCCTCTCACCGGGCCCCACCGCTCTTACCTGCACGGGCAGCGGCTGGTGGCCAGCAGGGGCACCGCTGGTAGAAAACAGACCTTCAGTTTGGTGGACATGGTTCTCTATCTACCATGTTTGTGGTGAAGTAGACCCTGTGTGTCAACTCTAAATAAGCCCTCTGTTATTATATGTGTACTAGGCTACTCTTCAAGTGTATGTATTCCCTTGTTCTTTTTCAGGTAGAATGCCTTTTAAAGGCACCTACTCACTAGGGGGCATATTATCAAGCCAGGCGATACAATTATCGCCGCTTTAGCGGCAGTTTTCTGCCGCTAAAACGGCGATAACGGGCTTGATAATATGCTCTATGGAATTCCAATTGAAGCCCATGTTAGATGTCTTTCACATCTAACATGGGCTTCAATTGGAATTCCATAGAGCATATTATCAAGCCCATTATCGTATTTTTAGCGGCGATAATTGTATCGCCTGGTTTGATAATATGCCCCCTAATCCCTAAACCAGCACCTAAACCCAGCATTCAAATCCCGCAGGATGGTGGGTAGATTTCTCCTGTTAATGGTAAACCTGAAAAAAACATGCTTGAGTATCACCTGTCACCACAGCTTTTGAATACACAAGGGTTTATGCTCTCGATATAATGTTGAGTAGGGTTGGAAAACATATTTAGTGCTAAATCTAAAAACAAAAAAACATGCTGGAGTACCATCTGTTACCTCAGGTTTTGGAATCACAATGGTTTAGGCTCTCGATAAAATGGTGATTATTTCCACGACGGATTAGTCCATAGTGTGAAAAAATGCAGATGTAGGATTTGTTTGAAATTATATTTAAAACATGAGGTCGTATGTCTTCCCAACGTATGGTGTATGTGTATCTTCCCCTGTTCTGTTTTAAATCACCTTGGCAGTGAGGGGCCTGGGTAGCTGTCAGTGGGTCAGTGAGGCACTGTATTGACCTTTGACCTCTGGTCAGCCTGAGTTCACAGCTGCCCTCAAATGCGAGGGCTTGTTCCTGGCAGGGTGGATGCCTGAGGGAAGATGCGTTTTAATCGCAGCCGGTCATCGGGTGATGTGTATAGTCCAGTACCTGCTTGCCCTTTGTTGACCTTTCAACTGCACCTTCTTTTTTACTTCCTTCCTTACACGTGAGGTTATCCTTCTGTAACACTTTGTCCCCTATCTCTTTGTACTTGTGGCCATCAATAGCCAGACTTGAATCGTGAACCGGAACTATAGATCGCACATTTTTTTGCGTCCTATAGTTTTACATTTTAGATTGAATCATCAAACAATTTCATTGGCATTATGGAGCTGGAAATCGTGTAGAATTTGATCAAAAGTCACATTTTGGCTATGTTTAATTTGTTGAAAAAGGCTCCCAAAGTTTTTTTTAGGGGTGCATCACCTGGGATATTGCTGTATACCAAGGCTGCCTAGTTCTGATTCCACTTCTTGTCTCGTACTCCCACCACCCTACACTTCCCGACTATTTATCTCAAGCTAATAAGTTCTTTTTATTTTATGCCCTGCTACCGATCTTTGTCACAGTTTCCTAACTTTCTCTTCTTTCTCCATTGTCTGCCTTTCTCTCTCTTCTCAGTCAAAGTCTGTTGATGAAAACTTTACTTCCATGCCCAAGCTTTATTTCAATCTGATTTAAATTGAGCACTCTTTCTTACCATTGATATCTTCTCCCCTACCACCACAATGTGGGCCTCATTTATTAATTTTTTGCAGTTGGGTAGCACCACAGGCCCAGGGCCGGACTGGGACCAAAAACCGGCCCTGGCAAAGTGCTCGGCCGCCGCCACCCCCCCCCCCCCCCCCCCTCAGCCGAGCTCTTTGCCAGGGCCGGTTTTCGGCGGATTTTGTTACAGGGCCGATTTTACAAAGCTCATTATCTAGCCTCTCTATATATGAGACTAAGATTTTTTCTGACATCCTCGACAAAAAGACTGACGAGCCTTGAAAAAGTAATCTTAACACGTGTCAGCTGTATTTTCAAGGATTGACCTGCATGTCAACAAACTCTGGATTTGAATGCTTGAATAAGAAAGTTGGATCTGCAAGATTGGCATATCAGAATTACTATACCTGTGTAGTGCTCTGGATTGTTTTGTTAAATACAACTAATACCTGCTACCCAAGCCATTCGTAAAGCTCGAACAGTCTGAACTGTCACACTTGTAGCAGTGTGATGGTTAGTAGTTGTGTAAGTACAGTGGCAATGAGAGGTGCAAACTGCGGTGGCCTCCTGACGAGGGCCTGAAACTTCTTTTTTTTTTATAAGTTAACCACTGGGTTCATCATTACATATTTTGGCAGCAGTGTGTGTTTTGGTCCCTCCAAAGGCACTTAGGCCCTCATTCTCAGTGGTTGCCCCATTGATGTCTCATTTATCACACATGATCAGTCGGAATTTTATCAGGTGTAATAAATATTAACAAATTACGAGTTACCGAGGAATAACATATGGATGTTTGGGGTTATTGTCTAAAATCCAGAAGTTACACTATTTAATTTACAAGCTATTTTGACCTCTTCCGGTATTTATCTGCAACTTTTTTTTGCAGTATGTGCCATAACCACAGTCACTGCACATATCGCAATTAACGAGTCCAATTGCAACGAGGCTAAACTAGTTTTTAGGTTTAGTGAATATGTCATATCCTAATGGATATAATATATAATATGAGTTGTGCATGTACTGCTGATTTTGTGATTGGCAGAGATGTCAGTGTCATGCTTCAGAAACGGATTCTGATTGTTTTTTTGACAACATTTACCTGCCTTTATTGGTTTGGCGCTTAGTGGGAAATTATGGTTTTCCCACACATCGTGTGACTCTGGCAGTGCGTTGCCTAACAGCATTAAGGTTCATTCATCAGGCCTCTGTTGTCTATTGGATACCCCTTTACAATAGTAAAATCGATTATACAATTTGTGTCTGAAGTAAATACCTTTCAGATAAGCAAGGTACCTAAAAATACTTGAAAATATTACTCTAGAGCCATTTCCTATTTTAGACTGTGGAACTTAAATAAGAATGAGGGGGCAACAAAAAAAGCAGAGAAAACTTCATAAAGTGTAAAATTATCTTAAAGAGAAAATATGTTTTTTATTTTCCATTACCCAAGCCACCTAAACAGCCATCACGTTGTCTTTGTCACGTGCGACCCCTTTGGATAGTTCTGATGGTCAATCAAGAGAACTTTGCGTTCTGGAGCTTGTAGCCGTGCTTCTACTGATATATTACCTACTGGCGTTCGCCAGTAGGTAGTTATAGTTAGGACCTATTATCCATAGGAAATCCGCAACATTCTATTTGGAATAACTTTGGCGCTGGTTGACGAATCTTCGCGAAATTTTCAAGTCGTGGCCCGCTCCGGTCCAGCCCTATCCTGAAAGTCTCGGGGTGATTCGTCAAGCGGGGGCCGAGAAAAAAGGGGGGTCCCAAAACGTGTTTTCCCCATGCAATTTTCCATAGGGACCTTTAGTCGCAGCTACAGCCCGAACTGCTGAACGGAATTATACCAAATTTGGCAAAAAGATAGCCCTTGGTTCAGAGCCGTGCCTTTTGGTTAAATGGTGTAAATCCGTTCAGTAATTCCTGAGAGAATCAAAAGTAAAATCACATATATATCTGGGCAGAGCCTAACCACACATCTCATCGTGAGACATGATTGTCTGTCAGCACTTCATCCAATCAGTGTTGACAGCCATCTTGGGACCAATATACATGATAGCACCTCATTAAAAAGCATTGCAGTTAATAGAAGGTTTTACGACTTTAGATACATTACAAATCATTTGTTGATGGTACCATACTCATTTTAGGAATTGTGGTGTGCTCTAAGGTGATTTTACCATGTGAAAAAGCCTTCTGCTGGGATATCATGGATCATGTTTGAGAGAGAACTATTTTCTCATGCTTTTCCCACAGAGGTTTGGAAGGTGATCTATAAGCTAAACTGAGAGCATATTTTCTGTAAATTCACATTATCTTTCTCAGTCATGTGAGAATGAAGTCTGACATTCTCAGTAAAACATGTACATCCAACAAGGGCAGAGACTGTCAGTTGATTCCTTTGTGTTTAACTGCAGCATCCCAGAATGTTCTAAAGAACAACTAGAGCGCTAACAGTCCTACTTATGACAAACATATGGCACACCTGAAGCCATCTTGATTGGAATAAAGTAGTAACTCTTAAAACATTTAATTTAAAAAGGAACAAAATGAGGGGGTTCATTTTGCCATAGGAAGTATGATTAGTGCTGCAGAAAGAAAAATGAGGGCACATTTTGAGTGACTTCTCAAATCCTCTTCTATTTCATTAACAAATTCTGACATGCAGACTGAAACATGCACTTTCAATACCAGCAGCAGACTTCCCTGGTGAGCAGTAGCTTTACTACATTGATCTAATGAGCAACTAGAGTGCTAACATTCTGAATTTATGGCAAATGTGTGACACATCTGAATGCCTTCTTGATGGAATCAAAGTAAAAAACTGAAAGTATTTCCTACTAAGGAGACAGTAGTAAATGAGGAAATTAGGAAACTTCGTGACAAATAAGTCTCCCAAGATGGCCACCGGAGACAAAAGAGCCCAAATGTAGCACAAATATCACCCAACTGTAGCCCAAGTATAGCCCAATGACAGAACGTCCCAGAGTGTTCTAAAGAACAACTAGAGAGCTAACAGTCTTACTTATGACAAAAGTATGGCACACCTGAAGACATCTTGATTGGAATAAAGTGGTAACACTTAAAACATTTAATTTGCAAAGGAACAAAAGGAGGGGGTTTATTTTGCCATAGAAATTATGATTAGTGCTGTAGAAAGAAAAATTAGGGCACATTTTGACTTCTCAAATCCTCTTCTATTTCATTAAAAAATTCTGGCATTCAGACTGAAACATGCACTTTGAATACCAGCAGCAGACTTCCCTGGTGAGCAGTAGCTTTACTACAGTGATCTAATAAGCAACTAGAGTGCCAACATTCAGAATTTATGGCAAATGCGTCACACATCTGAATGCCTTCTTGATGGAACCAAAGTAAACAAGCATTGAAAATGCAATAGGTCTCGCCCTCGTTTAAGTTAAAGCAATTCTGTTTGTAATTAGGTGGCTTTTTAGCTTTGCTTTTATTAGTGTTTTTCAAACTTTCCTGTACATAACATGCATATGTATGCATGTATTTATATTTGTATTTATATAGATATGCATATTATATATATGTTTATATATGTATATATATATATATATACACATACATATATATAAATGCATCTGCATATATATGCACATATATATGTGCATATGTGTGCGTGTAGAGAGAGGTAGAGAGAGGTAGAGAGGTAGAGGTGTAGAGGTAGAGAGGTAGAGGTAGAGAGGTAGAGATAGAGAGGTAGAGGTAGAGAGTAGTAGAGAGAGAGGTAGAGAGGTAGAGAGCAGAGGATGAGTAATAGAGAGTAGAGAGTGAGTAGTAGAGAGTAGTAGAGAGTTGTAGAGAGAGTAGCAGAGAGTGAGTAGTAGAGAGTAGTAGAGTGGGTAGTAGAGAGTGAGTAGTAGAGAGTAGTAGAGAGTGGGTAGTAGAAAGTGAGCAGTAGAGAGTAGTAGATAGCAATAGAGAGTGAGTAGTAGAGTGAGTAGTAGAGAGTAGCAGAGAGTGAGTAGTAGAGAGTGAGTAGTAGAGAGTACCAGAGAGCGAGTGGTAGAGAGTGAATAGCAGAGAGGGAGTAGTAGAGAGTAGTAGAGAGTGAGTAGTAGAGAGTAGTAGAGAGTGAGTAGTAGAGAGTGCGTAGTAGAGAGAGAGTAGTAGGGAGTAGTAGAGTAGTAGAGAGTGAGTAGTAGAGGGTGAGTAGTAGAGAGTAGTGGAGTAGTAGAGAGTGAGTAGTAGAAAGTAGTAGGGAGTGAGTAGTAGAGTGAGTAGAAGGGAGTAGTAGAGAGTGAGTAGTAGAGTGAGTAGTAGAGAGCAAGTAGTAGAGAGTGTGTAGTAGAGAGCGAGTAGTAGAGAGCGTAGTAGAGAGTGAGTAGTAGAGTGAGTAGTAGAGAGTGAGAAGTAGAGAGTGAGTGGTAGAGAGTAGTAGAGAGTAGTAGAGTGAGTAGTAGAGAGTAGTAGAGAGTGAGTAGTAAAGAGAGTAGTAGAGTAGTAGAGAGTGAGTAGTAGAGAGTGAGTAGTAGAGAGAGTGGTAGAGAGTAGTAGAGTAGTAGAGAGTGAGTAGTAGAGAGTGAGTAGTAGAGAGTAGTAGAGAGTGAGTAGTAGAGAGTGAGTAGTAAAGAGTGAGTAGTAGAGAGTGAATAGTAGAGAGTGAGTAGTAGAGAGTGAGTAGCAGAGAGTAGTAGTGTAGTAGAGAGTGAGTGGTAGAGAGTAGTAGAGAGTAGTAGAGAGTGAGTAGTAGAGAATGAGTAGTAGAGAGAGTAGTAGAGAGTAGTAGAGAGTGAGTAGTAGAGAGTAGTAGAGAGTGAGTAGTAGAGAGTGAGTAGTAGAGAGAGAGTAGTAGAGAGTGAGTAGTAGAGAGTAGTTGAGAGTGAGTAGTAGAGAGTGAGTTGCAGAGAGTGAGTAGAGGAGAGTGAGTATTAGAGAGAGAGTAGTAGAGACTGAGTAATATAGAGTAGTAGAGAGTGAGTAGTAGAGAGTGAGTAGTAGAGTGAGTAGTAGAGAGTAGAAGAGAGTGAGTAGTAGAGCAAGTAGTAGAGAGCAAGTAGTAGAGAGTGAGTAGTAGAGAGTGAGTAGTAGAGTGTAGTAGGGAGTGAGTAGCAGAGAGAGAGTAGTAGAGAGTAGTAGAGAGTGAGTAGTAGAGTGAGTAGTAGAGAGTAGTAGAGAGAGAGAAGTAGAGAGTGAGTAGTAGAGAGTAGTTGAGAGTGAGTAGTAGAAGTGAGTAGCAGAGAGTGAGTAGAGGAGAGTGAGTAGTAGAGAGAGAGTAGTGGAGTAGCAGAGAGTGAGTAGTAGAGTGAGTAGTAGAGAGTAGTAGAGAGCGAGTAGTAGAGCGCAAGTAGTAGAGAGTGTGTAGTAGAGAGTGAGTAGTAGAGAGTAGTAGAGAGTGAGTTGTAGAGAGAGTAGTAGAGAGTGAGTAGTAGAGAGTAGTAGAGAGTGAGTAGTAGAGAGTGAGTAGTAGAGAGAGAGTAGTAGAGAGTAGTAGAGAGTGAGTAGTCGAGAGTGAGTAGTAGAAAGTGAGTAGTAGAAAGTAGTGGAGTAGTAGAGAGTGAGTAGTAGAGAGTAGTAGAGTGAGTAGTAGAGTGAGTAGTAGAGAGTAGTAGAGAGTGAGTAGTAGAGAGCAAGTAATAGAGATTGTGTAGTAGAGAGTGAGTAGTAGAGAGTAGTTGAGAGCGAGTAGTAGAGAGTGAGTAGTGGAGAGTGAGCAGTAGAGAGTAGTAGAGAGTGAGTAGTAGAGAGTGAGTAGTAGAGAGTAGTAGAGAGTGAGTAGTAGAGAGAGGCTATTAGAGATTGAGCATTAGAGAGTAGTGGAGTGAGTAGTGGAGAGTGACTAGTAGAGAGTAGTAGAGAGTAGTAGAGACTGAGTACTAGAGAGTAGTAGAGAGTGAGTAGTAGAGAGTAGTAGGGAGTGAGTAGTAGAGAGTGAGTAGCAGACAGAGAGAGAGTAGTAGAGATTAGAGAGTGAGTAGTAGAGTAGTAGAGAGAGACGTAGAGAGTGAGTAGTAGAGAGTAGTAGAGAGTGAGTAGTAGAGAGTGAGTAGTAGATTGAGTAGTAGAGTGAGTAGTAGAGAGTGAGTAGTAGAGAGTAGTAGAGAGGACTAGAGAGAGAGTAGTAGAGAGTAGTAGAGAGTGAGTAGTAGAGAGTGAGTAGTAGTAGAGAGTGAGTAGTAGAGAGTGAGTAGTAGAGAGTGAGTAGTAGAGTGTAGTGGAGTAGTAGAGAGTGAGTAGTCGAAAGTAGTAGAGAGTGAGTAGTAGAGAGTGTGTGGTAGAGAGTAGTAGAGAGTAGTAGAGTGAGTAGTAGAGAGTAGTAGAGAGTGAGTAGTAGAGAGAGTAGTAGAGTAGTAGAGAGTGAGTAGTAGAGAGTGAGTAGTAGAGAGAGTAGTAGAGAGTAGTAGATTAGTAGAGAGTGAGTAGTAGAGAGTGAGTAGTAGAGAGTAGCAGAGAGTGAGTAGTAGAGAGTAGTAGGGAGTGAGAAGTAGAGTGAGTAGCAGAGAGAGAGAGTAGTAGAGATTAGAGAGTGAGTAGTAGAGTAGTAGAGAGAGACGTAGAGAGTGAGTAGTAGAGAGTAGTAGAGAGTGAGTAGTAGAGAGTGAGTAGTAGATTGAGTAGTAGAGTGAGTAGTAGAGAGTGAGTAGTAGAGAGTAGTAGAGAGTAGTAGAGAGAGAGTAGTAGAGAGTAGTAGAGAGTGAGTAGTAGAGAGTGAGTAGTAGTAGAGAGTGAGTAGTAGAGAGTGAGTAGTAGAGAGTGAGTAGTAGAGAGTGAGTAGTAGAGTGTAGTGGAGTAGTAGAGAGTGAGTAGTCGAAAGTAGTAGAGAGTGAGTAGTAGAGAGTGTGTGGTAGAGAGTAGTAGAGAGTAGTAGAGTGAGTAGTAGAGAGTAGTAGAGAGTGAGTAGTAGAGAGAGTAGTAGAGTAGTAGAGAGTGAGTAGTAGAGAGTGAGTAGTAGAGAGAGTAGTAGAGAGTAGTAGATTAGTAGAGAGTGAGTAGTAGAGAGTGAGTAGTAGAGAGTAGCAGAGAGTGAGTAGTAGAGCGAGTAGTAGAGAGCAAGTAGTAGAGAGTGTGTAGTAGAGAGTGAGTAGTAGAGAGCAGTAGAGAGTGAGTAGACGAGAGTGAGAAGTAGAGAGAGTAGTAGAGAGTGAGAAGTAGAGAGAGTAGTAGAGAGTAGTAGGGTAGTAGAGAGTGAGTAGTAGAGTTAGGGTTAAAGAGTAGTTGAGAGCGAGTAATAGAGAGTGAGTAGTAGAGAGTGAGTAGTAGAGAGTAGTAGAGAGTGAGTAGTAGAGAGTAGTTGAGAGTGAGTAGTAGAGAGTGAGTAGCAGAGAGTGAGTAGAGAAGAGTGCGTAGTAGAGAGAGAGTAGTGGAGTAGTAGAGAGTGAGTAGTAGAGAGTGAGTAGTAGAGTGAGTAGTAGAGAGTAGCAGAGAGTGAGTAGTAGAGTGAGTAATAGAGAGTAGTAGAGAGCGAGTAGTAGAGAGCAAGTAGTAGAGAGTGTGTAGTAGAGAGTGAGTAGTAGAGAGTAGTAGAGAGTGAGTTGTAGAGAGAGTAGTAGAGAGTAGTGGAGAGTGAGTAGTAGAGAGTAGTAGAGAGTGAGTAGTAGAGAGTGAGTAGTAGAGAGAGAGTAGTAGAGTAGTAGAGAGTGAGTAGTCAAGAGTGAGTAGTAGAGAGTAGTGGAGTAGTAGAGAGTGAGTAGTAGAGAGTAGTAGAGTGAGTAGTAGAGTGAGTAGTAGAGAGTAGTAGAGAGTGAGTAGTAGAGAGCAAGTAGTAGAGAGTGTGTAGTAGAGAGTGAGTAGTAGAGAGTGAGTAGTGGAGAGTAAGCAGTAGAGAGTAGTAGAGAGTGAGTTGTAGAGAGTAGTGGAGAGCGACTATTAGAGATTGAGCATTAGAGAGTAGTGGAGTGAGTAGGGAAGAGTGAGTAGTAGAGAGTAGTAGAGAGTATTAGAGAGTGAGCAGTAGAGTGAGTAGTAGAGAGTAGTAGAGACTAGGTAGTAGAGAGTAGTAGAGAGTGAGTAGTAGAGAGTGAGTAGTCAAGAGTAGTAGGGAGTGAGTAGTAGAGAGTGAGGAGCAGAGAGAGAGTAGTAGAGATTAGTAAAGAGTGAGTAGTAGAGTGAGTAGTAGAGAGTAGTAGAGAGAGATGTAGAGAGTGAGTAGTAGAGAGTAGTAGAGAGTGAGTAGTAGAGAGTGAGTAGTAGATTGAGTAGTAGAGTGAGTAGTAGAGAGTGAGTAGTAGAGAGTAGTAGGGAGAGAGTAGTAGAAAGTAGTAGAGAGTGAGTAGTAGAGAGTGAGTAGTAGTAGAGAGTGAGTAGTAGAGAGTGAGTAGTAGAGTCTAGTGGAGTAGTAGAGTGAGTAGTCGAGAGTAGTAGAGAGTGAGAAGTAGAGAGTGAGTGGTAGAGAGTAGTAGAGAGTAGTAGAGTGAGTAATAGAGAGTAGTAGAGAGTGAGTAGTAAAGAGAGTAATAGAGTAGTAGAGAGTGAGTAGTAGAGAGTGAGTAGCAGAGAGAGAGAGTAGTAGAGATTAGAGAGTGAGTAGTAGAGTAGTAGAGAGAGACGTAGAGAGTGAGTAGTAGAGAGTAGTAGAGAGTGAGTAGTAGAGAGTGAGTAGTAGATTGAGTAGTAGAGTGAGTAGTAGAGAGTGAGTAGTAGTAGAGAGTGAGTAGTAGAAAGTAAGTAGTAGAGAGTGAGTAGTAGAGAGTGAGTAGTAGAGTGTAGTGGAGTAGTAGAGAGTGAGTAGTCGAAAGTAGTAGAGAGTGAGTAGTAGAGAGTGTGTGGTAGAGAGTAGTAGAGAGTAGTAGAGTGAGTAGTAGAGAGTAGTAGAGAGTGAGTAGTAGAGAGAGTAGTAGAGTAGTAGAGAGTGAGTAGTAGAGAGTGAGTAGTAGAGAGAGTAGTAGAGAGTAGTAGATTAGTAGAGAGTGAGTAGTAGAGAGTGAGTAGTAGAGAGTAGCAGAGAGTGAGTAGTGGAGAGCAAGTAGTAGAGAGTGTGTAGTAGAGAGTGAGTAGTAGAGAGTAGTTGAGAGCGAGTAGTAGAGAGTGAGTAGTGGAGAGTAAGCAGTAGAGAGTAGTAGAGAGTGAGTTGTAGAGAGTAGTAGAGAGTGAGTAGTAGAGAGAGACTATTAGAGATTGAGCATTAGAGAGTAGTGGAGTGAGTAGGGAAGAGTGAGTAGTAGAGAGTAGTAGAGAGTATTAGAGAGTGAGCAGTAGAGTGAGTAGTAGAGAGTAGTAGAGACTAGGTAGTAGAGAGTAGTAGAGAGTGAGTAGTAGAGAGTGAGTAGTAGAGAGTAGTAGGGAGTGAGTAGTAGAGAGTGAGTAGCAGAGAGAGAGTAGTAGAGATTAGTAGAGAGTGAGTAGTAGAGTGAGTAGTAGAGAGTAGTAGAGAGAGATGTAGAGAGTGAGTAGTAGAGAGTAGTAGAGAGTGAGTAGTAGAGAGTGAGTAGTAGATTGAGTGTAGAGTGAGTAGTAGAGAGTGAGTAGTAGAGAGTAGTAGAGAGAGAGTAGTAGAGAGTAGTAGAGAGTGCGTAGTAGAGAGTGAGTAGTAGTAGAGAGTGAGTAGTAGAGAGTGAGTAGTAGAGAGTGAGTAGTAGAGTGTAGTGGAGTAGTAGAGTGAGTAGTCGAGAGTAGTAGAGAGTGAGAAGTAGAGAGTGAGTGGTAGAGAGTAGTAGAGAGTAGTAGAGTGAGTAGTAGAGAGTAGTAGACAGTGAGTAGTAAAGAGAGTAATAGAGTAGTAGAGAGTGAGTAGTAGAGAGTGAGTAGTAGAGAGAGTAGTAGAGAGTAGTAGAGTAGTAGAGAGTGAGTAGTAGAGAGTGAGTAGTAGAGAGTAGTAGAGAGTGAGTAGTAGAGAGTGAGTAGTAAAGAGTGAGTAGTAGAGAGTGAATAGTAGAGAGTGAGTAGTAGAGAGTGAGTGGTAGAGAGTAGTAAAGAGTAGTAGAGAGTGAGTAGTAGAGAATGAGTAGTAGAGAGAGTAGTAGAGAGTAGTAGAGCATGAGTAGTAGAGAGTAGTAGAGAGTGAGTAGTAGAGTGAGTAGTAGAGAGAGAGTAGTAGAGAGTGAGTAGTAGAGAGTAGTTGAGAGTGAGTAGTAGAGAGTGAGTAGCAGAGAGTGAGTAGAGGAGAGTGAGTAGTAGAGAGAGAGTAGTGGAGTAGTAGAGAGTCAGTAGCAGAGAGTGAGTAGTAGAGTGAGTAGTAGAGAGTAGCAGAGAGTGAGTAGTAGAGTGAGTAGTAGAGAGTAGCAGAGAGTGAGTAGTAGAGTGAGTAGTAGAGAGTAGTAGAGAGTGAGTTGTAGAGAGAGTAGTAGAGAGTAGTAGAGAGTGAGCAGTAGAAAGTAGTAGAGAGTGAGTAGTAGAGAGTGAGTAGTAGAGAGAGAGTAGTAGAGTGAGTAGTCGAGAGTGAGTAGTAGAGAGTAGTGGAGTAGTAGAGAGTGAGTAGTAGAGAGTAGTAGAGTGAGTAGTAGAGTGAGTAGTAGAGAGTAGTAGAGAGTGAGTAGTAGAGAGCAAGTAGTAGAGAGTGTGTAGTAGAGAGTGAGTAGTAGAGAGTAGTTGAGAGCGAGTAGTAGAGAGTGAGTAGTGGAGATTGAGCAGTAGAGAGTAGTAGAGAGTGAGTAGTAGAGAGTGAGTTGTAGAGAGTAGTAGAGAGTGAGTAGTAGAGAGAGACTATTAGAGATTGAGCATTGGAGAGTAGTGGAGTGAGTAGTGAAGAGTGAGTAGTAGAGAGTATTAGAGAGTGAGCAGTAGAGTGAGTAGTAGAGAGTAGTAGAGACTGAGTAGTAGAGAGTAGTAGAGAGTGAGTAGTAGAGAGTAGTAGGGAGTGAGTAGTAGAGAGTGAGTAGCAGAGAGAGAGTAGTAGAGATTAGTAGAGAGTGAGTAGTAGAGTGAGTAGTAGAGAGTAGTAGAGAGTAGTAGAGAGTGAATAGTAGTAGAGAGTGAGTAGTAGTAGAGAGTGAGTAGTAGAGAGTGAGTAGTAGAGAGTGAGTAGTAGAGTGTAGTGGAGTAGTAGAGTGAGTAGTCGAGAGTAGTAGAGAGTGAGTAGTAGAGAGTGAGTGGTAGAGAGTAGTAGAGAGTAGTAGAGTGAGTAGTAAAGAGTAGTAGAGAGTGAGTAGTAGAGAGAGTAGTAGAGTAGTAGAGAGTGAGTAGTAGAGAGTGAGTAGTAGAGAGAGTAGTAGAGAGTAGTAGAGTAGTAGAGAGTGAGTAGTAGAGAGTAGTAGAGAGTGAGTAGTAGAGAGTGAGTAGTAAAGAGTGAGTAGTAGAGAGTGAATAGTAGAGATTGAGTAGTAGAGAGTGAGTAGCAGAGAGTAGTAGTGTAGTAGAGAGGGAGTGGTAGAGAGTAGTAGAGAATGAGTAGTAGAGAGAGTAGTAGTGAGTAGTAGAGAGGGAGTAGTAGAGAGGGAGTAGTAGAGGGTAGTAGCGAGTGAGTAGTAGAGAGTGAGTAGTAGAGAGAGAATAGTAGAGAGTGAGTAGTAGAGAGTGAATAGTAGAGAGCAGTAGAGAGTGAGTAGTAGAGAGTAGTAGAGAGTGAGTAGTAGAGACTGAGTAGTAGAGAGTAGTAGAGAGTGAGTAGTAGAGAGTGAGTAGTAGGGTAGTAGAGAGTAGTCAGTCAGTGTCAGTCAGTGTCAGTCAGTCAGTCAGTCAGTCAGTCTGTGTCAGTCAATCAGTGTCAGTCAATCAGTGTCAGTCAGTGTCAGTCAGTCAGTATCAGTCAGTCAGTGTCAGTCAGTGTCAGTCAATCAGTGTCAGTTAGTGTCAATCAGTCAGTGTCAGTCAGTCAGTGTCAGCTAGAGCAGCTCTGCTGACCTGGTTCTCTGGCCCTTAAGCAGCTCTGCTGACCTGGTTCTCTCTCTCTAAAGCAGCTCTGCTGACCTGATTTCTCTGGCTGTACAGCAGGTCTACTGACCTGGTTCTCTGGCTCTAGAGCAGCTCAGCTGACCTAGTTCTTAGGCTACAGAGCAGCTCTGCTGATCTGGTTCTCTGGCTCTACAACAGCTCTGCTGACCTGGTTCTCTGGCTCTAAAGCAGCTCTGCTGACCCGGTTCTAATGTTCTAAAGCAGTTCTGCTGACATGGTTCTCTGGCTCTAGAGCAGCTCTGCTGACCTGGTTCTCTCCCTCTAGAGCAGCTCTGCTGACCTGGTTCTCTCCCTCTAAAGCAGCTCTACAGACCTGGTTTCTCTGGCTCTACAGCAGCTCTGCTGACCTGGTTCTCTGGCTCTAGAGCAGCTCTGCTGACCTGGTTCTATGGCTCTAAAGCAGCTCTGCTGACCTGGTTCTCTGGCTCTAGAGCAGTTCTGCTGACCTGGTTTCTGGCTCTAAAGCAGCTCTGCTGACCTGGTTCTCTCCCTCTAACTCAGCTCTGCTGACCTGGTTCTCTGGCTCTAGAGCAGCTCTGCTGACCTGGTTCTCTGGCTCTAAAGCTGCTCTGCTGACCTGGTTCTATGGGTCTAAAGCAGTTCTTCTGACCTAGTTCTCTGCCTCTAGAGCAGCTCTGCTGACCTGGTTCTATGGGTCTAAAGCAGCTCTGCTGACCTGGTTCTCTGGCTTTAGAGCAGCTCTGTTGACCTGGTTCTCTGGCTCTAAAGCAGCTCTGCTGACCTGGTTCTCTCCCTCTAAAGAGCTCTGCTGACCTGGTTCTCTGGCTCTAAAGCAGTTCTTCTGACCTAGTTCTCTGCTCTAGAGCAGGTCTGCTGACCTGGTTTTATGGCTCTAAAGCAGCTCTGCTGGCCTAGTTCTCTGGCTCTAGAGCAGCTCTGCTGACCTGGTTCTCTGGCTCTAAAGCAGTTCTGCTGACCTGGTTCTCTCCCTCTAAAGCAGCTCTGCTGACCTGGTTTCTCTGGCTCTACAGCAGCTCTGCTGACCTGGTTCTCGGCCTCTAGAGCAGCTCTGCTGACCTGGGTCTCTGGCTCTAGAGCAGCTCTGCTGACCTTGGTCTCTGGTTCTAGAGCAGCTCTGCTGACCGGCTTCCTAGGCTCTAGAGCATCTCTGCTGACCTGGTTCTCTGGCTCTACAACGGTTCTGCTGACCTGGTTTCTCTGGCTCTACAGCAGCTCTGCTGACCTGGTTCTCTGCACTCACAATGCACGCACCCGACTTCGCGAAAATCTATTTAAAAATAATATAAGTTTATTATAAGTGCAAATATATTATTTTTATGAATATCTTAGATAATCTCTTGCCCTAATATGTATATTAAAGACACACACATATCATTTTGGAACATAATTTTTTTTTGCGGGAGTCGCGCACCCAGCGCGCCCCAGCACGTATATGACGTCACGCGGGACCCGCCACTGGGCAAGCACCTCGTACCGTAGTGCGCATTTGTCGCGAATGCGCGGGAGCACGAGTCGCGGACTGGTCGCATACCAATCGCGCACATCACGTAATATTAAATGTATGTGATGTAACTGAAAAACACGCAGCCGTCGCACACCGTACGCGGATCCTTCACGACTTTTCTAAAATGGCGGCTAGAATCCGCGCACCCACCGTGATGTGTACACATTGAGTGCGCGACTCCGAAAAAAGTTGGAATTTTTTTAAAAAAAATGAAAATAATATAAATATATTAAAATAAAAAATGAAAACAAAAAAACGAATCAATATTTCAGTTTGAATTTTTTTTCCATGTTTTTTGCAATTTTCTGAAAAATATATGATGTTATTTAATGAATAAAATATTTATAAATAAACAGTTAAAAAAACTGTAGAAAATCAGTACAAAAAAATAGGTATAACTACTATCACACTTAAAAATTAGTATTTAAAAAACCTTTGAAATTCACTGAAAAAAACATAGGTTTCAGAGACATTATAGTTAGAAATTAGCATTTAAAAAAGCTTTGAAATTCACTGAAAAAACCATAGGTTTCAGAGACGTTATACTTCGAAATTAGCATTTGAAAAACCTTAGAAATTCACAGAAAAAACCATAGGTTTCAGGGGTGTTATAGTTAGCTGGCCATTTCACTCGTACAAAACCATAGAAATTCCTCCGTTATAGTTCGTTCTGCTAACTATAACTCGCGCGCCCTCAATGCACTGCTGATGATGTCACATATTGCATCATTCATGACATGGTCAGTGACATCACTGATGACATCACTGATGACATCTCAAATTACATCACTGATGACATCACTGATGACATCATCCACGTGACAATCTGATACACCTCTTCATACACTAGTATAACCTTTCCTCACTCACTGTAAAATACAGAGTACCATATTTGAAACCATTGACACACCAATACCAGTTACTACATACCCACTCACTGATTCCTAAGTCTACACACACAACTACCCATTCAACAACAGAATCATTTATACATTCAGTCACCTATTAATAGAACACTATCAAATGCACTTATACACATATATAGACATTGACACATCAGCAGTCATCTTAGTCGGTTATGCAGTCATCCTACTCACTCATGAAAAAAATTAATCACACTTACATTTACTCACTTACGCAATTATCCAACAACACCTCATTTATTCAAACACATAGTAACTCATAGTTAATATGTTAAAAAATCACCATTACAATTATGCACTCATTCATATAGTTACTCTCACAATCACTGACTCTTAAACATACTTATTTATATACACCAACTCTCACATACAATGCCTTTTATTTATTTACTTTGTTGAAGATGTACAATTAAAATATATATTCGCTCACCAACACACAAATAAATACACTCAGTCACCCAAACAACTGTTTCCACATGCACTCTTAAACCTATACACTTAGTCAATCAACCATTCACACATTTATGCATAGAGTTACACACATCCCATCCAACCACACACACACTCACTGTCTCATATAAATACTCGCCCACCTAATCAATAACTAATATACACACTCATGTGGTTAGTGACCAACTGATGTAGCATGTTATACAACAACAGAGACAGTGATGCAAACATTCACATAGTTTAGTTACTAATCCATGTATTGAGACACTTTTAATTACTCACTTAAATAGACAGTCAGACAGCTACTAAATCCTTCATCTAGACAGTTATATATCCACTCAATCTTCAAAACAGATTGGTATATATATAATACATATTCAAATTTCAAACTAAACCACATTCACTGGATGATGTCATCAGTGATGTCATCAGTGATGTCATTTGAGGTGTTATCAGTGATGTCATCAGTGATGTCACTGACCATGTCATGAATGATGCAATATGTGACATCATCAGCAGTGCATTGAGGGCACACAAGTTATAGTTAGCAGAACTAACTATAATGGAGGAATTTCTATGGTTTTGTACGAGTGAAATGGCCAGCTAACTATAACACCCCTGAAACCTATGGTTTTTTTCTGTGAATATATATATATATATATATATATATGAAATATGTCTCTTCAGCATTTTCCCTCTATCGTATGTCAAATTTTCCACCTATTGTACATTACCCTGAACCTTCTAGTGCACTTCAGCCTGTGCCCATATATTGAAGGATGAGCCTATTTTTAGGGCAGGGTTTTGATGGCACAGCTGTCAAAGAGACCTGCCCCTTTCAATGTAAATAGAGTAGGCTTTGGTTTGGCTCTTTCAGCCGTTGGCTTGCTCTAACCAGATTCTTTCATCCATTGACTTGTCACTTATTGGCTCAGCCCACTGGTCTATTTATCTCTCACCTTATGTTATTGGCTGTTTGGATGTATTCTTCCACCGCCACTCAAGTCCTTGTATTGCACTGCATAGGGACTACTTTACGACTGTAGCCTCTTTGTCTGCTCCTGCTGGCTTCCTTCTGTGTGTTTCTTACTAATGAGCATTATAATGGTGTATGCCTTAGCACATTAAACCCAGAACTATTGGCTTTATCAATGCTTGTTAATTAGCCTTGTGAAGTTGTGAAAAACCAGGAAATTCCAGTCTACAGCTAGTAGGGGAGAGCATCCCAATTATTTACAACTATGCACCATGCAGTGCGTAGTTAAAGCATTTGTTTCTTTTCCCACCCGCCACTTTCTCCTCCAGATGACATTAGATGGGGCATCCAAGGGCAGGAAATGGCAGATGGACAGGTTGCTCCGTCCCATATGACTTAAAGGCAGCCTAAATCAGTATTGTTTTTATATTGTGTGTTAGAACCTGAGTTGTGCTCATGTAATGAAGTGAGAGGAGTGACAGATAGGATGTTTAGGCGTATAAGTCACTTGTGTATGAATGATGAGGAATAGATGAGTGCAATATACCATGTGGAAAGTGTTTTGGCATCGTGGACGTACAGCAGGCTGCTCTTAGGGTGTCCTTGCAAACCATAAAGGTGGACTTATATATAGATCAGAATCTAGGAGAGTGAGATAGATGCATATGTAGATTAATCAATATATAAATTACAACCAAAACTTCCTACACCTATTTATTTAAGAATTAGGCAATATGTCCATGTAATAATATAGACCCCACAGACAACAGTGTATTAAGAACATGTCATTTCATTTATTTAGAGCATGTCAATTCATTCAGTTGATTCTTTTTTTTCTCTTTTTTTACATATAGAAAATCTATACAAATATGTTTATATATATAAAACAATTACAACCTATCTAAAAAAACCCACACCATATTGATGTTGAATACACTGCCAATATGGCACATTTGACTGTACATTCACAATAAACAAAAAAATGAAAAAGACACAATATACATAACAATAAGACAATGATAATAACATAAGACCAGCGCCAATAATCAATATATGCATGTGCATTCCTTTCCTAATTAAGGGAGAGATTTGGACCCCCTCAGGGATGTGTTCACAAGCTTCTACTCATTAAGAATTATATATTAGCGGAGCACTCTGACAACCCTAAAACCATGGACATGTATTTTGGCATCATGGGATGGAACAATTGAGGAGTCCCATCAACAAAGTTTAAACTATAGGTTGTTTTTAGGTCTAAGCCTACCAGACAGTGCAGTTTGCTAAAGACATCTTGGTGACATTCAGAAAGCTTGCCTGGGAATGTATCCCGCCCAATGCTTATAAGACCTTTGCAACTCACATTTGCTTGATTTGAATTTGCTAGCTTTATTTGTTTTACATTGTCCAGAATTTGCTAGCTTTATTTGTTTTACGTTGTCCAGGCTGTTTATTCCCCAAACACTATTTACTGCATTGTCCAACCAGTGCTCACTTTCTGTAAATAGACTTTAAATCTTGTTCTTATCTTGTCACATTTGCTGTGCATGCAAAGACAGAGGTCAAATGTCAGGCTTTATTCTCCAGGGAGCTTGGTGTTTACTTTTCTCTTCAGACTTCAAAGTGAGAGGATTTATGTGACAATCATGCTGGCTACTGGGGCTGTGCTTGTGGAAGAAAGACTGTAGGATGCTATTTTGTTTCTAGCACACACTTAAATGTCTGTAAATGAACTCTGCAGATATTTCAGAATATACATCACAACATGAAGGCAGTGGTGGCATAAACAGTAGCACATCAATCCTATCGATAACCAAATAAGTTTCAGCAAGTAACACATTCCAAGTCTTGGTGCCTCTCAAGATCACAAAGACATCCCACTACCCAAAGATGTCACTACATTGTAGTTCCTAAGAGCTTCCGTGTTCTTAACATAGAAAAACACTCCGCCTCGGCACTCTAAAAGTCCTTATTCAAGTCTTAGATAGTATACAAACAATCCTGGCACTATTCATAAGACTGCTCACAATAAATAATAAATGTACTTATTACTTAATGCTTTCAATGAATCATTACAAATAATTTCTCTGGTCATTTACAAAAAAGTTTTAATTGTCTGTTGACAGTCCTTCACTTCGCAATCAGAGATCATATTTCATAGAGCATATTAACAAGGATAATATTTAAACAAATGATAGTCGTGCTTCTGATGTTCCCCCGATGTTAAAAAGATGATGGCAGCCGACACGTGTTTCATTACACACTGTAACTTTTTCAAGGCTGCAAACAATATCAAAATATACATAGATGTTACAGCCAATGTAAAACATATCCCCTTGTTTGCCCCAAGATCAAAAAGAAGAGGATTTTACCATGCAAAGTGACTAGGAAAAAGGAAAGTGAATAAGTGAAGCATTACCTAATTATAAGTAAGGGTGGGAGGACAACTCCGTTCCGCCCACGGAATGTGCGGAGATTTGCCCTTCCGCCTTCTGTGATAATAGGCGGAGAAACAGGGCAAATGTCTGCACACTCAAGGCACAACGGAAGTTGTCCGCCCGCCCTATTAAATACATAAAAAAATACATGTTTAAATAACCTTACCTGATCGGCGGCGTCCCCGGGCTTCAATTCTCTTCCAGCGCGTCTTCTTCTGAGAACTGCGCATGCGTGGGAGCCCACGCATGCGCATTCCTGCCGAGGAATGCGCATGTGCGGGCTCCCGCGCATGCGCAGTTCTCAGAAGAAGACGCGCTGGAAGAGGTTTGAAGCCCGGGGATGCCGCCGATCAGGTAAGGTTATTTAAACATGTATTTTTTTAATGTATTTAATGGGGCGCGAGGGAGGCGGGATATGCGTAAGGGAACTATGCGGAGAGTGCGGAGATTGGTTTCATCTCCGTGCCTCTCCGCGTAGGTCCCTTACGCATATTACGCCCACCCTTAATTGTAAGACACCAATGTGCACAAGAAAAGGAAGGCCAAGGATGAAGAGTGGAACCAAAAATGTGGGTTGAAAAGCTAACAAATTTCTAATGAAGCAGTTTCCAAGAACTTAATTAACCCATACCGTGAGGATAGTCATGTTAAGAATTTCAGAAATAAAATAGAAATGTCTACCATCAATTGCTAGGTCCTTCCACTACTCTATGTGAGGAGTAGCATCAAATTAAAGAAGACGAGCAAATGTTCAAGAAAGTTCTATAAACAAACACACGATCAAAGAATGGTTAGAGCCTACATATCTTATTATAAAGCTCAGATGTTCCAATTCTATTATCACACACTGATAACCCCCTTATTTGGGGAGTATCAAGAATTCAAAAATCCATGTATCTAATCGGCGTCAGAATACAATTGTTCCCCCAGGGGTTCCTGGAAAAATAGGTCCAGACCAATGTGAAGTCTATACAGAACAATCTCTAGTATTATAATCAAGAGAATAAAAAGTATAAGATTACTGCTTGCAATTTATTTAAAAGTATTTTGAGGAGAATAAAAAAATCCTCACTGCTAGGTCTCTTAATAAATGACCTGTTGAAAAGGAAAGTTTGTCCCGTTTTTGTGTAGAAAAGCAATGTCTGTGTTCAGACGATTAATTCATTTGGACACAACTTTTTTGATTTTCTAAGGAAAAAATGTATAATGTTAAAAATTGTTTGAGACAAACTAACAGAGTCAGAAAGTTAGCCATGTTTCTGGGCCCAGTATATTCTCCAAATGACATAGTATGGGTTACCTTATCTGTATTAAGTAATCTAACTTTTCTTAAGCAAACAAAACCGCTCGAACGTGAATATGACTCATGTATGAGATTTATACTGATATTATGTCGTGGCACAGCAGTCTATTTAACAAATAAAAAGAATATCACCCTGCAATGTTGGGTGGATGTTAAAACAGAAACAGTTGATAAAACACCCATAAGTTTGAACTCCATTTTAATAACAAATAGCATCACAGCAATGATCTCTTTCTGCTGGAGGACACATTGGGGAATGCACACAACACACATGCATTCAACTTGACCAGAAATGAATATCTTGCTTTTAAAAAACTTAGCAAGTAATTCCGAAATTGTTATCAAGGAATCAGATAAGGGAGGAAACATAGTGGTGATGCAGATCATGACTATATTCATGAAATAGAGAGGCAACTTATGGATGACTTGGCCTATATTAAACTCGTGGCCAATCCATTGAAGAACATCACACAACAAATTGAACTCAGGTTGACTTATTGGAAACAATAGGTCCTCATTTCAGACACTGAGTACAGATATATTTTTGTGTCATCACCCAGGGCGTCATGTATTTACATCCTCCCCAAAATACACAAAACTGGTACTTTTCCACCAGGGAGACCCATTGTCTCCGGTATTGGGTCAGTGACAGAACGTTTGTCCGAGTATGTTGATATTATCTTACAACCCTTTGTACTCAAGCTCCCGTCATATCTTAGAGATACAGGTGATCTTTTAACTAAACTTGAATACATCGAATGGACGGGGGAATTGTCATTTGCAACTTTGGATGTCTGCTCCTTGTACACCAGTATACTACTAGAACAAGGGTTACAGGTGTTGAGGCACACTTTATCCCAGAGGGACACCACTCTGAGCACACGGAAATGGTCTTAGACCTGACCCTTATGGTGTTGGAGAATAATGTCTTCTTACACCAAGGAACATGGTATAGACAGGCAATGGGTGTAGCAATGGGCTTGAAATTGTCACCTTCCTACGCTAACCTGTACATGGGTATATTCAAATCCAAACATCTATGGTCCTACGGCCCTCCAGAACTAACGGGACATATAATGTATTGGGGTCATTTCATTGACGACATTTTTATCATTTGGGCAGGCAATGATGTAGAATTTGCTGTTTTTATAGACTATCTTAACAACAATAGTTATAATTTGAAATTCACCGCAATTACAGCAAATTGGAAATTGAGTTCCTGGATGTAGTTTTTTATCACAAGGAGAATAAAATCATGTCTAGGTTATACAGAAAACCCACAGCATGCACTGCTGTTTTGCATGCTTCTAGTGCCCATCCCATCACATGGATCAATGCAATCCTCTTAGGGGAAATGACGAGAATAAGGAGGAATTGCAGTGAGGATTCCACTTTCCTCCAAGAACTAGATAACCTACAGGAGCGTTTCAGATGCAGGGGATACTATCCTGGGGTTCTCAACAAATCTAAGAAGAAAATCATTAGTACGCCAAGGGAGATGCTACTGAGAAAGAAACACAGAGGCAAACACAAGGACAAACTAAGTTTGGTTACAGAATACAATACCCAGAGCCACTCTATTTTTAGAATCTTGTCCAAACACTGGCACCTTCTCAACTTAGACAAGTCATTGGAGAAGTACATCACGAAGAAGCCTAGTATAGTACATAGGAGAGGGAAGACACTTAGAGATATTCTTTGTTCTAGTTATTTACCTCCTAAATCTCCTACTGCAACATGGCTACCGGACAAACCTAAAGGCTCCTACATATGTACCCATTGTAACATGTGTCAGTATGCCTGCAATAAAATGCAAGAGTTCAGTTACAACACAAGAACTACCTATAAGATCTTAGACTTCATCAACTGTAACACCAAATTTGTTGTGTACTGCATAAGATGTCCATGTGGACTTATTTATGTAGGAAGCACTGTACGACCCTTGAAGGAGAGAATACAGGAACGCATGAGGGCCATTTGCAACAACGACATGAGTTACCCTTTGGCCGTACATTTTAATACCAATCACCCAGGAATTACCATGACCAATATTAGTTTCCATGGAATCTCACAAGCACGATGTGACCCGAGGGGGGGTGATAGGACTTTGTCACTTAGAAGAGCCGAATCCCAATGGATTTTATGCCTTCGGGCTGTGGAAAAGGGACTAAATATTGACAAAGAATTACGTGTATTCCTTACTGACTAAATGAGTAGGAAGTGCTTTCTTCTCTCTTGTCTCTGGTATGAGCTGTATAACTGACTGATGTAAACTGCTGTTGACCTACTGTTTAGGTATGAGCAAGATAACTTCATTGGTAGGATGCGGACTAATGTAGGGATGACCTTTTTCCTTTTAGTTACTTTAAAAATGACTTGCTGATACTGTTATTCTATATCATACATGTGATGTTACAATTAATGAAAATGAAATTTTCTGTCCACCCATTGTATAAACTTGGATTAGCGAATGTGTATTCTCTACTTATACATGGCTCACCTTCAATAACTGTACCAAATCCAGACTCGAAACATTAATAATAAGGAACGAGTAGCCATGTTGTGTATTACTTCTTCGTGCTCTGGGAGTATTTAGTCACATTTGTCCAGTTTCATATGTACTTTCTGTTCGTGCAAATTATAATTGTTGGCTTTCACATTTCACTGTTTATACCATATGGTGATGGGTCTTGCAACCTTTCTACTTTTAAACTAAACATCACTTTTAGGTCAGAACACTTTGAACCTAACGCTTTGTCCAGTACTTAATTGTATGAAAGAAAAATAAAAAATTATCAAAGTCATCTCTAGACTTTCTCTCAGTCCCTTGAAATATGGCCACCTTGGGAACAAGGAGATATCCGCCTTGGTTCCCATTGCCTAGAGTTAGGAGCTGAATTTTACATATATTATGAATACGGGATCAGCGGATGAAAAAGTAAGAAGGTAAGGAGTATTCTCGTGGCTGGACATTAAATTCCATAAGAAACTACTAGCGCCGTTATTTTTCAATGCACTTTTTATTGTTCCAATATGGCGGGTGCTTTTCCAGCCTGAAGGGGTATATTTCAGAAACCCTCTTCTATTTCTATTACGTCAGGTACAGGCGCTTTTCATACACAAACAGCGCATCGGGCTAATTGTTCAGAGAGTGGAGGATATAAAAACTACTAGGAGACATTGCGATCCGTCGATACTTTTCACTCATTCTGGACCGAACTGGACGGAAGAACACTCAGCGGAAGCGCCGAGGATTAGGTCAGTAAATTGGGGGTCTGGAATCGATATCTTTTTCAATGTAGGCCTTTTTTAATCAGAGTTCTTTTCCAAGAATGTTGTCTGACTCTAGATGTTGGTTTCCTTCTCTTTTTAGGGGCATATCATAGCCCTGGTGCACTCGACCTGTGTTGTCAAGTCGATGTGCTTTAGTGACATATCTCTATTTTGGGACTGGACTGGAGAAGACAAATACTCAGCGGTTTCATTGAGTATTGGGTTAGTAATTTTGAGCTCTAACATGGGTGTTCCCGGGGCCCCCCTTAACAAAGGCCTTTATCAATTAGTTTATTTTTGGAGTACGGTATTGTAAACATAGACTTTTGTGTCTTTTGTCTTCATAGGGACTTATCACAACGCTCGTTCTTGTGACCCTGATAAAGGATGCAAGTAAGTGGATGCGCAATGGCATATTTTCCTTAAGCAAGTCTTCTTATATAACCCATTAGCGATATTTGATATTTAAATGGAGTTCAAACTTATGGGTGTTTTAATAACTGTTTCTGTTTTAACGTGGTAAACATCCACCCAACATTGCAGGGTGATGTTCTTTTTATTTGTTAAATAGATTCCTGTGCCGTGCCATAAAATCAGTATCAATCTCATACATGAGTTATATTCATGTTCGAGCGGTTTTGTTTGCTTAAGAATAGTTAGATTACTTAATACGAATAAGGTAACCCATACTATGGGTTATCTTATTCACGTCTAAGATGGAGGCGAGTGCGGACAAGCTTTGCTGAGCTCCGTGCACGGCCGGCTGAATATTCCTGTTTTCCCCCAACACGAGCCACTCAATCGGGGCTAAATGTGCAGCGGAGGCTCCCTGCATGTATACTGGCACCCAAACGAAGATCGGAAGCGGATCGAGAGCGACGCTTAAGAAGCTGTGCCATGCTTGCTGGTGGCAGTGGAACTCGGCTGCGATGGAGCCACCAAGCGCCGCTGTACGGAGAAGGGACTGTGCGATCCCTGGGCGAAGACGGCGGGAGGAGCGATGCTCTCTCCCCCTGGAGCTGAATGCAGCTACACCATGACTTAGGTGCCGGCTTTCTGCCTCAGAGGTGAGCGCTGCGAGTGCACGGATGCATAGTCGGTGCGATCCTTGCAGCTGGCACCCGATCTGGCCAGCGAGTGTCTGGGCCCGGGCCACGATTGCGTCTCTGCTCTCTCCCCCCACCTGCCTCCAGCGATCCACAGCTGAAGGCATTAGCCGTGAATCACAGCCTTCTCCCTTCGGTCACGGCAGTGGAGCTGCGCAGCGGGCGAGGGGCGGCCTATTGCATATGAAACGGCTATCTGGGGGCGGCGGCAGGCACAAAAATGGGTGAGACATGCAGGGCAATGTTTATATACCAACTCCCCCGAACTCTGAGTCAAACTGACTTCAAAATGGCACCTGCGGAGGACATAATGCATCGTGATAACTCCGGGCCATCTCAAACAACCAGTTCCTCGCCAGGGTATCCTTTCCTATGCTGCGTCCCCTCTCTGACTCTACTCAATGGAATCCTGTTCTCTGTGTTCTTCTTCTGGATTCTTGACTTTGGTGACTTTTGTGCATCCCGCCATTTTTTTTGGGAGATGGTCTCCTTCTATCCCAACGACCCGGACTCATCATTTTGTCTGACCTTTTTTCCGTTCCTTTTTCCCTCACGACTCCTCCTGATGACCCTTGATCGTTTTTCTCTTTTTGCTGGACTGCCTTAAAAAAAAAACAACAATATATATATATATATATATATATTACCTACTGGCGGTCGCCAGTAGGTCGATATAGTTAGGACCTATTTTCCATAGGAAATCCACAACATTCTATTTGGAATAACGTTGGCGCTGATTGAAGCATCTTCGTGAAATTTTCCAAACTTTTGGCCAGCTCCAGTCCGCTCCTTTCCTGAAAATTTCACGGTGATTCGTCAAGCGGGGCCGAGAAAAAAGGGGGGTCCCAAAACGCGTTTTCCCCATGCATTTTCCCATAGGACCTTTTGACGCAGCTACAGCCCGAACTGCTGAACGGAATTACACCAAATTTGGCAAAGAGGTAGTCCTCAGTTCATACTCGTGCCTTTTGCTTAAATGGTGTAAATCAGTTCAGTAGTTCCTGAGAAAATCAAAAGTAAAATCATAGATATATCTATGGCCTCGAAGGATCCGTGCACCCTCCCCGCACCCAGCGCGCACCCTGCCGTGCACGAGCTGTATTCTAATTGGCATGGCAACACTCCAGATCAGGAAGTGTTGGCAGCCATCTTGTGCCTCGGTAGAACCGAGGCACAAAAAACTTATAAAACAAATGTGAAAAACACAAAAAGGGGGCAGGGTAGAAACACCCTGACCCCCTAGGCCTGCTCAGGGGGTCCCACAAGGACCCCCAGGGCCCAAAAAAGCATTTAAAAAAAAAAAAACAATCGGCAAGATTCGCGCACCCAGCGCGAATTTCGGCCGAAAATTTTAAAAAAAGAAGCGTGGCGCTCCCGCGCTTCTTTGGTAATTGGCCCCCGGAGGGGCCAAATCCCGGTGGCAGAATTAAAAAAAGTGTGGCTCTGGTGGTGGCTAAAAGAAATATCGCAGCCGCTAGGAAGCAGATTGACCCACCCAAAGGTGACATGGAGAAGAGGGGTGGACTGGTGCGCCGCACAGGAACGGACGTTGTACGTTGCCCGGGGCTGCCCCAAAAAGTTTCGCAGAGTGGGGGGGAAATGGCTTGGGGGCTAGTTTTAGGGGGGGTCGAGGGACGGAGGTGGAGGGTGGGGGAGGGGTGTGGGGTTAAGTGATTGATTGTCAATACTTCTGTAATAGGTTTTTATTGATGCCAAAGTTAATCAGATTGTTGTATGCTCTCCTTGATTTTGCTCTCTATAAGAAAATAAAAATGTGTTTATCAAAAAAAAAAAGTGTGGGGGGTCCCAATCCCCCCCACACTGCCCCGGGGACTGCCACCCCCGGGGCTCAAAGATAGTATATGCGGGGGGGCTCACGGCCCCTTCCGCAGCCCCGGGGACCGCCACCCCCGAGGCTTCTTGAAAATGGGTGGGGGGGCTCGCAGCCTCCCCAGCCCCGGGGACCGCCACCCCCCGGGGCTTGAAGTAATTTGGGATGGGAGGGTCTCAGGCCCCCCCAGCCCCGGGGACTGCCACCCCCCTGGGCAACTTGTCAATGTGGGAGGGGGGCCACGCGGCCCCCCTCCTGGAGCTTTGAATAGGCCCTGGGGACCGCCACCCACCAGGGCCGGCTCCTGCAGTGTCCCAGGGTGCCCACCCCCAGGACACTGTAGTTTGCAATGACAGAGCGGGAGCCACTCGGCTCCCGCCCTGTCATTGCAAACTGCTTTGCTTCATTGAAGTGAGAGCAGGGAAACCTGCTCTCGCTTTAATGAAGCGCAGCTGATTGCTTTTCCACATGGGGAGCAGCATGTTAGCTGCTCCCCATGTGGAAAAGCAATGCCAGCTCCTGCAGGATGGGGGGAGCCGGCTGGGGCCGTGGGGGGATTGGGGACCCCCCGACGGCCCCCAACAGAGGCCAGGCCCCGGGGGATGGGGTCCCCGGACCCATAAGTGGCCTAGGAGGGGGCCAGATTAAAAAGAAAAAAAAAAACAATGGCCGGCCCAGGGGGATGGGGTCCCCGGTGCCTTAAAGTGGCCAGAGGAGGGGGGCTACGCATCAGTGATGTCATTTGAGATGTCATCAGTGATGTCACTGACCATGTCATGAATGATGTAATATGTGACATCATCAGCAGTGGATTGCGGGCGCGGAAGATGTAGTTAGTACAGCTAACTATATCGGAGGAATTTCAATGGTTTTGTTCGAGTGAAATGTCCAGCTAGCTATAACACCTAAGGTTTTTTAAATGCTAATTCCTAACTATATCAGGCCTGAAACCTATGGTTTTGTCAGTGAATATATATATATATATATATGTATATAATATATATATATATATATATATATATATATATATATATATATAGATAGATATATAGATATATATATATATATTATCTACTGGCGGTCGCCAGTAGATAGTTATAGTTAGGACCTATTTTCCATAGGAAATCCGCAACATTCTATACCCAATAAGTCTGGCGCCGGTTGACGAATCCTCGCGAAATTTTCTAAACTTTTGGCCAGCTCCGCTCCGCTCCTACCCTGAAAGTTTCGTGGTGATTCGTCAAGCAGGGGCCGAAAAAAAAAGGGGGGTCCCAAAACGCGTTTTCCCCATGCAATTTCCCATAGGATCTGTTTTCGCAGCTACAGCCCGAACCGCTGAACGGAATGACACCAAATGTGGCAAAGAGGTAGTCCTCAGTTCAGAGTCAAGCCTTTTGCATACATGGTGTGAATCCGTTCAGTAGTTCCTGAGAAAATTAGAGTTAAAAGTACATAAATAACTATGGCCGTGGAGGATCCGCGGACCCCACACACACCGTAAGCGCACCCTGACCGAACCAAGCGCGCACCCTCCCGATTGCGCGCTGAATGCTAATTGGCTGTCGAGTGTCTGTCTACATTCGAAACCAGGAACTGTTGGCGGCCATTTTCTGCCTCGGTAGAAGCAAGGCTGAAGAAGCAAGGGGAATAAGTGTGTAAAACATAGAAAGGGGACAGAGTAGAAATACTCTGACCCTCTAGAGGTGCTTAGGGGGTCCCAGAAGGACCCCCTGGGGCCCCCTTTTTAAAAACCAAAAACGGCGAAATGTGCGCACGGTGCGCACATCCCATCGCGTTGGGTGCGCGGATCCATGGAATTTTTTTTTAAAAAAGACAAGAAATCATTGGTTGTATGACTACTTTGTACACTGAAAGGTAGGGTGTATATTTCTGTTTTTTAAAGGTATGATTCTTATTGGTTAACAAAAACAGATTGTAAGGAACATTATACATGATAAGCTGATATGTTGAAAAGTGAAGCACACTTCCTCTCTTGTTTAGCAACATTGTGTGCTGAACTTCTGACCTGTGTGCTCAGTGCAGTGTTCCATGACCTGTTTCTATGGTAACAGGCAGAAGGCAGATTGGGGGAAGGGTTGAAATGTATTTCAGTTGGAAAGGGTTGAAATGTTTAACCAATAGAAATATGTGTTTACTTTTGAGTTTATGTGTGAAGGATTGTGATTTGATGTTTACATGTATATGTGTGGAAAATGAAAGGGAAACTTTTCCATGCTTTGTTTTTGCTGAGAGGTGCACAGTGCAGAGATTCTGTAAAAGAAAATATGGTGAGTGACTGATATACTTCTTAATTTACAAAACAACTTGAAAGATGAGTTATTTAATTGTGAGTGGATGTATGTAGACTATTTTGATTTTAATCAGACTAATGTTTTTCTCCTGCTAAAGTGTAGGGAGTACTTTTTTTTCTCTACAATCATATCGACAGTGTGTGTGCATGTAGAAACCATTCTGTGATAAGCATTTGTGTTTTTCGCGTGTTTGCAGACAGATAACTGTGCAGTTTATATATTTTGGTAGAATTAGAAACCAGTCATTATTTGTGAAATGAGTTATGTTATGTTTCTATACTAAAATGTAGTAATTCTTCTAGATTAAGAAATGTGTTTTGGTATAGTGCAAGGGATAGTGTTGTTTGTCCAGAATCACACAGTGAGTATGTGTGCATTTGGGAACCACTGTGAGAGAGGCATTTGGTAACATTGTGTATTTGCTGACAGATAAATGTTTTAAAACCTGTCTTGTTGTCAAGTTTTAGTAGCATCAGAAGGCAGTTTTTGCTTATGCTTTGATTAAATGAGTCAGGCTTTGACACAAAAGTGCAGTCCTGAAATATGTAGATTGTGTGCAGTTCCCTTACCACTTGCACTGTAGTGAATGAGTTTTGGTAAACTCCTAGGGATAGTGGTGCTTATCTAGAATCACACTGTGAGTTAGTGTGTATTTGGGATCACTGTGAGAGAAGCATTTGATAACATCGTGTATTTTCTGACAGATAACGTTTTTAAAACCTGTCATGTTGTCAAGTTTTAGTAGAATTAGAAGCCAGTTTTTGCTTATGCTTTTATTAAATGAGTCAGGCTTTGACAGAAAAGTGCAGTCCTGAAATATGTAGATTGTGTGCAGTTCCCTTATCAGTTCTACAGTAGTGAATGATTTTTGGTAAAGTCCTAGGTATAGTGGTTGTTGTCTAGAATCACACTGTGAGTCTGTGTGCATTTTGGAACCACTGTGAGAGAAGCATTTGGTAACATCGTGTATTTTTTAGCAGATAACTCTTTTAAAACCTGTCATGTTGTCAAGTTTTAGTAGCATTAGAAGCCAGTCTTTGGTTATGCATTGATAAAATGATTCTTGCTTTGACACTAAATGCAGTACTGAAATATGTAGATTGTGTGCAGTTCCCTTACCACTTGCACTGTAGTGAACGAGTTTTGGTAAACTCCTAGGGATAGTGGTGCTTGTCTAGAATCACACTGTGAGTTAGTGTGTATTTGGGAACCACTGTGAGAGAAGCAATTGGTAACATTGTGTATTTGCTGACAGATAACTGTTTTAACCTGTCATGTTGTGAAGTTTTAGTAGCATTAGAAGACAGTTATGGCTTATGCTTTGAGTAAATGAGTCAGGCTTTGACAGAAAAGTGCAGTCCTGAAATATGTAGATTGTGTGCAGTTCCCTTACCACTTGCACTGTAGTGAATGAGTTTTGGTAAACTCCTAGGGATAGTGGTGCTTGTCTAGAATCACACTGTGAGTTAGTGTGTATTTGGGAACCACTGTGAGAGAAGCATTTGGTAACATCGTGTATTTGCTGACAGATAACTATTTTAACTTGTCATGTTGTAAAGTTTTAGTAGCATTAGAAGACAGTTATGGCTTATGCTTTGATTAAATGAGTCAGGCTTTGACAGAAAAGTGCAGTCCTGAAATATGTAGATTGTGTGCAGTTCCCTTACCACTTGCACTGTAGTGAATGAGTTTTGGTACACTCCTAGGAATAGTGGTGCTTGTCTAGAATCACACTGTGAGTTAGTGTGTATTTGGGAACCACTGTGAGAGAAGCATTTGGTAACATCATGTATTTGCTGACAGATAACTATTTTAACTTGTCATGTTGTAAAGTTTTAGTAGCATTAGAAGACAGTTATGGCTTATGCTTTGATTAAATGAGTCAGGCTTTGACAGAAAAGTGCAGTCCTGAAATATGTAGATTGTGTGCAGTTCCCTTACTACTTGCACTGTAGTGAATGAGTTTTGGTACACTCCTAGGAATAGTGGTGCTTGTCTAGAATCACACTGTGAGTTAGTATGTATTTGGGATCACTGTGAGAGAAGCATTTGGTAACATCATGTATTTGCTGACAGATAACTGTTTTAAAACCTGTCATGTTGTCAAGCTTTAGTAGGATTAGAAGCCAGTCTTTGCTTATGCGTTGATTAAATGAGTCATGCTTTGACACTAATGTGCTGTACTTAAATATGTAGATTGTGTGCAGTACCATTAACTCTTCCAGACTAGTGAATGAGTTTTGGTAAACTGCTAGGGATAGTGTTGCTTCTCTAAAATCACACTGTGAGTCTGTGTACATTTGGGTAAGGATTGTGAGAGAAGCATTTGGTAACATAGTGTATTTGATGACAGATAACTGTTTTAAAATCGGTCATGTTGTAAAGTTTTAGTAGCTTTAGAATCTATTCTTTGCTTATGCATTGATAAAATGATTCAGGGTTTGACACTAAAGTGCAGTACCATGTACTATTCTATTCACTGTGCCAGAACTGAAAATTTAAAAGTTTTATCCAGGCACTAACCTAGTAGTAGTCTGATGATTTAGTCAGTTTCCAAGTCCTCATGTTGTGAACCATACATTATCACATAGATTGTTTCAAATGTCTATGCAGTATGCATGCAGTCTTCTGACATACTATACACTTGTCTTTCACATTTTCAATTCGCTAGTCAGTATCCATACACTTCCAGGAAACACCCTGTAACTCCCTTTGCAGTCCTCTAGTGACCCATTCAGCATCATGTACTAATCCATTCACTGTGCGAGAACTCAAACACTTATAAATTCACCAAGATACTATCTTTGCAGTACTCTAATCATTCAGTCAGTGCCTAAGTATTCATGCACTGAGCCAGGCCTTAGCACATGGACTGCTTCAAACCCCTATCCACTATGTATGCAGTCTTCTAACCACCTAGACACTTGTCTTTCACACTTTCAATTCCCTAGTCAATATCCATACAGTCCAGCAAACATCCTGTCAATGCCTTTGCACTCCTCTAGTGTCCCATTCAGTACCAAGTACTAATCCATTCCCTGTGCGAAAAGCCTACCACTTATAAAGTCACATAGGCACTCTCCTTGCTGTACTTAATCATTCAGTCAGTACCCAAGTAGTCATGCAGTGAGCCAGGCCTTACCACATGGACTACTTTAAATGCCTATGCAGTATGGATGCAGTCCTCTAATCACCTACACAGTTGTGTTTCACACCTTCAATTCCCTAGTTAGTATTCATACACTTCTAGCAAACACCCTGTCACTCACCCAGTGTGTCTCCTTATAGTACTGTAATCATTTAGTCAGTTAGCATGTAGTGTTTTTCCGTGAGGTATGCTTTAGGGCATGAACTGCTTCAAAGTAGTATGCACTATGCATGTAGTGTTTTAACCATCGTCATACTTGTGGTTCAGGGCTATAGTTTCTTAGTCAGTATTTATACAAAATGTGTTTGTACAGTAATGGAATAGTATACATTTGAAAGATATTAATATACATTTATTTGTGATTCTTTTTTACAGATACAGAACAGGAGTGTTTCTCATCTGTTTGCACTCTTCTCGTGCAAGATTGTTTGGATGAAGGGTCCTTAGGTGTTTCATCATACTTGCCGTGCCGCAAGAGTATTTCTTGTTAGGATCCTCTCGCGACAGGACTCTTTTGCAAATCTTGCACGTGACCAAGGTGGCATTGGTCTTATTCTGCCCCTCGGAAAAAAATAAAAAATTTCCACACCACTGAAGAAAAACGTTCTTTGGGTGGTGCCTCCACCAAAAATTCACCCTCAGAAGTATGAGGTGATATAGGTGATGCCTGCTGCCCTGAAGCCATTTTTGGTTGAAAAAAGTTAGAGCTAGGTGTAAACTAATTCTTCTTCTCTCCAAAGAGATGGTGCTCTAAAGAAGGTAAAAGAAGAATGATTGAAATGGGTGGGGTCTTTCAATAGTTAGAAGAGGAAGTGTAATGAACCAATCAAATCTCTTTTTTTGCAGGTCACATGGGATCCGCGCACCCTGCGCTTACGCAGCACGCACCCAGAGCTCATCCGCGAAATTGAATTAAAAAAATGTATAGGATTAGATGTAAAAATATATTAGTTTTAAGAATTGTTTAGAGTTTGTCTTCAATTAATATTCACATGAAATACATATATGTGTTTTTAAATGTTAAATATTTCGCGGGATCCGCGCACCTACCGCGTCATAGACGCAGATGACGCATCGCGGAAGCGCGTAAACGTCGCGTTACGTACATCGAACGTGTCGCGTATACGCTGAGAGTCGCGTACCGGTCGCATTGCGATCGTGCACTAAACACTTGCCCAACGCATACCATACGTGGATGCTATCGCGTAGGGATCGGGAACGGTGCGCTTAGGGTGCGCGGATCCAAAAACATTGAAAAAAATATATAAAATAAGTTTTGCACATATAGTTAAAAAAATATTTTGAAAAATATAAAAAAATATGTTTGAAAAACCCATTAAGTTCAAATAATATTTTTTAATTTTTAAAAGAATTAATTGAAAAAAGAAGTTTAAGAAATGGTGACAAAAAAGTATTTTAAGAAAAATTTAATTAATGAAATTGACACACTGAATTTGAAAAATATACAAATCCATTAAACATGATATCTTCAGAGATAAGTTATAGATAGGAATTAGCATTTAAAAAACCTTTGAAATTCGCTGAAAAAACCATAAGTTTCATGCACGTTATAGTTAGGAATTGGCATTTAAAAAACCTTTGAAATTCACTGACAAAACCAAAGGTTTCAGGGGCGTTATAGTTAGGAATTGGCATTTAAAAAACCTTAGAAATTCACGGAAAAAACCATAGGTTTCAGGGGTATTATAGTTAGCTGAACATTTCCCTCGTACAAAACCCTAGAAATTCCCCTGTTATAGTTAGTTCAGCTAACTCTAACTCGCGCCCAGCTAACTATAACTCGCGCCCCCGCAATGCACTGCTGATGACGTCACATATTACATCACTCATGACATGGTCAGTGACATCACTGATGATATCTCAAATGACATCACTGATGACGTCACTGATGACGTCATCCATGTGATAAATTACTGCATCTTCTCACACTCTAATTTAACCGTTGATACACCAACTCAAAATTTCAGACGTCCATTCTCAAAACCATAGATACTCCAATACCAATAACTACATACCCACTTATTAACTCTTATCAGTGAATATATATATACATATATATATGTAAATATGTATTATATAATTGTCCAAGCCTAATTGCTGTTAAAATGTAATCCTGTGTGAATTTACTATTTGTATATGAGAGGAACTTCGTCTACTGCTTCCACATTCCCAGGAAAGACGAACACGGACCCGGAACAATTCAGTGCAGGGTGATTTTATTATTCCATAAGTGCACCTCGAACCACCATGACGCGTTTCGGCCTCGACACGGAGGCCTTGATCACATTACTATTTGTATATATAGAACTCTAACCACTAGAATATGTACTTACTACCATTCCTATGTGATTTTAGAGTTTTTCTGTTTGTATCTCTTCCTTGAGTGACTTTACAACTTGTACATGTGCAATTTTTTCCTGTTTTCATCTCTTCCTTGTGTGACTTTACACCTTGTACATTTGCAATTTGTTTCTGTTTGTATCTCTCATGCAACTCATGTAATCCAAAGTACTTATGTAACGCAACTGGTTCTTTTGTAAAGCGCTCTGACACTTTCGGGTAATGTTCGCGCTATATAAAATCGCATAAAATAAATAAAAATAAATAAATAAACTATGTAATTTGGAAAATATACTGGGCCCAGAAATATGGCTAACCTTCTGACTCTGTTAGTTTGTCTCAAACAATTTTTAACATTATAAATTTTTTCCTAAGAAAATCAAAAAAGTTGTGTCCAAATGAATTAATCGTCTTAACACAGACATCGCTTTTCTACACAAAAACGGGACAAACTTTCCTTACAACAGGTAATTTATTAAGAAACCTAGCAGTGACGAGTTTTTTATTCTCCTCAAAATACTTTTCAATAAATTGCAAACAGTAATTTTATACTTTTTATTCTCTTGATTATAATTCTAGAGATTGTTCTGTATAGACATCGCATTGGTCTGGACCTATTTTTCCAGGAACCGCTGGGGGGACAATTGGATTCTGATGCTGATTAGATACATGGATTTTTGAATTCTTGATACTCCCCAAATAAGGTGGCTATCAGTGTGTGATAATGGAATTGAAACATCTGAGCTTTATAATAAGATATGTAGGCTCTAATCATTCTTTGATCATATGTTTGTTTATAGGACTTTCTTGAACATTTGCTCGTCTTCTTACATTTTATGCTACTCCTCACTTAGAGTAGTGGAAGGACCTAGCAATTGAAGGTAGACATTTCTATCTTATTTCTGAAATTCTTAACATGACTATCCTCACGGTATGGGCTCATTAACTTCTTGGAAACTGCTACATTAGAAATTTGTTAGCTTTTCAACTCACATTTTTGGTTCCACTTTTCATCCTTGGCCTTCCTTTTCTTGTGCACATTGGTGTCTTATAATTAGGTAATACTTCACTTATTCACTTTCCTTTTTCCTAGTCACTTTGCATGGTAAAATCCTCTTCTTTTTGATCTTGGGACAAACAAGGGGATATGTTTTACATTGACTGTAACATCTATGTATATTTTGATATTGTTTGCAGCCTTGAAAAAGTTACAGTGTGTAACGAAACACGTGTCGGCTGCCATCATCTTTTTAACATCTAGGGAACATCAGAAACACGACTATCATTTGTTTAAATATTATCCTTGTTAATATGCTCTATGAAATATGATCCCTGATTGCCAAGTGAAGCACTGTCATTAGACAATTAAAACTTTTTTGTAAATGACCAGAGAAATTATTTGTAATGATTCATTGAAAGTATTATAAGTGTGTGAGCAGTCTTATGAATAGTGCCAGGATTGTTTGTATAGTATCTAAGACTTGAATAAGGACTTTTAGAGTGCCGAGGCGCAGTGTTTTTCTATATTTCAGAATATATCATAACAAAAAAAGCACAAATGAAGCACATTTTTTGGTAATTATGAAGTGTGGTGGAAACAAATATTTTAAAATGATCAAAACAAATGAGTACACTATGAGAGGATTTTTCCATGCATTATTGTTTGTGCGCTGTATAGTTTGATCAATAAAACTATATCTTTGTACAAATGTAGTGGTCATTCAATTAAAGACGTGTTGTCTGTAATGGCAGTAAGCTACAACAACATACGTACTTCACTTTACCCCACTCGACTCTTCTCTGCATCACTCCACACCACTGCAGTCTATACTGCACTGCGCCACACTGCACCACTCCACTCCACGCCACTTCACACTGCGTCACTGCACTCTAATCTGCACCACTCCACGCCACTTTACTCTATGCCTCGCTACTCTACATCACTCTACTCTATGCTAATACACTCTACTACACACTACTCTACTATGCACCACTGCACTCTTTGCCAATGTACTCTACACCACTCCACTCTTCACCACTCCACTCTATGCCACTCTACTCTTTAACACTGCACTGTATGCCACTGCCCTCTACGCCAATGCACTCTACTCTGTACCACTCCACTCTACGCCAGTGTACTCTATTCTATTCCACTATATGCCACTCTAATCTACTCTGCACTCTATGCCACTCTATTCTACACCACTGTACTCTTCCGTGCACAACTCCACTCCACTCCACTCCACTCTGAAACAATCTACTCTATGCCACTGCACTCTGTGCCACTGCACTCAGCGCCACTCCACTCAGCACCACTTCAGTCTGTGCCACTCCACTCTGTGACACTCCACTCTGCTCTGCACCACAGCACTCTACTCTGCATCACTGCACTCTACACCAATGCACTCTTTACCACTTTTCTCAAAATAAATGCATTTTACGCTACTGCACTCTACGCCAATCTACTCTGCACCAGTGCACTCTACATCACTGTACTCTACTCTGTAACACTTTATGCCACTGCACTATACGCCTCTGCACTCTATGCCACTGGTTCTTACCTTGTGGTACAGGGACATGTGGAGGACCGTGCAACATTAAATCAGGTTGTCCGCAACTGTCAAGAAAATTAAATAGTATTAACAGATTAATAAATAATATATAAATTAAAACTGATAATTTGAAAATGTTTTTTAAATGTGAAGGGATTTGAAACTTGAGGCTACAAATTAAGTATTCTCAGATTGATTTGCGTGAGCAGTGAATCAAACAGAATTTGTATGGAAGACGAGTGGCCTCAGTTGTACTTAGAAAAGCTCCAACCTTCCCAATAATTTTTTTTTAAAATGCATTTGTGAATTAAATAAAATATTTCATCATGCGTATATTTGTGCTGCTTGTTTCTGTATTTTTGTATATTGCTTTGCGGTTTAAATCATCAAAATTGCTAATGCTGGATTCCCTGGAGTCCAATAATGACTCAGTTGGGGACCCCAGAATCCAACAGTGATTCAGTGGGGGTCCCCCGATTCCAGTAATTATTAAGTGGGGGTCCACTGAAGGGGAACGGTTAAGGCGCTGCACCACTGTACTCTGCACCACGGTATTCTACACCACTGCTCTCTATGCCACTCTACTCTGCACCAATCTATGCCACTGCACTCCATGCCAATGCATCTTATGCCACTCTACTATATACCACTGCACTCTGGGACAGTCTACTTTGCAACACTGCACTCTCTGCCACTGAACTTTATGCCACTCTACTCTATACCACTGCACTCTACTCCAATGTGAATTCTACGCCACTCCACTCTGCATCACTCCACTCTGCATCACTCAACTATATGACACTGCACTCTACCCTGCCCCACTCTACTCTGCTCTGCACCACTTCTCTCTAAGCCACTTCACTCTATGCTGCTCTACTCTGCAACACTGCAATCTCCGCCGCTGAACTCTTCACCTCTCTTCTCTGCATAACTGCACTCTTTGCCATTGATAGTCAGACCACAAACAGTTCCGAGGAAATTGGCCCCAAAAAAACAATTTTGGCCAAAGGCGCGCATTCCCAAAATACCACATAGATGTCACATAATGTTAGGAACCCTCAGCCAATCAGGACACAGCATACACACCACATGTGCTCCCCACGCCGGACATCTGGACACATTCATACTGGCCCACACTAGCTATCCTGAGGTCAAGAGCCACCTGTGCCCCCCTTATCAGATGGTTCTACTTGTTGTTTGTGACTAGGCCAAGAATGGCAGATAAGTTCATTTTCCCAAACAGAATAAATGGTTGGACAAAACTTCTGTACAATAAGAGACTTTCTTCAGACGCTACTCTGCCGATACTCTCCCTGCCGATGCGTTTAAATAAATCAACTTGTTCCTGTTTTGCCAAATGCTTCTTGTCTTTTCATTTGTTAAGGTAAATTTATATCTGAGCAACAACTCGACTCCACGCCACTATATCCTATGCTGCTGCCCTGTACTCCACTGCACTCAACACCAATGCACTCTACACCGCTGTACTCAAAATCAATACACTCTACGCCACTGCACTCTATGCCAACCTACTGTGCACCACTGAACAGTACACCACTATACTTTACCCTTCAACACTATATTCTTTGCCACTGCACTCTACTCTATGCCACTGCACACTATATCACTTTACTCTGCACCATTCTATGCTACTGCACTCAACACCAATGTGCTATATGCCACACTGCACTACACCCTTTCGTCATACGTGAGAGTGGATACATGCATGTCTGATCCAGTGCCTTCTTCTCGGGCATGGTAAGTGTTTTCAAACTAAAGTTCTGTTATGTATATTGTGCTGAGACCCCTCATCACCCTAACGTCCCCCAGTGTGACACCCCAGGCCTTGACTGCACGTCGCTGGCCCCGTTAGAAGTGGAGCTGCAGCATTTGTTCCACCTCAAAATGGATCCAAATAACGAGCAGTGTTCGTTCTTGTTCCCTTGCAAAGTTGATCCAAATATCAGAGTAAAGCAAAGTGAGAAATATGTGCTTACAGTGGACAGTTCTCTGATGTGTGACATTAAAACTGCCCGTGGCTTCATGCCCCTAAGTTTACACTGATGCCAAAAACATGGATTCGCTTGCAAACAGTGAATGTTAAAAACGTTGAGGCAATACATTTCAGTGATTTAGTTCCTCTCTTATTTCTCATACTTTACTTAATCGTGCATTCCTCAAGAGTTAGCTATTTACAATGTTGTTGTTCATCTGTATTTTTTCTGTGCATACTTTGAGGCTTGAGCCATGCAAGGTATTTATATGGCTGAAGCTAAACAAAGTGCGTGTCAGTGGGTTGGCCTCTTTGCAGAGCACATAGAACAATGTTTATGTATTCCATTTGCAACTGAAATTCTGTGGAGGTGTGTGTGAAGGGGGTACACAGATGTCAAAATATTTGCAAAGCAAAAGTAAGAGAACATAAAGTGCTTACATTTGAGGGAGCGCAGTGTATGCTTAGGGCAGTGAAGTGACTGAGATGCAAGGATGTGCATTTGGGGAAGAGTGAAAAGAGGATGTTGAAGAGGAAAGAGAGGTGGTTGAAGATGTGCAGATGGACAAGATATGCAAATAAAAAGAAGATACATATCTAACATAAAGCACACATAACTGAAGCCCAAAACTCCTTACACATGCCTCAATAATATTTAATTCACAGACTCACCATTTCAGAATTGAAATGTTACCAATGTTAATTATTTATAACAAATCATTGTTGTTACTCTTTTATTTTATACAGCCAAAACCCATTGACAAAGCCAATCGTAGTAAAAGGTTTTAGGTGTAGATCAGTTATGTCATTTATCTGGATACAATTACATCTCAGAGAGAAACCATTAAACCAAAATACTGGTTGGTTGGCACACTATGGGAATCACAGAAATGTATTTGACATGTTCCTTTTTAGAGAGCCCCTACTTTTTTCATCCCACTTACAGACATGTCTGCACATATTTCTATATGACTGGTTGCAACCAGCAACTGTGGGTGCTTCCCAAAGCCTGGTGGTTAGAGCATTTTTTTCCAAAGTTAATGCTGGATGCAGTGCAAGACAGTGGGCAAGCATACATTTTAAAGTGGAAAAGTTGTCACGCTGTACAATTTATACATTACAATAATGGCTCAACATAATAATGCAGTAAGATATGTGGCAGTTTTTATTGTGTTTAATATTTCAAGACTATACTTTCCCACTGCTTTATAAGCCTTGCCTTATCGCTACATTCATTTGCTGTGAAATGTACCTTTTGGAAACCTTTTTTAATTTCTTTCTCGGGAGAGGGACCCATCCTGGACACCAGGTTTGACCATTAAACTTGTTCACGTCGCTCGCTATATAAAAGTCAGGCCCAACTTTTACGCCTCACCACTTTCAAATGCCACCAGCCACCACTGCCCTCACCCCCATAGTGCCGATATGGCTTCCAAATAGCCAAATCTGTTTCTATTGCCTCGACTGGGCTGATTGTTACATTTCTAGTGCAGTCTGTGTTTTTCTCACATCGTTTTGCTCAACTTGGAATTATCTGAAATTATTCAAATTACGTTAAATATCTGAAACACCCCCAAACACCTCCTAAATTCACTAGAACAACCTCACATCTTTATAAAAAAGAAATGCATATGAGGACGATTATGTAAGCTACCTTCTCTGCAGAGAACTCCCAGCTGTCTGAAATTAATGTTCCGAGCTCGGCTGTCTATTTAGTCGTTCTTTCAACGAGTTGAGTTATTTGATTCTTTTCCATTGAACTGATGTGTTTTAAAACGATCTTTGCACTTTAATTTATTACAAGTATTATGTATATTATACAGATGTTTTTATCATGTCATGCACATAATCTTCATATATTGATAATTTATATCCTTGGACATTGTGTTTGTAAACTACTCGCATGTTCGTTCATGCCTTTTATATGATCTTTAATTGTCCAGCAGACTATGTGTTTTCTTGGTTCGATACATGAGGATGGATGGCACGTCTGTTGTGTGTATGCGCTCTTCGAATGCCATGTGTGTTCACTGGCTATTCTTTACAAGTTCTTTTCAACTAATGTACAAATGGCATTTAACGAATTTTTCATATCGTAATTATTCTTGACGTGTTTTTACTGACTTTTATGGGCATGTTGCAATTGATGTCCTTAACATCATCGGTAGAAAAAAAACTACAGCAGCTGCACACATAAATCCTTCTATGATCCACCCCTCCGGGACTGTTGTGAGGGGCGATGCAAGCTCCACCCACAGGGTTGGCTCAGGAAGCTGCAGTGAAGAGAATAAGTGTGGCCCATACTAGAGAGGAGGGGGCAGCTAACCAATAAGCAACAGGTGCGATCCTGGGCCTGCCCCCACGTGGCCTAAAGAAGCTGCAACAGCTCACAGCCCGTTCGTCCACCGTACGCCCAATCAACGTTCGAGAAAAACGAGAATCTCTCATTTAATTGGTCAAGTCGAGTTCTCGCCATTCCCTTCTCTACATTAACCCTTCCTTGTGAGTGGTATACCGAGTGGTATACCGAGAACTATTATATTGGCAGAAAAGAGAATGTATTGCTAGATGGATATTACGTACCCCTATACAGCTAATGTGGCCCTAAAATGCAGTCAGACGAGGCTTGGTAGAAAGAGACATCTGAAGATGTCACGAGCCGTTGTAGCTTAGAGACTGGCTGTGGAAAGGGGCAATTTGTGGCTGGGAAGATTGAAAAATACCCGATGGAGATGACGCTAATCAGAAATAGATGATAACAAGGGAAGCTGCCGTGATAACCTGCCAGAATGATGGGAGTCAGTGGAGTTATCGGACGCCGGCGCCGGCTACGCATCTGCCTATCAGCAAATAATTAACGCACGAGACCGATGTGGTGAGGATTCAGGTTGAGGAGAACACGAGTGAGGTTTACCATGACTTTATGGAAGGATTCAGAAGTTCTCCCATGCAATGCATAGCTCAAAAGCAGATATAACAAGACTCGCGAAAAGGAAATAAAAGAAGATGCGCTGCCACGAGACGCGTTCTGTGGTGGGGGAGGGGTAGGGGCATTGAAGCGAGGCGCGCATGCGGGAGAGCGAGAGGAAAGCCAGATGGCACCTCTGCTCATGCCTGTGCACGTAACCGCACGCAGAATGCCACACAAAAAGCTGTGGTAGGACTTTTAAAAGTCCACTAACTAAATGTCTCGCCAGAGCAACGCATGCGCTGGCTCAGGCGAGACCTAAAAAATGTCCATCTCTTTAAGTGATCGTGGGCCGGAGCTCATGAGTGGAAAATAAAAGAAACCTGAATCTTAGTATATAATATATGTAGGGGGCACTTAAAGCGCATCTGTAGATAGGTCAGAGGAGGTAGATGCCATTTTTAAGAAGACTGGACCAGGGCAGAAGATTACCTCAGAGTCTAATGAGTATGACTGGAATGACCCATGGCCAGCTGGTGCTCCTTCAACAACCACTGCAAGCCCCAGCTTCTAAGACTCCACATGCTGGATTATAGAAGTGGAAGACCAGTTGCCTAGGAATGGCAGCTACCAAAAATGCTCTAGTACATCAAAACATAACACACCCCCGTCTTTAAAACGTTTAAATAATAAACTATACACACCTATGTAAATAACAATACCTAAGTGCAATATGAGTTTTGAAGAACATAATCCTTCATCCCCATGAACTTTGCACTCACACGTGTACTTGGTTTCCTTGTACTGGAAGCTCTGTCAACCAGAACCCCCAGATCAAAATTCTCAGATGTTCCAGATCGCAACCATTCTTGCAATTCGGCAGCACCACACACTGACACGCCCGTGGAATTCCACCATTTGCCATGAGCCAGTCTCACTGAGTTTCCCTTCACATCCACTACTTTTCTGGGCTCAGAAAACTTTGAGCTGCGTTTCCTCACAACGACCCCTGAGCACACTCTGATCCACATGCCCTCCTCAAACTTCCTACCACTTTTCCTCACCTTGTCATTGTGTCTACAACAATAGCGGGCCTGATATTTCTCCACTCTCTTCCTTATGTCATCATAATCCTTTTTAGGATTACCTGATCTCGACATCAATGCTGGAGTGACCACAGTGCAAGGTATCTACTTTTCCTCAGACTAAATGGAGATGCCCCAGTTGCAGTCTGTGGAGTGGTTCTGTAACTCCACAAAATGGAATATATACCCTTACAACGCATGCAAATACATTGCATGCAATTACAACGCGTTTGTTACAACGACCGTGTTGTTAGACTGCATACCATTACATCGCAAGTCATTACTACGACTTGCTGAAGGGGGCGCGCTGGACTATTATTTACTATTCCTATTCCAGCTTGCGCAACAGCAGGGAAGGTGTTGGATTCTAAATCCACCACCATTGCGCCCCCTACAGCAAGTTGTACTAATGACTTGCGATGTAATGGTATGCGTACTATTAACGCGGTCGTTTTAACAACCTCGTTGTAATGGCATGTGTTGTGGAGACAGTGTAAACGCTGTTTCCCCACAACATGTCCTTGACTTTCGTTCTCGAGCACAAATTGCTAGACAAGGCTAACTGAGTAGTGTCATCCAACACACGGTTTATTTATTTTTATTTTATTTATAAAGTTGTATACAGCGCGATCAAGATCCCAAGGGATATCAGAGCGCTTTACAATCAAACTAGAACTAGAAGGATAATAATGTAAACAACAAGAAGTTAAAAACAAAATGATCATAAGGCGCACGAAAATTCAAATGGAAGTTATGTTAAACAAAATACAGTGTAACGACAGAGGGACACAGTATATCAAAACAAAAAAAAAAAAAAAAGTGTAGTAGTAAATGTTGAAACAGTGGAAGTAGGAACACGGTTGAAGTGTTCCACTAAACCATTAGCCCTGGGGTGATAACATGGGGTCCTACAGTGTTTTCTTCCACACATTCCAGGAAACCTTCATATACTCCTGATATAAATTTGGGACCATTGTCGTTAACCATTCATGCGGACACCTTTTTCTATGAAATACATCCTCACGAAAAGCAATTATGCTACTGGTCAATGTGAGAAGTTGGCCTGGTATATGCTGTCCACTAGTTATAGTGGGCACCTTGTACCAGTCCAAACAACCCTTATTGATGAATAGGTTTAAAGACAACCTTTATTGAAAGCTATCCTAGTGGTAGCTATGGAGAGCAGCCTTCAGGCTAAGTCTTGAAGGAGTGTAAAGCAGCTTGGCATACCAGATTATAACCTCTTGAATGACCAAATGAAGGGAGAACCACACAAGGTATATATAAAATATATGTATTTATTTCTAAACAACACTCACTACTAATCTCTTTATGAGATTAGAGTCCAAAATACCCAATAATGCAGTTCTAAAACGACAGTAAATAGCACAATATACAATGGGCCCCAGGGGGAGACCAAACCATATATTAAGAAAGTGGTCTAAGAACCACGACCTGACCAGACACAGGGCCTAGAGCACGTAGAATCACTGGGACCCCAAGGAACCACCCAAGGCAGTGACACAGGGGACCCACGGGGGACGCGTGCAGTGGAAGAACACAGCCGCGAGCTCCGTAAAATCCTCTGGGAAAGTCGTGGTTGGAATTTTAAAGTTTAAGGACACTTAGGAGAGGACTTTGAGCAAATCCTTTTAGACATAGAAGGTTCTAAGGCCAGCACCCATGTGAGCACTGGAGTACTCATGTTACCTCACCCAGGGAAGCCGGGTGCATAGGTGTCAAATGGTGTCGGGAATCTTCGTCGTTTCCAATGGAGAGTTGCTGCAAAGTGCTGCTGCCGTGAAGAAGAAAAGTGTCCGGTGTGATCCAAGCCTGGATTGAAGATGTGAAGAACCTGAAAGCAGAGGGAACAGAGTCTGGGTCACTTGCCAGTGACCAGGGGCACGATAGACGAATGCCCACCGATGTTGGGTGCTTTAGGTGCAAAGAGGTGAAGCTTGACTCTGCAGCCACGGGTACCAGGAGATGTCGAGGACAACCAAAGTCTGGGTGTGAGCTGTCCCACAAAGTATTTTGAGTGCTGGGGAGTCAGAGTCCGGACTGAACACCAACAAGCCTTGGCAGCTGCAACCCACGCGGTCAGAGAAAAGATGCTTCGGTGAGGACCAGCAAGGTCCAGGGGACTCCCCAAGCAATGGAGAGTCAGGGAACATCTGGAGCAACCAGGTAAGCCCAATCAAAGTTAGAGCTGCCTTCACGGGGACCCACCAGTCGACAGACCAGGGATCGCGAAGGGACCTCAAGAGGAATCACACAATACCAGCCCACAGGACACTTGGTGAGTGTACGCCAGTAATCTTCAATGGAAACACTGCTTGGGGCTTGGACTACAAGTAGCCCAAAGCACAGCCTCAGGGATCACCAAAAAGGATATGCTGCTGAAAATGTGCACGGTGTCCAGGGGTTCCAGTTCCACGGTCCCCACAAGGGCTACGGGTCTCAGAGTTGCTGACATCATGGGTCGGCCTCTGGGAAGTCTGGGGACCCACCTCCTGTGTTGCAAATTCTTTGGAGTCTGGCGGGAGCTTTGGAGATGCAAACCGGTCAGATTTGTCTTAGGTGCCTGCCTTGCAGGGGAGTAACTCCTTTACTACAAGGGAGATTCTTCAGTCATCTAGCGCCTTGTAGATCGTTGAAGTTCCAGAATTATGTATCAGAGTTTCGTACAGGTAAATCTAAAGTCCTGTAGCCAGGGGTTCCTACTTTATACCCAAGGAAGTAGTGGGACAAACTCTGGGGACAGAGGGTCAGGACAGAACGGTGGTGTAAGGGTTCTCAGGGTTTTCTGCAGGAGCGTCAGGAACCTGATGATTAGGTCTCAGTCCTCCCCTACGGCCTTCCGACTCTATCAAACACTAGAGTAACGGATGACACAACAGGGGAAACAGGGAAACAAGACAAGGGAAGTTGGGTGTGACTTCTGTGGTGTGGCTGTGGCTGGATCAAGGATGCGGCTCTTCTCCGCTGTAATATAAAGGCCTGGTTAACTTCAGTTGTCACAATGTCATCTATAGATATCTAGACCTCACTAACCCTGGAATCCTACATACCAATGGTGGGTCTGTCACCTCCAATCGGAAGCAGTGTGAATCTTGGGAAGTTCAAGCCGGGATTTCCTATACCACACAAAACAGATGATTCAGAGAACAACCCCCTTCACTGAAAACATATGGCTCTCCTCAAACGAATAACTCACCCCACTAATCAACAATAGAATCATAGGTTCTCCAGCTATGGTCCATTTTACATGTTAAAATGAGGTTCAAATCAGGTGTAGGTAGAGAGCTGTAGAAAGAACAAAATAACACTTATTACCCCCACCCAAACTGTATTTACTGAAGGTAAAATAAAAGGCAGCGCACAGCGCTGTTACCGTGCTTCGGTTGTACAGCAGTTACAGGCACCGTGGTCCACGCTTGCGTCCCCTACGGACTTCAAGATTCTTCTCCCACTTCTGCCCCGTGGGAAATCTCACTATACTGCGTGGTGAGTAGGTAGGTCTTACAGCAGAGAGGCAGTAAGGAATATGCTTGATGTGATGGCACAAACTGCGGGCCAAGCGCCAGCGAGGCGTGACAGTCCACAGAGACACGTAACAAGAGGCTGAGGCTATTGAGGGATTAACGGGGGGGGTGCGTGAGAAACACGAAACAAAAATACACGGGACTGAAAATGTCTTATTCTGTCTTTAAGGAAGGAGCGATTAGTGGGGTAAAGTCATTGGAACTAGGAAACCCCCCTCAGGATGTGGAGACGAAAGGAAATATGCTGCAACATGAAGGGGATTGGTAAAACTCAAGCTTCACGCCGCAGCCAAGGAGTGGATGCAACAACGAGAACAACAGGAACAAAGAGGCACGAAAACCGTACCGAATTTGGAGGATCACGACTCTGTTTAGAGAGCGTCTCCACCGAGAACGCCAGAAACGCGGGCATTACCCGCAAAACGCTCAAAACGCCCAACACGACTTCCGGAAGCAGGAAGCAACAAATCGGAAGTCTGGCAACGCGAACCAGGGACGGAAACAGGGCTCAAGGCTAGAACGCTAAGCGCGTTCGAGAGCGCTTAGGGACCTTATATACTGGACCGTCTTCCGAGCCGAACCTTGGGCTTCTTTGGATGTCTCAGGTGAAAAAGGCGAATAAGTCTAGGGGCATGCACATTGGTAGCCGGCTCCCACGTACGTTCTTCCACCCCATATCCCTTCCAATGCACTAGGTACTGGAGAGTGTTCCGTACTATGCGAGAGTCCACTATTGATTCAACTTCATACTCTTCGGCATCTTGAAGAGTGATTGGAGCTGGTCGTCTCGGGATTTGGGTACCAGGTTCTACAGGTTTCACCAAGGAGACATGGAACACCGGGTGTATCTTGAAAGAGGCAGGCAGTTCAAGTTTCAGGGCCACCGGGTTAATCACACTCTGTACCTTGTAAGGGCCTATGAAATTGCGTGGACCACTGAGTGCCAGATATTTGGTGGAAAGCCACACCTTATCCCCTGGTTCATAGATGGGTTCTAATCTTCGGTGCAGATCCGCCCCCTCCTTGTATTTCACCTTTGCGGCTTCCAGGTTTACTAGGGTACTCCTATGGATTTCTTGCAATTGTAGTACTAACTCATTGGCTGCCGGGGTAGGGCCTCCCTGGGAAACCCCTGTAGGCAATAACTTGGGATGAAACCCATTAGAACAAAAGAAGGGCGAGTGACCTGTGGAGGAATGTGGGTTGTTGTTATAGGCGATCTCCGCTACCCACACCCACTCATCCCACTCCGCGGGCTTATGTAAGACTTGGGTTCTGACGTATTGTTCAAAACATTGATTGACCCTCTCGGTCTGTCCGTCTGACTGCGGATGATGACTCGAGGACAATCTGACATCTATCCCGAGCAAGGAGCATAAACACCTCCAAAAACGAGGCACAAACTGGGCCCCCCTATCAGATACCAAAACAGAAGGAAATCCATGGAAACGGACTATCTCACATAAAAACACTGAAGCTAGTTCAACTGCAGTAGGTAAGCCACTCAAAGGGACAAAGTGAGCGGTCTTTGTGAACATATCCACCACCACCAACAAGGTTTTATTCTCGTTTCTGGTAACAGGTAAGTCTACAATAAAATCAAGGGACACAGTATGCCAGGGACCAGGCGGTGCAGGAAGAGGCAAGAGCAAGCCCACGGGGTTTTGGCGGGAGACTTTGGTTTGTGCACATACATGACAGGTTTTTACGTATGTAGCTATATCCTTAAGCATGCCCGGCCACCAGAACCGTTCTCTTATCACTCGTGTAGTCTTTCTTATCCCGGGATGTCCCGCCAAGGCGTGGGAATGGTACCAGTCTAATACCTGTTTCCGCAGTTCTCTGGTGGGCAATACCACTCCCCCCTGCACACATGCACACCCCTCCTGGACGGTAGTCGAATGTGAACCCACTAAGTCCCTCATCTCTGATGACAACTGGCTCTGTCTAACCTGATCTTGGAACTCTTCCTCAGTGAGCACCCCACCTATGATGGCCTCTCTGGGGACAATATTCGGGGATTCCAAGGGTACATCGGGATGATCAAAACCTAAGCGGGATAGGGTATAGGCCTTGCCGTTCCTCCTTCCTGGTCGGTATTGGATACTAAAATCGTACTCACAGAAGAATTGCGACCAACGTATTTGTCGCATGGACAAGGCCTTGGCTGACTTCAGGTATTGGAGGTTGCGGTGATCAGTAAATACCGTTGTCTGATGTCGGGCGCCTAATAAATACTGCCGCCACTCCTCAAAGGCCTTTTTTATAGCAAGGAGTTCCTTTTCTCCTACGGCGTAATTGTATTCTGCCGGAGTGAACTTGTGCGAAAAATAGGCTACCGGATGACTCAGGCCACTGACAGGATCTGTTTGGCTTAGAACGCCTCCCACAGACACTTGCGAAGCATCCACCTCTACGACAAAAGGCAAGGCGGGATCTGGGTGGTGTAGAACAGGGGCTCGGGTGAAGGCGAGACGCAACTGTTGAAATGCATTCTCCGCTTCTCTAGACCATGAATATAGGACTCCTTTCTTTAAGAGGGCCGTGAGTGGTGTTGCCAATTCTGAAAAATTCTTTATGAACCGCCTATAAAAATTGGCAAAGCCCAAAAAACTTTGCAATTCTTTGACGGTACTGGGCGCCGGCCAGGAAAGGACTGCCTTTAACTTACTGGGGTCCATCGCCAGACCCCATGGAGACACAACAAAGCCCAAAAAGGGCACCTTTTGGGTGTGGAATGTGCACTTTTCCAATTTGCAGTATAATCTGTTCTCATGGAGGCGTTCTAATACCTTCCGCACATGGAACATATGATCAGACATGGAAGCAGAGAAAATCAACAGATCATCAATATAGGCTATCACATACTCATCGAGCATGTCTCTCAGTACCTCGTTGATGAAAAACTGAAATGCTGCAGGAGCATTGCAAAGCCCAAAGGGCATTACGAGATACTCATATAACCCGTATTTAGTACAAAATGCCGTTTTCCACTCGTCTCCCTCCTTGACTCGCACAAGATGGTATGCTCCCCGTAGGTCTAATTTCGTGAAGAATTGTGCGCCCCGTACTCTGTCAAGGAGGGAGGCGATGAGGGGTAACGGATACCGGTTCTTAATGGTAACTAGATTTAGTTTTCTGTAATCGATGCAGCATCGTAAACCCCCTTCTCGCTTGGGTATAAAAAACAATGAAGAAGAGGCTGGGGAACGTGAGGGTCTGATGAACCCCTTTTCCAACATGTCATCAAGGTATTCTCTCAGATATGGGTTTTCTTTTTCTGTAAGTGAGTAGACTCGACTACAAGGAATTCTGGCTCCAGCCTCAAGATCTATACGGCAGTCGTATGCCCTATGTGGGGGTAGGGTTTCTGCTTCTCTGGGGTCAAATACTGCCTTCAAATCCTCGTAACAGGTAGGCAACTCAGATATGTTTTCTGTGGTTTCGGAAGCACTGCTCCCTAGAGTACTTGCTATCACGACCTCCTGCCTATGAGCAGGTCGAAACTCCAGAGTGGAGTTCTCCCAATCTATTATGGGGTTGTGGAGCTTCAACCACGGGATTCCCAATAGTACTGGAATATGTGGAGAATGAATCAAATCAAAAGACAGGTCTTCCTGATGCTGGGGTTCTATCGTCAAGTGGAGCATCACTGTTTGATGGGTTACGGGCCCTGAGATAAGAGGACTTCCATCGATAGTGGTGACCTTATTGGTGACGTCTTTCTCTTGACATGGTATCAGATTAGCTCTAGCCCACTCAAAATCCATGTAATTCCCAGAAGCCCCAGAATCAATCATTATGTTTACATGAAGACCGTGGTGTGCCAGTGAGAGATATGCAGTGACATAAAGATGTGAAGTGGGAGATATGTCGTGTTCGGCAGAGGAGACCGTACATCCTGAACTGCCCGGGAGTCTGGTCTCGGAAGACCCCGGACTCTCTAGTTTCCCTGTCGATTTACTTGACTTGGCTTGACCGGACAAGATCTCAGGAAATGGCCAGCTTTACCGCAATACATGCAGAGTTTATCGGTTCGTCTCCTTTGTCTTTCTTCGGGCGTCAAAGGACCCCGCACCACTCCTATCTGCATAGGCTCACTTTCTTCCAGTCCTTTAGGAGGGTCACTCTTCTTTTCCTTGGAATACACATAACGGGGTTCTACTCGCCCCTTTTCGTGTTTCCGCTCTCGTAGCCTGTGGTCTATCTGGACTACCAAATCAATGAGATCTGTACAAGAATCAGGCAAGTCTACTATTTGTGATAATGCATCTTTTAATTCGTCCTGTAAACCCCTGTAAAAGAGGGTGCTGCGCTTTTCTTCCGGCCAATTGGATTCTACCACTAGTCTCCGAAATGTGGTAATGTACTGTACCAAGTCGTGACTGCCTTGCTTCAAAGCCAACAGCTCAGTATCAGCTGCATGTGTATACATGTGTCTGTCAAATGATTTACGAAATTCCCTCCTAAAGGCAACATAATTGTACAACAAAGGGTCATCTCTATCCACCAAAGGTATGGCCCAATCCGCTGCGGACCCACTTAAATAGGATATCGTGAATGCAACCCGGGATTGATCAGAGGGAAAACAGTTCGCCTTACACGAAAAGTGCAACTGGCATTGACTAAGGAACCCTGCGCATCTAGCAGCATCTCCCGCGAACCGCTCCGGCGGAGCCAGGGGAATAGACTGGGGTGTAGTGACCTGTATAACGGGTTGTTGGACTACACTTCTCTCTCCCGTGGTTGTTTCCCCGTGATGACCCTGAAGGGCGTCTACTCGGGCAGCCAAGGCCTGAGTCTCGGCCTGTAAATTGCCTATCATGTTGGCTACGTCTGCCAACGTGACTGTTCCTAATTCCATGACGCTAGGGCAGAACACACTACTTGGGCTTAGCGTTCTGTAAGGGTTCTCAGGGTTTTCTGCAGGAGCGTCAGGAACCTGATGATTAGGTCTCAGTCCTCCCCTACGGCCTTCCGACTCTATCAAACACTAGAGTAACGGATGACACGCCAGGGGAAAACAGGGAAACAAAACAAGGGAAGGTGGGTGTGACTTCTGTGGTGTGGCTGTGGCTGGATCAAGGATGAGGCTCTTCTCCGCTGTAATATAAAGGCCTGGTTAACTTCAGTTGTCACAATGTCATCTATAGATATCTAGACCTCACTAACCCTGGAATCCTACATACCAATGGTGGGTCTGTCACCTCCAATCGGAAGCAGTGTGAATCTTGGGAAGTTCAGGCCGGGATTTCCTATACCACACAAAACAGATGATTCAGAGAACAACCCCCTTCACTGAAAACATATGGCTCTCCTCAAACGAATTACTCACCCCACTAATCAACAATAGAATCATAGGTTCTCCAGCTATGGTCCATTTTACATGTTAAAATGAGGTTCAAATCAGGTGTAGGTAGAGAGCTGTAGAAAGAACAAAATAACACTTATTACCCCCACCCAAACTGTATTTACTGAAGGTAAAATAAAAGGCAGCGCACAGCGCTGTTACCGTGCTTCGGTTGTACAGCAGTTACAGGCACCGTGGTCCACGCTAGCGTCCCCTACGGACTTCAAGATTCTTCTCCCACTTCTGCCCCGTGGGAAATCTCACTATACTGCGTGGTGAGTAGGTAGGTCTTACAGCAGAGAGGCAGTAAGGAATATGCTTGATGTGATGGCACAAACTGCGGGCCAAGCGCCAGCGAGGCGTGACAGTCCACAGAGACACGTAACAAGAGGCTGAGGCTATTGAGGGATTAACGGGGGGTGTGTGAGAAACACGAAACAAAAATACACGGGACTGAAAATGTCTTATTCTGTCTTTAAGGAAGAAGCGATTAGTGGGGTAAAGTCATTGGAACTAGGAAACCCCCCTCAGGATGTGGAGACGAAAGGAAATGTGCTGCAACATGAAGGGGATTGGTAAAACTCACGCTTCACGCCGCAGCCAAGGAGTGGATGCAACAACGAGAACAACGGGAACAAAGAGGCACGAAAACCGTACCGAATTTGGAGGATCACGACTCGGTTTAGAGAGCGTCTCCACCGAGAACGCCAGAAACACGGGCATTACCCGCGAAACGCTCAAAACGCCCAACACGACTTCCGGAAGCAGGAAGCAACAAGTCGGAAGTCAGGCAACGCGAACCAGGGACGGAAACAGGGCTCAAGGCTAGAACGCTAAGCGCGTTCGAGAGCGCTTAGGGACCTTATATACTGGACCGTCTTCCGAGCCGAACCTCGGGGCATGACAGGTGGCTACACCCATGTCCTTTGTCCAGTTTCACGCCAGAGCAGGGGCTGAGTGCCCCTGCAAACGGTTTGAGCTGGACTATGCACAGGGACACCAAATGTGCCCCCAGTGCAGACATCAAAGCACTCTTTGAGTGCACCCACCCAGCCCTAATACACTAAAGACTGTCTGGGAGGTGGTCACACCTCCCTGTGACAGGAAACCTATTGTTCTGGGATCCCCTGCCAGAGTTTCGTCCAGCAGCAGGAAGGCAGACTCATGTCTGTGGCTGGCAGCATCCATTTTGTGAAGCCAGGGCTCTTTTTGTTGGTACCGGGTATACCGGTGCTGTCATGGTTCTCCCTCTAGAAGGGTGGGATCTTACTCCCACACCAGTTACTGGTGTGGGGGTATGATTCCAAGGTGTTTGATACCAAACACGACATGTTTCCATGCAGTCATTAAAAAGTTAGCATTTATCATTTGGTTATGATGCACTTAAGAGTATATGGTTTGGCTGCATCACATACAACCCCAGAAAAAAGGTTCCGAAAGCTGCAGAGGGGCTCTGCTCATGCATGGGCACCCTCTCACATGAAACCCAGCACCCTGCCTTCAGGATTGTGAAGGTCTGCCATAGGAGTGACTGATAGGTTTACATGTGCAGTGATATGGAGAGATATAGGTAACCTATATCTCAGTAACGGGTGCATACACCACCTTACCCAGGCTGCAGTAGCAGACCTGTGGTGTCATTTTGGAAGGCTTCCCAGGGGTGGCACAATACATGCTGCAGCCCCTGGTAGGCTTCTGGGGTACCTATGCCCTGGGTACATTGTATACCATATTCTAGGGACTTAAAACGGGTACCCCAGAATCCAATCTGGAGTGTACCTAAAGTACTGGTAATCCATTTAGAGAGGAAGCAGCTAGCCTGGGGTCCTGGAGAGCAGGGCCCCAGCCAGACTAAAGTCGAAAAACAGTGAAACATCAACAAAAAGTGGGGGTAACTATAAGAAGCAGATCCTACTCTCCTACATGGTCCTCACCTCCATCATAAACGCCACTTCCGGTCCCTTCGTAAAATAGTCAATCAACACAACGGCTAACTTCTCACATGGCCCCAAACACTTGAATGGACCACAGATATCAATTGCCACCTTATCGCATACCCGCTCGGGCAATGGCACCGGACACATTGGTTATTCCTGCACTCGATGGGATTGGTCACTACATGTGCATTGAATACACTACATGACAAACTCTTCAATTTGCTTGTCGATTAAAAGCCATCAGAAATCCACCCATGCCCTTCTTTTCATGGCAGACATGCGGCCATGTCCTTTGTGCAGTAACTCCAACAATTTCATTTGCAAACTCTCAGGTACCACCAACCTATATCCCCTTCTCACAATCCCATCAACAACTGATATCTCACTCCATATATTCTTGAATATTTCCTTATCTCTAGGAAGCTGGCTCTGTATATACTATACCAAAGTGAGGTATAGTGTGTACAGAGTCCAATGGAACCCCAAAGGTAGGCAGAAGTAAAAGTAGTCTCTATTTGTGGAAGTGTGGGTGAGCAGTAAGGCTTTATCAGAGGTTAGTGTTAAGCATTTGTTGTACACACTCAATCAGCAAATGATTGTCACACACTCAAAGACTGAACTCAGACCAATTTTGTTGGTATAAAAATATTCTTTTAGTTATTTTATTTCCTAGAACCAAGCAAGCCTGGCACAGGTAAGTGATTTATACTTTGCAGTAATAATACAGTTTGAATTGCAGTTGTATATCTACTTTGGTTTGGTTACAGTAGAATTACAGGTAATGCAATGCTTTGAAAATTGTACCTATACTTTAGTATTTGCTGTTCAATAGGATGTCAAGTAGATTAATTTATAGGTTGCTTTTCTTACACAGTGTAGTATACCTGGATACTGCACTGGGACATTTCCTGTAAACAGGTAAGTAAAAGTGTTTAGTTTATTTGGTTACAGTTTTAGAGACTTTTATAGATTTTCCAACTCCACACTTTGAAACCTTTTCACAGAGTGGTGCAGACTCATGGATTTCGCCAGAGCTGGAGTCTGTTTGATCAACAAATCCGGTGTTCAGAGGAGACAAAGTCTTTTCCTTGGAAGGCAGTGCAGGTCCTCAGGGTGCTTGAGGTTGCTGGCTGCAGGACACACCAGAGTTTCGCTTTTGCAGGTTCGAGGTGGGTACAGGCTGGTAGGGCTGGGGCAAAGTCAGTAAGCGTCTTCCTTTTCTTAGCTTCGGCATGGCTGTTCGGTCCTTCTTCTTCTTTTCTTCTTGTGGTTTCTTGTCTGACTTCTTGGTTCAGGGCTGCCCCCAAATACTGTATATAGGGGGCATTTTAGGGGTCTCAAGGTCAGTAGCCAGTGTGCTACTGACCTTAGGGTGACTACACCCTTGGTGTGCTCACCCCACGTGGGGGAGTGAGCACAATCCCTAATCCTGATTGGGGAGTGCCTGCCATCTGCAAGATGGTGGGCATTGAAGAGTGGGCTTCACCTCGCCTCCCCCACCTGAGGTGTGGGGTTGGCAGAGGTGGGCACACCTTGTGGGCCGGCTAATTTTTTCCCACCTGTCTTCCTGCTGAAAAGGAGGGGAGACAGGAAAGTGCCTGCTCCTGATAGCAGGAGAGCCTGGAGGACACATTACAAAGGTTGCAAGGCCTTTGAAGCTCCCGTGCCACAGATGGCTCATCCTGGCATGGGGGAGGTGTGAACACCTCCCCCAGGAAAAGCTTTGTTTCTGGGCTCTGGGAGCGAAGACTCGCACCCCAGGGGTCCAGAAAAATGTCTCGTTGTGGCAGACTGGTCTGTACCAGTCAGGGAACCCACCAGAGGCTGTTCATTTTGCAGGGGGCATCTCTAAGATGCCCTCTGAGTGCATTTTTCATCAAATCCGACACTGGCATCAGTGTGGGTTTAATGTGCTGGGAAGTTTGATACCAAACTTCCCAGTCTTCAGTAAAGCCATTATGGTGCTGTGGAGTTCGCAATGACAAACTCCCAGCACCATATACTCTTAATGGCATTACTGCAGTCACAATGTCTAAGAATTTGCTTAGACACTGCGGGCGTGCAGGGCTCAGGCACCTGTACCCTCACTACTGGTATAGTGCATCCAGATGGAGGGGTGGCTGACCTATGCCAGGCCAGTGGGTTGTAGGCATGGCACACAGGTTTGTGTGCCATGTCGACTCTTCACTTTGTTCTGCACCAAAACACGCAGCCTGCAATGGCAGTGTGTGTGTGTTTGTAAATGTACAGGGCCTCTAAGGATAGCACAATAAGTGCTGCAGCCCTTAGAGGGCTTCCATGGCCACAGTGCCCTTGGTACCCATGGAACCTTTTACAAGGGACTGACATGTGGCCAGAGAGGTGCCAATTGGGGGTAAAAGATACAGTTTTTGGGGAAGTACACAGGACCTGATAACCTGATTGGCAGGGAGGGACCCAGGGCACATCAAGTCAAATGGCATCAGTAGTCTGGCAAAAGGTGGGGGGTTACTGCAATAGAAACCCAGCTTCCTACAACATCTCCTACCATCCTCCATTGCTGTGTGTGTGAGGCAACACATTCTTCAACATCATCAGCAAAGGATCATACAAAACAGCCTCCACCTACTTGGTTTTCCCAATCGCTTTACACGCATCTGACAGTTCAGCCACTGCCCTATCATCATCTACATTCTCCACCACCTCCTGCAATGGTAATCTAGACATGCAATCCGCATTGACATTTTTCACTCCTGGAAAGTATCCCACTGTGAATTGAAACAGTTGGAGGCAATAAAGCCATTTCACTACACAAAGCGTGGCCCTACCAGCATCAGCTGAGGAGAACACCTCTGTCAAGGGTCTGTGAGCTATGCAAAGTTTAAAATTAAATCCCCAAACAAAAACCGAAATGTTGCGCTCCCCACCAGCATGCCAACGCCTCCTTTTCCACGGTGCACTGAGTGTCCTCCGCACCCTTCAATGTGCCCGATGCAAATGCCACAACCCTTTCTCTGCCTTCATGTTCCTGTATCAGTCCCGCCCCAAGACAATAGCCACTTACATCTGTTTAAACAATTGTCGGATCTTCCGGATCAAGCGGTTTTAGGGTAACCGCTTTATCTATTGCCTACTTCAACATGGCAAATGCCTTCTGACACTCCTCTGACCAAAGAAATTTCACCCATTTTTTATCAACCCACGCAGCATATCTACTTTCTCTTCAAAATGGTCCACAAATTTGGCATAATACTGTTCAAAGCCAAAGAAAGATCTTAAATGTTCCTTGCCTTGTGGAGAGGGATCCTTTTCAAAGGTTTCAACCAAACTAAACTTTGGTTTGGTGCCCTTATGATCCATAGTGTAGTCTAGATATTCGACCTCCCTTACACCAAATTTACATTTCTCCAGCTCAATGTTAGCCTTGCATCCTACATTCTCTTCAACACTTCCAGCAAAATTGGTATAATGCACTTGATGACTCTCCCTTCCAAACCTGCACATCATACTGAAACACCAGGGTATTCGTCATATCCCTCAACACCCTTTGCATTACCCTCTGGAAGACGGCCGAAGGTGAGGCCAACCCCAAAGGAATGCTAATGAATTGAAACGCCCCTTCGGGTGTGATGAAAGACATCACATGGCAAAATTATTTGTGCAATTGCATCTGGTGGTACACATTTGATAGATCTAAGGTAATGAAATATTTACCTCCCTTCACTCCTGCAAGCATCTCATTGATACGAGGTAAGGGATGCGGGGGGCGTGGATAAGGTTCCATGGTGTGATTTCAGCAAGGAGAAAAAAGACTGTAATGCAAATATAGCTTGAAAATACATTGGAAGCATGCAATGCCAATAGATGAGTTGAACAAATATTAGCCACTAGGGGACCCCTTTACCGCACTGCCATAACTGTTGATATTATTTATATTGTGAAAAACTGTTGCCCACCTCTGCTGACCAGCTGCTAAATGGCCATTAACTTAATACGTTCAAACACTAATGAGAGGCAACAAAGCAGAGTACACATATAAAGGTAAGTACATAGAACTCCAAGATGAAATTAAACAGGAAAATCCTTTAGTCGATTCAGTGTATTGTTATTCCATTCTTTCTTCGTTTCGCCTGGTTACAGGCTTCCTCAGGGCAAGATCCTGTGCCAGGTCAAGGAGCATTTAAAAGCCAAAATGGCATTGCAATTGACATGAAATAATTCCACCAAAGCTTTTGTAGCAGCAATCAACTTGAGAAATTCCGTCAGGTGCCGGTAAGCAAAAGAAAACAGGTCTTTATGTCATTTGAGTGGGAAATGACATCCATCCATTCAGGGCCGTGTTTGGCAACTAGTATTCCTACCGCCAGCGTGCGGCGATTGTGATATGTAATCTTGGATGTCATTTCCCACTCAAATTTAATAAAGACCTGTTTATTTTGCTTGATACTCTTACCCAGACACTGGCAAAAAGGTCCTGGTGATAAGATGTTATCTAGGTTTTGGTGATAGGTGTGTGACACTTGCACAGTCCCTGCTGATCCAAGGATTTGGTAGCCCAAGTACTCCCAATAGACACCCTCCTGCCGCACATCGGCTATTCTCTTGCCTAAAGTCTCATACAACATACTCCTAGTGACTAGGTAATTTGTGAAGTTTATGAAGGAAAACCGTTGTCTTAAATGTTGATGGGCCCTCACACAACCATGTTTTCATTTTTTTTTTTTTTTAGTTTTATATAGCGCAAACTAGACCCGAAGATATCAAGTGTTAGAGCGCTTTACATTAGCACCAGTTGTGTTACAGACAGACACATTCATTTTTGCTGGGCACAGGGAGATTAAGTGATTTGCCCAGAATCACAGAAAGTCGAGTGTCCCTGCCGAGACTCAAAACCCGGTTCCCCAGCTTCGAGGTCGAGCCCTCTAGCCGTAAAGCTAATTCCTCTCCCCATGGGTGGCATGCTTTATCAAAGGGCCCGCTCCTTACTCATGTAAAGAGTGGTTTAGCATCAGCAGTTTCACCTAAAAAACAAGGGAATGTTTTAAATGTATTTGTTATGTTAAGTTATGTTATGTATGTTAGGTTGATTTGTATGGTGCAACTTACCACCTGTGTGGGTATCCAGGCGCTTCAGCAGGAAATAGGTTGGGGTAGAGCTCCTAGTTAAACAGCCAAGTCTTCAGTTTCTTGAGGAAGCTGAGTTGCAAAGGGACGGTCCTGATGTGTTGAGTGAGTTAATTCCAGGTCTTGATGTAAGAAAAGGAGTGCCCTCCCGACTTGCTTCTGTGGATGCTGGGGACACGTGCGAGGGTGAGTACGGCTGAGCGCAGCTGTCTGGTTGGATGGTAGAGTTGGAGTCAGTCGTTGAGATACACAGTTCTGAGGTTGTGGAGGGCTTTGCAGGTGTGGACGAGCAGCTTGAATTGGCATAGTTTCTGGACAGGTAGCCAATGTAGTACTATGAAGTAGGGGGTGATATGAGCGCTTCTGGGGACATCTAGGATGAGTCAGGCTGTGGTGTTTTGGATAGTGTGGAGTCTTTGAGTGAGCTGGTTAGAGATGCTGACATAAAGTGCACCGCTGTAGTCTAGTCTGCTGGTTATGAGGTTATGATGCAGTTTTTGGGCCAAATCTCGCCTCTGATGGCAAGACCAACTCAGCTGTTTATGCTTCCAATATTGATAAATTGGCTAATGGTACTACTTCCTATTTACAGTGCATGTTATGGCCAAAACAGCAGCATGACGCACTATATTAAACCATTTTTCTATTATTATAGAAAATAAACAATACTTTTTGCACAAGTAAGTCTAACTTTGGTACAGTACACATTATCTGAGGGAATCATTTGCAAACCATGATTCATGGAATCACCATCAACAGATATTTACACCTACAGAAAGAATGTACAGCTAGTGCTTAATTTGAGCCGGTGGTTGACAGTGGTGCACACTGACACTCATTTTAGGGGACTGGCACTTATTTTTCCTAATCAGACTTTCAATCGGAGCAAGAAAAAAACACAAAAGGTGGTAAGGAGGTGGAGTAAAAAGAAACATGGCAAAACAATGACAAATGGAGAAAGCGTGATTAAAAAGAACCTGAAAGAGTGATCCAAAGAGGCAAAGAGTGTCTATTGGTGCATGAAAGAGGCATGATGGGGATTCAAGACTATGCAGCCTTGATATTTGGCACCCTCAACATTTGCTAGCGCCGATCATGGATATCTGAGAAAAACCTTGGGGCCTGGCACTTATTCCTTTACAAATTAAGCACTGTTTACAACTGTAGAGAATCTGCAAGTATGGCAATTTTTCAGTAGACCTGCAGTCATAGGTTTAGGCTTAGCGTTGGGAGCATAGTGGGTATTGGGAAGGTGTAAACACCCATAAACGTGTAACTTTGTTGGCATTCAAAAAGAGCGAAATGTAGAGCTGCCGACCTTGGAGCTGGAGAACCAGGTTTGAGTCTTGGCGTCAACTCAACATTCTGTGAATCTGGGCAAATCACTTAATCTCCCCACGTCTACCGAAAATGAATGTGTCCTTCTGTAATGTAACTGGTGCTCATGTGAAGCGCTCCAATGCCTTTGGGACGAGTTTGCGCCAAATAAAACTTCAACAAAAAAAAGAAAAACTGTCTCAACTGCTTTTCTCATGCAAAATGCGCACTAAACAATGTCCATCTTAGTGTGTAACATGGAATCGAAAACACCTAAATGCTATATTCGCTGGTGATCTTAGGGAAGGGTCCCTTGGAAGAATATAATAAACACAGGCACCTGCAGCACAGTGGTGCAGGGAGGCCCACAACCAGGGCACACGTCCTAAAAAACAGAAGTGGGGGGACTAACCTAGTTAGGCAGTATGCAAGTGACATCACGGCGTGCAACATCACACATGGCATCATAGGAATTGACATCATAGAAAATGGCATCACAAGCCACGAATTTACAGGAAGTGGCATCACAAGAAGTGACATCAGATCAAAAGCCCTCACATATATGTTTAGCAGGTGTATCATGTGTAGGTTTGAGCACATTGCGAGGATCATAGCACAGTGGGCTATGAAAGATGATATGACTTCTACACCTTGCAATCCCCCAGTTTTATGTAACACATCCTGTACATTCATTTACAAACATATAATTTACTCTACATGTAACATGCACGTGTTGATGTAAAGCGCTCTGACACCCAGCATTGGGATGAGTAGGGCTTTACAAGAAAAAATAGAGGTAATTAAATTATTTCAACGCCTCCTCAAATGTAGTAAACTCTATATAAATGCAATGTGCTTTGTGTAAATACTGGAAAAGACCAGCACATCTGACATTCTTACAGTGCATGCACATCTCCTCAACAGGGACTGAACAAAGTGAAAAGCTGCCTCTCTTAAGTATGTGTGAAGTGCTAACAAGGTGTGAGCCTTTGTTACCCCTCTGCTTCATTTGCATCAGGTGCGAGGCTCCTCACTGCTCCCAGCCAAGCGACTCAAAAGGAGGCCTGATGACCCCTCAAATTCGGCCTCTTTTATGGGCCCAGCGGGAGTCTTAAATAAGAGAGCCCCCTCCCCACCGCCTGCATGTTGTTGCCTGTTGCAGATGGAAAGCAGACAACATGCAGACGCTGCTGAAAGTGTCCCCTGTTTGGGAATTACACCAGGAGTTCGGCACAATATTCAGTGGGGCCCAAATTCTTGGCTGGTTGGACGGTGTTCACCCTGTGAAAATAGTGGGTGGACGTTGTCCTCCCGCGTGTACCCCCCCCCCCCCCCCGTCTCGTGCCCTGCCCCTAAATCTTCAAGGGCCCCCGTTCAGCACAAAGGGAATGGATATCTTTGTCAAATGAGAGGCTCAGGCGCCGCTCTTCACTCTTTGGAGGGGGGGGGGGGGGGGGACATACATTTGCGTCACGCCAATGCCTCCCGCATGACTGCGTGACTTAATCTGATACCACACAAACTTTAAATGCAATTCATTTTTAAACCAGATTATTCCAATTTATTTAAAATATATATGTATGGCGGTTAGATATATTTAGCAGCAGTTCACAAAACGTTGTTTCTTGTGGTGAGGTATCTCTATTCTCGGCCTTGGTGTGAGCGTAAGTGTGCGCTGGCAACTGTGTATACACATACATTGACTTACCCCCCTGTTCTGGTTTAAATCACCCTGACAGTTTCAGGGCTCTGGGAGCTGTCAGTAGCACAGTGGGTCAGTGCGTTGACCTCTAACCTCTACGGCCCCGGAGTTCAGCGATGACGTTGCTCCCCAGAGCAGAGGTCTTGTTTCGAGCAGGATAGTGGCCTTGGGGGTTTTAGGTGTTGGTCCAGCCGTTTCTGTGCGTGTAGGTGATATTGCCTCTTTGGATACATATGGGAAATGTGAGAGGAGTGTGACTGAGGGAAGGAGCAGGTAAGATAACGGTCAAGATGGTAAGGTGAGGCTCAGGCGCTGAATACAAGTCCAGGCATATCCGTCGGTCACACTTTGTGAGATTACGTAAAACACGGATTTCAAATGGGTATTTCACCACTCTGTGCGGCTTATTTATAAGTCCCTTGCACTGCCGGTGTGTCACTTTTACCCTCATATTAAGAGTGATGCACTGGCAGCGCAAGGGGCTTTAAGATGCGCCCTCGTGTTTTTTCGGGCAAGGCCGTCTTTGTGAATAACTTTGTAACTAATTCTTAATTCAAACCCAGAAACCCCCAGCCCACCGCCTTCAACACCAACACCAAAACGCCATGATACAACAGTGGTGTAGCATCGAAAACAAGACCCCTGCTGCAAGCAAGCAACATGGCCCCTTTGATTCCTGTTGGGGTAGTAAGTGCACGAATTATCAGGGTTCAATGGCCCAGTGTCACTGCACCTGCTGCACCAACAGAGGCTACACCTCTGGACGCAAGCAAAAAAAAAAAAAAACACAACAACACTTAATCTTGGAAATCAGGGCGGATGGCGACAGGAAATTGAAGAAAAGCAGAGTGAAGGAAATGGAGGGAGCTCTCACGCGCTCACTTCCGCCCCACATATGAGACCAATTATTGGCTCCTTCAGGACTGGGTCAGTCGTGCTCGCGTGCCCTTGTTCAGCGGGGGTGGTCCTTCCTTCCCTTCTGGAAGTACTTGGGAAAGCTCCAGTATAAATGTTCCCGACACCTTCAAGAAAGAAGGCAAATGTGTCACTTAAATCAGCCAGGTGGCCAAAAGTCTCACTTCTAATGGCCTCTTACCAGCTACAAAGAGTCCCCCTAAACCCACATCACCCCTCCTCCCCCCCCCACTTGGTAAATGCCATCAGTGCTCCCATTCACCATAAACCTCACAGAAATTGGTACAAAGAGGAGGGTATTTTTTCAGTTGCTGCGTTTTAGGTGATGGCAGGTTTGTCAGAGAAGAGTCCATAAATCATTGAGAGATCAATTCTATATAGTCATAAAATTGTTTATTTAAAAAAAAAAAAATCAGCTCTTTGAAACTACTTCGCAGCTCTGGAAAGTCTTTAATATAAGACCCGTAGGGAGACCAGGGGTGGGAGATGAATGCACTGGTAGCTTTTGCCCAGAATGTAAACACAGTTTTTTTTTACCTCGTTCGGTTCATTTCTCCTCAATTGTCCTCTGAGGTTATATATAAACGAATATTTCTGTAGCATTGTTTTTTTTGTTAGTCCATTAAAAGGTACCACATCTGCAGAGCTCAGGTCACAGTGTTGTCATCTGTAGAAAGTCGGATTAAAAATCGGGCTTCCTAATTCTACAGCCAACAGCATAGTTTCTTGACCATCCATTATAAGCGCACAATACCTTCTAAGCAGGACAAGCGTCGCAATGTATATGAAAATATGAAGAGACCATGGGTATTAGGTCTGCTGTTGGACAAGACTTTTTGATTTTAATCAATATTGAATTAAGGCCACTCCTCTTGCAAGGAAAGGTTTTTTTTGTGTGGTGATGCATAAGAATGTGAATTCATTCTGTACGGTTATACACTGTAAACAGTTTAACTTAACTGTGCAACACCTACCTATCTACCCATCTATGCATTCACCCACCCGTCCGCCCAGCCGTCCGTCTACCTACCTACCTACCTACCTACCTACCTACCTACCTACCTACCTACCTACCTACCTACCTACCTACCTACCTATCTATCTATCTATCTATCTATCTATCTATCTATCTATCTATCTATCTATCTATCTATCTATCTATCTATCTATCTATCTATCTATCTATCTATCTATCTATCTACCTCTGCATGTCTGCCTGTGTATCTACCTATTTGTTTATCTCAAAAACAGTGGTTAAGAGCAATTAAAAAACAGCACTGCAATGTTTTTCCCCCATTTTCCCATTTATTTATTTTAAAGGGCGTTCACACTGCCTACCTGTCTGCATGACTGTCTGTCTTTCTATCTGCCTATCGATCTACCTGTTTGTTTATCTAAAAAACAGTGGTTAAGAGCAGTCAAAAATTGAACCACAACGTTTTTTCCGATTTTTATATTTCTTTATTTGAAAGGGTTTTCACTTTTTTTTAATTCATTTTAGGCCTATGGATATTTGTAATGTTGCAGAATTAAATCAGTACGCCACTCTGACTGGACTCCTATGGAATGAGACATAAACCAAATTTACTGAAGGAGCAGTGCAACCCTAAACCACGTTGCATAACCTTGTGGCTTCTTGCCAAGTTACAGTAAATTCTTTACAAATCCACTGTTTATTCTGCAGAGCTTTGCAGCATGAAAGCAGCGCCTGTCTGATCCCAAAACTCTCATTAAAACCGGAGCCCTGGGAGGTCATTAGTCACTTTGACGCGTGCCTGGATCCCTGCAAACTGTGACCTCAGAAATCCAGCGCCTTCTGCGGCCCTCTGTGGTGAAACTTGTTTTTGAAAAGAAAATTTAATCCAGGCGTTTTGTCACTTTTAGAAAGTAGATGGGATGTAAACTTTCTTTTTTATGCAACTGCCTCTTGACATTTTTTTGGGGAATAATTCCGTTTAGTGGAGTGAACTCGCATCTGGAATCTGTATTTTGAGCTAGGCCCGGTTCCTCTGCAGCCAACGTCTTCTGTTTACAAAAAGTTGGGGTACCTTTCTGCCACAGGGGTGTTGTAAGGGTTCTAGCAGCCAAGGCAACATTGCAGTTTGGTTGCAGAAGTGCTGACCATATACTGTAAAAATCACATAGTTTGGTATTTTTGTAGTAATTTGGGGACACCACTAGGTGGCTCCCCCTGACCGCTTCCTTACCTTGAATTATGGAAATCTCATTGTAAGTAGACAGGCATCAGTGACGGCAGATTGATGGTGAGGCCTAAACATATCCAATGGGGTCCTCCCCTCGTACGCTGTTGGACGAGATACGATACAATGAGTTCTGTGTACAAACCGGGCACACAGCATGAAGGTGCGCTCAACATAGGGCTACCAACCCGATGCATGCAGTTTTGGACTGCCATGTCGAACATTCTGGCATTGTGGCACTGCCAGATTGGTCAACTTGATAGGACCAGTGTTTGTGGGACTTTTTGTGGCCCCATGGGCCTCAACTGGATCGTAAAAACCAGCCCACACACTGGTCCTTTGAAACTGACACATCCGGCAGTGCCAGACTGCCCAGCAGGCTAGTCCCGCACTTGATACATCACTGTGATTAATATGCTCCACAAAGATCCATGATATGATCTAGCTGGACAATACTCAATATAATAGATCATTAAACAATACACTGGTGTAGGAAAGTGCCCCTTTTTGCATGGTTGCCAGATACCTGATGCCAACTTGACCGAGTGTGTCCTGGGACCCTGCTGACCAGGCCCCAGCGCCAGTGTTCTTTCCCAAAACTGTACCTTTGTCTCCACACTTGGCACACCTGTGGGACTCCTATAAGTTCTTTGTAAAAGGTAATCCTGGTGCCAAGGGCTGGGTGACTAGAGAGGGCCTCTGTGGCTGCAGCATGTATTGTGCCACCTTCAGAGACCCCTCACCTTAACATCCACATACTGCCATTAGAGGCTGTGTGTTTTGGTGCAGACCAAACTGAAGAGTCGACATGGCACGCATCCCTGTGTGCCATGTCACCCAACACTGCCTATAGCATGGGTAAGTCGCCCCTCTGGCAGGCCTTGCAGCCCTAAGGCAGGGTGCACCATCCCACAGGTGAGGGCATAGCTGTAAGAGCAATATGCCCCAAGACGCTTCAGCATTCGTGCGCTATACAAGTGTTTATCCTATCCTATCCTATCCTACAGTGTTTGTGCCATTCACAGACATTGTAAGTGCATAAAGCCATATTGAGTACATGGGCTGGGAGTTTGTCATTACGAATTCCAGAGCTCCATGATGGCTTTACTGAAAACTGTGAAGTTTGGTACCTAACGTCTCAGCATCATAAACCCACACTGACGCCAGTATTATATTTATTATAAAATGCACTCAGAGGGCATCTTAGAGGATCTCCACTGAAAACGACCATGTTCTAGGGTATTGGCTGACTGGTCCCCGCCAGCCAGCCAGCACCAGACAGGTTTCTGACCTCATGAGGTGAGAGCCTTTGTGCTCTTGGAGGCCAGGAACAAGGTGCTTCACACCTCCCCCTGGCACGAACAGAAGCACTTGGTGGTGAGCCTCAAAGGCTCTCACCTTTTGATGTGCTTATTTGGGCAACTAGTGGAGATGCCCACCCCCACGTCCAGGCCCCACTTTTGGCTGCAGGACAGGCAGGAAAATTAGGAAGCGGAGTAGGAGTGTCCACCTAAGCCTGGCACATCCCTAGGGTCGCCAGGAGCTGAGGTGAACCCCTCTCTTAGAAATTCTCCATCTTGAATTGGAGAATTAGGCCCAATAGGAACAGGAATGTGCCCCTCTCCCCAAAGGGAGGGGTCACCAAAGGGTGTAGTCACCCTAGGGGACAGTGGCCATTGGCTACTGCTCCTGACCTCAGTAAACTGCTGGGCTGGTGGTGCCTCCCTTCGACCTACAGTGACTCCCTGGAGACGACCGCGATGGTCCCAGTGTTGGCAGTCTACTGAATCTCCATTGCTCTCCGCTGACTGCGAGTGACCATCATTGCCAGTATTGACCGCTGTGGCATTGATACTGAACCCAGCACCTTTTCAGGTGCCCCCAGCCTCTATTGACTAGCCTTTGGCTTGGAGAACCATGAACCCGGCCGCCCAAGTGCTGCTGCTGGTGCAATACCTACCGCAAACTAACCCTTGCCCAGAGCCGGCCTAAACCCTCGTATACTGAAAAAGTAGGTTGTGTACTTACCTGCTGATATGACACTGTTTTAAGGAAGGATTACAGTTACATTACTGAACAACAGAGAAGTGATGAAGATGTGTGTCATAGGAAGAATGTTAGGGGTGCAACAGGGCAGGCGTTCTGGCCCTAAGCAATTTTCTGGCCCCAACAGGCCCGGACAAGGAAGTTGATGGAGGAAGTCACCTTTAACCTCTTTGCTCTTTACCTTGTTTCTTGGGTTGAAAGCCCCAAAAGTAGAAGTTAAATAGGGTCTTGGATGCGTAAAGGATAGGTTTTGCAGGGAGGGACTGTTGGTCAGTTCATCCGCCTACAGACCAAAAATCATTAGGGCTCCTGCCCAAATGCTTACACCTGGGGAAGGGAGGCATCAGAGATAATAAAAGGGCTACGATGCGGCCACCTAATAATAGTCGCAAATAGCATTTTACCTTTGTGCATGAGTATCGCAACTATGAAAACTGCTACTCTGATTGCCCAATTGGAACGTAACATATACAGTCCCACTATGTGAGTGTTCAGAGCTTTTCATCTTCGGAATTTCATGAACACCCTGCACCCACCCTAAAACCTGCATTCTAGAACCATACACTACAACCATTCTCGTAGTACTTTCCTTATCTGGTAATAAATTTATTGAAAAATGGGCATGCTGAGCTCCAGAAGTGCTTTTGGTGCAGTTAATTATGATCCCCATTTGATCAGCAGCAGCTTATGCTCTTGTGATGAGAAACCCATTCCCAACAACACTACAAGCAAACTTTAAATGTCACCATGCTGGCTGTGAATCACTTTGTTCCCTAAGCATTTTAAGACTGTGCTCGACCAAAACATGAAACAACACAGCACAACACAACACGGCACAACACAACACAGTATAAATAGCATAGCATAACATATAATATAAATAACATAAGTTAGCCTATGACATGGGTGCTCGTAAACATTTCTTCAGGGGCCACAAACTATGGTCTGTTGTGCGCCCGTAGGCCGCATTAATGGCAGCACAGTGGGAGTGGTGCTTTGTGAGGGGTTAAGGTGGGCATGGGGAAGACAATCACATACATGGTGTGGTCAGTGAGTCATGGAGCTATTTTTAGGATTTTTTTCCATACAGCCCTCTAAATTAAACCCCTCGTCTCTACAAGAGTCATAGATTTGACAATACTTTCATTCTGTATCTGAATTGCGTTACCGCATCTTGGGGTAAGCCTTTCTGCTTGCTATCGCTACCTCGAGGGAAGCAAGTGTAACAAACATTGGCATTGCCAATAGGTCTTGCCTTTGGGACCTTCTAAGTGTTTAGCCATGCAGCAGTTGATGTTGTTGCACCAAGGATATTGTGCTGGATAACTAAACACTTATAAGGTCCCAAAGGCGAGACCTATTGGTTATGCCACTGTGCCTTGCCTTAACCCTCACTGCTACCCAGTGCTTGAAATGGAAATATAGAAGTGCAGGTACTCTGTACCAGAGTACCTGCTTGTTTCTGAGAAGTGCTAGTACTCTCCAATAAAAAGTATAGCATTTCTCTTGAGAAGTGCCGGTACTCTCCCTCTCAAAATAAAAAAGTGCTGGTACTCCGTACCGGACAGTACTGGCACATTTAAAGCAAGCACTGCTGCTACCCTGATAATGCAGTGTGGGTGGATGGCTCATTTTTTCTCTGTCCGAAAGAGTCATCATGAGGCTAAACTCCTGACCCCCTGTCCTTAAGTACCCTACCCCTAACCCCACCCCTCCTCTAACCCCTAATTTGTCCTTGGCCTGCTCCATTTTCACGAAGCCACCCGGGGGAGGCTGGCTTCGCCTGTCGCTCTACCAGGTCCCTTCATTCTGAAGCAGCAGAGGCGACCTTAGTGCAAGAGGCCCCTAGAGATCCCGAAAGCCCTTCTAGTAAACGTTGGGAGGTGGGGGGCTCTTTCCTACCTCAAGATTCTTGAAGAGCCCAGAGCCAAGACTCCGAAAACAGCAGTCCCTGTGCTTGGAACTGATTCTCCGCTAATCATTGAAATACAGATGTGAAAACACAGATATTTTATTTTCATTGGCAAAAGAGGAGATGCTTAAAAATGGTCAGCATAAAAGTAGGGGTCAAAGGAACACAACCAACAAAACATTAGAAGCCCTAAAAATAGCTCCGGGTGCACAGGCGGCAGAAGCGTAGGTTAGTTCAGGTCAGTGCACGAGAGGGGGGAGGGGTCTCGTGACTGCGACTACCAAGAGGCGGACCTATCCCAGAGCGTTCCTGTGCCTCTCGCGGGAGCAGGGCCTGCTGCCAGCGCCTTGCTGAACTTTTTGTTGGCACTAAAATGAGGCAATTAATGCGGGGCTGCACTGCACCGCTGCCAAGTTCATCCCACAGCTGGACTAGCCTCGTTCTCTAGGGTCTCTCCCCCGCACGTGCGTGTCCCAGGACTTTCAATGGCCCTGGACGCCGAGCATGCCTAGGGGGACCAGATTTAAGAAACCAAAAACCGGACAGGTTATATACATAGAAGTAGGACTACAAAATGGCAGTGATAGCAGAGGGTACACTAATCAATAGTTTCAGCAATTGCTGCATATACTTCACTTTTTAACCTGACAACAATATACCATGTTCACATATTTTAAATGTGTATATTTTGTCAAAGTCATATGACAACGAGTTGCTGAGTATTTTCCTATACTACTCCACCACTAATCCCTTTAGGTTCTGGAATAACGTGTTAATCGCCGAAAAGAATTTGACGCCGTGGTCAGAGGTAGTAAGCACTATATAAATACAATTACATCAATGTAGAGAGGTCACAATAGTTTGATAGGTTAGGACATGGCGTTCACGTTACAATGAGCTGCTATCATGTCTGTGTGGTAGAAGGTGAGAAAAGGCAGCAGCGGTGCAGGTCGAGGGATACTGTCCTTGTCTCAGCCTGCATGCGGGAGAGGGTCCGATGGCGATGAGAGAAAGCAAGAGCAACGCCTTGCCCCTAGTGCTCACATCCCACCTGAACTTCCGTCGAAACTGGAACATGTATTTAATTATGGTAAATGTATCGGGCCGCCGTGTCAACATGCCAAGTCCGGGCGGAAGGCAGCTCCAAGCCGTTGCAGCGTCGGCAAGGAAAATCAAGCGCAGCCCCGGTGAGTGTCGTATACAGGAAGGGGAGTGGCCGCCTTTAAAGTTAAAGCGTAGCATGAAGGCGCTTTAGCAAAACAAACAAGCGCTGAAAGACAAGGGCCCCGGCGAGCATCACATACAGGAAGGGGAGTGGCCGCCTTTAAAACTACAATATTAAACAAGTGGGAGGGGTGGGGGGAGTGCAGCCGAGAGCAGGGACAGGCAGTGGTTACCTTGCGGGAGTGAGCGCGATAATTGCTAACACATGGCACCGCTGCTCGCTCCCGCAATGGAAACGTCAAACGTGCATGCGTTGCAATAGAAGCAATGAAAAACATGCACGTTTTTTGCCAAAATGCTGATCGATTCCAATAGGTCCCCTCCGATGCAACGCATGTGCGCTGCATAGGCGAGACCTAAAAAGGAAGTAACGTGATTATTTAATTGAATCGTGAAACCAGAAAACCTAGAATCCGTCCTGGCTTCCCCACTTGACCCAATTGTTTGATCCTCGGCAATTGCATAATTTCGCTTTGCCCCTTTTTCTTCATTATGATATATAGGAGCTCCATATATAAGAGCTCCTTGAAATAAATGAGTTTAGGATGTATGCTGTACAAACGTCTTGTGTTTGATTTAATAAACTATAATGTCTTTCATGTACAATAACAACCCCGACCACCCACATGGTTCCATGTGGCAAACGACTTACCTCTTAGTTTACTATTGGCATTGATGTCAGCGTATGAGGAGGAATTAATATTTCTTTACTAATTTTTGAAAACTATCAGTTTTAAATAAAATACTTCTGAATGCACTTATCTGTTCTGATATACGAAAATGTAACCCTTCTGCATGTTAATAAACATAGACTTCTTGAAATTTGAAGAGACTTTATCATATTTTTACACGTTTGTTGCAAAATGTATTGAAAAATGAATGTTTTCCTAAATTAAAATTTCTAGGACACCTTATTGGCTTCTTTTCTTTTACTTCAGTTAGTGTGCAAATACAGGCTTTTCCGTTTATTTAACATATTTGTGAATGTGTAGTGGTTTCTGAAGTAAACATCAATCCAGTGCAGTCATCCAGCTGGGGGCTGCATGTGAAGGCCAGGGGGGCCGCATGTGGTCCCCTGGCTATACTTTGAGCACTACGGGCTTATAATATAAATAACATAGCATAAAATATCATTTAAAAGTGAAAACTGCAGTGAGCAGCTCAAGCAATTAGGTGACTGGTGGACTGAAGTAACAAGCTGACCATTTCTTCTGAAAAGAACTACTTCTGCTAAGGAGAATTTTGTCTAGAAGCCAGCGTCATCTTAGGTAGCCTTTGTATCAACAAAGATAATACCTTGCAGAACAGGAAGTGTCACTTCCTCAGGTAACCACTTGCTTCTGGCTGGCAAAACAAGAACTACTCACGTGCACCCTCTGGGACTGCCTCAAGTTTTAGGAAAGTCAGTTTGCATGAATGTTGGACACTGGATATAATAACGTCAGACCAGCCCCAACAGGTTGTGTGACAGAGCCATGTATGCCTAAACCACACATGGTTTAACAACGCAGTCAGTACCATAACTGCGTTGCTACCACGCGTTTGTTTAGTACGCAAGTCGTGACAAAGATTTACTTTAGGAAAGTGCTGGGCTTTGTATAGTATAAATTACTATTCCAAATACAGTCGGTGTAGCAGTAGGAAAGGTGTTGAACTTAAAATAAATCCACCACCATTCCAACACCACATTCCCCAAAGCAAGTCGTAACTGCTTGCCTGCTAAAAGAACACATGATAATGTTGCAGTCATGGGATTGACTGTGTTGTAAAGGCACTGCGTGGTATTGACTGTGTGGTTAAGGATTTTTCCCGCCCCAAAGATACCTGAGATTGTGGCAAGAGGATGAAGTGAAGAAGTGAAAAGAAGTGGGGAACATTTGCAATAGGTATGGGTACATATCTGGTCTGCAAGATGGTGAAATCAACTGTCACATTTTTAACACATCTCTCTATTGTGAATTTTAAAGCCCTTGAATTTTTGAGAGTCATTCCCTCATTTAGAATATGATAGTCGTAGATGCAAGTAGAGTTTGTTCCAAAGGTGACCTTGTTATGGAATTTGTAAAATGGCAAAAATACTTCTCATGGAGGTTTGTGAGGATTCTATGAGGAACTTCCAAGGCTCCTCATTGGTAAAAGTGAGCATCAGCAGCAGAAAACCCATTTCAGTAGTATGATGGAAAATGACAGTATGCCCTTGCACCTCTCTGTTCTCACCAGTAGTATCACTGCAGCAGCAATATGAGGATAAGGTGGAGAGCCATTCTTCTCTGGGTATAGGATGAGGCAAGAAAGGCAGAAGATCATGGTGAAATGATCCAAGGCGAGGAAGGAATTGTTAGTCCCCAGTCATCCGCAACTATCAACTGAGAAGAGGGCTCGAATTTGGACATTTCATAGGATGAAGGAATTGAACTACCCATTTTGAATTACCACAGACCACCAATGACCTGTGACCACTCTCACTATCGCCACACTCCTCACCAGTGATATAACGAGGATGATACTTCTCAAACAAGAAGTTTATTTGGAGTGGATTGTTCACATATTGAAGGTGCCTCGTGGTCTAATTGTTGACCACAAAACTTAAGTGTAGCCATAAAAGTAAACACAAATATGGAATACTACTACATGCCCCCTTCCTCGTTCTCTCCCACATCCTCACAATGATAGCATTTGCAGTTTGAGTGAGTACCGGAGCTAAGGTAGACACAATCTTGTTCTAGGGTTCTCATCTGGTTGGCATTATACCAACACGATTGGTATTTTATTATGCAACAAAAACACGAATCATTAAATGTCAGTGCTTCTAGTGTTGCGGTTTGTGTAATCATAATTTCGCAAGAGGATTAGGTCTTCCAGTTAAACATGAACACAGGTGAATTTGCATCAGTTACTACAGACACCACAACCAATGCAGTCTAAAATGCTGAAACACAAATTATGACTGGTAATGTCTTCTTTGAAATTTTTCTTGCCCCCCTGGGTCCTTCCTTGCAGATTTTGGCCTGTTGAAATCTATCCTTTAGAGTTTCTTGACTCATGCCAGCAGTCAGGGTGGCTTGGACACAGGCTGTCAACAAAGGTTATAACTGAAGGGAAGCAGAAAGAAGCAATGGTGTAAAGAGACTGAAATGGATGAATGATAAGAAAAAAAAGTACCTGCAAGGTCAATAGCGAGTTTGCTCTTTACATAGATGTCATGAGAACACAGCAAGGGAGTTCCCCTTCAAAGAATGACTAAAACTAGCTGGACATAAGAGAGAGGTGGAGCCACTTCTTAACAATCAGATCTTCTGACACTTGGTACAAACAAGCAACTGAAAACAGAAGACTTGGTTAGGATTGCCAATCCTTTTTGCAAATTTTCATGCAGAATAGATCAATGTTGGAATGGATGGAAGGGAGGTTGGTGCAGTGTGACCAACAAGTAACATGCCTGCCCCATGAAATGTGATGAAATTCCCTGAAATGTTTTAATGCTGCTTTTGAGTCTGTAGTAACTATCCTGAACCTACTGTAAGTTAGATAGAACCACTTCCCCAAATTATGCTCATTGGTTTATTTTCGGTCTACAACCTATTATTTTGGGTATATAACCTATTTTATATTTTTGGATTCCTAATCTTATGTGTTAGTGAAAGTAGAAATATCACAAGCTGTGAGAGAAGGAAGCAGACAATTTGATTATGTATTTCTTTATTGGGAACTTAAAAGCTAAGGATATTTATGGAGGGCATTTCTAGCGAAGTCTTCTTTTACTGTACACCCTCTCTTAGTTTTCCTTCAGATAATACCTTTTATCAAGTACCACTCTCTAGAGTATCTTCTAGGTTCTGGGTCATCTGTTTCTGCACTCCTTGAAATTCAGGGGAATCAACATCTATGCAAAAGCCACCGTCTTTTGCAAAGATCACGCTTTGGGGTGCACAGCGAAGGATGTTGTTGCATATTTATGTTTCTTTTTACGTTCACATGTTTTATTATATTTAGAGAAAAAGAAATACAATCAAGATAAACAGCAATACATAAATACCAAAAATGGATGCATACAAGTAAAAAGTTTAAAAATGTAAAAAGACTTACATGACCAAAAGCACCTGAACTAGGATGATAATGGAAGTAAGTTATTATATAAAAATGACCATGTATTGTATTGTAATTGCATTTATATAGGGCTTACTACCCGTGATGAGGCATCGAAGCGCAATGTACATGTAATGACAGAGAGCAAGTGTTTCAAAGTCATCGAAAAATAAATATCATCCCAAGGAAGACGGGTCAGATGAAAGACCACCATCTTGCACAGGTGGTAGAATGTGTATGTTTGTGTTTCTAAACACACCTTTACTTAGGCCTCGTGCCTCGCGCAGTGCCAGAATCCTTTGCCTCATGTCTTGCTGTGTGCAACTGCTTACCTTTGTAACCATGATAGGGCTTTGCGTCTGTGTATGTTTGTGATTACTTCCTGGCTGTTTGCATAGCTGAAGCATAAAGGAGCAGAGTTCAGTGACCCCTGCTCCTTCAACTAACACACCTGAGTAGAGCTCAGGTAGGGGGACCTCTCCATGCCCCCAGATGCCAATGGGTCGGGACGGCCTTCAGCAAACAGCTTGGTTTGCCCACGGATTAGCTGTGCCTTTCCCCAGTTTGGCCCTGCATTCATCATCCAGCTAGGCAGGTTCTGTCAGATTGGTTGCGGATGGCATGGCCACACCCCTTTTTATCCCCTTTGTTCCAATCTGTCTTTGATAATCTTCTGGGGCATCTTTGCCAGGAGTGTGCACCAGGCACCGCAACATCGAAATTAAGTTTTGGAAAAATTGTGAGGTCCAGTATCCTGCTCCGTTTACTCAGTTTCTTCATTGTAATAAGCCATAATAGTATGAGAGAGTTACAAAGCTCGTCATTTTGTGTTTTTTCCACTAGTCAGTGTCAAGTCAAAATACTTTATTTCCAAGAAATACATTCTTACAGAAAGATTGCACATTTCCCAATTCATTAATATAAGCAACTACAAATCTCATGCAATCAAAGTTACACTTATCATAGATGAATTCAACCCATAAATGACTTTGGTTTATGAGGGATATAGGCAATGTGAACTTTTAATTCTCTCACACTAAAACTCTATGAAAAAGTCAAACTCCCAAAATCACATATACGTTAAAAAACATTAAAAAACACTTTAGGGTTCTTGTGGTGGTGACAAGATGCTATGTATACTGCACCAGTCAGTGATATATGCTGAGAAACAGGAGATTATCATTTGAAGGTTGCTGGCAAAAACACTTATGGTGTAATTTAGAGGCCTGGTGCAATATGATTTGTTGCATGATGAGTCATTATCTCGTATAATAAAAACGTAAAATTGAAAAAAAAAACATTTACTTTTAAAACAGATAAATCCCTACAGTTATAATATTAAAAGATAAATTCACCATCCTCAAACCTCTTCATCTATATTGCAACATGTAATTTCCGCTTAGTGTGGTTCTGTGGATAGCGTCATCGTCCTAGTGTTGTGGACAAGTGACTCCTCCACTAAACACCGCTTTTGTTTTGAGACTCATCCCTATCCTACTCTTTCCCCCAAATAAAGATTCACCTAAAGGATAGGAGAACATTTTAATCCACTCACCACTGTCAACATCCAGACAGTTTTCCTCCTGGTGGAGGTTTTGAGGTCACTAGTAGAACAGGACACACACCCGATGATGACGCTATCCACCGAAACACACTAAGTGGAGATTACATACACGCAGTTTGTGAACGTGTGGTTGAGGGACTCAGAGACAAAAAGTTCAGAGACTCTGGTATTGAGACTAATGTGTTTCATTCCTCCCCTTCCGATAGATAACCAGTACCTCTTGGAAGCTGAATGAACCTCTACTTCTTCCTTCCTCCATTCTTTTGATCTGTACTTATGCTGTAAGTAAACTGTTGGTTAATAGAAGTCTTTGTAACTGTCCCTCGCTGGAGATGGTTGGCTGAGGGATAGTTTTGTGTCCTCAAGTTCATTACAGCTGTGTAGGTGTTAGAATGTGTCTATGGGGGAATTTGGAAGAACAGGGACCTTAAATAATACCTGAGAGTAAGAGAACATGGCTTGTCTGCATCAGATCTGTGCATTAACCTACAATAAGGAATCTAAACTCAAGTCAACAGTACAATTAACAGCATGTACATTGCAAGAACGTACAGCCACCAACATTTCCTGCAAGAAATACCACTCCATGAAGTATGTAAGGAACAACAGCAAACATGAATTATATTAACTACAGGCAGGAAATTCAAGTTAGGCACAAGGTTTGGTGTACCCAATATTCTACAGTTTTTGTTTCATAAATCTGTGTGTAGCCTACCAGACTGGACCCTTCAATTACCTATGCAAATAAAATCAGAAACTCAGGCATAACTTTAGATTCAATCCTTAACCTTACCTCCCAATTTAATGGAATTATCAATGCAACAAACTTTCAACCATCTCTCTTCCACAGGAATCACTGAATAGAGCTACCTCGAGCACCGGTGATGGCATGTCTGTAGAACAGCAATGGAGTCTACATCAGCCTCCCCAAAGAAGTCCTCACCAAGCTGCAAAATCTGGGAGCCAGAATGTGACTACACATAAAGAGTCATGACCTTGTCAATCCACCTTTGAAAGTGTTCCACTGGCTTCTGGTGGAATTCAGAATAAGGTGCAATGGGGAAAAGATCCTGACTTGCTACTACGTACCAGGCAGGAACTATTAGCCAGATACTGCTCATCTGAGCCAACAATGCTCCTTCTAAAGACTAAAACATGGCAGAAGGTCTTTGTGAGTCAGGGTCTGAGACCCTGAGATACCCTCAGGCATTTATTCTGGCCAACTACAACTTATTCCTGTTTTTATAAATTCTTCATAGAGAGCTTTTGTGTTCAGTCTACAATTGGAATTAGTAGTTAAAGGGGAATTATTAAAGAATCTTAGTTTAAGGAACCTCACTAATATATGTTGGGTAACCAACCCTCTAACTTATGTTTTTGTTGGCTCTGAAGTGGCTAAAACAACGTGTAGCAAGTTTAAAACTTCCTATCAGTACAAAGAATGAATACAACTGTAAACATACCTGATTGTGGGAGGACATGACTCTCATAGAAATAAAGTTGTTGTCCCAAAGCTCCCATCTGCTCGTTGTACTCTTTTGAAAAGTACCCCAAAAAGTGTGGCCTATTGCCACTCTTGCTGACTAGTGGTAGAGTGGCTTATTTAAAAGAAACAATCATTTGTGATTGACAAATTGACATTCATATGTTTGACTTTGTGTTTTAGGGTCGTTTTTACTGATCTAAAGGTACAAGAATTACCATAAATTGGTTGAGTGACTGGTAATCTCACTTCGAGAATTCTCACCCAGAGAATCCTGTCACTGTGTAGATTAGGTTAGTGTTTAGGTTTTGAAGAATTGCCACATGATAATTTTTTACAATGACAAGGTGAGAAACTTGTTTATCAATCAAACAATTACCCACTAAGATATCGAAGACCATTATATCCTGTGGTAGCGATCACCATTTTAATTAGGCGAGTGAACTCATTCATTAAAATTTCTTGTTTTTGAGCATCACTTCACCTAATTTAACACACTTCTTTATTTTCTTACATTTATCTTATCAATCTACACAAACAGCCCACACACCCTCACTTCATCTAACAGCTGTTCTAAAAAAAGATCTCCAGCAACGTGCCCCCTTGTGGGTTGCCCGGGAGGGACGGTGAGGCCGGGCCGATGAGGAGCTAGCTCAATGATGAAGCATGACACCCATCTGGGTCTGTGAGGGCCCTTGCTCCTATTGGAGCATGTTCCACTTTTTTATAAACCGTCCTTGACACTCTCTCCCATCCATTTCCACTAGGAACAGCGTACTCTTGTTTAGTTTCTAGTAGTAGAGTGTGCCATATGTATCAACAGTCATTTACATAAGGTGTGCCATAAGTGCAGATTGGATGCAGGAAGGGGTAATGCCAATATAAAACTGTGCCCTTCAAGCGCTGAAAAATGGTGGCACTAGGCTCTCAGTGGGATGAAAGACAGGTAATCCACACGACATCACAGCTCCACATGTAATGCTTGATACCAGGTTACTTTTTGTGGATGCATCGGTGTGAGTGCTCAATGTAAAGTGACTAAAAAACATTTACCTCATTTTCAAATGTAGTTTGTCAGAGAAGGAGAAAGTTGTGCAGAGTTAATTTTGAGCGGTAAAGTTGGTAAGCAGAGTAAAATGTTACATTGGAAAAAATAAAATAACTCGCTGATGTTGCAATGTTTATTTTGTGCCCTTCAATGCCTCAAAAAATGAGCTAAGTGGAACTTTAGCTTCATATTTCCCAGGTTCCATTTAAATACTTAAGGAACCAGGTCTTTTGCTATGGAAATAGGGATCTTAAGATAAACGCTTCAGACCCATCTTCTGAAAAGCACCAACCAATAAGTTGCGCAAAACTATAAAAGAGCTAGGGGGATAGTCACAAGGATCTATCGCCGAGTTAACGGAACTTTATCGCAGCCAAATTTGCAATAAACTTATCGCCCCAATCACAAGCTGGTGTTAACAGCCCACAGCACCAGTTTACCCGCGATAGCAGCCGCAAAAAACATCGCCACAGATGACCCCCGCAACTATCGCTAATGAGATGTAGAGTAGGCGTTCCCGTGCAAAAAGCCGCGTCAACACCACTCCACAACTTTCACAACGACAAGCCAGAACTGCGACAAGAACACAAAACAGGCGATAAGGCGCGTCAGCAGCAGGAAAAAAACACCTGCTCTGACCTGGTGCAAAGTCGGACCACAGCCTGCACCACAAAAGTGAGCCCAGCCCACAGCCACATCGGAAGGGCAACAGATGCCACGGAGCCACTGGACATGCGGCCCGGACACATAAGAGGGCCACAACACCCACCGCCACCACCCCAGGACCCCAACATCCATCCGGAACCCCCCCCCCGGACCACCACAGAGGCTGCGCAGACAAAGACAGCGGACCCCCAGGAAACGCACCAGCCACACAGACCCAAAATCTGACAATGTCATTGCCCACTACAGGCACAAAAGGACAACCATCCGGCGACAACAACACAGTGGACAACCAACAACCCACCCCACAGAAAGCTGCTGGCTGTGCTACACCTGTTGGCCCTTGGTACCCCCCAACCAACACCCGCCAGAGTCGGAGTCTCACAGCCAGCCACATCCAAGTCCCTCACACCTGTCCTGGACATCAACATCAGCCTGGTACCCCAGTCCCTATACGTTCAACACAATGCGCAGGATCCGCTGGAGACAAAGCAAAGACCATACGCCATAGCTGGATGCACACACGTGTTTGGAGCAATCCAAAGCACACATGTCATACCTGTGCCCCCTGGTGACACAGCACACAATCACCGCAACAGAAAGCACTCATCTCACATCAATGTGCAGGCAACATCCGACCCCCAGGAAACCTCCACCAATGTCGCCTCCAAATACCCAGCCACTGTGCATGGCCCCTTCATCCTCTGACAGTCCAGCAGCAACCAGCGTTCCCAGGATGGCCCCAAGGGAAATGCACAGCCCCTCGGCAAGTTCCAAATGAACATCCCACTCATCTCAAATCCACAACCATGCAACTCACAACCATGGCAATGCACATGTCACAAAATCACAACCAACATGCAAAACAACATGCCCACCCACCAGACACAACTCACAATGGCAACCTGGGCAAGCCGTAAACATGAGACATCAATGGCATGGCATCTCAGCCACACACTACCCGAATGTGGGGAGAGGTGGCAACCAGGCATGTGTGAAGGATGCAGGAGAACCATGATTGGGAAAGCACACAATGCCAAGAGTGGCGGAGATGTGCTGGACAGCCCACAGTATGCCGAACACACCCATATCCATGGTGACATACACCTCTGGTGTATGGAGTGTAGTGGACAGTGGACGCAACCATGTCACCCCAGCCAGTGGGGGAGTTCGCGGAAAAGTTGCCTGTTACGTCACCCCCGTAAGCGTGAGTGGAGTGGAATGGCCTGCCGTATGCCAGGCCAGCGTAGGGGTGTGAATAAAAAGCACGTAGCCCTGGGCGTGGTCCTCTTCCGGAAAGCCCAACGTCTCTGCCAGGGCGGCGCCTCTCACCACGCCATGAGGCAGACGCCGTCCTCCGGAGCGGAGTTGTCTGCGATCCTGTGCACCTGCCGTAACCCTGCCCGCTGGACCCCAAACCCGTCAGGCCCACCCCTGCGCAGCCAGGCCACACTGATCACCTTCCGACACCGGCGTGTGTCAAGGAGGGCCCACACGTGCCGGCGCAAGCTCCAAGCCCAAGGCCAGCGACCTTGACAGCCTCTCAGACCATCACAGCCTCCACGACACAGGCCCGATTTACTCCTTTCTCATTGACGTACTCTACTGCCGACTCCAGACTACACCACGGTTAAGTAGGTCACACATTTAGAACTGAGTCTTGATTACACCATGGCAGTGAACAGTATTTAAGGCAGAGTTCATGTCACTATACTACCTTCGATGTGGTGCCACCAAGTCTGTGCATAGCATTACAACCACACGTGTCTGTGGGCCTACGCGGACTACTGCCCTCGGCCAACGCTGCGCAAGAGTAGGTCACAGAATTGGAACTGAACATCGTTTATTCAAAGGCAGAATACATATCATCGCGCACAAGGCGAGGTATAAGAGGATGAAGTGTTGCAGTCCGGAGGGAATTGGATCATCGTTACGGAGGTGATCGAACACTATCGACAACTGCCCTGGTGTCACTAACTCTGTGCATCGTGAGCCAACGACAGGTGGTGTGGCCCACTGTTGACCGCTGCCTCTGGCCTACACTGTGGTCAAGTAGGTCACAGAGTCTTGATTTAGCGATGGCGGAGTTCATATCAGTGTACCGGCATCATCGCAGACTGCATCCCCTCTCAGCACCGGTGCCACTAAGTCTGTTCCCCGACATTCATGGACACTCTCTGGTCGTACATTTGTGGGGTCTGAGTCTAAGGACTAGGGGCTAGTTTTCATCCTCATGTAGCTGATACCGAATTGGAGGTGAAAACGAGGCTGCCGCTTTCCACTCCACCATTTGCTGCTTCCGGATAACATCAGACCTTCCGCATCATGCCCTGGAGGACACCTTCCTCTGTCCCCCACAAGACTCCGCCACATTCACCTTCGACATCGATGGGGACCCGCTCACTGAGCGTGGACCTACCTCAGTGCACCGGAAGTCACCATCCTGTGGCAGGGTGCCTGTGCCGGCTGCTGTGCATCTGGGTCCACTAACTCTGTGCTGGTGAGGTCCGGGACCCCTTCTTCTGAGATATTGGATGGCCTCTGAGGCGATGGACTTAGGGTCATAGAAGCCAGGTGTCTGCGGCCCTGTGCTGTCCGCTGCCTCTGGCATCAACTGCGGGCCACCAGGGCACACACACCAAATCGAGTCCTGACTGGCCCGGACGTCGCATCACCGCAGGAGGCACACGCCACCACCGCCAGGATCACCTGCAACCGCCATCTGCCAGAGTCGAAACGGTGGTCCTGACAGACTTACGGAGTTGCTCACACCTGTCGTGGATGCCATCATCAGACTGATACCCTGATAGGCACTCCAGGTGCCACTGACTCAGTGCACCGCAGGCCATTGTCCGTTACAGATTGAGTTTTGCGCTGTGGAGAGGTTGCGCAGCAATGTCACCTCAAGCAGTGTGGGAGACCTGGGACGTTGATAAGGAAGATGATGCAGGTGTAACACACCCCACTGCATCTGCATCAGAAATATCTCAAAGGGACACAATTCAAGACTTTTTCTTCACATGGGCACGCTCAGCTGTAGTGCCCAGACCTCAGTGTGCTGCAACTCACGGACACATCTGTTTGCTCATTGTGTGCCCTGTGGACTTGCTCAGGCTACCTCCAAGATGCTCCACAGTTGTCCCTGTGATGCTGGTGTTGTCTGTTCACGTATTCATTGTGTTAACTGTTGTATTTGTTGCCAGCACCAACAACTCTGAGGGCTGGCTTGCACCCACCCCACACACATCCAGCACAGGCGTCACTGTACATGTGGCCCTGCCAATAAAGGGGCTGGGCGCACGTGCCCGTAGTCAGTTCAAAATCATGTCTGCGTGTGTCCCTGTGGTCTTGTTGTATGCATGGGGGCCCAGGGCCCTACGACATTACCTTGTGCTGTGTACAGCGGATGCAGGCATGTCACTGCAGGCATCGGGGTTGAGCTTGGACATGTAGCTTTGTCGTCACCCACTCAATTCGTAAGGGGAGTGGCCAGGGCAATAGTACGCAGAGCTAATGTGGGTGTGTGACTGATATGTGCGGGCCCCTGGGCGTGGTTGTGTATTGTGAATGTGCATTTGCATGTGTCTCTATGGCAGTGTGGCTCTCCTTTGTGGGGTGTGGGTGGTCCCTGAAGGGTAATAGACACCAACGTATATGATCTAGTTCGCCTTCCATGGGTTCGGAGCCCACCCACACCTGTTGGGCCACCTCCTTTTGGCGTGCTGACACATGGCATTAGGGTGCCATGTGTGGGTGGGTGAAGTGTTGTGAGCCGGCTGTGCTTGCGGGTGTTTCCTGCTGTGTTGTCTGTTGCAGGCTCTGTGTTCTCCTCTAAGTAGCTTGGTTGCCCGGGTCCTGGTGGGGGTTGCGTGGGATATCCATGGGCTGTTGTAGGGCGTCAGTGTCGAAGATGTGGTGGTCTTCTCCGGCATCACAGATGTGTTGTCTTCTGTGCTCTGCTGGAGGTGTTGTGTGCCCCTCGGCAATGTGAAGGGGAGATGTTAATGTTATTGACATTTATAGAGCACAAACCGTTACCCGAAGGTGTCCTGGCGCTATTTGAAATTCTTCCTGGGTCCAAATGTGAGAAAGAGGAGATGCCAGCGAGAGTTCAGCCGAGCTAGTAAAGAGCCACGTCTTCAATGCTTTTCTAAAGGCCAGTAGGCTTGGCAACGCTCTAAGATTCATTGGGAGTCCATTCCAGGCCTTGGCGGCCCCAACAGTGAAACTTCAACCCCCCAGTTGGCTTTTTTCACAAAAGGTAACGCAACTAGTTTAGCATCTGAAGAGCGTAAACATCTGGTAGGTGTGTACCATTGGAATTGTTTTTTGAGGTGGCTGGGTCAGGTTTTATGAAGTGCTTTGTGTACTATACATAGAGCCTTAAACTGTACCCGTTTACGCACTGGCAGCCAGTGGAGCTTTCTGAGATCTGCTGAGATGGAGGCATACTTGGGAATGCCAGACAGCAGTCTGACTGCTGCGTTCTGTAAAAGTTGTAGTTTGCTCATTAGTCCTTCCTGGATGTTGACATATAGACTGTTGCAATAGTCCAGTCTGGACATTACTAGGGCTGTGATAATTAGCTGATTACTTTCTTTAGGCAGAATTGGTAGGATTTTCTTACAGGTTTTTAGAATGTATGAGGTGGAAGAAACCACTGTATTCACCTGGTCCTTGAGACTAAGTTTGTTGTCTATCCAGACTACCAAATTTTTGACTTTTTTGACTGGGATTGGGAGGGGACCTAGTGTGTCTGGCCACCTTTCAGGGGTCCAGAAGCTGACATCATTGCTGAATAGTACCACCTCCGTCTTACTCGAGTTCAATTTAAGACAGTTTTGGGCCATCCAGTTGCCCACTGCTATCATGCAGTCATGAAGCCTAGATGCTGTTCCCTGCATTTCTCCTGGCCGTAGTGACACCACAATCTGGGTGTGTCTGCATTTGAAGTCAAATTGAAGTCGAATGATTCAATCAGGGGAGCCAGGAGTGATACATATATATTAAAAAGTGTTGACTCAAGGATGAATCCTGAGGGACCCCACATGGTAAGGAGTATGGTTTGGTGGTAAATTCGCCTAGGGTGACTATCTGTTGTCTGTCTGACAGGAATGATTTAAGTAGTCTCCAGGCCGTGCCATGTATGCCGATCTCTCGCAGCCGGTCCATCAGTAGTGCATGATGAACCGTGTCGAATGCTGCCGAGAGATCCAACATAATCATGACTGCTTTTCCTCCCTGGTCTATTATGGACCTGATCTCTTCTGTAGATTTGAGAAGCGCAGTTTCCGTAATGTGGCCATTACGAAAGCCGTATTGTGTAGGGTCAAGAACCTGACCTTTTTCCATGAAGGAACTAAGTTGTTCATTCATAATCCTTTCTGCAATTTTTGCGGGGTAGTGGGAGTCTGAATATAGGCCTGTCGTTGTTTACGTCTTTAGAGTCCAGATTTGGCTTTTTGAGCACGAGAAGGATTGACGCTACTTTCCATAATTTGGGAAAGTATACCTCTGAAAACATGGCATTTATAATGGGGGTCAGGGTGAGGACAATGGGCTCGGCTGCTTGTTTTAAGAATGAGACTGGACATGGGTCGGTGGGGGATCCTGTTTTGAATTTCAACAGAGCATTCGAGATGTCTTTGGTGGTTATTTCACCGAACTTGGTTAACTGAGACCCAGAGTTAAATCTGGTCTCGGCAATATGGGAGTGTTTAATGGAAGTTTTGTTCTTTGCAATGGTGAAGGAGGAAAAGATAGCATCCACTTTTTCAAAGAAAAGGTTTGCGATTTTATCACATAATTCCTGATTGGCCTGGATAGGCGGAGGTGCTGGATATGCTAAAGTGGTTACTGTTTTAAATAGCTCATTCGTAGAGTGTTTGGCTGCGTTTATTTTCTTCAAGAAGAACTCTTGCTTTGTGTCTTGCATGTTGACATTGTTTTGACATGTATGTTGGCGCATTGTACTGGTTTACATGCAGACTGTATTACAATGTACCTCGGGACTGTTTGGGAAGTGCTAGATTCTTCTGCAGGACAGTGTACATTTGGACTACATGACGGATGTGAGGTCGTACGCGTACATTTTCATTTCGCAGTTTCCAGTTCTGTTATATGTAGTAGGCATGTTTCTGTGCATGTGCGGAGCCAGTTGTGTCCTCTGTTCTGTGGTGTCGGCTTTGCGCATTGAACCACGTTGTTGTCAATGTGGGTGTGCTGTTCTTGCTATGTGTGTGTGCTGCAGTGTGCCAAGGGGATCAGGGACATGATCCTGGGTGATTGTGGGTGTGCTGTGTGCTACACCTCGTTGTGCATGTAAATGTAGTTGAGCTTATATAGCGCACAGCTACCCGCAGTGGGTTTCCCGGCCTTGCTTAAGGAACCTGTCCTGGTATTCCCCTGTGAGATAGCAGGGTATCCACAAGGTGAAAGTCAGGCATCCCGCCGCGAGGGGCCGTTGTGGAGATTAAGCAAGCTATTGCCCAGAGTCGCAGAGTGTGAACCCATGAGTCGAGGAGGCACCGGGGCGAGAATTATCGAGTCCGTGGAATTTTTAGCCCAAGACCCACCGAGGCGGGGAATTGAACCCTGGTCCAGGACCGATCTCAGCTTCCGGGTCTGCCGCCTCTAACCCCTGAGCCACACTTCTCCATGTGTGCCATTGTGCCCATCTTCCCACGTCCCCGCAGTCCCTGGTCGTTACTCACCTGATGACTGTGGCCTCAGTTTCCTCCAGCTCCTCCAGTGGCGCAGGACTGCCACCTCCTGTTGCTGTTGCAGCTGTCAGGTTCCTCCGTTCCGATGTCCCCGGGGCTGTGTTGATGCTCTAGGGGGGCCCACCTCTGGATGACCCCAAGTCCGGCGTGAGTGTTCACGGACTTTTGGGGTGATCGAGCGGGGGAAGGAAAGGATGGAGACTGCAGGGAGGGAGATCTGAAAAGCAAAGAACACAAGACAACTATGAGACCCTGTTATGGGTCTAATGAAACACTTGCGGTATTTTACACATCAATGTTTTCCAACCTAGATTGCCCCCTCACCTGTAAAGTAAAGAAGGTACGTCAAAGACATATAGGGGAGAGCTAGAGGCAGTGACCAGTGGTCTCAGGCAACTAATACAAATACAAAAGGGAGATCAGATATATATGAATATCACTGTTACACCATCACTGAGAACATTACATCTTGGCAGAACCTTCTCTTTACATGCACCCACTTGTAAAGCCTTTTTCTTATTCTAAGCCACCGGAGTTGTCACCACCCCGTCTGGACGAGGCTCTCTCGTATGTCTGGATATAAATAGAAAAGAAACAATAATGATGACTGGCGGTGGGGGGTTCGTCTGACCACCCGTCTTACTTTGCCAGCAATACTCTCTATTCACAACCGTACTTCTGTAATTCGTTACAGCACTCTTGAGGACGTACGACTTTCTCTGTACACAAGACCATGAACATACAGGCAGCACCTGGCCCCCATAGTATTGTAGTTCCTTATGTTCTCTCACGTCGAGAGACTGACTTGCTTGTTGCGTGCGGTTAATGCACGATTGTTAGGCAAATGAGGCGTCATGGCTCCTCTGCATGAGACCTGCTGGTCTCTCCAACAGAGGGGCGGTTCAAACAATGCAAAAGTTCCGGGATAGCTTCCCGTTTACGTTCAAGATTACTGAGACCACGTCTCACTCTTCCGTTCACGGAAGAGCCGAAAGAAGAAGTCGGCACCCAACACGCCTACCTCGGTAGTGATGACTCCGGGGAACATCGGCGTACTGCTTCCTCCTACTCCGTTCTGGCAGGCTCAGTCCATCACCGCTACACAGCGCTTCCTGGTTGCTCTCTGGCTACGAAGAATTATCGGCTCCGAAGGAGTCGACCTTTCCCCTTTTACGTTCTCGACGGGCGTAGCGCGAGTCACATGCTGCGTCTCTCGCGACGCCCGTCGGGAATTGTAGTCTGTCGGTAATACACACTCGGCTCTCAGTAAGTCCTGGCCGGCGGTGCGCTGTTCTGTGGATCATGACAGCACATCCCCCTTCCGAGGATCACCGACGGCCGTCAGGTTTGTTAGGGTGCAACCTATGAAATTTAGCCACTAGTCTGGGAGCATGAACCACCTCTGCTGGTTCCCACGAATCGTCCTCCGGCCCATACCCCTTCCAGGAGACCAAGTACCGTACCCTACCCCGCACCAGTTTTGCATCAAGGATGGCATTGACCTCACATTCCTGGTCTTGTTGGACTAGCACTGGAGCTGGCCGCCTGTTGTGGGGTGGTTTGGCAGGTTTCAGAAGAGAAACATGAAAAACGGGATGGATGCGAATATGTGTAGGTAGTCGCACCTTCACTGCCACTGGGTTGACGTGCTTTAGGACCTGATAAGGTCCGATGAATCTAGGGTTGAATACACTATGCCTTTTAAACCGGATGTTTCTGGTGGACAACCATACCCACTCCCCTTTCTGGTATACGGGACCTGGTCTCCGATGTTTGTCTGCTTGTCTTTTGTATTGGATCTTTGCTTTCAGTAAATTGACTCTCGCCTGTGCAAGGACCTTCCGCATAAACACTAGCCTATCGCGCAACTCGGGGCGTCGTGTTTCGGTGTTAGGCATCAGTAACGGGGGGAATCTAGGATGGAACCCATACATACTGAAGAAGGGAGAGTGTTTGGTGGACGAGTGTGTGGCGCTGTTGTAGGCGATTTCTGCAGACCATAACCACTCCACCCACGCCTCTGTGGCCTTGTTTACGTAGTACCTAAGGTATTGCTCCAAAGACTGGTTCAGCCTCTCGGTTTGGCCATCCGTTTGTGGATGGAAACTCGTCGACAGGGAAGAGGTAACCTGGAGTTTGGAACACCATGTTCTCCAGAAGCCAGATGTAAATTGGGCTCCCCTGTCGGACACGATGACTTGCGGAAGTCCATGAAGGCGACCACATGGGTAAGCAGGAGTATGGCCAACTGTCCCGCGGTGGGGGCCTGTTTGCAGGCTATGAAGTGGCCCATTTTTGTGTAGTAGTCTATCACCACCATGATGGTTGTCATTCCTTGATCCCGGGGGAGACCCACGATGAAATCCACGGAGATTCGTTCCCAGGGTCTTTCTGGAGTGGGCATTGTTTGTAACAATCCCGGAGCTGCTCTATGATCCGATTTCATTTGGGCACAAGTGGAACATTCTTGTACCCATTTCTGGACGTCGGGACGAATGGATGGCCACCAAAAGTGTCTTAACATTCTTTCCAAGGTTTTTTGTCATCCAGTATGTCCCGCACACGGAATTGCGTGACACCATTCAAACACCGTTGTCTTTAGCGTGTTGGAGGGGACGAGTAACTGTCTCCCTTTCATGGGGAGGCCGTGATGTAACCTCCATTCTGGGTGAAAATGAAGCCAGGTTCTCCACTTTCCAGTTTGTATTCCTCGTCTAACTCTGTTCAGGAAGTCGTCTGTGGCCACGATCCCCACCACACGACTAGGTTCTATGATCGACTTTTCCGGTACCATCTCTTTGTGCTGAGGGGTTTCCTGTCTCGTGAGGGCGTCTGCTTTCCGGTTATTCACTCCTGGACGAAAGGTCACTATAAAGTTAAATTCCACGAAAAACAACGTCCACCGGAGTTGGCGCGGGGTCAGGTGTCGAGCTGCTCTTAAAAACTGGAGGTTGCGGTGATCGGTATATACCGTGATCTGATGTGAAGCCCCCATAAGCCAATGTCTCCACTCCATAAATGCGTCCTTGATCGCCAAAAGCTCTTTTTCAGCAATAGTATAGTTTTGTTCCGCTGGGTTCAGCTTTCGGGACATGTAGGCGATGGTATGGAGGTATCCTGTCGTCTCGTGTCTCTGTGACAGTACCGCTCCCACTGCTATTTCTGAAGCGTCTGCTTCGACAAAAAATGGTAACTCCGGTTTTGCATGGACCAGAACTGGAGCAGACGTGAAAGCCTCCTTTAAGCGATCCAATGCCTCTTGGGTTTCCGAAGTCCATATGAACGGAACCTTGACTCTGGTCAATTTGGTCAGGGGAGCGACTGTGTTGGAGAAGTTCTGGATAAATCTCCGGTAGAAATTCGCAAACCCCAGTAGACTTTGAATGTCTTTCACCGTGTGGGGACGGGGCCATTCAACCACGGCCTTTACCTTCCTCTCTGCCATGACTTGTCCCGAGGGGGTAAGCATCACCCCGAGGAATTATACGGTGGTAACGTGGAACTCGCATTTAGTGAGTTTACAGAACAACAGGTTGCGTTGTAAAGCCTGTAACACCTGTCGCATATGGGAAATGTGTTCTTCTTCTGTAATGGAGTACACGAGAATGTCGTCGATATAAACGACTGCGAACACATCCAGAAATTCTCTCAACACCTCGTTGAGAAAAAATTGAAAAGCGGCAGGAGCATTACAGAGCCCAAAGGGCATCACCAAATATTCAAAGAGCCCGTACCGCGTCTTGAATGCTGTCTTCCATTCATCCCCTTCGCGCATTCTCACTAGGTGAAACGCTCCTCGTAGATCCAGTTTGGCATAAATATTCGCAGCTCTCACCTGCTCTAGGAGAACTAGAATCAACGGAAGGGGATAGCGATTTTTTACCGTGATAGCGTTTAATGCGCGAAAGTCGATGCAGCACCTCATATCCCCGTTGGCCTTAGGAATAAAAAAAAGTGGTGAGGCTGCAGGTGACCGCGACGGACGGATCAATCCTAATCCCAAGTATTTGTCGAGGTAAGTTCGTAGTTGCAGATTTTCTGGTATGGTCAGAGCGTAAATCCTTCCACAGGGTATCACGGCTCCGGGGATCAAATCAATGCGACAATCGAATTCCCGATGAGGAGGGAGTTCTTCAGCCTTCTTGTCGCTAAATACCTCCTTGAAAGCGAGGTAACAGTCTGGTAGCGCCACCTCTTTCTCATCAGCGGTAGCTACTCCATGCCGGGTGGCAAGCACTGTCGACGGGTGAACGACAGGGTGGATGGGATCCACGTTGCAATGCGTTTGGCAATACGCCGACCGGAACTGTATTGTCTTGGTAGCCCATTGAATGGAGGGTTCATGTCTTTGTAACCACGGGAGTCCCCATATGATTCCGTATTGTGGGGCTTGGATGATGTTAAACGATGCCCATTCATGGTGATACCCTTCATACGTGAGTTCGTATTCTGGAGTATGATGTTGTATGGGACCTGACTCGAGTTCCTTGCCATCTACTGCGTAGACCATCTCCGGGGCGGTTTTGAGGATGAGTTGTACTCCTAGTCTTACGGCCTCCCGTTTATCCATAAAACATCCGGTAGCCCCGGAATCCACCATGGCTCGGACAGGGTGTTGCACCTGGTAGATGTTTATGTGCAATGTTATAAAAAAATGCTCTTTTTCCCTGAAGAGGGAATAATCCACCGAAGGGATGGTACTTGTACCTGGGAACTTCCCTTCTCTCGTTCTCAGGTGCGGCAGTTTTCCTCCCCCTTGTCGGTTGCAACCGTTGCCATTTGACTGAAACGATTCCGGCCATACGCAGGTTTAACCGGGCATTCCCGTATGAAATGGCCTTTCTTGCCGCAGTACAAACATAATCCTTGTTTGCGCCGATGTTCTCTCTCGCTCAGGGTTAAAGATGCCCTCACCATTCCTATTTCCATAGGTTCGGGTTTGGCGAGGGTTTTCTCTGGGAGCCCTGTTCGCTCGCTCCATGGGTTTACCCTCTCCTTTCGTGAGTGCTCTCCTTTACGTTCTCTCAATCGATGGTCCAGCCTAAGTGTCAGATCGATGAGGGCTGCACACGTGCTTGGTTGCGGCTCGATCTGCGCCAAGACGTCCTTCATTTCTTCTGTAAGGCCATGGTAGAATATGACAGATTGTTTGGTTTCGGGCCAATCGGTTTCGGCGACCAATCATCGGAAGTTGTTAAGGTAGCTGACCAAGTCCAAAGATCCTTGTCTCAACTCTAGGAGGTCCTTATCCGCATAGAACGTTTCTGCTCTTCGATCAAAGGTTTTTTCAAATACTGTTCTGAAAGTATCCCAATCATATAGTAGAGGGTCGTCATTTCTCACGATAGGGACTGCCCACTGAGGGGCTTCTCCCCCTAAATACGATATTAGAAATGCGACTTTGGCTTGGTTGGTCACAAACATTTTGGGCTTGCAGGTAAAATGAAGCAATACCTGGGTCATAAAAACCTGGACCTTTTTTCTATCCCCGTGGAACCTCTCTGGGGGGGCCAAGGGGACCGAGACTGGGACTTCCACCACCACTGATGTGGGCGAGGAGGGGCTACCCACACTAAACGGGTTGCGCTGCATGTAATCTACACGGGAATGCAATGACGCTGTTTCCTGCCTTGAAGCCGCTAGCTCCGTCTGCATCAGGGCTAGAGTTGCCATTACATCGTCTAAGGTAGCCATTGTAGCCTTCAACACAACCGGGAGGATAAGAGAATTCTTGGGCCGATAATTCTGTCAGGTTCCTCCGTTCCGATGTCCCCGGGGCTGTGTTGATGCTCTAGGGGGGCCCACCTCTGGATGACCCCAAGTCCGGCGTGAGTGTTCACGGACTTTTGGGGTGATCGAGCGGGGGAAGGAAAGGATGGGGACTGCAGGGAGGGAGATCTGAAAAGCAAAGAACACAAGACAACTATGAGACCCTGTTCTGGGTCTAATGAAACACTTGCGGTATTTTACACATCAATGTTTTCCAACCTAGATTGCCCCCTCACCTGTAAAGTAAAGAAGGTACGTCAAAGACATATAGGGGAGAGCTAGAGGTAGTGACCAGTGGTCTCAGGCAACTAATACAAATGCAAAAGGGAGATCAGATATATATGAATATCACTGTTACACCATCACTGAGAACATTACATCTTGGCAGAACCTTCTCTTTACATGTACCCACTTGTAAAGCCTTTTTCTTATTCTAAGCCACCGGAGTTGTCACCACCCCATCTGGACGAGGCTCTCGCGTATGTCTGGATATAAATAGAAAAGAAACAATAATGATGACTGGCGGTGGGGGGATCGTCTGACCACCCGTCTTACTTTGCCAGCAATACTCTCTATTCACAACCGTACTTCTCTCATTCGTTACAGCACTCTTGAGGACGTACGACTTTCTCTGTACACAAGACCATGAACATACAGGCAGCACCTGGCCCCCATAGTATTGTAGTTCCTTATGTTCTCTCACGTCGAGAGACTGACTTGCTTGTTGCGTGCGGTTAATGTACGATTGTTAGGCAAATGAGGCGTCATGGCTCCTCTGCATGAGACCTGCTGGTCTCTCCAACAGAGGGGCGGTTCAAACAATGCAAAAGTTCCGGGATAGCTTCCCGTTTACGTTCAAGATTACTGAGACCACGTCTCACTCTTCCGTTCACGGAAGAGCCGAAATAAGAAGTCGGCACCCAACACGCCTACCTCGGTAGTGATGACTCCGGGGAACGTCGGCGTACTGCTTCCTCCTCCTCCGTTCTGGCAGGCTCAGTCCGTCACCGCTACACAGCGCTTCCTGGTTGCTCTCGGGCTACGAAGAATTATCGGCTCCGAAGGAGTCGACCTTTCCCCTTTTACGTTCTCGACGGGCGTAGCGCGAGTCACATGCTGCGTCTCTCGCGACGCCCGTCGGGAATCGTAGTCTGTCGGTAATACACACTCGGCTCTCAGTAAGTCCTGGCCGGCGGTGCGCTGTTCTGTGGATCATGACAGCAGCTTTCTGTTGGCAGTGGATTTGTGCCTGGTTTAGGTTGTCACATCATGCCAGCATCTCTTGGCCTCCTCAGCACTCCGACTGCACTCCAGGTGGTCTACTTGTGGGTCAGTTGCTGGTAGTGTTCTGTCACCTCTGTGACGCTGATCTGGTTTTGCTGCGGAATGCACCCCATCTTCCTCTCTCTCTTCTCCTCGGCCGTCCCCGTCCCCGTTGTTCCTTGCTGGTGGTCTGTGGGGGTTGTGGGGTTTGCGTTGGCCTTTGCGCTGGGTCAGGGTGCATCCATGTTGCTACGTGCTTTGGCTTGTTTCTGGTGTGTTGTTTCTGTTGTTTTTATGGTGCATTTTCCCACCAGACGCGTGGGATTTGCAAGCCTGTGGCTGTTTTTCGCTGCTTTTTGGACCACGATTGGCCTCATCGCATGATTTTTAGCATTCGCGTTTTGCATTTTTGCGGCGTGGCGTTGATTTTTGCGTGGCCATTTGATGCGTTATCTGGTGACTATCGCATGCTACCGTCGCGTTGTGAATAGTTGGTTGGCACGGCGTAATTTTCCAGCGATAGGCTGTGATGTTGAGAGTTGCGAAAAGAAAAAGCGAGATAGTGGTGAATACATAGTCGCACTTCAAAGCCTCACAGAAAACTGAGCTGGTATGTACAATTTATCTTTATAACACAGTGTACATTTGGTGCCCCTCAGGGTCATATACCCCACTTCCCAAGGTATCAGTAAATACAAGAAACAAGAGTGACTTGTATAGCGTAAGTAACAAAAGAAAACCCCGGCACTCCTAAAGTTTCACATAAACTCAAATATGGTACATTATTTTACACCACCAAACACTAGGATGACGAAAGATTCTTCCTAATTCAGGAAACCATGAAAGTTATTCCATAAGTCATTCATTTATGGATTTATTTGTGATAACATAGAAGGAAAAAACAAGGGACTGGCACATGGATATTACACAATACATTCATACAACAGAATTTTGCGTGAAATGTGAAATGTATAATGGTCCAGTCCTTGTCGTGAAGAAAACCGATCACAGCCAACGCGCGTTTCGTCACCACGGTGCCTTTCTCAAGGCTTCTTAGTTAGTCAGATCGATGCTGGAAATGTCAGCGGCTCGGTAGTCACAAAGTTATTAACTTCAAAAGATTCCTTTTCGCGTAGTCAAAACATTATTCGTATTTGAACTAGTGGTCAGTAGTTAGAACATAATGGTTCATTCATTCCTTCCTTTCCTATTCCATTTTCAATCAAGGAATTCATCCTCCAAGATAAGGATGTGAAAACAGTAACCTCACTGATCCCTTGTGACGTGGTCAGACAGTGTTCAGATGATAAGGGCGCTGTGATAAGACCCTCAAAGTTTCTTGTGTAACCCCGTAACCTGCTCCTCCGGTCAAAGCTGTCACGATGTTGAGACTTGTGTTAAGCTACTCTTGCGGTAGTTATCACACGTTCTTGTGAATATACCTCCTAGTGTTGTGTCAATTACAGTAAAACACAAAAGAGTCTGACATAAAAAAACACATAAACCAAACTGATGTAAAAATAAACTAATTATATTAAATCGCAGAAAGCGCCTGCATGGTAGGTGCTGCTTTAGCACAGCAGCATTCCACTCACCATTCTCTTTGGGGGCCATCAGGGTTGTTCAGCAGGGAGCAGTGCTTAATTTGAAACAGTGGTTTCCGGTGCTCAGCGCTGGCACTTAATCATCAACATCTGCGCTTTTCATGAGCACCATTTAAGGACACATTCATTTAGGCACAGGTAGATTAAGGGATTTGCCTAGAATCATAAATATTTGAGGTAACGCCGAGACTCAAACCTGGTTTCTTAGGTCCGAAGTCGACAGCTCTGGCCATTATGCCACATCCTCTCCCCACATTCATGGTTAGTAGTTGGTTCTGTTTAAGGTGGCACTAACAGGAGAAATGGGAAGGTGAAAGCTGACTCCTGACGAAAACCCTGGCACTATTTTTTGACAAATTAACCACTGGCAGAGAGGGGTGTGTGGCCAATATTTGCAACCCCTGGGAAGTTTACATCGGGATTCCCACTCGAGGATTTACGAGTGTGGATGAGTCTGCCTCTCCTGTCTGGCAAGACTTGGCTAGAATTATATTGGTGAGTGACAATGCTATGTTATGTTAAAATACTTTTACAGCACTCAATTACCCTAGGGTGTCTTAGCGCTGACTTTGATACTGGAGAAAAGACTCAGAACGGAGGAGCAAGGAGCTAACGAGTACTGAATAGCCAGGTTTTCAAGAGCTTCCTGAAGGTCATAAGATTACAATTAGATTAGGAGAAGTGAAGAGTGTCTGAACAGAAGCTCTTACTTGGCAAAACACTTGAATGAATGAATTAAATTAAATTTCTATAGCGCGTAGGTACCCTGAGGCCTCCTAGCGCTTACGGAGCGGGCAGATAGATAGGCACGTCATGTTAGTGCGAAGTACTGAAAAGATGGGTTTTGAGAAGTTTATGGAAGGCCAGTATGTTTGGTTCCCCTCGGAGAGTAGGGGGGAAGAGAATTCCAGAAATTGGAAGCATTCAGGGAGAAAGAGCGTCCACCCCATCTAGATCTCCGTACTTTCCTTGGAGTGGCGAAAAAAGCGGAGCTAGAACGCAGACTCCTGGAAGGTTGGTATGGGGTGACCAGGGACTGGATGATGGCTGGGCCTGATTTCCAAATAGATCTATGGGCCAGGCACATGGCCTTAAAATGTATCCTAGCCCGAATTGGGAGCCAGTGAAGATTCCTCAGTGCAGGTTTCGCTGATTGTCACCAAGGAATCTGGAGAAGTTGGCGAGCCGCACAATTCTGGATCACTTGCAGTTTCTGGATTGTGGACTGAGGGGCACCCAGATCAGTGCATTCCCATAATCCAGGCGGGACAGTATAAGGGCTTGCACCATAATCCTTCTCGCCTGGAAAGGGAGCAGGGGAAGGATCTTTCTTAGCATTCTCATTAGGCCAAAACATGTAGCAGAGAGCTTAGTGGCTTGATGATTAAAACAGAGGGAGCTGTCAAGCCACATGCCCAGGCTCTTAATCTGCTGCTTTGGGGCTGGAATAGGGCCAAGACAAGTCGGCCATATAAGTGCTGAGGAGGGTGATGGAGGTTTGCCCAAAAACATCAATTCGGTCTTGTCCCCATTTAGCTTGAGGTGAGAGAGTTCCATCCATTCGGCTACCGCCTCTAGGCAAGTACCTTGAGAGCAAGATGATCCCTCAGGGTGGTTTAATGCTACAACCAATTGAGTATCATCTGCGAGGGTGATGATTTTTATGCCGAATGGATGGACTATCTCTGCCAATAGAGCCATATAGGTGTTAAAAAGCGTGGGGCTCAGGGAGGAACCCTGGGGAACCCCACAGCTAAGAGGCCACTGGTTTGATGTGGCATTTCCCTCAAAGACTTGAAAGAACCGATCCTTTAGAAAGGACTAGAACCAGGTAAGTGCCAAGTTTGTCACTCCAAGATTTTTTAGTCGCTCAAGCAGGATGTTATGATCAACAGTGTCAAAAGCGGCACTGAGATCTAAAAGAATGATAGCTGCTGAGCCGCCCTGGTCCAGAAGTCTCCTTGCTTCCTCTGTTACAGCCAGAAGGGCCGTCTCTGTACCGGGGCTGGGGACGGAATCCTGTTTAAGAGCAGGTTGTTGGATTCCAAGTACTGTACCAGCGTGGAATTTATGTGTCTCTGAATCAGCTTGCTCAGCCAGGGAAGGAGAGAGATGGGTCGATATTTGGCCATGTGGGAGTGATCTAAATTGGGTTTTTTCAGAAGGGCTCTAACCTGAGCACATTTCCACCTGCCTTCACATTGATGACTACTGCCTAAAATTATAAACAAACATACAACTACTGCTAAGAAGACTGTCCAGTCAAAGGTAAAAAGACCTCCAAGTGCAGAAAGAAAACCAAACCACTCTGCAAGTGAGGAAAGAAAGAACCAGAGGTAGAGCAGCCTTAAAGCAACTGCAGAAAGCTGATGGAGTAAAACTGTATAACATGTAATGCTCGTGACCAAGGCTGGCCAGGAAACCAAATTCAGCCCTGGCACAACATTCAAACCAACCCACATTGCAGGAGGCTGCAACTAAAATGGAGCCGTGGTGGGATGTTTGGGTCAAGGCAGCCCACCCTGGTCTTCAGCAGCTTCCTAGCTAGCAGCCTACCGTGGAAATGCCAGAGTGTCAGAATGGCCAGTCCGGTCCTGCTTTACAGAATGCAAGTTTGCCAACAATAGACAATGCAGTGCGATTGGTGACACCTTCAAAAAGAAATACCAAAAACATACCATGCAATAAACAATCCAGTGCAATAAGATACACAGGAAAGAATGAAAGTGCCCAAACATATATATTTAACCCTAAAAAGAATAAGGTAATGTGCAAGAAAACTACTTAGAATCTTGTACTGAATGTCCCACTTGCATATGGGCTGCTCTGTGGGCAGGATAACTACACAGTATAACTCCATGCAAATATAGTGCGCTTCCATTCCCAACGTGATGGCAAATCTGGGGTTGGTGTTGGAGCTGAAGTATTTTTTTCTGTGATGGTCAGTGCCAGATTAAATCCTGTGGAGGCCCCTAGGCAGTCAAAATTTCAGGCCCCCCTCGCAAATTTCCTAATACCCGATGCACCATATTTTTTACATACTGACAGCTGCCAGAAGATGAGCTTTTAAGGTACAAACTGTTATGTGAATCTGATGTCTCTAGTTTATGTACTTTACGTTGTTAATGGGTACATTACATGAATACAGTATTTTCTCTATAGAGTCTTTAATGTTATATTTTTGTTTCTTTGAGTTGATTAATTTTTTCCCATCTTTTAGAAACAATAGTTACGAAAGCTTGATTGTAATTTTCTTTCAAGATCAAATCAATATTATTTTTATCCGTTGTCGCAGGCCCCTAAAATGAGTGGGGCCCACAGGCCGGTGCCTACTTTGCCTATTTGGTAATCCGGTACTAGTGATGGTCAAGTGGTGGGTTCAGCAGTTGTCTTTCTGACAAGTCTAAGGGTGAATGCAGGTCAAACAGCCATCTATCCTCATGTGGTTAATACAATGTGTACCATGTAGTTCAGGAACAATACACATCCAAGGCCAAGGTGAAAGCGCTAGGCTTAAAGTGATACTGGAACTTTATGATGTGATGCTTTCACGTTGAGTATAGCAGGTTATCTGTTGCTCGACAACAGTTAAAACAGAGACAATAAAAATGGTTAGCAATAGGGCAGCTGCAAGTGAGATACATAATCATTTAGGCGTGGCACAGATTTGTTGAAATGTTGCTAGTAACACTGGTGACAGCAGAGAAAAAAATCCTGAAACATCTATTTTGCCTTCGTTTTCAAATCCAACCTGGGTCCTTAGAGTTAATCTTGGAGCGAGACTTGTCATTGATGTTCCACAAGTAAACCCTGGGACTAGATCTAGTCCAGCTCATTAGACCTCTGTTGCAGAGATGTAGTCCAAGACCTCTTCTTCAGGATTGGTGAAATAAGATTTAAATCTCTTAACCTTAGTTGTACAATCTTGATCTCTCTGGGTCTGGAGTGGATCTGGTCAAATCCTGATGATAGTAATAAGGTTGTTAATATTGTAAACACAGAAAGAGACATGCTGCAAAAGTATTTTACTGATTCAAAATTGGTCTAAAAAATTATGGTGTCACAAGACCAGTATCCGTCATATTATTCTACAACATTTTTATGTGATCTGTGCTTAAGGTTGACTTTAGACTGATTTTAGTACCAAAAAAAGAAGGAAAGAAAGAATGAAAGAAAGAGAGAAATATGACAGAAGTATGTGAAATATGGACTGACTGGCATTTTGTCTACATTTATATTCAATTCTATACTTGAATTAAAAAAAAAATTGTACTTTTGAATATTTAGAAATATTTGCAATCATTTGATCTTTCTAATAGCTTAGGCATATATTTATCCAGTGGCGGTTCCTCTGCTAAGGAGGAGGAGTGTCGCCTCACTGCTTAGCAGCAGTGAAAGAAAGGAAAAATAAAATGATAATAACTTGAGATTATTATCATTTTATTAGTTCCTGCTGCTGCGCCTTAGCGGGCGGGGTGGATCTGCTCTGCTCAGGACAGGGGAGGAGTGGTGGGCACACTGTAAGTGTGATTGACGCTTTGGCCGGCCGTCTCGGGCTAGCCAAAGCATCATGAGAACTTTGCATGTTCTCCACCCAGGCTGCATTACAGCCTGGGTGGAGAACATGCCCTGGCCCACATTACTTGGCTGAGCGCCGAACCACTGCACTCAGACCAATGACAATGCTGCATTACAGCGTTATGATTGGCTCAAGGGAGCCTGGGGGTGCTTCCTGGTTCCTGTTCAGGAGAAACGACGAGGGAGAGACGCAGCGATAAAGTGAGTTGTTTTTCTTTTCTTACACCCCCTTTCTCCACCCGCCCTCCACCTCCTAACGGTGCCGGCCGCCACTGGATTTATGAAACCTTTGCGTTGTCCATGAGCTGCGCAAAGCGACGCAAGGACAAAGCAAAGGCTTCAGTAACATTAACAAAGCCATGCATGGTGCAATTTGTGCCCCCTTGCTTGGATTTGTTAGGAAATGTAACACAACGCACCTGCTTGTACTGCGTTATGTTACATTGCAGGTTGGTAGACGTTCTATGGGTGGAGCATGGGCATTACCATGCATCCACCCATAGATTTTGGTGCATTCCCAGATTTGCTAAAGCGAGTAAACCTATGAATGAGTTAAAATGCTACGCCTTACCCAGTAAGGGGTAACAAGGAGAAATATCTTTATTTGTCCTCATTACTTCCTCTTTCTATGCGTGATGCAATCCACATCACGCATAGCCTCTAAGGATTGTTCTGCACAGGAAGGTATCCATTCCTACATAAAATAATCCTGCCCATAATGGAGTATAGTGCATGGATCCCTGTGTTGAGATAGGTAGCACACAGTGCACCAGCGCATGGGGAGAGCAGAAAGGCTCCATGTCTTTGTAAATATGGAGTATTCCTGCTCTCCTTTTCAGCAATGCAGCACACCAACTTTCCTTACTGCCCTGCGTTGTGTGAAGATTAGTAAATATGCCCCCAAATCTGTGCAAGAATATTCTTCCACTTGAATCCTATATATTTTTTAATACATTACTTGGTCGCGTTTCTGTGCTGCGTGTGATCCTTCCTCTTGGCAGCTCCACAGTTAACATGAGTTTCACAGGCCTAAGCGTCCTCATGGCTCGATTTATTTCTGGTACTTTAGATAGGTATGATGAAATAGGTGCACCCCAGTAATTAACTCCCCAACTTTGGATCCGGTATATTTACTCAAGGAGAACCCAAAATGGTACAGTCAAGGACAGCTCCTCCATTTGAGCAGAGGTTCGTCGCCCCACTGAAATGCCCCCAGGGACAATTAATAAAATCGTAATTCATTACCATTTAACTTTTCGTCACCCCGTCCTAAACGGACCATCAGGACGGGGGCGGGGCTGCAGCAGCAGAGAGAGCAGGGCACTTTCAGTTTAAAGTGCACATGTCTTTTTAGCTGGTCGTTTGTGATGGCCAACCACACATGTGCACTTTAAACCACTCCCACCAATACTGGCACTGCTCTCATGCTGGTGAGAGCAGCTATAGGATTGGCTTGGGAGTTTGGAACCTGCCTGCCTATCTCGAGGAGAGAAGACCATCGATGAGGACGTCACGCTCACAGATAAGTGCTTTTAATTTAATTTAATTATGTCCCACCTACCCTACCACCCTCAGGACATGCCAGCCGCCACTGGGTATAGCTACGAAGGGATACACCCACAGTTTCACTTCCTCTTCGTGGTCAGATAGAAAGTTATTCATTACAATCCCACAGCAAACACTCTTTAATTCAAGTGAATGTCTCCTTGTACAGTTGTCAAACAATCAACGTATATTATCGCAGGTGAAAGAGGGGAAAAGGTGATAAATATTCATGCCGGCCTGACCGGTTCTCTACAGTCAGATGCGGTTTGCAACACCCAGGAAGCGCTCTCCCTTCCTCACACTCGTTTCATCAGCTGCAGAGAGGAAACAATATACAACTGGATATGCAACAGGATGTCTGAATGAATCAGCAGTGACACCAAGACCAAAAAACTCAATATCCTTATATGAATTCATTCATTTATGAAATTTGTCATCAAAAATCATTTGCAAAGGCCATCACAATACAAAGACATAACAAATAATGACCAAGGTAAAACTTAGTGCTCAGTGAAATAAGTGCAAAACAACATACAGTGTAATAGTACAGAAATAAATATATTATTGTTGTTGGCCAGCAAAACCAAAGTTCATAGTAGTCATGCACACTGAAGCAATTCAATAGTTAGGGCAGATTCTAAAGACTGGTCCGGGGAAATCCTGTTGCATATCCAGTTGGATATGGTTTTACCCGACAGAACCATTGTAATTTTGATATAAGTCTGCCCAGGTTCTGAGGGATACTGGGTTACCCCATTGCTTTTTGAAAGCAGAGAGGAAACAGGCAGTAGAATTTGGCCACCACTGTGGCACGGAAGATAAAACACTGCCCGAAAAAACAGTGCAAGACAAAATATTGCTGCTTTTAATGATTAGTGAAACAAAGTCACTCTAAAGTGCAGGCGAAGTTTTTAAAGAAGGATTACTGAGTTATCTTACGAGACATGGTATCACAAGCAAAATGCTGTTTTCTTGAATTTCCTTCTTCTGAATTTACTTATGTGCCAAGACATCACAATTTCAACTAAAGATGCTGTGCATAGCAACAGAGCATTTCACAAAATGTCAAACAGTTTAAGTAACAACAGGCACGTTGTATTAGGCTTGATGTTAGCCAATACATTTTGATTTTAGTAAAATGATATATACAAGATACTTAAACAGGGTCGGATTGGTAACGCGGGGACTCGGGAAATGGGCAAATGGCCGGTAGCCGAGTTCTAGCAGTGGGCTGCCTTTTTGCACAGCCCGGGGCTGTCTGTGCTGTTAGGATGCCACCAGCGGCCCAGTGGGTGCCCGCGTGGCCTTTCTAGAGGCTGATGGACGGAGGTATCCCTCCCTTTCTCTCGCTGGGTCGGCCCATTAATGTATGCTGATTGAGCGGGGGTAGGGGGCCTGAGCAAAAGTGGTCTCACTTGCATTCATGTGTGGCTCAGCAGTGTGAACTAATCTGTGCATTTTTTTTTATCTACGTAAAGTGAATAAAACATACCCCAACCCCCTTTCTTTTCATAAAACTTCGCTGAAGCAGTGTTTTGCGGAAAGGCAATTCTCAAATGTGGGCCACTTTTTTTTGCAGGGCCCGGGCCAATTTTTTATCCCAATCCACCCCTGTACTTACAGGAATTTACAGCAAGCCCTCGTCATAAATTAGTCTTTTGTTGTGTCATTCACGTCTTCTGCCTCCTACAGCATACAGGTGGGGTAAAGGGAAACAGCATTTACAACGCGGGCTGAGCCACGCATGCAGCTTCCCCTCAAGCGGAACCACGCTTCGCTTAATCACGCATATGCCTTAAGCATGCATATGCATGGTTAAGGCAGTGCGTGGTCTTGATGCGCGGATGGGCGGCACATGAAGAGGAAGGAACGGGAGACGTGGATATGGTCTGGTATGTTTTTTATTTGGGAGGGGTTTTGAGCTTTGGCAAGGAGGGGGCATAGTTATTAGGCGTGGGGGCGTTTTTAGGGCTCTGGTTGTTTTCAGGGCTCCGGGGGTGTCGGGTTGTTTTTAGGGCTGGGGTTTCGGAGTTGTTTTTAGGGCTCGGGGGTTGGCGTTGATTTTAGGGCTCAGGGAGGGTCGGGTTGTATTTAGGGCTCAGGATGTTTTTATGGCTCTTGGGGTCGGGGTTATTTTTACAGCTTATGGGGGTCAGGTTGTTTTTAGGTCTCCGGGAGTGAGGTTGTTTTTAGGGCTCAGGATGGAGGGGCTGGGGTGTGAACTCTACCAGACATATCTCTTTACCGTTCATGCCCTTGCCACAAAATTGTGTGGTAAAGGCATGCGTGGTAAAGGAATGCATTAAGACGCATTTGTTGTTCAGGCAGCATTGTACAGGCATGCTTGGTTTAGCCATGCATGCCTCTGTCATACAACCTGGGGTAAAGTTTCAGCCCATTGCATGAGTGAGGGTATTCTGTTATTTCACATGGAGCTCATCCATGCACAAAGTAGTTTGCTTCCCTGTAGGGGAATGGTATGACCCTGTTCACTTTTTGATACCAAAAATATTTTTGCTCTTTAAATTTTTTTTTTTTAAATATTGTGCCAGTCAGCTCCCACAGCAATAATTTTATAAAAACCATGGCAAAAGAAACATTGACATAAACAAAAGTGAGTCAGCTTGTTGTCTTAAATGCATAACAGATGTTGAATAGGGGCAAAATTCAGGCAAGACAAAAAAATTAATAATCAACCAGTTAGACAACATGGTATATGTCCATATCTACATATTTAGATCAGGAGTCATGAGAGGGCACTTGAGTGCAAGAGTGCGTTAGTTAGAATTAGCTGAGGCTGCTTTCAAGCATGGGTTAGCAAGTTTTGAACGGAGCTATGGATGTGGCAAGAGAGAGGAGCTGGATCGCAGTGCGACTGAAAGTCAGTTCCATTGGAATGGACCTATGAGTTAGAGTGAGAACAATCATAAAGCAGCACATAGAAACCTAGGGACAAGAGGAAGAATTTAAGCAAGCCGCATGTAGGTCACAATGCCTGTGGCGTACCGACAAGTCACCTTACAACTGCTTGCAGATGCTCTATCTTAATGTCCACTACTGTTATGAAGTTCCCACTGCCTGCTGAAGTCTCCACAACCTCTATTTAGTGTGAGACTCTTGTAACTGCTTTCACTAGAGAAAACCCCCTTTACACTTCAGTGCACTTACTTTCTATCAGCTTCGATTCCATCAGCTGCGAATGTTGGTCTCCACCGCTCCAGTATCTGCCTTGGGATACGTTCATTGTGGGTTTTTTGCTTATTTTGTATGACAGTCGGTTACAGCATTGCTCTTCCAAGTAGAGTGTATGATTTGGTAAAGGAGAATAAGTTAATCATGTCTGTCTCAAAACAATTGGAAGCATGAAGGTACCACTATGGAAGATCTAGATGCCCGTGACCTACAGATCATCGATTTCCTTGGGCGGTAAGCTGGAACTAAAAATATAGATGCTGTAAGAGGTACACAAGAAAATAACACTGAGCAGAATCATATTCCTTGAAAACAGAATGCTTGGAATTTAAGTGCACTTGCCAGACATGGCAGTGATGTGTCGATTGTACACATGCTTTTTAAACCTGGCAGGCAGCACGGCGTCCATCCTCTAACCATTGTTAGGGGGCAGAGGAACAGTCATCTTCCAACAGGAAAAATTATCCTTATGGATTTATTGGTGCTTAGAAGAGCCTTAAAGAACCAAATCATGTGATGTCGTGAAGGCACTTCAGTGTTCTAGCTACATTATCCCTAAGGCGGAACCCGTCTCTCAGCTGGTTTCATCTTTTTTTACAAGCTTGTTGGTGTGAATGAACATGCACTCATCAAGTCAATGACTTGGCAAGATGGACTGGCCTATTACTCCTTGACATTCACTAAGTAGAGCCAAAGATATCTATCAATAGGGTCCTCAGACCAAGGTGGACTTTAGGTTGTAGAGGTACTCCTTATGTCATCTTCATTTTCTGTTTACCTCTGTTGCAGCAGGAGCCACAAGGCGGATGAGGTGGAGCCCGTCCATGAAGAGGTGGAGAGCCTCCCAATTCTTCTACCAATTGCTCTCCACCTTTTGTCTGGGTCTCTGCTGAAAGGAGACATGTTCACTAGCTTTGATGTTGGCAAGCTAAGTCAAGATGGGGTAATGTGACTATCTACATGTAGGAAGGCCGACAACATTAATTTCGGCCTTAATCCTGAGCCCAGAAAAGGCTGCATTCAAGAGTGTTGGACACACCTATTTGCATCTCATATTGGACTTAAATGTAACAGACATATTAAATAATATATTTTCCTGGAGGATGTGGATTTGGGGCTAGTATGATAGGAAGTAAGCCTGGGCTATGTTGACCGTATCATGAAAACTAAAAGCCAGGACATGTCACAGACACAGAAGTAGGACAGCAATTTTGCAGTGAGGGTGGTGCATAGAATGATTTCATTGACAGCACTCCTATCAATCCAAAAAAGGCACGACAGTGAGGTAATAAGGTTCCAAGTTTGGCATTTTTGGGGGACTAACATTGACATACATTATCTGTGTCACTTATATTGCAGCTGCTAGCACATCCCGCACAGGATGATTTTCCGCCCTTCGTTCTTAGGTCTCCCCCTTTCAAAATCAGAACATGTCATATATTGATAGAAATTTGCAAGAGACGCACAGAAAAACTGGAACTTTCTCGATCAACCCAGGACCTCTGATCAAAATAGGCCAGCCCCAATAATAGGGGGAATGTATCCCCTCTGTTGACTTGTATTGAAGCAGAGGCAATTTCAGGCAGGAGACAGACAAAATAAAGCCATTGTTTGCTTCAAAAATCGAGTCCCCCACCTGAATCGGGTATATTGGAATGTATGGGGCAGATTTATGTTGCACTTGTGCCACTTTTGCGCCGCCGTTGCGTCACTTTTGTGACGCAGCAGCGGCGCAAATCCTGCGCCATGGTGCGGGGTATTTACAACGTGACGCATCTGGGAGATGCGTCACGTTGTAAAGCCTTGCGCCACATGTAGGCGTTCCAGGGCAGGTGGGGGCGTTCCGGCGCAGGAACGCCTCCTAAAAGTGGCTGAGTGAAATCTACAAGATTTCACTCAGTCACTTTTAGGCCCATGCTGCGTCAAAACCCTGCGCCTGCTTGAAGCAGGCGTAAGGATTGACGCAGCATTGTACAGATAGGGCCCCCCAGAACATTGTTGGAGCTGCGTCGCGCTTGCGACGCAACTCCAGCAATGCGCCACTTTTACGGCACAGATGCGTCACGCATCTGTGCCGTTTTTGCCCCATGGTGCGCCGCATTATAAATGCGGCGCATCCATGGTGGCGCAGCTGTGGCGCATAATAATTGGCGCATCCCTGCTGATATGCAGGGATGCGCCAGTTAACATAAATCTGCCCCTATGTGTCTAGAATTTGATTTGTGCTTATTGTAAAAATTGTTACTGTACCAGTGTGTGCTTGTTTCTATCCTGCACTGTAGGTTAACAAAACTATCTTAAATACGCATTCATGGCCTATATCCTGAGCCACTGTATTTTTTGGAGGTGGGGGCACCACACAGCCCTAGTGTGAGCAGTGCAAATGACACACAATGAAACTGTGGCACAGTTGGCATATTTAGATGACAATAGTTATTCCGCAATTTAATAACACCTAAAAAAATTGCAGGCAAATCGAAACGTTTAATGTTTTCTTCGTTTTCCGCCAGAGAATGCTGTTTTTATTTCATCCCAGACTAAGATGGCGTCCGTCGCGGCGCTAGAGAGAAATTCATGCAGGCCTCGAGCTCGGTTTTCCTAATGAGCCCGCTTGGACGCCTGACGCTGCCTGAGCCATCAGGGTCTGCCAGCGACCTGGCCACTCACCTCCTTTGAAGATTAGAGCCTACCTTGCTGTTAAAAGCTGAGACCGGAGCCTTTCAGGACAAAGAAGAATAGCAAGGGGGCCGATTGCTTCCTGTTCAGCCTGTCGTGCTTGCGGCTTCTGTCCACAAGTCTTTTGAACCGTGTAATGTATTTTGTGTGACGCTAAGAAAAACATCCTTGGCAGTTGAGCACAAAGAGGTAGGAACTTTCCATTACGAAACAGATTTGAATGGCTTGGCCTCAGAATGGGAGATGTAGACGGGGAAAGGGCGGGGGATAAGAGTCACCGCCACCCGCTTGCCTCCTACATGCATGCCAGAAAATCGAAATGCATCCCAAATGGAATAATATATTTAATAGTATTGAAGTTGTTTTTATATTTCTCTTCCACACCCTGGTAAGCGCCTAGCATCCACTCCGTGATACTTCATTATGGAGGGCGTGTATGTGTTGTATGACCTATGTGGGTAGTGTTATGTGCTAGGATTGGATTCAGGATCTTTTCATGCTTGTTGCTCCCCCATGCATGAGCTTCAAGCAAAAGAAATGGGTCAACAGCACTTACGCATTAGAGATAGTCTCTCGCCGATGTTCATGCAATCTGTCATGCAGTTGGTCATGCAAGCTTTCAGACGAGCCGTCCTGACGGTTTTCGTGCAGTCAGTCATGCCAGCAGCATGCAGGCGATCCCGTAAACAGTCATGCAAGCCGCCATGTAAGTATTCCTGGAAGGTGTGGAGTATGTGATCATTCAAGAACACATGGTAGAAGTAATGCTAGTGTAAACCGTCTAAGCATGGAGGTGGATGCAAAGCTGCGCAAAAGGGTGAGCGGGAATTTATTTATTTGTGCAGTTTTATCTAGCGTGAAGAAGGCCCAAAGGCATCAGGGCGAATCATGATGACAAATACAGACGTTCAGAGGACAAATTAGGCAACTACTGAAACAAAAGTGTATTAGAAACAACACTTACACAGCAAACTGTTACAAATTAGAGCAACTTTGTACCTCATGAGTTTAAAAGAGGGAATCCAGGAGTGTTTAAAACAAGCATTTGCAATGCAATAGGTCTCGCATTGATGCGAGTTTGAGCTATTGACATTGTAAATAACAATGCCTTTTATTTAGGTTTTTAAAAAGAAAACAAAAATAAAAGGCATTATTATTTGCAAATGTCAATAGTTCAAACTCGCGTCAATGCGAGAACTATGGCATTGCAATTGCTTGTTAACTTCTAGTCTTCAAGCCGGAAGTCATGCGCCCTTGCCCAGGGCTGATATTTTTGCGGTGCCCGATTAAAAAATTTGAAACGGCAGCGCCTACGAAGCCCAAATTGAACAGATCAGCACTAGATCAAAGAACAATTTACCAAGCAGAAAAAAAACATTCAAAGCTGTGAGGCTTACTAGATGACAAAACCGGAATGTTGCAATTGATTTTGTCTAGTACAAATAACAAGAGCTCGACACCGCAGTTTCCAACTCTGATGTATCCACTCCATTCCCGCTATTTTTGGCCTGGAATATAAGCCTCTTTAATTTTTTTCCCCAACAGCCGATTTTATTTGATGTTCAAACCTCTGTTATTGCTTCATTTGAAATATGGACGTGAACGCCAAGCCTAACTGTCAAAACACGTCATACACACATATAATGTGACGTCAGCGCATGCCTATGAAAATGAATAATACAATAGCTGATTCCTTGTATTACAAATTTACATTCTTTTTCATACGAATTGTCAAATATAAGTGGATCAAAACACCTGCACCAGAGGAATAAAACAAGTTATAAAACAATTGCTTGTGTTTTCGCTGAGGCTGCAGCTTAAGAACATATGCATTCTCATGAACATTGCAGTACAAAGTACACTTTCAGAATACATGTAAGAATATTGTGTATACTCTCCCAAATTTAATTCACATACTCACCAGAGAGGGCTGTCACGTTGCATAAGCAGGCTCTGGCAGTTACCTCAAATCCTGTTGAACGCGCGCAGAACGGCTATGCATGATTGGGCAATGGACTGGCAGCATGTGCGTGCACTGCAAGCACACTTGCTGCTTACGTAACTGCAGTGTACTGGGTCCCCGGCCCGTCAATCGAGTAGCGCGCGAAAGCGCTACCAATGACGGCCCTGGCAATTAAATTGGCCAGCCTCTGCGGTGCTATCCTCCAAAGCTGCGAAGACGCGGGCGATCTCTTCAGAGTCCCGTGTCGATGTGCACCGCAGAGATCGTGAAAGTAATGTGCCCTGCCTACTGTCGGAGTCATCCTGAACGGTGCATGCATGGGGCTTAAAGCGGGTGGTGCTTTTTGGTTAATTAATGAGCCATACATTTTTAAAGCCGCGATTTCGAGTTGGTCGGATGGGCCTTCTCCTTTAAATCCCACACTGTAGATAACGCCCACTCTGTGTTATTGTATGGCTCGCAACTTGATGTAAACAAGCTGTCTCCGTGGAGCCGACGGGGGGAAGGGAAAGTGAAAGTGCATGAGGTTGCTGAGGACGGAAGGGGACAGGAGATGTGCACATCGCGTGTGTGGACGTGCGTGTTCACGTGCGCGTACACCGGCTCAAATCCGCCAAAAGCCTTGCACGTGCCCATCTCCTGGCCCACTTCTGAGGCAAGTCAGCAACAATAGATCTCGCTGGCGGACAGCAGCGCTTCGCGCTGCGTTCGCAGACGAGACCTAAAAAGGAAGAAACTACCTAAAAAGGAAGAAAAGGAAGGGGGTCAAGAGATGGGAGATGAGGGGACAAGGCATAGAGGAAGCAACAGGGAAGTATGGAAGCCAAAACAGTTAAAGGATTCATCAAATATATAACTTAGTACTTTATTGGGTGTGTAGGCATAAGAAATTGTTTGCAGCCAGTTAGACTTCCAAATGCCCATGAGTGGCATAGCAAGGGCACAATGGGTCATAACGCAAGGGCGCAATGGGTCATAACGCAAGCAAGGTAAATGGGTACCCTATTTACCCAATTAAGTGGTGAAGTATGGCAACCATTGGAGTGCAGAGGATCCTCCAATGAAGCAGCACCTGCCACGCTGTTGATAGCTATGCCCCTAATGCCTACAGACTCACATTCCAATTCAAATTTGCAAAGCCCATATTCCAACATTCGCCCATCTAATTACTCCCATGCATTGGCATCAGAGTTTGCCTGATTGTTGCGCAAACCAAACAACCTCATTCACTTTGTCTCGGTGCTATACTGGTGCTACCTATATGGTCGCTTGTGAGCTTCAGATACATTTTTTGCCTTTCATTTTTTGACACTCTAGGGTGGCTAATTGGTGTTGGGAGTCTCACTCAATAAGAAGAAATGTGTCGAATGTTAGCATGGACCTTTCAAACTCCATTATGCACACATTCAGATTTTTGATTCAAAATATACTTTATTTATTAGACTTTTAATAAGCTACTGAAACTTAAAAATAGGTCTAAGACTCTTGCTTCTTCATTTTCTTCCTTCATAAAAACATATTCTCATTGAGGCCTGTTAAGGCTACATTCCACGTAGAGATTCAATGTATGTTGTGTAGTAAAAATCCAGTTTGATCAATCAATCAATCAGTCAAGGTTGGTAAAGCGCACTACTCACCCGTGAGGGTCTCAAGGCGCTGAGGGAGGGGGTGTGAAGCAGCGCCATTGGGGTCATTCGAAGAGCGAGGTCTTGAGGTCCTTTCTGAACTGGTGTAGTGTCGGGCTTCGTCGGAGGTTAAGGGGGAGTTCATTCCAGGTCCAGAATAAATAACTTTTTTGAATTGAAAAGTGTGGCTGCAATACACTGCTCAGCCTTACCTAAACTTCCTCCTTACTACTGCGATGACTACCTCTTGGGAATGTGTAAATAGGTTTCATTCCAAAGTGTCCTTGCTTTAATTTTCTTTTGTTTCTTACAAAGTGTCTTCCCAAAACAAATAGCAGTCGTCTGCTGCCTCCTCCTGTTATCACACATCTATTATATTTAACAGTTCCCCCTCCAGGCTGTCCTCTGGAGTTATCATTTAAGAAAAGTTAAACCTGTGTTGCCTCAATTTGCGAATGTAAGGTAAGGTAATTTTTTATTATGCATGATTAATTAAAACCGTTGCATACATTAAATGATATTTAAAATCAATAACCACTATTACAAAAGAGTTAATCAGTTTTAAAATAATTCCCTATAAAAAAGGATTAACCAGTTTTAAAATTATCCACATTGTAATTTACGTAAAACTGTATGAAACGCTATTAATGTTTTAATCAGGTAAAAAGTTTATCTCATATGGTTTGCATTACTAAGCAATCAGTCCTTCGAGTTCTTTGTCAAAGTTTTTTATTCTGTGAGTTGATGTTTTTCTCCGTGGGATCCCCTTGTAGCTCAGATTGTGGAGCTAGATAGTTGCTATCAAAGATGTGTTTTTCAATCTCTGATCAGTGAGACCAAGGAATTTTATGAGGCGGCAATTCAACTGTGCTAAGGTTGGATGGAAGCAATGGATTACCGTCTGCCTGCAGGACCTGATGCCATACTGGTTAAAGGATGGTTTTAATAAAGTTTTCCTTATGTCTTTTAATTTGTCACAGATATAAATGATGTGGATGAGGTTCTCAACTCCACGGGCACAAAGCCTGCATAGCTGGTCTCCTCCTCTGCTTTCCCAAGGTGGTAAGAATGGGTTAATTGAACCAACTCCCAGGCGAAGTTTTACATTTTTTTTCTTTAGTTATCTTTATTCCTGCATTATGGTAGGGTTGGGGTTTGCAGGCTTCGTAATTGTTGAGCACTACCCAGCCATGTGCTCGCTTCGACAATGCTTCCTTATCCCCTATAGTAGATTTAAGTCTTGTTGACTTTGTGACTAGTTTTTTGAACGCACAGTGAGCCGTTGGGGTATTCCAAAGGTCTGTCTGACCTAGAGCTTTGATGTTAGCCGATGATTTCCCTGTACGCATTAGTTCTACCCAAAGATGGTTATTTAGGGAACCAATCTCGGCAGCTCTGATGTTATCCCAACATTTTGCATAGGCTCCCATTCTCTCTGTCGCCTGATTTTGTAGGCCATGTTCCAACCGTATTTGGGCCAGAGAAACGTATTTAGGGAGCTGAAATATTGCTCGGTAAGAGGTTGTTATTATGCTGTTTAAAATTGCTGCATCTATTCCTCTCATTGGCTCACTCCCATAGGTGATCGTGGGCTGTAATTTGGCCCGCTGGACTTTTAATAAAGGGTCTAGTGACAGGTCCGGCAACTTCTTCTTCAAGGCAGGTCATAGCTCCTTTCCTTCACAAGGATTCCAGCTGCAGCTTGAAGGAATTGTTTTGGTCTAAAAGTATCCCAAGATACTTGTAGCTTGTTACTTGCTGTAGGCGTTTCCCGTCAAGATACCAGCTAGTACTTGTCTTCTTGTGGAAGTTTACCATCATGATTTTGCTTTTTGTAAGGTTTATTTTTGAGGCGTTCCGTTGACAAAAGTTGCAGATCGCGTCCAAGAGATGTGGAAGACCAATGGAGGTCCGACTGATCAGGACTAGATCATCAGCATATAACAAATTTGTCATTGTCATGCCTCCTAACCTCGGAGCATGTGATGAATTACTGTCCAGTTCCCCCGGTAAGTCTGCTAGGAAAAGGTTAAACAGCAGTGGGGCTAGGACACACCACCTTGTTTTAGTCCCTTAGTTGTGGGAATTCTATTTGAGAGGTGCGTCCCTCCACCTAGTTTTATTCTGATCCACGTGTTGGTGTACAAATGCCTAAGTTGATCTAAAAGAGAAGTTGGTATCCCCCAGCTGGCCAACTTATGCCAGAGCTTAGTGCGATCAACGTGGTCGAACACTGCTGTGTAATCTATGAAGCAGAGGTACAGGGGGTATTTGCCCTCCTTCGCAGCATCCATAAGCATGGTCAAGGTCATGATGTTTGTTGTGCCTTGGCAGAATCCTGTTTGTGTTATGGGAATGATTTTGTTTTCTGAGGCCCAATTAACTATTTCTTTTAAGATGATCCCTGCATAATATTTAGCCTCAGTGTCTATAAGGGCTATCAGCCGGTAATTATTTGGGGTGGACCTCTCGCCTTGTTTATATATTGGGCTGATAATTGAACCTCTCCATGATTCTGGAAGTGTAGGAGTTCTTAAAGCAAATCTGAAGACTGGTACCAGTGCATTACTCCAGAATTCTGGGTCTTGTTTGAACAGCATTGGTGGAATGCCGTTGGGGCCGAGGGCCCCCGCCCCTCTGTCTTTAGCTATTTGTTTCTTTATGGCCAGTGCCGCGGGGCTATTATGCTCTTTTGGTGCAATGGACAAGCAGTTTGGGCTAGGCAAGTCTTTCATCCGCTGTGTCGGCCAAGAGTTGTTAGTGTTCTCTTTGCTGGGACAATATTGACTAGCTGCTTTTGTTTGTGGACGGATATTACTAGCGGTGCTCTGGTAAATAAAGGTATCTATTTTTTGATTCACGACATTGAAGTGATTAAATAGATATTCATTCCAAACCGCTTCTGTGATGTTAGAGTCGATACCAGGATGGTTGGGCCTCTGTAATTTATTAACCGTTTGCCAAAATGTGGCGCTATTTTTCAGTTTTGCGTCATGGAGAAGATTCGCCCATGTTTCATTATCTTTTGATTGCCCATCTCCTCTGTTTTAATGATTTCTTACCTTCGCGAAGGAAGCTTTGGATGCTCAAGTTGTTTGGAAATTTGCGAAGTTGTTGTAATGTATGATTTATGAGTTGCTTCAATTTTTTAGACTCTGGGCTTTTTACCATTTTGGTAGGAATTTGTGAAGCATTCTGCTGTTTCGGACCTTGCCTGTTTAAAAAAGTTTCCCCAAGCAACAAAATTGTTCCAGTATTCCAAAGGCTGGCCTGTCGGTTCTCCCCCTTGCTTGTACAGATCTTTGGCAATAGATGATATTCCCTCTATATTCGTGGAGTTACACCTTATTCTTTTAAGGTTGCTGGTTTCATTTTGCACAATAGTTTTACTGACGGACAATGTCTGACTTGAACTTGCTTTGAGACTTAATTCTTGTCACTTAGTTCGTTATTACCGATCTCAAAAGTGGCTATGTGGTTGAACAGTGTTAAAGTTGTGAGAGTATAGTCTAGATGGGACAATGCTATGGCTGAGTGATATGTGGCAGCTGGTGGATTGTCGTCCTTGAATCGGCCATTTGCTGCTCTCATATTTAAGTGCTCCAGTTCCCGAAGCAGGTGATTCGCGCTTCGCACTGGCTTGATGGCTGTGATTTGGGGTTGCGTCGGAATTCCCCATGCGCCGAATAGATCCTGAATTAGGTCGTCATCTTGATTGTTGCCTAGAAGGTGCATGTTGAAATCTCCAGCATGGATAATAAGATCCGTTGCTTCCTCTTCCATTAATCTTGCTATTTCCGTTGGCAGCCCCTTTGCTATTTTTAGCTTTTGTTTGGGGTGTACATAGATATTTATTATTATTACTTCCTGTGGGAGCTGGTTGATCTTAAGCGTTACTTCAATTTGCGAATGTGGAATCTTGGTAGTTCACCTGGGCACTGGTTACCTTAGGGTCAGCTCTCAACTAGCATTGATTCTAAAGAGGAAAGGAACTTGATCCACTGAATCACCTTTGTGGTAATAGAAACCTGCAAACTCTCTCAGGATAAGCCAGAGAGCCGTTTCCTTTTCTGTGTAAATATAGGCATTCGACGCTTGCCACATAATGCACCAATGTTAACTTTCTCACATGATGGACAGGCAGTACTGCTTTGTCTAAAAAAGGAGAAGCTTTCATCTTAGACGTAATTCAAATGGTGGGAATGCTTGATTTTTGTTGTGGAAGTGTTTTGATTCACTATTCATGTAATTCAACCATAATCACCCAGAGAATCATTAACATGCACTGCTTCTGCACAATTTTCCTTTTGTTAGCCTCAAATTTGGCAACTTTTCCCCGTAACTTGTTTCGCAGCATAATTCGAGTGACAACGACAATGATCCATGCTGCGGCTGTTTGTCTGCAGTTAACAACTAGGCCTCGGAGTGAAATTCTGCTCCGTTCGTGGAGTTTGCAGAGTTTTCCCCACTCCTGGTATTGCACGGAGTTCCGAAAAACTTTGGGGTAGCGAAGCTGAGTTTTTCCTCGATCGCCAACGTTAAGTTGGTGAGTGAGGAAAATCTTACTCCAGACCACCTCCAAGCAAAATTTCTCAATGCGGGCGTTCATGGATGGCCGCAACCACTCACATTGAGAAACCTTCAGTTCACATGAGGAAGCTGCCGCTTGAGTAGAACATCTACCTGAGCGGCAGAAAGGAAAGAAAAAGCGCCCTGTTGCACTGCGCATGGTGCAGTTCGCGCTGATCTTCCAGTGCTGGACAAACACGCGGCACAAAAAATCTGTGTGAGCGGCGCAATCTAACACACTCTGCCACTTGTAGAACAATTATGGCACAAGTGAAATGAAGTGTTCTTATTTGCCACAGTTGATTTGTTGTATCTGTTGGTCTCTATCCCCACCCACGCTTCAGTTATTTTAAGCTCCACTTGTTGAAACTGTATTTTTGCACAGCATGTCCTACACTGATTCTTAATACATAAATAAAGAGAAATACAAACAATTTTTTTTAAAAACCCAGATCACAAGGATAACAAGAAAGTGCCTCCAGCCCACCATGGGAAATATTTTAAGGTATTTTGTAAATGTCTATTAAAGAACTATCCTCTTGCCTTTGCTGCATGATATGAAACCATTTCATGTTGAAATTGAAGGAATTGTTTCTAATTATTTTTCTACTGACCTCAACATGGTGAAATGCTAAGTGGAAAATTTGAAATATATTTTTAATAGAAAACGTTGCTTACTAGTGCATGATGGCAAGATGGCTCAGAGTGTTAACATTTGCTGGTGGCATCTGCAGTATTTGAAGGTCACAAGATCAAATCTAAGCAAGGCAGGCTAAGGGGCTGAATACGACCTTGGCGGGGTGGGGCGGCACGCCACCGCCCTGCTCCCGCAACGCCAAAGTTGACCACTTGCCGCCCGCCAGATTAGGAGTTTTCTCCTAGTTTGTGGGCGGTTCTTTGGTGTTCCCACAGCGGTGCCTTTGAAAAAGTCACTTGCAGTGGGAACACCAAAGCAAGTTCCTGCACGACATGGATTATTTAATTCATGCCATGCAGGAACTGGGCGTACATGCACACAGGGGGGCACACCATGTGCCCCCTTGCATGCAGCCCAGTGTACTGGGGCAACAGGGGACCCTGTAGAGCCCCCTTTGTTTCCCCACCACCAGCCTTTTAATGGCAGGCTCACCATCATAAAAAGGCTGGTGGTGGGTAAACTCAGAATATGTTGGCAGTGCTGCAGTGGCACCGCCAAGCATATTGCTCCCCCAGACTGCCGCACCACTGCGTTCCCTGGCGGTTGCAGTGGTCTCTAAACTTGTAATATGGTGGCCGGACACCTTGACTTATGCCTCCTAGTTGAGGAACCATGATAGAAAGACATCTTCTTGGGCCACAGCCACTGAAGAGAAGGCGGGAAGGAAGTTTCTTCTTCGTAATGCCCCTGTTAAAATAAAACACAGAGATAAGCTGCAATCATAACAACCTCACTGCAGAACAATGTCTTTATCTCCCAAGTTTCAGATCATTTGTTTTGTCCCCTCGCTCTTTGAGGCGATGAGATGTTGTTTTTCTGGAAACAGTTCCTCTCTTTCCTGTTCTGGTGCAGATTGTTTACATCAAGGACGTTTGGAGTGATTGCAGTTTGAACCCCAGTCCCCAAGAAAAGCTTGCGGTTTAATCTCTGACAAATAAAAATCTGTCTTTACTTTTTAACTTCAATCACTTTTGTAGACTTTGTAAATCACTTTTCAAAATATATTTTTTTCTAAAACAATAATCCACTTGTGCTCCCCTAGTGAGTCTTTCCCGCTTCCAAACAGGCCCTGAGATCCTTTTGATTTCCATGGACTTATTATTAAGTACAAACCAATCTATATTTGAAGGCTGCTGGCACAACAAAATGCTAAGGGGCGAAGGAATTGGTAGATCAGCTATACACAAAAATCATGTGAAATACCACAACATAAAAGAACTGCCAAAAAGTTACATTTCCCAAACTCTGCAAAAAAAATGATTTTAATTATTTACTGTTCCAGATCAGGCTAGTTGTGGGTGGATGTCTGACTGGTATAGGTGATGCCGAAGTCGGTGTAATTTGGTGTCCATCGTATTGAGGTTGATTTGCAAAATGCTGAGGTTTGTTGGTGAATAAGTGCTGCTGTAATAGTATTTGCAATGCAAGCTGAAAGAGGAGAAACCTCATCACACTAATTCCCCTGTATTTCGTCTGCCCAACATCTTGATCAAGTCTGCATCCAATTTCCATGCTGGTGGGCTACAGATCCAAACACAACTCCACAAGACCCACACAAAAAATCTAACCTTCACTTCAACATTTGAAACTTCCTGAAAAGTGCATGAAGTCTTCATGCAAGTGGTTATTAAGAAAGGTAGCAGCTTTACAGTGGTGCGTGGTACAATCTTATTTGAAAACACCAGAACCTGGTCCTGTGACACGTTTCATCTTGCTAGACCAGCAGACCCGGACTGTCCGCTTTCTCCACTTGGCATTTCCACAGTGGGCTGGAGAATCTGGGGGTCGGTTTTTAGCGTGCGGGGCTGCTTCTGGCACCTCTGTCACTTTCTCCAGCTACCCCAGGATATTAGAGCAGACACATGAAGGGGTTCATGAGAGAGAGAGAAGAAAGAGAGAAGACGAGAGGGATAAAGGAGCAAGGAGGAAGGAGGAAGGCAGCAGGGCTGATTTTAACTCCCAATCCGGCCCAGTCGACCATTACAGTTTCTTGGCAGCCATCTTGCAGTTGTGTTGTCCTGCATTTGACTGATGGCCGTCTATATATGGCGCACTTAACAATAACATAGTAAAGTAGAGGCACAGAGTTTCAATAGGAGTTGGGCCTCCATAGGGAATAATAATTTCATGAATACTGAAGTTCACAAATGGAAAAGTGCACAAACTTTATGAAATTTGCATCTGTCCTGATGGCCCATCATAAATATGAATTCTTCTATTGGTGCTATTATTTGTGATGAAATTGAGAGTAGAAAAAAAGGGCTACAGATGATAACCCAGACCAGAAAATGGTCATGTGCATTCCACAGATCGTCACTGTGAGACATGTCGGATGCACAAATGCCAAGAACATAATGAGGCAAGTGGTTAAGAAGGATATACAACTATGTCAATGACCACATTTCAGATCAGAAGGAAGACTTTTAATAACATTGTTGGGAATGAGGTGAAAACGTTATGTGATACATTCCCGCAGCTGTGTAAAATGTTCAGAGGGCTCAGAAAGTAACATGTGCAGACTTTGACCACAGTTAGGGAATTATACACGTGGAACATGACTTATCAATTGCCTAGGGATAAGGGGAAATATTTGCCGTCCTCATTCATGAACCATCAAGCACTAGGCTGGTTAAGAAGTTACCTAGAATAGAATTAATCCGGGTTCATCCGTGTGTGCTTACTGTCTGTAAGCAATACCCTGAGACCAGACCTCTGAATCTTTCCACACTCGTCAAGGAGGGATGCGCACTGTTCCATTCGTGCCCTAAAGCCCTTCTCTCCTCCTCATCCACTCATCCAGGTCTTGGTCAAATCCAGCACTATGTGCAAAACACTCAGTGATGTCATGTCATTTCTTAAGGAGGAGGTGTGGGAGGGAGGATAAATGTCACAATGGAAGAAGTGGAAGAAGAGGTGCAGGCATAAAGAAATGGCAGAGAAAAGAGAGCTGCCTGTGAAAGAATGAGAGGGGAATCGGCAAGAGAAGAAGTGAGAAATGTTGCTGTATTAGAACCGCAGAGAAGGAGAAAAATGTTAGTAGAAAGGGAGTGTGAGGGAGAGAGAAAGTAGCATAGATAGAAATGAGAGAGAGAAAACAAGTGATAGGTATTACCTATCAATTGTCTACTATATCTAGAATATCTTTTCTATCCAGTCTTTAACCCCTTCTTAACCCTCTTCAGTTTCATGTATACTTTGCCCACTGCTTGTCACCCTCTCACTATCACTTCTTGTCGTCCTTCCAAGATCACTTTTCTCTACATTCTAACTCTGTTTTTTGCTTGTAATGTAGTTGATAATCCTATCCGGTGCTCTCCTCTATCTACATTCAAGATCTCTGGTTCTGTCCTATCCTGGTTTTCCTCCTGTCTCTTTGACTGTGCTTACTCTGAACACTAGGCCTTCAGTAGGGTGCCCCCTTAGTGTTCTGTCCTTGGTCCGCTCTTTTTCCTTATCGACATATGGCCTCCAATACTTATTTTCTCCTTTTCAGTCTTCACAGTGACTCCCAGATCTGTCTCTCTTTTCCACCATTTGATTCCAGTCCACACATAACAATGTCCAACTGTTTTGCCGCAGTCCTTCTAAAACCTATTCAGAATTTTTGCAGCATCCCCATCTTTTATCAATCTGCATGCTATTTCTACCCTGTCACCTGCATCTTCTATTTCGCTTTCCTCCGAAGCTCACATTCTGTGTCACCTCCGATCTCTTGCTCTCTGATCACATCCCATCTAGTGCTCACAAGAGCCTGTATCAACTATGGAGTATCGAGAAGAAGCAGACGTTCCTCACCTTTCATGCTACTAAAATTCTAATCCTTAATCATGTATTTTTCTTCCGGGCCTACTTCTGGGCTATCCTTGCCTGCTTTCCTTCTCCATCACAATTCTAATTAAATTCTTCCATTCACTCAACAGTTATGATTTGCTGAGTATCTTAGCTGGATGGATATGAAATCATGTTGTTGCGACTGCGGAAAAATGACAGAGTTGTTTGTTTCCTTTTGCCTAGTCTTGCATTATTATAGAAATTTCCTACACATCCTAATGGACAAATATCCCTCAGAATTGATGCCAGTAGGACAAGTGTAAAAGAGGCTCCCCAAAGAATGACCCACCCTACACTGGATCATAAAGAGAAGAAGGTTTATGACAGAAGGTCAAAGATGATAATGAAGACCATAGACAATTGGCATCTTGAAAGGAAAAAGGCATGAGTTCACAAGAGTCCTCTCAAGAAATCAGACACAACATTTGATAACCTAATCCTCATGGTCAAATCGATGGGAAAAATTGAAGGCACTTGCATCGTAAACAGCCACTTGTCCGAGAGTGCCCTCTATGAGATGATGTGATTGCAGATGAAGAAAATAATGGTTGTCAGTGAAAATATTCATATACAAAAATATTGTGGCCTAAACATGGAATAAAAAAATATCATGAAGGAAGTGTATCTGGGTAAGTGTAGATTTATTGTTCAGAACTCCACATATATGTACCTTGAAGATATCTATGCCATCAAGATACAGGTATGTCAGGTTAAGTATAGTAAACCTAAACTTTTCTTCATAATGCTTTTTATATTAATATTTAGGCACAAATGGTTTTGTAGAATGATATTCTGCCTCATATTCTGGTAAGAACCTTAATAATGCCACCTAATACTTAGATGACAAGATACAATTCAGGCAGTGTGTAATATAATAAGGGGGGATTGAAAGATATCTGAGTTTTTATCCAATATTGGGGAAGAAATGTGAATAAACTTCAAATATCTTTTTCGTTTCTTTCTGCTACGTTTTCATTACCTTATGTCCAATTAGAATCTGCTACAAAGCGAGAAAGTAAGAAATTTCTTTAGAAAGAAAGAGCTCTTTTTTGCTGTGTCTGTATTACGGAAATGGAAAAACCTTTGCCCACGCCCAAGGACAGACTTCAAATTTCAGGTCAAACAGCTCTTGCCTTGTTGCACATGTAATCAGAAGCACTTAAATGCCTTCAAATGTAAGCACAATACAAGAAAGTAATGAAGTTGTTTACAGATTTCTAGGTACAATTGTGACAGTTTTCAAAATATTGTATCATGATATAATATCATATAAAAAACTTATTAAAATTACTGAATAAAAATGTGTAACATTTCAAGATGAACAAATGTGTACTTTCTGACTCGCCCACAATTACCCTCCAGATATAGGCCTCAGAGCCCAAGTAATGCTGAACTTAGATGATGACATGATTTAAAAAAACAGACCTCTGTCATCATAATTTGCCTTTATAGACTAAATTCTAGCCAAATTTTCGATTGTGAGATACACGTTTATAAAGGAAACCAAGAAAGGTATGTCTTACACTGTGCAATGAACTACCACACTGTCCGTCAAGGAAGCCATTGCATGCATAAGTGGTGCTATTCCCTTTTGCTTTAGGTCAGTGCCTAATTCGTAAAAAATTAAGTGCCAGGGCCCTCGACAGGAAGCAACTGCAACTTGCAACACCGACTGCCCTTGCCGGCTTTGTCAATGACACTACCAACATAACTGCTTACCATCCCATTGCTACAAGTGTGACAATTCATACTGTTCCATGCCCCAATGCTCTAAGAATCGCTTGGGCGGCAGGTATTAGTCATTTTTACGTTATATTGAACAAATAAACAACTTTTCTTCCCCTGATCTCTAAATGAGATCAGGGCAAGAAAAGACTGTCACAGTCACAGTGATGACAATAAAGTGCCGGTATCGAGTCCTGGAAAGCACCGGCTCAAATTAAGTACCGCTTAAGGGCTGTCAGTATCGGCAGTGACGTAATGCAAAATAGCAGGGGCCCTGCAGAAACAGATGAGGGGGCCTGAGTCTCCCATATCTCACAGATCATGATTGGCCTTGGGCTGAATCGGCCCCTCTTTGAAGGAGTGGGACCCCTATGCGCAGCAGAAGCTGCAGGGGCTGCAGGGGCCTTTGTTACGCCCTTGAGTATTAGCTGTATCGTGGGTGGAGGTGGCCTTGTTATTCAGACTTTGAAAGACGTGTGTCAAGATTGTTGCTTTGGCTTTTAGCTGGGAGTAATGATATTCATGACTCTTTGCTTCTTCAGCCAGAGACCCAAGTATTTGTATGCACTTGCCTGATCAATATTCAAGTCATCGATTTACAAGTTTTCCTTATTTATGTTCTCCCTTTCAAGAATTCAGTAGCGACTGCGAGCGAAAATTACCTGGAGGAGCAAGGTAGTAAATCAATAAAATGGATGGGGAGGTGGAAGAAAAATAAATGAATTGACTTTTCTGGCTGCTGGCCACCGCCTCGCCTCCGTCCTCTTCTGTTCCAGCAGAAAGCACCCACAGGCTCACTTAAGCCAATCATGAAGCTGCTGTCACCATGAAAGCAGCATGGGGATTGGTCTGGGTGCCATGGTTCGGCACTCAGACGGGGACTATGAGCCTGTGCATGTTCCTCACTGGGCTGTTCATTACAGCCTGGTGGGGAACAGTCAAACTACGCATAACTGTTTGGCCAGACAACAAAATGCACACTTAAATGCCCCAACCACTCCTCCCCTGCTGGCTGGGATGACAGCCCAGCCCTAGCCCACCCCGTAAACCTTCCTCAGTGTAAAAATTAAAAGATAATAACGTTGTGCTATTATCATTTTATTTTTCCTTTTGCAACAGTGGGGCGGTGCTCCTCTGCCATAGCGGAGGAGTCACTGCTGCAAGGATTAAAATATGTTCGATTTTGCAGGATTAACTACGAGTTTGGCTGATTGAACTGGAGAAGTTTTGTGAGCGTCCTTTGTAGGGCTCTTGAAGAGTAGTCAAATATGACAAAATCCTCTGCTTAATGCGAGGCCTCTAGCTGAATCTAGCCTAGTTTCAGGGGTAAGATCTAGTTCTTTGTAGGTATCCACTGAGACCAAGCATGTAGGGCCTGAAAAGCAGGAATAGTAGTGTGCACCCTGCTTCATGCCCTAATCAGTACATATTTTTTAGGATAGAACTTAATTCTGACTCAGTTTTATTTGATCCCTATTTCTAGTGTAGAACCTCTGTTTAGCTTTCTACAGAGTGAATTTGACGTGCCTTCAATGCTTAATTTGAGCCAGTGGGGCCACCGGCACTAATCTTTGTGGGCCGACACTTATTTTTCTGCATCAGAGAGCAATAGAGGGAAAACACATTGAATAGAAAAAGGGTGAAGTGAAAGACGCAAAACGTCACAACGGGAGAATGCAGGAACCTGTAAGAGGGAGTTAAACGGGCAGAGAGTGCCTGGTAGTGGATTAAAGAGGCATGTGGTAGATTTAGGACTATCCAGCATTTGGTTGCATGGCGGCGGGCTTCTGATTAGAGTCCTAGGCACTGGTCCTCTTTCTTTTACAAATTAAGCACTGTATATATTGTGTGTACATTGCATGTTTTAAATGCTTGCACGTGTATTAAGTTACCTAGTATACTGTATTTGAATACACAGGTGGGTAAAATCATCCATTCACACACCTTAACCATAATGTTGCCCTGTCAACTCTGTAAAATGTTGCCCTGTAGTCTAGGAAAGAAGAATACAACTGCTCTTTCTTATTGCCCTTTTGGCTTCGCCAATGCTTGTTAAATATAGGGTAGTGACAGGACCCCTTGCTGGAACCTGGAAGAACACTTGACTAAAATGAGTACCTGTGGAAGGGACATAGACAGTTTGCTCATTACCCCAGCAAAGAAGCATTTGCAATGCAATAGATTAAGCATTTACGAGAGTTTAAGCTATTGGCATGGTAAATGACAATGCCTTTTATTTATATATTTTAAAAACCAACACATAAATGAAAACGCATTGTCATTTACAATGGCAATTGTGCAAACGCTTGCAAATTTGAGAGCTATTGCCTTGCAAAGGCTTGTTTCACACTTGAGGTTGTTTGATCATGCAGTGAGGCAAATAATAGTTCCCTTGTAACTTTCTTCAAGGATGCTTAGTTCGGTTCTGCATGCTTAGTTGTGCGACGCTTCCGTAAAAAAAACCAAAGCCACACGAAGTGTAAAGATGGTGGAGGGAGGGGGAACAAAGGAGGAAGCGTCCAAGCATATTTCTGTAATTAAGACAGTGCCCGCCTCGCGGGCATCCGTGCAGCAGGGAAAAGAGTGTATTTAAAAGTTTAAAAGAAATGCAAAGTCTGTTAGGAGGCGGCTGCCATTGCTGAAGCTGGCGTCCCATGCGTGCTGTGTCTATTAATTAAGTAAATAGTTCTGGAGACTGCTAATAAAAGCTCCCGCGTTAGGAAACATGTAAAAGGGCCAGTCCTCATAGGAGGTAACTAAGGCGGGACTAATAAGCCTAATACCAAATCAGAAGCCAACATTTACAAAGGACAATGAAGCAATCCAATGAAAACTATGGGCAGAGACTGGGTGGAGCTTCAGTTCTATTCCTGAATACAGCATGCCTCGCAGAGCAGCTCATGCGCTGCCCAGGCTCGACCTAAAAATGCCTGTAGACAATTCATTTGGACCAGGAGAGGCCCAGCTTGACTGTCTCTAAGTATGTGAATAATTTTCTATTTTGAAACAAATATGTTTTGAGTGTTTGAGTACAAGAAAATAACCTATCCCTCTATGTTACAAACACATAGAAGCACGCAGGGCAGAAAATGTATGAAAACCATTCCTCATTTGTGACTTTAATTCCGTTTGGTGGACTGGAGTCATTATCCCAATTATTCACAATTGTCCATAAATTTCTAGCGTCCACCCGTACAGACGTCAAAAAACGAGAGGCTATTGCCCATAGAGACTCTTAACCTGCTCACCGAAATATCTTTTGTCTGGTTTCTACGGGGAACTTATCTCATCGATTTTTCAAGGTAAATTTGCAGTTTTAGCTAATATTCAATTGCTATAAACGTAAACACTGCTTTTCTGTTTTGAGTTTCCTGACTGTCTTGGTTGACTTCTCCTCCTAGTAGCATCCCTCTTATTTGACAAGGAGGTGGGACTTTTCCACTTCTTTTCCCTGTAAACACACTCACTTCCTGCTCAGGAGGGACCTTGACAATGGTACCGATTACTCAGCTCATCGAACCTGCACAGACACTCTGGGGCATATTACCAATCCCCTATCGCCACCACAACATCACTTTTTGTGTCGTTGTGGTGGATACAGGGTCAGCGCGCTATTACCAAGGCAGCGTTAAACCACATAACGTGACTAAAAGCCACGTTAAGTGGCTTAACGCTGCCTAGGTAATAGGGCCCCTTTCATGCTAAAATTAGCGTGAAAGGGGCATGAAGTGGGTGTTGCGGTGGGCATTCCACCGCAACACCCATTCACTTCGACGCTGCCACCTATTATCAAGAGAGGCGATAATAGGTGGCAGCGCCGAATTTAAGACCAGGAAAATCCTGGTCTTAAGGTGGCTAAGCTAGGAGAAATGCTTCATTTCTCCTCGTTTTTGTTTTTTCCATGTGTGCTGCCTTGCGCAGCACACATGGAAAAAGCAAAATTGCATGGTTTGTTTATGTACAGGAAGGTGTCCCTTCCTGTACATAAACAAACCTTTTTTTTAAATGCCAGTTTGTAACTTACATGTGTGCTGCATGAAGCAGCACACATGTAAGTTACAAAATGGCATTTTAGGTTTCTTTATGTACAGGAAAGGACACCTTCCTGTACATAAACAAATCTCCCTGCTCGCAGACACCCTTGCACTCTGGTGCAAGGGTGCCTGCATTGTCCTTAAGTCGTGAGACTTAGCGCCATCGCAGGGGGAAACACCAGGCGACACCATATCCTTGGTAATATGGTGCAGCCTGGCGCTTCCGAAGTGGCGATGAGAGGCGTTAAGCCAAGGAGCCTGACGCCTCTCACCTCCACTTCCTAGATAATATGCCCCTCTCTATCCTGGGTTGGAATTCGAATGAATACAGCAGTAACAAGAGGGAGTAACAAGAGGGAGGTGGTCTACCCCGGGCGGCACAAGTGTTGGGGGCTCCCCGCCCTCCCCCCCCTTACCTGCGGCCATCAGGTGGCAAACACAGGGAACGGCAGCACCCCTCCCCCCGCTCCAATTCAGGCAGGGGTCGCCAACTGCGGTAGCACCTTAGCTATGCCACTGAACAAATAACAATAGTACTAGAAGAGCAAAATTATTACAAAAGTCTAGTCTAACACTAAAAGATAGTACAATACATCAACATAAAAATAAATAAAGGTTAAAGTAGTGAGACTGTGGTGCTTCATTTAGACACTGCTACTAATACTTTTCAGCAATATAATGAGCCAAGGTATATTAGGGTCTGGAGCCTCTTAGCCAATGAGTTTGTAGGAGTCACATAGCTGCACCATTGACCGCAAACTCTTGATGAGTGGGATTCACTCATTGAGCCATAATTCCCATATTATAGCTGCTGGCGGTGGCGGAATCCCAGAGCCCAAACCACTAGACTGCATTGCGGGTTAGCGGTTGCGCCATCGGAAGCTTCCCAGGGTACTAAGCGAAGCCGCTGCCGGATTAGACAGGTTTAGTAATAGGCTCCAAGACACTTTTGTTTTGTAGGATTATAAACATTGCTGGTTTGTTTTGTGTGGCTGGTCGCGGTGTTGACGCTGACGCATATGGCTACTGTCTGCTTAGGGAAGGCGAGGCAATTGGCCGTGATGCGTAGAGGATATGAATATTGACATAAGCTCAAATATGTGCTTGCATGCATTAGGATCTGAAATTAAGGTGGTTGCTCAAAGAAAACTGAAATAGATTGGGGCGTTTCCCGTCACTAGGATACCCTCAGCGGACTGGGTGCCAACAGATATTAACTGCCATTAAATTATGCTTAGTCAAATAAGTTTGAAGCTGCAAAAATGCTAATCAGGCAATATTAGTAAGCAATAGAGCATGTTAGTGCAGGTAGTAAGTCATTTAATGGCCCTTCAGCAAGAGACTACTGCTGTGCAATTTGCGCTGGAAGGGGTTTTCATAATTCTGCCCAAGTGAGGACAAACTTTTAATCACATTTTCTGCCAGATATCAGGGTGCGGCTGCCTGAAGATACCCAAGGCTAGCTTAAGAGCTGTTTGTGCCCGGTGCGATAATAATTTTTGGTGACCCCCCCTCTTCCCCCAGACCATCTTCTCAGATTCCTCACTACCACCCGGCAAAAGTGCCCTTCATCTCTCCATAGACCCCTCTCCTATACATTTGATTTGTTTTAAAGAACTGGTAAAGGCTGACTTTACTAATAAGAATGCATATCTATCCAAACAAACACTTTTCAGCATCATTAGGAATAGATAATGAAACATAACGTCCTAACCTATCTTATGCAGTTTGCATGCAGCTCTTTGATGACAGCACATAACAGTCACTGTTCTATATTAGTCCTGTATCCTATGAACTGCGGTAACGAAAGAATACCTGTAATAAAAGCAGTAATCCACTCAGCTATTCACACAAAATACAGATCTGTGATCTGCACAGTACACGTTTCTTGCCGTAGGCATATTAACCCTCTATGCTACTTTACAGCAAGTCAAATTTGCCATAGACAAAACTCTGATCTCTCTCTCTAGCAGGAACATTAATCACCAGAATTATCTTGACATTTTTATTGCTGCCTAAAAACTGGATGCACAAGGAGCTCACTGAAGGCATTTTTAAATCGTAAGTTATTGCTAAACATAGCGTCCCCCCCCCGCTGTGGTCAGTGCCCCTTCCCCAGGTCAGTGCCAAGTTCGGTTGCACTGCCCTAAAGTCGGCCCTGCAGACACCCCTTGATTTTAGGGCATCTCCCGTTGATCTGAGGAAACACAAATTTTATGGCGTTTGTGACCAGTAAAGCATTTACCTTTAGCAAGAGCAAGATGAGAGGACCTTCCACAAACAGCAGTCCGGCCACCTGCGATCAAAAAGTGGTGCCTTATGGGTTCTTCCCACAGGAGTCTTATTGTGTCGTCCAGTTTTCCAATGTTTGAATTGTAGGTTAATGCACCAGTAGTTTAAGTTTACTGCCTGATCTCTCTGGCATTAACTGCGAGGTGGTGGCATCTTCAGCAATCAGTCCTGCTTCGAAACTAGTTTGTAAAAATGCGTGGAACATTGCTCGTCGTCTGATTGTTGGCCAACTTGGAGATAAAAGAACCCCAGCTCTTAACGTGTCAGATTTGAAATGCTACTAGAACCATTTCGACGTGGACATTTTTAAACAACTGAAACTCCCCATGGAAATAAGTGTGCTGTGAAAATCTTTCTATGGGTACCAAGAGGAAGCACAAAAAATTCTAATAAAAATTAGGTTACAATTCATGTCAGAACCTTCAAATAGAAGCCACTTTTTGGGGTTAACACAAACCATAGTTTGGGATCCATAACTCAATATCCACCTATAATGCCCAGGCATCTGCAGGTGGATGTTTGGTCTATTGTGATAGGAACATTTTACAAAGAGGTGTTTCTTAAAACGTGTCTAGAGATCTTGTAATACATTAAATTCTTCAAAAACACATATTAAATTCCTGTTGGTGCTTCACAGACCCAAAGATCACTGTTCCTCTCAGCCCATACAGATATTTCCTTATACAGAGTGGGCTTAAGAGTGACTCTGCGTTCATGTTATGAGTCTACACAACAGAAGAAGCTGCATTACTGTAGGTCCAGCCTCTAGAGATTGTTTGTTCCATAGGGCAAACTTAATGGAATTACTTCTTTGCCCTGCGTTGAGCCATATTTGCCCCTCGCTCGCTCACTCACTCGCTCGCTCACTCACTCACTCACTTACTCAGACACTGACTCCATATTTATTAGGTTTGTGTCTGGTTCGCTCTATCTACCAATCATTCTGGGGTTTACATCGGTATGCTCTCCTCCCACAATTCTGCCAAGTGTGAAGTCCAGTTGATATTTACAGTTTCATCCTGGGAGTTCTTCTGCTGCTTAGCACTCCTAACTTTGTCAGGGAGAGGTACAGATACAGTATAAGGTGATTTGCTACACTTTAGTCAAGATGGGAAGTAAGGATTAAAACCAATGTCTCCCACTTCCACAGTTCCTTCACACTTTAAACAGCAGGTTTCCTTACTTGTTCTACCACAAATTCATTCATAGAATGCTCTTTCAAGGTTTTTTTGGCAAGGGTCATTTTCATACTCTTTTCTAATAACCTGTGACTCAGCAGTCCAAGGGCAGATATGCCATTGGGACAAAGGATCCTCTGGAGTCTAGAGGGAATCAGCTGAGAGCTCCTTGTTGGAAACGTGTCAGTTCCCCCAACGCTGAATGAGGTGTGGGAAATTAAGTTTTTCAGCATGGATTCCAAAGAGGCAAATCCTAAGTCAAGCCCTTAAATGTAGTTTCTTTGGGCATCCTGGGATTTCTATGACCTTTCCCCCTAGGTGTGGTTGGATTAAAGATTGTTTTCAATGTAAAACACGTTTTTAGTCCTAGTATGCAGATATTTTGTTGAGTTTATCGCTCAATCAAGGTTCAGAAAATGATTTTCTGCAGTGCACTTCCGGGACTCGTCTCTTGTCTCATTCCTCCAGCTTTTTAAGTGGAACTCTCCCCCTGTTATGACCCTGATATGCTCTCAAGGTGAAAACTACCCTAAAATAATGTTGTTAGTGTTTCGAACAGTGCCTTGGGTGCAGTGGGGTGTCTGTCGAGGATGTGTCCGGATAGGCCTGCCTAGAGGGACAGAAGCTTCTTCAGTCACTTCAAATATGTCAGTGAAAACCAGTATCAGTATGACAATGTATGTGGCAAAAATGTGATCTTAAAGTCCAAAACAGTATATTATTGCATCATTTAAATCTTAACTATGTTAATATTAGAAAGTAAGCTGTAACAATAAATACCGATTTATAAGAACATTTCATAGAAAATGTACACTCTGTGTCCCCCAAAGTGACTTAGGCATGTCAGCTACTTACTGTATATTTTTAATTTCATAGACTTGTTTTAGTATTAAAAAGATTTGGGCGACTTTTCTTTGATACCCCTTCCCTCGTGTCATGTTAAATTTTTGTCTCAATTGCAACGTTTTTACAAGGAACTACATTTTTGTGATAAACTGAAGAACACTTCTGAATAAAATCCTTTTCAAATCAAAGCCTTTCAGAGAGTCAATGTCCCGAAGCTCACCTACAATGCGTTAGCTTATTTGAAAGATTTAACATTCTCCATAAAATTTGTGAGAAATTGTGTCATTTAGGGAAGCAGCGCTATGCTTCTTCTTGCACGTTAAATAATCTTACCTCAGAGATGGTAGGCTTATACAAGTTTGAAGACTCCTAGGCTAGAAGGTTCAAATTGTAAAAGCTCCTTGTAAGATGTTGGCAGTCTCCAAGCAAGACATGATGCAATGGGTACCACTTCTAAGTAAATTATTGTTGACTTCAGTAGGGATTAAAGTCAAGAACTAGTTCTTGTCGATGGTAAACAAAGAACTTGCTGTTAGGGGATTCCTTTTGCATGTTTACTATTGCCATTCTTGATCTGTGCCTATAAATGTCATTATCAATGTGTGTGAATATCACATACCCAAAAGAAACCTCCGATCTTCCAGCCTCGCACTGGCCGCATACCCAAAAGAAACCTCTGATCTTCCAACCTCGCACTGGCCGAAACTCCGCGCATCCACAGAGCCAGAGTTGACGGAAGATCCTTCTCTCACATTGCAGCCAAGACCTGGAACGAGCAACCAGCAGACATCAGACGCGCCTCCCCACTGAACACCTTAAGGAAGGCACTCAAGACCTGGCTCTTCGGCTAAACAGATCTGCGGACTCCCCCCCCCCCCCCCCCCTCAGCACCTTGAGACCCTCATGGGTGAGTTGCGTGCTTACAGTTCCCTGATTGATTGATTGATTGATTGATTAAAACTCGCCATCGTTGATCTACTACCCTCACCAGGCTCATAAATTCACTAACCATGTGGACCTGCTGCTGATGCTTTTGAAGGGGTAGAATGGCTCTCTATTGTTCTGTGCAGCCTAAAGTAGATTACCTTTTACCTGTGAGTGGATCCTCCCCACCAGCAATTTGAGGGTGATCTCTGGAAGGTCCTCTTGTAGTCCAGTTTATCATATATTCCATGGCTGTCAATAGTTTGCTTAGAAAGCTCGAATCTGGCTTGCAGCTCCTCAAGCAGCCTCTCATCAGGTAGCTTTGACTCTACTCTAACCTAGCCTTGTCATAATGAACTTTACTCTCTCACTCCTGTGGTCCTAATCAATCTTCAGTGTGCTTTTGGAACCACAGTTAATTCATCCTGCTTGGCATTGGGGCTAGGCTTCTCAACAGCAGATATACTTCTTCTGAAGCATCTCAGTGTCTCCCCCACTCAATCCCCTCTAGCCAATCAGATTGCTGTTTTTTGGTATGTGTATAAACACAAGGTGTGAAATGGATTTGGATACGGTATTTATCAAAAAATACAGGCTCAAGGGCTTAAAACATGTAAGTGATAGTGGAAACTGAGAGTGGTGGTCAAGAGCTCAAGGGCTTCAACAGGAAGCTGGCAGGTGAAGTAATGGTACACATACCGTTTCAGATCACAGTTCATGATGGTTTGGGGATGCGATAACCTACGTCAGTACTAAGGAGTGATGTGTAATGAATTGTTTGAAGTTATGAGTGGCAGCCAAGGTAGACCCAGACTAGCTATACTCGGCATAACAAGTGCCATAAAATTGATCATACACACTAGATCAAAAGCTGACTCATTGAAACATCATTTTTATTATTTTTATTTTTTAGAGTTTTATGTAGCGCGAACTAGACCCGAAGATATCAGGTATCAGAGCGCGTTACAGAGGGACACATTCATTTTATTTTTTTTGTTAGGCACAGGGAGATTAAATGATTTGCCCCGAATCACAGGATGTTGAGTGTCGTCGTCAAGACTTGAACCCGGTTCCCTAGCTTCAAGGTCGACCGCTGTAGCCATAAGGTTACATCCTCTCGAAGTGCTAATTCTCACCTCAACTTTCCCACAAAACCAGGAGATATTTGATTTGGTAAAAGCATTGGGGCATCTAAGTGTTAAAAAAAAATGTGATCGTCTGGAGAAATCCTGGACATCCTCACCCTAGAGAAGGAGCACAGTCACCTTCAGAACTCATGAAGAAGCCCACCACATCCCCAGGACATAAACATCCAGGCTTCCTTTACAAGGAAAGGGAGCATGGCTGCAATCTGCTCACATCAGAATAAAAGGTTCAGAGCGTATATCCCTTACAACACAGTAACATGCGAATGGTCGCATTCGCATGAAAGTGTGACAAGGCCTACCATACCAAAACTGTGGTTTAGGGGTATGTCAGATGAAAAAAGCAATCGTTGAAAGGTCAGGGCCAGTCCAAGGAAATTCCTCAAATGTGGGATCCCCTAGAGGCTGATTTAAGGAGTCAAATCAAGAGCTGTATTACTGAGATGAGGATGTATCTTGAAGGGGCAAGGCAAAAGTGCCCAGCATCGAGGATCAAACTTTTCAGAAAACGGAACTAACTAGTTACAATGCATTTAGGGTGACCAGGCGACCCGGATTTGCAAGGACGGTCCCGGTTTTTCACCACCTGTCCTGGCAGATTTAAGGAAGTTTAGCTCATGTACCGGTTTTCAGAGAGGGTCAACTGAAAATGGTGGGAGGTGCTTTTTTATGTTTTACAAAGCAGGGAGAGTTAGCAGTTGTTTCAAGAAAGCAATTTGTTTAATAAGTAAGGTACAGGGTTTAAACAATTTATTTGACGTATGCTCTTACTGCCTGTTCTTTAATTCTCTGCGAGGAGCGCTGTCATTCTGTGAGCTCTCTTGAAGTAAAATTGTAGTCCTTCTTTTATTTTTATTAAATATCCCGGTTTTTGCTTTTAAAATTGTGGTCACCCTGGATGTACCTAATGTGTATGATGCACCAGATGTGTTTATCTTTGCTTGTAGATAGAGCTTTCGGTTTTATGCCCTTTTTTTTTTTAGACATTTCTGTCTCTAATTATCATATTGTTTCTGTACTTTTTAATCAGTATTCATCTATATTTATTTTGTGGTTTGTGAAACAATAAACCTGAAGTATACTCCCACATGAATTTATAAATAATGAGACACGAGATTCGATGCCTCGCGCGTTTTAGTGCTTAGAACTCCATATGCAAGCACCCATATGACATTAGCATTTTAGTACACTTGCACATCTACAACTGTTTTAGGCTTCATTAAAAAAAGTGTTCCTTTTTTAGGTCTCGCCTGAGCCAGCGCATGCGCTGCACAGCGAGACATTTAGTTAGGGCTTTTAAAAGTGCTACCACGACCTAGCACTTGCGTTCATGTGCGCAACCACCAGCGCCCTGGCTTTCTTTTATGGCTTTCCTTTGCCGTGTGCACCACTCGCACTTTCGTGGCTGAACACGCGCAGCCGCCATCAGCCTGCGATCGCGATGACTTTCACTTTCGCGGCTGCACGCGCGCAGCCGCCATCAGCCCGCGATCGCGATGACACGGCCAATGTTTGTGATTAAAGGGTATCCAATTCCAGTCCATGGATAAAGTGTAGGCAATATTATTTGTTATGGATAACTAATGTCTTGCTGGTGTGCTCTCGTGTCTCTTTACATGTCAAGTTCAACCTTCTCGTCCTTTAGTACAACACAGGCTATTAGTTACAAAACCAGGGTGGACCACTAATCTTGGGTTACGGAGTAGCGTGCTACTCACTGTGAAGCGCTTCAATGCCTCGTCAGGGGTGGTAAACGCTATATGAATCCAATTACATACAGTGCAATCCAGTTTGATGTTTTGAAGTATGGGTAACAGGGAAATTCTTGTTTACAGAAATTCTTGCTCAGCCATTTAATTGAGGGTTTCTCTGACAGTTGCTTTCCTGCCTATGTGGTGTTTTGGACCCAGCACATTCGTGTGTGCCATCATTTGAGCATGATTTGTGAGGTAGTCAGGCTTTTATTTTGTCATGGAAAGGACTTGGACAAAAACGGTTTGTTAAATGTAAAGGGTAGCACAGTTGTCTGTTTCCCTGGCATGATTCTTCCCACGCTGTAAGGGCTTTGACGAGGAAGCAGAGGACACCCATCCTGACTTTACCGCTTTCATTAATACACTCCCAGGTCTTATGTACATTCCTTCTCATGTCACCACTTTACATTTCTACGAGTCGTGCCACATCACAGCATTAATGTTGAGGGTTAAACTTGTAAGACACTTAAAGTTCGCTTTTTATTAACACAAAATGCTGCATCTTTTCTTTACTAAATCCTCTCCTGGACACGCCTTACTTTATACAGCGGGTATCCCAAACTGAAGAAATTACATCACAAGTTTTCTTCGCTTTTTTTTTTTTTTCATGGAGCCAATATAAGAAAACCTTTGATTTAATAAGATTCTGGACAAACACTGACATCATTCAGCGCCCGCTTATCAAAGCAGGCATTCTTCCCTGCAGCAACCATCTGGTTCGACTCTCTACTCCTCCCTCCTGGCTCCTGCGCATCTTCATTTATTACCTCTCAGTAAACAAGCTTCAAAGGGGCTGCTATCATCATTCACGCCTCCCATGCTTAACAGGCAGAACGGTGCCCATTTGCCTTGCATACCACGCTCCTTCTGGCCGTCGACCATAAAGCTGAAGCCATTAATCCAATAGTCTAACAGGGTCCTGGGTTTCGTTAGAATGGTGCAAATATCTGCACACAATTGAAAAGGGCATTATCTGAGCGGGAAATCTCTGAATTATGGAGTGATGCTGATGGGGCACGAGCGTAGAAGTGGCAAGACGCTCTAAAATGGTAAACTGATGTTAATGCGGGTGAACATATTTGACACGTGAGGGTGTTCCAACTGCGCCTACGTCATATGAGTAACTCCAAAGATTTTAACTGCCCATGAAGGTAATGTGCTTCCAGCTCCTTTCACAGAGTACTTCGGTGAGGTGCTCTCACACTAGCGACTACAGACTCTACAATGTTTCACTTTACTACCGAAGTCTTTTTTGTGGTGCTTTTGCACTTTTGTGTAGCGCAACCACGACCCGAAGTTATAGCAGCGCTTTACATGGGAACCAGTTACATTGCACAAGGACAAACCCTTCTCTTTTTAGGTCGAGCATTCAAGACCTCTTGTATATACTTTAGAATATACTTATATACTTTAGTATATACTTACATGTGTATGTACTGCGTGGGCTCTGGAGGCCAGCCCTAGGACTTGTCTGCTTCTATTTAGGGACTGTTTTTTCTGTTCAACTGCCTCTATTTAACTGTTTTGATAGAAAACAACCAGTGGAGGTCAGTAAAATACCAGAATTGCTTTCTGCTGAGGGACTTTCTTTTTTAATTTTCTTGCAACTGCCTTTATTTAACTTTCTTCATAGAAAACGACCAGGAGAGGTCAGTAAAATACCAGAATCACTTAAGCATTCTCTAGATTCCGGTCCATAGAAATTGTCTTCCACGAGCACCCGTAGACCATAATATGTTTTTCAAATCTTGTATTTTCAGTGATATGACCATTGAAGGCCCTGATTTTTTATTAAAAATAGAGCTTTGGACTATACCATTTCCCGCTGAAAGGCAATATTTCTCTCCATGTGTTCCCATACCTGGCGTGTCACGCAGTTTGGTGCTTACTTTCCCTCCATGTTAAAGACCAGTAGATCTTTCAGCATCCAGGCTAATGTGCCGCATAGCTAAATACATATAAGGTTCCAAAGGCGAGACCGATTGCATTGCAAATGCTTGTTTAATTTTCTTGTGTGTCAATCTGTACAGATATTTGTCTATCAGTCATGAAACACAGCATCAGAGGTCCCTAAAAAAAGCATATTTTTCGTATTTTTCTGTACCGAAAAATAAATACAGACAGAGAAATAGATGCTCTTCTTTTGGAATTACCTATAAAAATCAGTAAAAACGGAAACTGGTAACCTTAATTATAAATAAAATAAATAAAAGCAGGTGAAAAAGAAACTAATGGTGGATGCTAGTGTAATTATGAGCAAAGAGGACTGCAGATTTGGAGTTTTGAGAAAAGACATACATTTCCTCACTCTGACTTGTCTAGCAAAAGGATTCAACTGAGATAAGAGAGCAGAACTTGTCTCTGTAGCTTCATAAGCTTCTTAAAATATTAGCCAACATCTTTTTCCAGCCCCGCGACAGCCCCTTTAAGGACGGAAAAAGAAAAAAGAAACACTTTCCGCAGGAGTCATCATTATCCCTGGATTACAGCTGCCCGCCTGACAGCAGACCGTGACAAATGAAGACTTTATCAGTCAGGGCAGATGGAAAACGAAATTTTGTTTCCACAAATCCACACGAACGAGATGAAAAAAAAAGCATACGAGAACTGTGTGCCCAGTACAAACCATTTAAAAAAAAAAGAAACTGTTTAACCGTGACCAATTACAGAAAGCAATGTATGATGAACTGTGCTTTATAGCAGGGTTTTCCAAGGTCGGTCCTGGTGGGCCGGATCCATGCCAGATTTTTGACACATCCCCATTTAGATTAATGTAGTTATTTTAAAAATCTGGCATGGATCCGGCCATCCAGGACGGATTTTGAAGAACTCTGGTTTATAGCATGAACAATTGGCCACCTGGACTCTACTGAAGTGTTGGCTCCTGCGCAGGTAAAGAATATGTATAGAGGGCATGTTTGTGACTGCGGATGCGGGTCTGTCCACTTCTTTAGTGCGTCTTCAGCACACACATAATTTATTTATTTGAGAGTGTTATATAGCGCTAGCTAGACCCGAAGGTATCGGAGAGCTTTACAACAGTAAATGCTCGCAGCATAGTTGGTGCTGAAGTCCGTTGAAGCTGGTCCAGGCAAGGTCAGGTGTGTATTTAGTGCAAACATTTGGAGATATATAGGGCTTTCCGTCCGACATCATACTGGGCCCCAAAGTGTTTTAAGTAACACTCTATCCTGCAGCTTTTGTAGTTTATAAGTGGTGTGAATGACAGGTGTTACTGTTGTCCAATTGAATGGATCTCAATATATCGACCCTGGAAGGATGAAAGGTTGACGTGGCATTTGTGGGCTTCTGACCTACAGGCCACTTTAGGTGTCAAAAGTGATCGCTATGCTCACTGTGGGATCTTGCTAGTTTAAACGACAGTTAGGACGGAGTGATGGCAATATCTGCTGGCTTACAATACACCTGAGAACTGGGGAAAACAAAGGAGATCTTCCTGTGGTATTGTATTAAGATGTCTGCAACTAACTATTAAACCCAGTATGATATCTGAGCACCTTAAGAATGACATTTACTTCTGCCAAAACTAGTGGCACCCAGTTTATGAAGTTCTGGCTGATGAAAAGTGTGGGCTGTGGGATTCAGGACATCCTTGTTAATGAGTGAGTGCATAAATAATGTGCTATATTTAAAATAGACCTTCAGTGTTCTTTTTGACTGTGTGCACAGAAGGAATGTGGAATTCAAAACGCAAAGAAGACATGGTTGAACTTGCCAGGATTTTAACCTGAGCTGTAGATCTCTGCAACATGCGCATTGCCCTTCTGAGCTCATGTACCAGTTGATGAGAGAAGGGAGAGAAGTGTCAGTGTCATCAACAGCTGAGAGAGTACTACAAGTGACCAGGAATTTAACAGATATATTGCTCCACAGTGATAAAATGTCGTGGTAAGTAACAGTTATCTGTTCATACTGAAGAGGAGCCAGTGAATGCATTAATAATTTCACTCACAGTCACAGCAGAGAGATTCACAATAATACTGCAAAAATATTTTTCTACAAGGTGCATCAATTTATTGTAATCTATGCAAATCAGAGAGCTGTAGATGTACTCACCAATTCCACCCTTTCTCCATTAGTGGGATTCTCACACAGTAAAATTGTAGGTGGCCTTTCAATACAAAAACTAGATTTTCAGCGTAGGCCATTACATTAATTCAGTTTCACTTCAATTACTTTATGCCGGGTGTCGTGGGCCATAAATGCATTTTAATTTTCCGGTGCTCAGTGAAATCTACTTCCAAGTGCCACATCATATGGAGTGTGCCATGTGTGAAAGTGGAGGAGCACTTCAAGGTGCATTTGCGACAGTCTTGTTAGTGCCAGTCGGTAATGAGAACTGTCCCCATGGACATGACGCTGTGGCCTTTGTGGGAGGGCATATAGTCTCCCTGGAGGCGAGACTTTACATACGAGCAAAGCTTCTGCCGTATCAGAAACAGGGCTTGGGCTAGAGGTAGACTCTCCTTCTCTAGTCAGGCTTCTGATAGGCCATACGGACGCTTGATTGGCAAGCCCTGAAGATCCATTAACTGACATGCTACATTACCTGAGGCTAGTACAGCATGCCAGCTATGTATAGTGATTGTGGGGGGTTGTATGACGGAACAACACAGGAAAATACTCTGCATGACTTTACCATGCATTTTTTACCCTGCAGTTTTTTAGATCGCGTATGCTATTACAAGATATGCCTTTACCCCGCATTGTTTATATATATATATATATATATATTACCTACTGGCGGTCGCCAGTAGGTAGATATAGTTAGGACCTATTTTCCATAGGAAATACGCAACATTCTATTTGGAATGACGTTGTCGCCGATTGACGAATCTTCGCGAAATTCTCTAAACTTTTGGCCAGCTCCGGTCCGCTCCTATGCTGAAAATTTCGTTGTGATTCGACAAGCGGGGGCCGAGAAAAACGGGGGGTCCCAAAACGCGTTTTCCCCATGCATTTTCCCATAGGACCTGTTGACGCAGCTACAGCCCGAACTGCTGAACGGCATTACACCAAATTTGGCAAAGAGGTAGTCCTTAGTTCAGACTCGTGCCTTTTGCTTAAATGGTGTAAATCCGTTCAGTAGTTCCTGAGAAAATTAGGGTAAAAAAGTTAGTGATATCTATGGCCGGGGAGGATCCGCGCACCCTCCCCGCACCCAGCGCGCACACTGCCGTGCACGAGCTGAATGCTAATTGGCTGTCAACACTCCAGATCAGGAAGTGTTGGCAGCCATCTTGTGCCTCGGTAGAACCGAGGCACAAGAAACCTAAAAAACAAACGCGAAAAACACGACAAGGGGGCAGGGTAGGCATGTTTGCACACGTCACCTCACCTCACCATTGTACAAATATTCCTGTAAAATCAGCCGAACTACGAATTCCGATTTACTCACCTGTAATCAGGAGAGAATCCAGTGCTGCATCTTTTAGCCCAGCACTGTCCCTGAAAAGTAATTCTAAGCGTACTTACCAGTAACTTGTATTTCCTTCCATAGGAATCCATTGTGTAGTTTTCAGCAGAAAATTTTCGAAGTGTCCATTTTTGAAACGTACAAATATTCCTCTAAAATCAGCCGAACTACGAATTCCGATTTACTCACCTGGAATCAGGAGAGAACCCAGGGCTGCATCTTTTAGCCCAGCACTGTCCCTGAAAATTAATCAAAGCGTACTTACCAGTAACTTGTATTTCCTTCCATAGGAATCCATTGGGTGGTTTTCAGCAGAAAAGTTTTGACGTGTCCATTTTTGAAACGTACAAATATTCCTGTAAAATCAGCCGAACTACGAATTCCGATTTACTCACCTGTTATCAGGAGAGAACCCAGGGCTGCATCTTTTAGCCCAGCAGTGACTCCGAAAAGTAATTCTAAACGTACTTACCAGTAACTTGTATTTCCTTCCATAGGAATCCATTGTGTGGTTTTCAGCAGAAAAGTTTCTAAGTGTCTATTTTCACAAACTAAAAATATTCCTAAAAAATCGTCTGTATGACTTAAACACATTCTTTCAACTGTTTACAGGAGGTTGGCCAGTGCTGTATCCAGGATCCACCACTGAGTAAGAAAAAGTAACGATAACACTACTTACCTGCTAAGTGAATTTTCTGCCATAGGATAACATTGGTGATTCTATGTGAAAACATTTCTAAGTGTCAACTTTTAAAATACAATAATATTCCTTAAAAATAACTACTGTAACCAAAACGCTTTTACTCAACTGTTTACAGGAGATGTCCAAGGACTGAATCTAGGATCCAGTCCTGTGGTTATAAAAGTAATCCATAAAGTAACTAATTGCATTTGATTAGAAATTCACCTTGAGCTCAATGTTGCATTGTGTTTGAAATTGTGTTGCCCATTGCAACAACTGTAACTAATGTACTTAAAAGTCTATTGCCTATTTGCAAAGTATTTAAACTAAAGTAATTCATTCTGAGAAAGTATATTATGTATTGTAATGCATAATGTAATTAAAAAAATAAAATATCTAAAAATAAACAGTTTACAAAATGTAGTAAATCAGTATCAAAATAATCAGTATAACAATTAATACATTAAAAATTGTCATTTACAAAACCTTTGAAATTCACTAAAAAAACCATAGGTTTCAGGCCTGATATAGTTAGGAATTAGCATTTTAAAAACCTTTGAAATTCACTGAAAAAAACATAGGTTTCAGGCCTGATATAGTTAGGAATTAGCATTTAAAAAAACCTTAGAAATTCACTGAAAAAACAATAGGTTTTAAGGGTGTTATAGTTAGCTGGACATTTCACTCGAACAAAACCATTGAAATTCCTCCGATATAGTTAGTTGTACTAATTATATCTCGCACGCCCGCAATCCACTGCTGATGATGTCACATATTACATCATTCATGACATGGTCAGTGACATCACTGATGACATCTCAAATGACCACTGATGACATCACTGATGCCATCATCCACGTGACAATCAGATACACCTCATCATACACTAGTATAACCTTTCATCACTCACTGTAAAATACAGAGTGTCAAATTTAAAACCATCGACACACCAATACAAGTTTCTAAACACCCACTCAGTGATTCCTAGATCTATACACACATCTAATCACTTACCTATAGATTCACTCATACATGCTGTCAATGATCAATAGAACACTATCACTTATACACCTATATTGACATTACACACCAGCACACATCCTAATCACTTATGAAGTCATCCTACTCACTTATGCAAACAATGGATCATCATTACTTTTACTTAGCTAATCACTTATAAAAACACCACTTAATCTATTCATATAGATAATAACTCATACTTAGTGTGTTATAAAAACACTATTACAAGTATACAGTTATCCATACAGTCACTCATACAATCACTGAGTCTTATGTATACTTATTTATATACAACAACTGACATATAGACTGGCTTTTATTTTCCTAGTTTGCTGGACATGTACCATTGAGACATATATTGGCTCATCGCCACACCCATAAAGATATTCACTCACCCAAACAACTGTTATAACAGGTAGTTTTAACTTCATATACCTACTGAATCAACTATTCACACATCTTTGGGCAATCACACACCCCTCACCGAACCACACACACATTCACTCTCCCATACAAATACTCAGTTAACTAATCAATAAATAATATAGACTTTCACATAGCTAGTAACCAACTGGAGAAGCAGTTAACACAACAACTGACAAAGTGATAGAGATATTCACATAGTTTAGTCACTATCCAATTTATTTAGTGAGACACTATAAATTGGTCAACAGTCGATCACACTGCTACTAAATCCTCCATCCAGATATTTATATTTATATATCCACTCATTCTTCAATGCAAATTGCTATATATATAATAAATATTTAAATGACGAACCAAACCACATTCACTGGATGATGTCATCAGTGATGTCATTAGTGATGTCATTTGAGATGTCATCAGTTATGTCACTGACCATGTCATGAATGATGTAATATGTGACATCATCAGCAGTGGATTGCGGGCGCGCGAGATGTAGTTAGTACAACTAACTATATCGGAGGAATTTCAATGGTTTTGTTAAAGTGAAATGTCCAGCTAACTATAACACCCCTAAAACCTATTGTTTTTTCAGTGAATTTCTAAGGCTTTTTAAATGCTAATTCCTAACTATATCAGGCCTGAAACCTATGGTTTTTTCAGTGAATATATATATATACATATATCTTCTCTTCTCTTCCAAAAATGTCCAAAAACAAAACGCGCACTCCAACAGCGGATAACTTCAACAAAAGCTTTATTACTTGCAGGAGCATACGACTGCATTCATGCCAGGATCATCTTTTCTGCCTGATGCGTTTCGAGCCTCCTGGCTCTTGTTCACAAGCTTAGACAAAAGCGGAGCAAAGTCATTTCTGGCAATTTATTCCCTTCAGTGGGATCACAGGTGACTTCTTTATACCGCCGTGCACTATGGGATTTGAAGTGCATTAATTAATTTAACCCTCGAGTGGGTGTGTTCCATTTGTCTTCATTTATTTTATAAAATGTTTTAGCCCTCCGGTCGTATGCTCCTGCAAGTAATAAAGCTTTTGTTGAAGTTATCCGCTGGTGGAGTGCGCGTTTCGTTTTTTGGACATTTTTGTAAGACATATATACATATATATAAATATATATAAATATATATAAACCAAGTATTTCTGGAGGGAGACCCCCCACACCCTGAACTTACCTTAAATGCGTGGTAAAGGCATACGTTGTAAAAGCAGATGCGTTCTAAAAACGGGTGGTAAAAAATGCGTGGTAAAGGTACAATGAGGTAAAAACCTTGTTGTAAAGGCTGTTTCCTATGTGTGAGACAGGGCTGAATAGCTACCGCCCTAGCACATGAACAGTACAAACAGAGACAGTGAGTGGAGTCCTCTTCTGCTGCAGACTTGATATTGCAGCGATTACAAGCACACAAACGATCAGCAAGCTTATATGGTTTTGTGTGTAGCTGTAAGATAGAGCAGATATTTGAAGAGGGAGGAGGGATGCATTGGTGGGCCACTTGCTGCTGCCCCCTATGGATGAACTGTTAGTGGAATGTACCCTCACAAAGTTAGAAAGTTTCAAAGAGCAATGAATGCCCATCTGAAGGTACAGTCTATCAATCTTGTCCTTGATGTTGACAGGAAGCCTATTTCTTAGGTTGGTTATGGCCAGTTGGCTCAAGTCCCTAGTGGCTCTAGGCCTAGAGTTGTCTGCACAGATCCCCAAAGCAGGACCTTGCTCTTGGTTGCAATTTTAACAGCTTCTCTCCTTCCTAGGATGGTGAAACTGCAGTTTGGCTACTTGTGTGCCACTGTAGAGCTCATTCGATTGCCTAAGATTGGTCCTGGGGGAGGTCTGTCTGATAATGTTTCCAAATTTGATGAAAATCGAAGTGCCTGGTCATGGAGCGCTATTATATTCAGTTTAGAGAGCATTAATGGGAGCCATGGGAACCCAAGGCCTCTCGAAAGGTATGCTTCGGAAGGTTCGCCATATTCAACTCCATAACTATGGCCAATCAGAGCTGGGCACTTCTTCTAGGGATTGTTCCACAAAGGAGGGCTGTAGTTAGGCACTCAATAACCAAAGGGTTACAATGTCAAGCGAGACAGTAGAGACTTCTTAGTCCCTGTGATTCCCAGAGAGTGCTCTGCGTTGGACAAAGAAACACAGCAACATGATGTAGGTGGCCTTCAGGATGTGCATTTGAGGAGTGGCAGGCCAGTCCCCCCAAGCAGAGCAGATCTACAGGCATAAATTGCAAGCAAGAACACGTTTTGGTCAGACCTTTTCCTCCAGCATGCCTCGGGTAGCTGAATTTTCTAAGCACTGGCAGAGTCTCACATCCACAAGGCACATAGAGAGACCTCCATCTTTTTCTACTTTCGAAGTGCTCTCCTGGTGGAAGCCAGAGTGCACATGTGCACTCTGGTCACCTGTTACCACATGTGCAGAGTGAGCACTGAGCAGACTTCACGTTAAGGGGGGCTGTAGACTCCTCTTCCAGAGGATGTAGAGTCAGCTGAACATTAGCACAAAATTACCAAATGGCACATCTGTTCATCTGTTTGCTAGCCCCCCCCCCCGCACCCCATACGCAAAGCTATTGAGCCAGTGTCTCATGAAATGGTCGATTAGTTCAGTTCCCTCCATATCCAAATCTTCAACCACTGGGCACTTTTTACTGTGACTGCTTCCCAAACCTGCCAGTAAGTAGTGCTTAATTTGTGCCAGTGGTTTTAGTGGTGAGCCCCGGCACTTATTTTTGAAGACCACAAGTTATCTTTTCATCATCAGAATTTGACCCTGAGCAACAGGTTAAAAGGCTGAAAAGGAAAGTTGAATGAAGAAAAAAAAGAAGAAAACTAGGACAAAGAGAGACAGCAGGGATGAAAAACAACCTGCAACAGTGAGATAAAGGGACAAAAAGTGAGGGGTAGTTGGAGAGGCATGAGGTGGAATTAAGACTAGGCAGCCTTGGTGTTTCCCACCACCAACATTAGGTATGGCTGGTGCCAGGCTCTCAAAAAACACTTTGGGCTCCTGCACTTATGGTTTTATAAATTAGGCACTGACTCGCCAGAATTTAAAACAAAAGCCTAGTGTGAAGACCATGTCACTGAACAGCTATTAAAACAGTGTGGCATAAAATGGCCGCCTAGTTCAGTCAATCAATATTCTGTTTATTTTGGGTACAACAAATAAAACACAAAACAATGAAACAGATACCACCATAAATACACAAACAATCTAAAACAGCAATACGGTATTAGTCATAACGTGCCAACAGTCTGCCACCTGGAGAGGCAAGTATTGAAAAGATAACAAGCCACAACAGCCACCATTTTATTTTGAGTGTAATTTTTCACTATGGCCAGAGCAAGCTTCAGGCACTTGGGTCTCTTAGTAGGGGCAGCAACCATATGTGACTTGGAGCAATATATGCATTGCCTTCAGTAGCGCTAGTGTAAATTGAACAGCAAGGCGATGGGGACAAGAGGTGCCCCGTTAGGAGATAAAGTGGTTCAGTAGCAAACTGTCTATCCTGAATTTAAGATACAGAGTTTTAGCCATGGCCAGAGTTACGTAGTCTAAAAAATATTTGAATTTAGTTACGCATTTGAGCGATAGAAAAGTCTTAGTCAAGCTGTCATTAAGGGCATTAGACAGCTGCCTTCCCTCAGACCACAACTTGTAAGATGACTTTACTCCGTAGCCACTGCCACGCATGATTGTGTTGGGTGATCTAAAAAATGTGGGAGGCCAATTTGCCCCAGAATATTCCAGACGTACATAAACCACTACAAGACTGCACTGTTTGGTGGACCCAGCGCATCGCCAAGTACAGCCCAGTTGTTTGACAGAATCCCGCATGCGTTTAGCACGCATGCCTTTCCAATGCCAGTATTAGAACCTTTAGCACGCAAGTTGTTATAACGACTTGCCTTAGGGGGGTGCTGGACTTTGAAATAGTATCATTTAATATTCCAACTCCAGTCTGCTCAACAGTAAGGAAGATGTTGAACTTGAAATCCAACACCACTCCACCAATGTGCCCCCCTAAAGCAAGTCATTGTAATCACTTGTGTACTAAACTAATGCATGATAACGACGCGTTTGTTCTATTGCCGGCATAGTAAAGGCACAGCGTGATTCCGGCTTTGTTATAAAGGATGTTTCCCGTACAGTCCTTCGGTGGGTCAGCTCTGTTGTGCACCAGACTTTTGTCCAGTACAGGGTGGGTCTTAGTTTGGCGTGGGAGACAATATCCATAATCCTCAAATCTAGGTACAAGGGAAGTGTTGAAGAGCCAGGTTGAAGTCTCAGCAGACTTTTCAAGAACCCTTTCTCGCATCTAAAAAGTTGTGCCATGTTTGATTGACCACAATGTTCGACTCCATAAACAAAGGCATTTTGGTACTCTGCTGTATATACTTCCGAATTTTGGGGTCACAAATTGGTCTCCTATTTTCTGTAGCTCAGAGAGTTATGACTCCCACTATTTATGCCACAACGTTCCTCATCCTGGAGACCTGTGGCTTCCAAGTAATGAGATATGCCAGGCTGATCGCTATATCGGAGGAACCATCCCAAGCTGGAGTTGTTCTGGGTGAAGATGTTTCCCACACCTTTGTGCGGCTAAACTTATTTCATATTAATTTTTAACCCCATTCTATCGATGAAATCATCAAAGTTATTTATGACCCAAAAGTGTATCATCCAAAACTCATATCATGAAGATCGTTGCTCCTCCTATGCTGAGAGCACCTACCTACCCTATTTCTTACCCTATACTTCTCTCAATATATCCTCTACCTCCACTCTCAGACTCATCCCAAATCCCATTCTACTACTATGATCCACAAAATAACCCTTTCTAGAATCTTCCCTCCTCTACCCCTCCTTGTATCATCTCACGCTTTTTTTACTATTCGGATCTCCCAAACAAGCGTTTCTAAGCCTTTCCCTCTAACTCTTACCCCCTCCACCTCCTCTTTACTCATCCCAAACCTCCTCCTACTGCTATGAGCTCCAAAAAACAAAAACGGAAAAAAACACTTTCTAGACCCTTCCCTCTTCTATCCCTCCACTATCCTTTTCAATCCAACTAACAGACTAACAAATCCACCGCTCAAATTAATTTAATATTTCCCTATACTAATTCCCCTCTAATCCTGTTTGAGTTCCGGAGCAGCGTGCTAATCACCGAAAAGCACTTCAACACCTCATTAGGGGTAGCAAACGCTATATAAAGGCAAACCCTTCCCTCTTCTGTCCCTCCTTTATCCTTTTGCAATAAAATGACAAACTCACATGTCCATCACTCAAATTAATTTAATATCTCCCCAAACTAATTCCCCTCTAATCCTTTTTGGGTTCTGGAGTAATGTGCTACTCACCGAAAAAGTTCCTCAACGTCTCGTCATGGGTAGTAAGCACTATATAAATGCAAGTACAATTACAATTACAAGGTACACATGATTGGGGACAGAGGGAAGCCTTGGCAGATACCTTTGTTCACTGTAAAGAATTGTGTATTTTCTTCTGTTATTCCCCATCTTACAGTAGCTGCGTTCCTGTCGAGCAAATTAGTCAAGATGTTTAATAGGTCGAGAGGAATACTCATCTCCAAAGAAAATTCCATAAAAGGCGCCTCAGGACATTATCAAAAGCAGACCAAAGGTGCACAAACTCAATATATAAAGGAACTTTCTTCAGTTTAACAAATGTTTTCAAGAATGAAGTGCAACCTGGTCAAAGATGATTACCTTTTTTCCTGAACCCAGCTTGATTTATAGAGAAAATGGAACTCAAGTTAATTCATCCCTCGAGCCTAGACAGTACTACAAAAGAAACATACTTTTGTAGATTATGAAGAAAGCTTATCGGGTGATAATAAGCGGGATGACACTGATCACCCAATTTAATAGGCCCCCCCCTAATATGACATTAAAAAACAAGCACAATGTTCGACTCCATAAACAAAGGCATTTTGGTACTCTGCTGTATATACTTCCGAATTTTGGGGTCACAAATTGGTCTCCTATTTTCTGTAGCTCAGAGAGTTATGACTCCCACTATTTATGCCACAACGTTCCTCATCCTGGAGACCTGTGGCTTCCAAGTAATGAGATATGCCAGGCTGATCGCTATATCGGAGGAACCATCCCAAGCTGGAGTTGTTCTGGGTGAAGATGTTTCCCACACCTTTGTGCGGCTAAACTTATTTCATATTAATTTTTAACCCCATTCTATCGATGAAATCATCAAAGTTATTTATGACCCAAAAGTGTATCATCCAAAACTCATATCATGAAGATCGTTGCTCCTCCTATGCTGAGAGCACCTACCTACCCTATTTCTCACCCTATACTTCTCTCAATATATCCTCTACCTCCACTCTCAGACTCATCCCAAATCCCATTCTACTACTATGATCCACAAAATAACCCTTTCTAGAATCTTCCCTCCTCTACCCCTCCTTGTATCATCTCACGCTTTTTGAGACATGCAACAGTTGATGTTTTTGCACCATAGATATTGTACTGCATAACTAAATACTTATAAGGTTCCAAAGGCGAGACCTATTGGCTATGCCAATGCTTGTTCTCATATTAATAAGAAGGGTCACAAGTTGTTGTGCGTATACACCAGTATTTGCTATCAATTAAAACATGGCTAGCATTTGGAACTAGCAAACCTCAGGATACTGGAAGGACATAATGTAAACCAGACAGCGGCCAATTAAAGGAAATACGGATTTGTGATACAGAAAAATGCTAACGTTCCTGGTGAAGCTGAGGAGCGTAAGAGTACAAATCATGAGTAGGGTTGCAAACGGAGGAAATGAAATTACTGAACTGAAGTCCAGCAACTTCTGAGACGCAATATAACTGTCTCAAATCAAGGTAAATGCATTATTTAAGCATGCAGACTGATTCCCTTATGAAGTATCATTGGACGTAAATGATAGGCTTAATTTAATTAAAAAGTAAACGAATGCAGAAAAGATTTTCCTCAACATGTGTGTGATGTGTAGTTTCTTTTTTACTGAAGGGGCGGGGGCAGATGTCTCAGTCTTGTACTAAGCACACATATTTGTTCAGACCCAAAAGCAGCGTCGGGAGAAAGAGCCTGTGTGGTTTCACTTTCAAGCTCCAACGATCATAGGGTGCAATGCCCGGGAGATGCCCGGGGGTTGGTGAGACGCAACCAGGAAGCCAGGAAAACGGAGTCAGAAAGTACAAAACCAAGTTTCCGGCGAGTGCAGGTACAAGAGAAAATCATGGGATGATCGGGAATCCACGGGAAATCGAAACCCAGGCAAAAACAGGAAGGAGAAGATCAGGAGCTAGGAGATCAGGAGACAGAGAGTTAAGGAGAACTCAGGAGGAGCGAGACAGCAGAAGGGCAAGACAGAAATCGGGAGAAAATCACGCAGCTGGTGTGGTTAAAACGTGCCGCGCAGGCAAAAAAAATGTTTTATAAATAAAAAAGTTGCAGCAGAGGTGCAAGTCGGGCGAGCAGCGCTTTTTGAAAAGATCACGCACGGCCGCCATTACAAATAAAAACTGCCTAGGCGAAGCCTAATGAAGCACTGAGGAAAAATGGGCAAGTCGCGCACAACAAAAGAAGTGCTGCATGGCCACCACTGTTAAATTCCAAGCATGGCGTGCTGCATGGCAAAAACAAACAAACGGCCGTAAACGAAAGTGAAAGCACCAGGATGTCAAGCTGGCAGAGAGACCGCAAGCAGGCTAATGTAAACAAGCGCGCACGTGTCCAATGGCCCCTGCGCGCGCCGCTGCTCGCTCCCGCAAGGTGGATGCCACCACATGACCAATTTCTAAAGGTCATCTCCAAGAGCAGCGCATGCGCGCTGCCTAGGCAAGACCTAAAAAGGACATATAGCAGTCTCATAAGATGGGTGTGATTTGGATAGACCAGCTAAAACTTTGTTGAGACCCATAGCCTTGCCTCTCTTGTATTTATTGAGGGCAGCCACATTTTCATGTAGATTAAAAGGCTCAATTTTGTCCTGGCCAACCCACTACAAAGCTGGAGGTTGCCCATTCTGTAAGGGTGCTGAACAATCGGAAAGATACAGCTCGGGTTCAAATGAGCCAGCCAACAGTCTTCAGAGAAGAGAGTTTCAGGTTTTGCCAAATGTTTTTTTTTGCTATGATGTGCTTGAAGGTTTCGCATACTTCGAATTGGCAGCCCTCTTAAGGTCCTGCCATTTGAAAAGTTTGCCTCCATCAATAATTGTTCCTCTATCATTGCTTTTTAAGTCACAAGTAACAATGGATTTGCACATCTGCAGTCTGACAAACCACGGATGATGTTTAAACTTGGATGTCAAACTATGAACAATTGGTTTGGAGAATTGTTCAGATCTTTTCTTAAAAATAGACAAATGGAGTCTCAGACTTTGCTCGGGGTCACGTAGTATCAAAAATGCTGAATCCGAGGACATGGCTATCATGTGGTTTAGTGGGTTGCCAGTAGATTCAAACCGCACCTGATCCCACTTTATGTTTCTCCTGTTGTTTGATATATGCATATCAGTAGCATTCCTGGGCCCCATAGGTTTTCTGGTCATTGGAATAAAAACTTATCATGGCAGTTAGAGAGCGAAGGGGTGATGGTCGCATTGTAGGTGCTCTATAACCATCATGCCTACCACCAACTTTCAACCGGAGAGATAGACTATTGTATAGTCCATGCCGCTCTAGCGCAGACATTATCAAACGAGTGATGTCTGGAAGAGTCTGAATTTGTTCTGGCATTCCCTGCCTGTAGACCATGCATGTGAGTGAGATTAGGCAATTGGGCGCTCTTCATGTACAGTGTTTGATGGTCCTCTCCTCTACACTAGAGAAACCCTCTGCCTGGTTCTCTTCTCTTGTAACCATTCTATAGTCTTTGATCGATTCAAAGGCTGTGTTGAAGTCACCTGCTAGAATCAGTGATACCTTCCCATTACTAGTAGGAATCTGTGGTAAGCATTTAAGGAAGGCATTTAAGTGATGCAAAGTCGCGGACACTACCGTGTTCTGCATCCCTCTATTACAAATGTCGAAGAGCATTATCTGTGTTCCAGTTTTAAAGCATAGGAGAATTGTTGATTATCCATGGGAATAGTGGTTACTTCAGTTATGGTACAGATCAAAGTGGTGCACTCCCGAATTTTGGATTATAAGGGGGCTTCCTACAGATCCACACAGTGTTGCCGTAGGTATAGCTGCATGTGGGGGTAATGTAGTTGTCTGAGGAATTCTGTATTTAGACAGATCTGAAATGCTAGCGATGACTCCATGCCAGCCGCGGCCCGTGGAGGGAGTTCCGTGGGGCGGAAAGGCGGGGCGGGGAGGGGCAGGGTGGGGGGTTCTAAAAACCGGAATATGGATAATTGCAGGTAAGTAAACAATAAAATAAATAAAACGAATTTCGTAGCGCGCGATGCATCTGTTATTGGAGTTAAAATAAAGGCCACGTCCAGAACTAATCTTGCAATTTCTTGATAAAAGTAAAGGTTACTTTCTAAGAGGCACCTTGTTAACCTCAATGCTAAGGTACAACAACTGCCACCGGTAGTCTCTTCAACGCGCCCCAGACAGCAAAGACATCCTGGATTTCTCTTTGTCACCTGCTTTGGCGCATATGAGGGATTTTACATAAGAGATATCATTTGAGGTCACTTCATGTAGGCCTTCCAGTGATTCAACCAACCCTAAATTGTCACTATTCAAGATGTTGTGAGGCCATTTTTAGGTGTAAGTTGGAATTAAGTCAAGTTTAAATTCCTCATAACAATCGCATATTTTGCCCACAAATGGGCCTGCTTATTTGTCTAGTTTTGCTGGGGAATTTTCTGTTGCTTAAGCTTTAGCATTTTGTCTGGCTTCAGAGATCTCACGTCCATAGAGTTTGCCTATTTGCAAATGGGAGCCAGTTTGAAATGGTGTCCCTAATGTTGGGTACTAACTTGTTGGCCCATCCTGTTGGAAGATTTGAGTGTGATAGGTTCTGCAACATATCTTCTTAGGTTGCCATCTCCGTGTTTCCTGGTGATGCAGCCTTCTTTGGTATAAATGTAGCCGGTGGAATTCCCGGAGGTAGACCATTAGGAGGATCTAAAGAAGTATTGTCCCGTTTATGGTGGTTGCACATGTTCTCAGTTGTTTTTAGGTGTTGTGATGGAAAATGGGATACAGTGATAATGGTAAAGAGTTTGCCCTACTCTATGAGAGGGATTCCCTCTGCGTCTGGCAGAACCGTCCAAACGTCTTTTGTTCACGAAGCTTCCTTAGCATACTTTAATTGCAAATCTGTGTAAACTCAGCATACAATGGAGTATTGTCACCTGCCACTCTAGCCTTGACCTGATCCTTGTGTTTTGTAACTCAGAGGGTCTGCTGTGGCTTGCCTCTTGTGTTTCCTGAATATTCAGGATTAGGATTTCTGGCTCTAGTGGGACGGCATGATCCTGGGGCCTGCTGTCCATCAATTGACTGGGTTCTTTGCCTATGCATAAAACTGCGTGGACATCCTCTTTTGTTGAATTGTCTTGGAGACTGTGGTCTGGCATTTTAATAGTTTGGTTCATTAGCGGGCGAAGGCTGGACATAAGCGGATCCTCCATACTCAGCCATGAACTAGGGTACAGGTTTTCTTAGTGCTCAGGAGTCTGAGCTCTTCAATGATATCATTGGATCTAGAGTGTTTGTAGAAACTTCTGACCGTGTTTGGCAGAGTCCTCAGCTCTGTCTCAATGGTCGAGTGGTGTTTATCCAGCATGTCAGCAATTTGTCTTAACTTTATAAGTTGAAGGTCGATTTTTGGGCTCTGGGACATTATAGACACCGAAAAAGAGTAAGGGTTTTTGCAATTGACCCCATGACAGCAAGATCTGAAAAGGCCAGTGAGCTTTCACCCATCCCTTAGTCGATATTACTGTTTGTGTGGTGTCTAACCTCGAACCGAACCAAGTCTTCGATCCGAGATGCCATTGTAGCTTGAGGATCTCCAGACATGGGTGCATCTTCAATCACGTCTTCCAGATCTTGTACGGCAGCTAGATTCCTATCAATAAATCCGCCTTCATTCAGGCTCAGAAGGGCGGTATAATGCAATAGGTTATAGCTGTTATCATGTCTATCGATCGAGTCAGAACTGTTATTGAGTGACAGGATGGGAAAGATCCCTTCTCTTGCTCAAGGGCACACTAAAAGGGGCCTTTTTTAGATTATACAGTGTGTGAGCATCTGGGAGTCTTCACAGCTAGAACAAGGGGATCGTCACAGTCTGGTGTGATATAGGTATCTAAGGTTGTCTGAGTGAGTGTCCTATTTCCCTCAATCTTGTTATAGCCCAGATATACTGGGTTCTCAACCCCTTTAGTATTAGCCCACATTGTAGGGTTGGCCTCCATAATCCTCCTTGCATGTTTTTTGTATATTTGGGGATCAGAAGATAGTATCATGGGTGTCTTTATGGATGGAAGCAATGGAGTCTTTAACGGAGGCAAGCAAGTTTATACTCAAGTTACAGTAGCCGCAGATGAATGTCTCGCACTGTGGTCTGGATGTGCAAGAGCAACATGCTTCGCCCTATTTTTGTTTAAACTTGGGTCAACCCTGCCTCTACATTTCCTAGAAGGGATAGGTTTGGTAGATCTGAGTAGTAGTCTGTTTGAGCTGCCTCAAAGCCAGCTGCGGCCCGTGCAGATAAGAGCAGTGGGGCCGGGTCAGGGGGATTTCGACAGATGGCAATGAGGGAAAATTATTTATTTATTTAATTTTCCCTCGTAATTGTCTGTTGAACCCCCCCTCCCCCTCCACACCCCAACCTGGCTCACCACTCTTACCTGCACGGGCCGCGGCTGCTCAGAGCTTACTTGAAGGCAGATTGTCTGTGCTCAAGGTTTGAGGTAAAACAAAATTAGAGTAAGTCTAGGCAGTTTAGTGAATTAACTAGATCCGAAAGCGGTATCTCATGATGTTTTAATGTGGAATAAGCCGGGCTACTAGATCCAGTTACCCAGAGTCTATGAAAGAACAAGAAAAGAGAGCAAAAAAAAACGTAGGAAATCCACCATGCTTAACTCCCCCACACACTCCAAAATCTTACTCCACTGGACACGTTTTCCGCAACTGCTGTTCAAACCAATATGTATGGGATATTTTATATTAATTTATTTTGGGAAGTTTGCCTGTGGAGACATTTCTGGATGTACACTGAGCACCGTTGCTTATGACGATGGTAGTTTGTTTCCTGTCAGACTATGCATAGCTCTCAGAGATGGCTCCTGTGTGTTAATTAATTTTGTGATTTCGGTCAGTCGAAGGGCACAGGCGAAGCGCTGTGTATTTAATTAGACTCGATGTGCGCTGGTTAGACATCTCCTTCAAGTTTCTATTTTCTCTGTAGCTGATGACCTTATCCCTTGACCTTGAGTTTGGACTCCACAATTCGTGTTTGTGTACCCTTCTGGAATATTATATTATCCATCACGCCCGACAGAGTAGCGTTCTGTCAGAGGGCTGCAATATCTCGTATGTCAGTTCTACATGCCTGCATTCAGATGGAAAGAAAATATGGTGTGTGCTTTTTAAAGATCGGACTCAGTCTGGCTATACTACATACAAAGCTGCACAACACATAATTGTGGTAGGCCCTCCTCTAAGGTGGTATGTCACAATATAGTTGTTACAATTTCAACCTGCAAAAATACCGACTCCACAATATTGACTACTACTGTACTGACGGAGTGGCGGTTGCTCCCAAATGGCATTAGTCGGGCGGGGAGGCGGGGGGAAAAAAAAAATTAAAACCTTGCCTGCCAGCTGGCTGGCTGGCTGGCCAGCCGCCAACTCTCCTCGGTCCTCTGTGTCCTCTTCCATCGTTCTGCTTAACAAGCAGGAACAGCAAGCACCCATCCTGGCTCCCCTGACCAATCACAATGCTGCAATACAGTGTTGTGATTGGTTTGAGCGCCGTGGTGCGGCGCTCAGCCAGGGAATGGGAGCCTGGGGCATGATCTCCACCCAGGCTGTGATGCAGTGTGGGGAAGAACAGGGCATTCCAGCAAAAGTATAGCAAGGATGCCATGGGTCAGGGGCAAGCAAGTAAAATGGCTCTTTTGGCAGTCATTGAGTTGTAAAATAAAGCAATTATCGGGGTTCAAGGGCCCCTTCCGGGGGCTGAACCCCAGTACCACTGGACCTGCTGTACCAATGGTAGCTACGCCCCTGCATTCCCAGTTTGAGGATTACGGGGGAAGCATGGGTGGAGACAAACTCCTCCAATAGTAGAAAACATTGTAATAGCAAGGGCAAGTTGAATAAAGAATATTAAGGGAGTACTTGACTCTGAATACCATAGCATCTCTTTGGCATCTACTAAAACCGGGACTGAGAGGTGCTGCATTTGATGCATTCTGTTCACCTATATATGTCTGAGTTTTACTCAAAGCATGTACCCTCCAAAGTGCATATCACTGCACCCGTGAGCTTGAGCAGATCACTGTTCTGCTACCCCAATTCACCAGCGACACACATGGCTATTTTTTAACACTGTATAATTTCTTAGTGCCGGGTGCTTTGTCGATTACAAAAGGAAGACAAGGTGGCTGCCAAGGCTACTCCCAGAAGGCAGGAACAATTTGCCTATAAAAATTGGGGTTGGCAAAGTCTCACTTCTCATGGGGCAACAGAGAGCAGAAAGGCTATTTAGAGACTTGGCTTAATAGCTTTAATTACAAGGGGTACAATCAATATACCTGTGCTATATGGTTCCAAGAAAAAGATGCACAGTATGCGGCAAACTTGCGTGCTATCCATTCTTTCTGGAGAGTGAAGATTGTTGTAAGAGTTTGGATAATCTTTCCAATGGACATTTTGAAGGTCATTTTAGGAAGATCTCTTGATCATCCCACTGACATACATTTAAGCAGAAACATTCATGGGAGGAAGAACAACGAAAAAAGATATCCAAAACAATGGTGGATCTCCCAGAGAGGACAGAAAGAGCTAGCCAATAGGAGGAAAGTGGTGGATTTCATTTGGAGGCACATCCTGAAGCATGGAAAAGCACGTAGGACAGGCGTAGGAGCTGGAGGGCGAGTGGGAAGAGCCAATTATATCTTTTCACTCATGTCCCATCCCCTACTGTGGGCATACCCAAAGAGACCTAACATTATCAACCCCCAAAATATTGACCAACTCATATAACCATGATATCAATTTCCAAAATATTGTCAAGGCAAGTGTAGTTTTCAGATTATCAACTTTGCTCTGATGATATTGTAGAGTTGATCGTCTCCATATTTGTGTTGATCAGTCTTTTAACTGGGGTAAAGTGGAACAACACCTGCTACACTCAATATAATGCTTGGGTCTGGAAGGCTTCCCATGGATCAATATGCTTTTTCATTTCAAATATTGCCTGGATTCCTCTTCTAGTTAGAAGGATCATGGAGAAAAACGTAGGCCTTATCTCCATGCTTGACAGACACTCTATCAAAACATGTTATCTACATTATGTAGACAGGGATTAAGCATAATGCACTTGTATGACAGCAGACGGGATATTCACCATTTTTTTGACGGAGTACCCTCTCTGCGAATCGCTACTTAATTTTTTTCTGGTAATAAGTGACAGTCAACCTATGTTTGGAGATAAATGTCGGTACTGATCCCCACTGCCTTCTTGGCACCAGTGCTTGCATAGTCAACAGAAGTACGATGCCAGAAAACATTGTGGGACGCTGTGGAACCAAGTTTGTTGATGACCGAATCAATCCGTGTTTAAGATTGACTTCTTTTTTGTAAGATTTGAGTATTCAAGGTAGGTGTGGACAGATTAAACTTCTGTTTGTAAAAACTCCAGTAATACTAAAAGACAAGCCCTGACTGGACAGTGCTTAGGATAGGATAAGATAACACTTGTAAAGCGTACTAAAACCCGAGGGTGTCAAGACGGTAGTGATTGAGGACAAACTTGATGCACCACTGCAGTGTGTGTTGGCTATGCTGTGCCCTTGTAAAGGGGAGCAAAGAAAAGAAGAGCATCAAATGTTCCCCGAACTGATGTCTGCATTTATTGCCATTATATGTGACCCAGTTATCAGGAGACAGGCAGACACAGGAGAACAGAGCTCTAAGCTGCATCCAAGATATCTGGGTAAAGAATGCGGATTGTAATATTAAATATCGAGGAGGGACAATCAAGATTACTTATATCATGACAAAATATCGAGTACAAAATGACATAGAAGTTATATGCACAGAGGGAAGTACAGATTTACTATTCTTGACTCCACATCTGTGTACCTTGAAGATACATAAATCATCAAGGTCTGTATATGTGAAGCTAGGCATAGAAAATGTATGTATATTTACCAGTCAATAGTTTGGTCCTCAGTCGTCTTCTAGCCACGATATCATGTGACCTCGACATTCCCTCCTAGGTATTCCGAAATCATGATAACATTAGGCCACCAACCACCTTCAGGCCGAAGATAACTTAAATTTAGTTTGGCTCTTTTAAATGTAATCCATCCATAACACGTGGAGAGAAGTAATGAGGCAAGCTGGAGGGAAATGGAACCTACAGAGACGATTCAATACTGTAGCTGTTTACAACAGTGGCCACTCTGTGAAGGCGGAGGGCGCCAATCTGCAATCGGAGACTACATTTAACTGATTTTTAGGTTGTCTGATAGCTGAGTACATTTGACTTCATGTATATATATATATTATCTACTGGCGGTCGCCAGTAGATAGTTATAGTTAGGACCTATTTTCCATAGGAAATCCGCAATATTCTATTGGGAATAACTTTGGCGCCGATTGACGAATCTTTGCAAAATTTTCCAAACTTTTGGCCAGCTCCACTCCGCTCCTACCCTGAAAGTTTCGCGTTGATCCGTCAAGCGGGGGCCGAGAAAAAAGGGGGGTCCCAAAACACGTTTTCCCCATGCAATTTCCCATAGGATCTGTTGTCGCAGCTACAGCCCGAACCGCTGAACGGAATGACACCAAGTTTGGCAAAGAGGTAGTCCTCAGTTCAGACTCGTGCCTTTTGCATAAATGGTGTGAATCTGTTCAGTAGTTCCTGAGGAAATGAAGGGAAAAAAGTTAGTGATATCTATGGCCGCGGAGGATCCGCGGATCCTCCACGCACCCTCCCCGAACCCTCCCGAGCACGGGCTGAATGCTAATTGGCTGCCAACACTCTGAATGATTAAGTGTTGGCAGCCATCTGCACAAGAAAGCACAAAAACAAAGACGCAAAACGCAACAAAGGGGCAGGGTAGAAACACCCTGACCCCCTAGGCCTGTTCAGGGGGTCCCACAAGGACCCCCAAGGCATCCCGCTAACGAAAAAAAAAACGAAGCGCGGTCTCCCGCGCTTCCTTTAGATTTAGCCCCCGGGGGCAATATGGTTTTATAATAGGGGGCCCAGAGGGGCCCCCCAGCCCTGGGGACCACCACCCCGTGGGCTTATGTCAATGTATGCGGGGGGCTCATGGCCCCCCCGCAGCCCCGGGGACCACCACCCCCCAGGGCTTTTTAAATTTTTCATTTTTAAAAACCCTGTTGGGGGGGGGCTCGAACCTCCCCACACGCCCCGGGGACCGCCACCTCCCCGGGGCACTGAATATGTAAAATAGGGGGTCCGTTACAGACCCCCAAGCCCCGGGGACCACCACCCCCCGGGGCTTTAACTTAAGTGGGGGGGCCGTGCAGCCCCCCCCTGGAGCCAATGATGGCACTGGGGACCGCCACCCCCCAGGGCCGGCTCCTGCAGTGTCCCAGGGTGCCCACCCCCGGGACACTGCTGTTTGCTATGGCAGGGTGGGAGCCTTGCGGCTCCCGCCCTGCCATAGCAAACTGCTTTGGTATTTGGAAGAGAGACACGGGGAGCAGCATGTTAGCTGCTCCCCATGTGGAAAAGCAATGCCGGCTCCCGCAGGACGTGGGGAGCCGGCGGGGCCGTGGGGGGATTGGGGACCCCCCTGGCCCCCAACGGAGGTCAGGCCCCGGGGGATGGAGTCCCCGGGGCCATAAGTGACCCGGGAGGGGGACCACGCGGCCCCCCTCCCCAAATTTTATTTTTTAAAATGGCCCCGGGGGATGGGGTCCCCGGGGCCATAGGTGGCACAGGAGGGGGGCTATGCAGCCCCCCTCCATAAAAAAAATACTTTTTTTAAAAAGGGCCATGCCCCGGGGGATGGGGTCCCTGGGGCAAATTATGGCCTGGGGAGGGGGGCCACGCGGCCCCATTGCCGTTTTAAAAAAAAGAAAAAAATCAAAATTGGGGGCAGGCCCTGAGGGATGGGGTCCCCAGGGCCAAAAAAAAAGAAAAAGAAGGGGGGCTACACAGCCCCCATTCTAAAAAACAGAGGGGAAAAAAGAAAAGATCGGGCCGGAGGCCACGCCCCCTCCTTACACCACTCTGCAAACGCGCCCCCTGGCGCGTTTGCAGAGGGGGAACGAATTCCCCTTCAATACTGGGGGTCCCTGGGGGCCAACTAGCCCACCAGGAACCTCCAGTATGCGCCAGGGGGCTGCGTTGCAGAGAGGTGTAATGAGGCCACGCCCCTTTTTACACATCTCTGCAACACAGCTCCCTGGCGCTTACTGGAGGTACCTGGTGGGCTAGTTGGCCGCCAGGGGACCTCATGATTCAAGGGGACTTAATCTCCCAACTTAAAACGTGCCACGGGGCGCGTTTGCACAGTGGTGAAGGTAGGGGGTGGGGCCTGAGGTGATACTGTGCAAACATGCCCTGTGGCGCGTTTTAAGTTGGGGAATTCATTCCTCTTCAATCCAGAGGTCCCCTAGGGGACAAATAGCCCACCAGATACCTCCACTAAGCGCCACGGAGCTGCGTTGCAGAGTGTTGTAAAAAGGGGTGTGGCCTCTGAAGACCTCTCTGCAAGGCAGCACCCTGGCACATACTGGAGGTACCTGGTGGGCTAGTTGGCCACCAGGGGACCTCAGGATTCAAGGGGACTTAATCCCCCAACTTAAAACACCCCACGGGGCGCGTTTGCACAGTGGTGAAGGTAGGGGGCGGGGCCTGAGGTGAGATCTGTGCAAACACGCACTGTGGCGCTTTTTAAGTTGGGGAATTAATTCCCCTTCAATCCTGAGGGTCCCTGGGGACCAACTAGCCCACCATGTACCTCCAGTAAGCGCCACGGAGCTGTGTTGCAGAGTGTTGTAAAAAGGGGCGTGGCCTCTGAATACCTCTCGGCAATGCAGCTCCCTGGCGCATACTGGAGGTACCTGGTGGGCTAGTTGGCCCCCAGGGGACCTCAGGATTGAAGAGGAATTAATTCCCCAACTTAAAACGCGCCACAGGGCGTGTTTGCACACGTCACCTCAGGCCCCTCCCAATTCCTTCACCATTGTACAAATATTCCTCTAAAATCAGCCGAACTACGAATTCCGATTTACTCACCTGTAATCAGGAGAGAACCCAGTGCTGCATCTTTTAGCACAGCACTGACCCTGAAAAGTAATTGTAAGCGTACTTACCAGTAACTTGTATTTCCTTCCATAGGAATCCATTGTGTGGTTTTCACCAGAAAAGTTTTTAAGTGTCTATTTTCACAAACTAAAAATATTCCTAAAACATCGTCTGTCTGACTTAAACACATTCTTTCAACTGTTTACAGGAGGTTGGCCAGTGCTGGATCCAGGATCCACCACTGAGTAAGAAAAAGTAACAATAACACTACTTACCTGCTAAGTGAATTTTCTGCCATAGGATAACATTGGTGATTCTATGGGAAAAAGTTTCTAAGTGTCAACTTGTAAAATACAATAATATTCCTTAAAAATCACTACTGTAACCAAAGCGCTTTTACTCAACTGTTTACAGGAGATGTCCAAGGACTGAATCTAGGATCCAGTCTTGTGGTTAGAAAAGTAATCCATAAAGTAACTAATTGCATTTAACTAGAAATTCACATTGAGCTCAATGTTGCTTTGTGTTTGAAATTGTGTTGCCCATTGCAACAACTGTAACTACTGTACTTAAAAGTCTGTTGCCTATTTGCCAAGTATTTAAACTAAAGTAATTCATTCTGAGAAAGTATATTTTGTATTGTAATGTATAATGTAATTAATAAAATATATATAAAAATAAATAGTTTAAAAAATGTAGTAAATCAGTATCAAAAAAATCAGTATAACAATTAATACATTCAAAATTGTCATTTAGAAAACCTTTGAAATTCACTGAAAAAACCATAGGTTTCAGGCCTGATATAGTTAGGAATTAGCATTTAAAAAACCTTTGAAATTCACTGAAAAAAACATAGGTTTCAGGGGCGTTATAGTTAGGAATTGGCATTTAAAAAACCTTCGAAATTCACTGAAAAAACCATAGGTTTCAGGGGCGTTATAGTTAGCTGGACATTTCCCTCATACAAAACCCTAGAAATTCCCCTGTTATAGTTAGTTCAGCTAACTATAACTCGCTCCCCCGCAATGCACTACTGATGACGTCCCATATTACATCACTCATGACATGGTCAGTGACATCACTCATGACATCACTGATGACATCTCAAATGACATCACTAATGACATCACTGATGACGTCATCCATGTGATAAATTAGTGCATCTTCTCACACCCTTTGATATACTCAATCAAAATTTCAGACGTCCATTCTCAAAACCATAGATACTCCAATACCAATAACTACAGGCCCACTCATTGACTCTTAGATCTACACACACATCCACTCACTCACCTGTATAGTCACTCATACTTACAGTCACTCAGTACAGGACTATCATATGCATGTATACACCTACATAGACACTCACACACCACCAATCATCCATAGAGGTACTCTCACACCTAGTCATGCAAATAATTAATAACACTCCCATTTACTCACGTATGCAGTTATACACACACAAGGTCACTTACTCATAAAAATAGTACCACATTCTTCCGCTCTTATACAATCACTGATACAAGCACATACTCATCCATACAGCCACTCTCACAATCACACACTCTCACATATACCCACTTATATACTCTTACACACATATATACTGCCTTTCACATATGTAGTTACTCACACATGTACCACTGAGATATACATTCAATCACTAACACACCCACACATACACTCACCCAACCATACAGTCCATCACAGATGCACTCTTAAAACCATGCACCCATAGAATCACCCACTCACACATGTATGCACAGAGTCACACACACCCCACCCACACAAACACTCAGGCACCCAAACAGATACTCAGACAACCAATCAATAACCCATAGAGACACTCATATAGCTATTCACAAAACCATGCAGCCGCTTATACACCAACAGACAGACAGATACAAACATTCACACAGTGTCGTCACTAGTCTGCAGTAAGATACTTTTAATGACTCACTTATACAGTCAATCACGCACCTACTAAATCATCCATTCACACACTTATACACCCACTCATTCTTCCATAGGTTTTTCCCTATATATATATTAAACATATTTAAAATTTACAGAAACACACACTCACTGGATGACGTCATCAGTGATGTCATCAGTGATGTCATTTCAGATGTCATCATTGATGTCATCAGTGATGTCACTGACCATGTCATGAGTGATGTAATATGTGACGTCATCAGCAGTGCATTGCGGGGGCGTGAGTTATAGGTAGCTGAACTAACTATAACAGGGGAATTTCTAGTGTTTTGTATGAGGGAAATGTACAACTAACTATAACGCCCCTGAAACCTATGGTTTTTTCAGTGAATTTCTAATGTTTTTTAAATGCCAATTCCTAACTATAACGCCCCTGAAACCTATGTTTTTTTCAGTGAATATATATATATATATATATATAGAGATATATATATATATATTATATATATTCACCACAGTCCCAAGCTTTTAAGGAGGCACACACAGCTCACTCGCATCCAGCGTTTCTTTTAATCTGCCTCGGCATCCCGGTGAGTATGTTAATGCCGCCCTATGCGTTTCAAGGACGTTCGCCTCTTCATCAGGGGCTGTCTTCTTAAGTGCACTGCGCTTGTGACGTCTCTTAAATGCATGCTTTAATTGAGTGGCGGCCCCCCAGTGGGCCGCGCTTAGTACGCTCCCATTCAGGATGCATGTTGGGACATAAGGTCCCGAGAAAATTCATTGTTACCCATAGTGGGATCCAAGTGCCGGAGCACAAAAGTATTTTTATCTTTCCTTTGTAGGAGGGTAATCTTCGAGGAAGATTTCTGTTAGCTCGCTGTGCTGATCAAAGCTCAGATAGTGTCTCAAGCCGCAGCTTCTTCGTGTTTGAAGATGGTGCTCTCCTTCACGGCAGGGATGCCGTGTACAATTATTTTCACCAAAGTCCCAAGCTTTTAAGGAGGCACACACAGCTCACTCACATCCAGCGTTTCTTTTAATCTGCCTCGGCATCCCAGTGAGTATGTTAATGCCGCCTACGCGTTTCAAGGCCGTTCGCCTCTTCACGAAGATGCTGCGGCTTGGGACACTATCTGAGCTTTGATAGTAGGTAGTTATAGTTAGGACCTGTTATCCATAGGAAATCTGCAACATTCTATTTGGAATAACGCCAGTTGACGAATGTTCGCAAAATTTCAAAACTGGTGGGGCGCTCCGGTCCATCCCTATCCTGAAAGTCTTGGGGTGATTCGTCAAGCGGGGGCCAAGAAAGAAGGGGGGTCCCAAAATGTGTTTTCCCCATGCAATTTTCCATCGGGACCTTTAATCGCAGCTACAGCCCTAACTGCTGAACGAAATTACATCAAATTTGGCAGAAAGGTAGACCTTGGTTCAGACTCGTGCCTTTTGGTTAAATGGTGTAAATCCGTTCAGTAGTTCCTGAGAAAATCGAAATTGAAATCACATATATATCTATGGCCGCGGTGGATCCGCGCACCCTGCCGAGCACAAGCTGTATGCTAATTGGCTGTCAACACTCCAAACCAGGAAGAACCGAGGCACAAGAAAGCAGAAAAAAAACTTGCAAAACGCAAAAAGGGGGCAGGGTATAAACACCCTGACCCCCTAGGCCTGCTCAGGGGGTCCCACAAGGACCCCCAGAGCCAAATAAGGCATTTTTTAATATTTTTTTTTTAAATCGGCGAGATTCGCGCACCCAGTGCGTATTTCGGCCGTAATTTTTAAAAAACGAGGAATTAATTTTCCAACTTAAAACGCGCCACAGGGCATGTTTGCAGACATGTCACCTCAGGCCCCGCCCCCTTCCTTCACCATTGTGCAAACGCCCCATTGTGCAAAAGTTGAGGAATTAATTCCTCTTCAATCTTGAGTGTCCCTGGGGGCCAACTAGCCCACCAGGTACCTCCAGTATGCGCCAGGGAGCTGCGTTGCAGAGAGGTGTTCAGAGGCCACACCCCTTTTTACACCTCTCTGCAACACAGCTCTGTGGCGCTTACTGGAGGTACATGGTGGGCTAGTTGGCTACCAGGGACCCTCAGGATTGATGGGGACTTAATCTTCCAACTTAAAACGGACACAGGGCGCGTTTACACAGTGGTGAAGGGCGGGGATGGTGTAAGAAAGTGGCTCTATATATACTGGACCAAAGTAAAATCAGCCGAACTACAAATTCCGATTTACTCACCTGTTATCAGGAGAGACCTCAGTGCTGCATTTTTGAGCCCAGTACTGATCCTGAAAAGTAATTCTAACCGTACTTACCAGTAACTTGAATTTCCTTCCATAGGCTAACATTGACTGGTTTCACTTGGAAATTCTTCTAACTGTGGAGTTTTGGAACTTACAAATATTCCTCTAAAATCAGCCGAACTACGAATTCCAATTTACTCACCTGTTATCAGGAGAGACATCAGTGCTGCATCTTTGAGCCCAGTACTGATCCTGAAAAGTAATTCTAACCGTACTTACCAGTAACTTGAATTTCCTTTCATAGGCTAACATTGACTGGTTTCACTTGGAAATTCTTCTAAGTGTGGAGTTTTGGAACTTACAAATATTCCTCTAAAATCAGCCGAACTACGAATTCTGATTTACTCACATGTTATCAGGAAACCTCAGTGTTGCATCTTTGAGCCCAGTACTGATCCTGAAAAGTAATTCTAACCGTACTTACCAGTAACTTGAATTTCCTTCCATAGGATATCATTGCCTGCTTTTTGCTGAAAAAGTTTCTAAGTGTCGAGTTTTTTGAAACTTACAAATATTCCTCTAAAATCGGCCGAACTACGAATTCCGATTTACTCACCTGTTATCAGGAGAGACCTCAGTGCTGCATCTTTGAGCCCAGTACAGATCCTGAAAAGTAATTCTAACCATACTTACCAGTAACTTGAATTTCCTTCCATAGGCTAACATCGACTGGTTTCACTTGGAAATTCTTCTAAGTGTGGAGTTTTGGAACTTACAAATATTCCTCTAAAATCAGCCAAACTACGAATTCCAATTTACTCACCTGTTATCAGGAGAGACCTCAGTGCTGCATCTTTGAGCCCAGTACTGATCCTGAAAAGTAATTTTAACCATACTTACCAGTAACTTGAATTTCCTTCCATAGGATATCATTGCCTGCTTTTTGCTGAAAAAGTTTCTGAGTGTCGATTTTTGAAACTTACAAATATTCTCTAAAAATCGTGCCAACGATAAAAATATAATTACTTGCCTGTAGAGGTCCCAGTGCTGAACCTAGGAGTCCAGCACTGGATTACAAAAGTAACGTAAACATACTTTACCTGCAAATTGAAATCCCTTCCATAGGATGACATTAGTAATTCCAACTGAAAAAAAAATTAAGAAGATAATATAAATATATTAAAATAAAAATATAAAACAAAAAAAAATCAGTTTCAATATTTTAAAAAACTATTTTTTCCCCATTTATATTAAAAATATATAATGTAATTTTAAAAATAAAATATGTAAAAATAAACAGTTAAACTGTAGAAAATCCGTAGCAAAAAATACATATAACCATTATTACATTTAAAAATTATCATTTAAAAAACCTTAGAAATTCACTGAAAAAACCATAGGTTTCAAACATGTTATAGTTAGGAATTAGCATTTAAAAAACCTTAGAAATTCACTGAAAAAAACATAGGTTTCTGGGCTGTTATAGTTAGCTGGACATTTCACTCATACAAAACCATTAAAATTCCTCCGTTATAGTTAGTTCTGCTAACTATAACTCACGCGCCCGCAATCCACTGCTGATGATGTCACATATTACATCATTCATGACATGGTCAGTGACATCACTGATGACATCACTGATGACATCTCAAATGACATCACTGATGACATCATCCACGTGACAATCAGATACACCTCATCATAGAGTAGTATAACCTTTCATCACTCACTGTAAAATACAGAGTACCATATTTGAATCCATTGACACACCAATACAAGTTTCTAAAAACCCACTCAGTGATTCCTAGATCTACACACACATCTAATCACTTACCTATAGATTCACTCATACATGCTGTCAATGATAAATAGAACACTATCAAATATTCTTATACACCTATATCGACATTACACACCAGCACACATGCTATTCACTTATGCAGTCATCCTACTCACTTATGCAAACAATGGATCATACTTACATTTACTCAGCTACACACTTATACAAACACCACTTCATTTATTCATATAGATAGTAACTCATACTTAGTGTGTTATAAAATCAGTATTACAAGTATACAGTTATCCATACAGTCACTCATACAATCACTGAGTCTTATGTATACTTATTTATATACAACTGTCACATACACTGTCTTTTATTTTTCTAGTTTGTTGGACATGTACTATTGAGAGATATATTTGCTCATCACCACACCCATAAAGATATTCATCACCCAAACTGTTATAACATGTAGTCTTAACCTCATATACCTACTGAATCAACTATTCACTCATCTTTGGGCAGTCACACCCCCCCCCACCGAACCACACACACATTCACTCTCCCATACAAATACTCAGTTAACTAATCAATAACTAATATAGACTTTCACATAGTTAGTAACCAACTGGTGCAGCAGTTTACACAACAACTGACAAAGTGATACAGATATTCACACAGTTTAGTCACTATCCAATATATTTAGTGAGACGCTATAAATTAGTCAAGTAAACAGTCAATCACACTACTACTAAATCCTCCAACCAGATAGTTATATTTAAATATCCACTCATTCTTCAATGCAGATTGCTATATAAATAATACATATTTAAATAACGGACCAAACCACATTCACTGGATGATGTCATCAGTGATGTCATTTGAGATGTCATCAGAGATGTCATCAGTGATGTCATCAGTGATGTCACTGACCATGCCATGAATGATGTAATATGTGACATCATCAGCAGTGGATTGCGGGCGCGCGAGTTATAGTTCGCAGAACTAACTATAACAGAGGAATTTCAAAGGTTTTGTACGAGTGAAATGTCCAGCTAACTATAACAGCCCTGAAACCTATGGTTTTTTCAGTAAATATATATATATATGTATATATTATTATTTTATTTTTTTAAATTGTATTTATTTATTGATGGATAATTTTTTCTGCTCTGACTGATATCCATGCTCTCCAAATGACTATGAAGCAGGACTGTGTTTTTGCCCCCATCCTAATGGTTGCACAGCGAGTACAAAGGGTGTTTCTTTAGATTAGTCATGTTTTCTTAGTTCAATACCGATGATTGACTGCTGTTGACACAGCAGGTGGAGATCAGAGACATGCCTCTGTGGCATCTCTAAGTGCTACTCCTTAACACCGGGAGAGTAAGGCTGCCTTTTCTGCTTCCATTTCTAACTCACCCCTGATCGGCTGCTCCACTAATCTTCTAAGTGTACTTCCTTACTGTAGGAGAGTAGGGTCTGCTATCCTATGGTCACCCCAAATTTTTGCTTTTTGCTTCACTGGTTTTTGACATATTGAGGCTGTGGGCCTGCCAATCAGACCCCCAGCCTGCTGTTCTCTCTACTAAATTAAAACTATGCACCCTAGGTGCATAACCAATTGGAAGTGGATCACCCTGTCAGCCCCTGTACCAGTGTACACTAGGTACCCAGGGCATTGGTGTACCCAAGGCCTGCCAAGGGCTGCAGCATGTATTATGCCACCCCAGGCTTGGCCTAACGATTTGACACAACTGGCTGATCACTCAGCTGGGGTAAGTTGGTGTAATCACCTCTTACTTAGGTGTAGTATACCTATACCTAACCTTAAATGGGACACCTGGTAACCTATAAGTCACTCCTATAGCAGGCCTTAACAATCCTGAAGGCAGAGTGCTTGGTTCCATGTGAGATGGTGCTCTGGCATGAGCTGAGCCTGTCTGCAGTGGTCGGAACAACTTCCTTCTACTGTTTCCAGATATCGTCATACCATATACTCTTAAGTGCATTATGAACCTCGCGGTTAAATGCTATCTTTGGTTTGGCTTTATCAAAACATGTCGAGTAAGGTGTCATACGAATTGGAATACTAACCCCTCGCCAATTCTGGTGACGGGGTTAGCATTCCACCCTTCTAGAGGGACACGACATGTACAGTGCCTGAAACCCGGGTAAAATCAGACATAGCCTCAGCTCCACAAAATGGATGCTGCCACCACAGACACAAGTCTGCCCTCCTGCTGCTGGGAGTCCTTCCAGCTTGGGAGGTGTGGACAAAGGGTTTCCTGCCAGGGGAGGTGCGTGCACCACCCCAGACAGGATTTTGTGTATTGGTCAGGTAGGGCTTGAAAGAAACCAGACATGCCTGTGGCTCACAAGGAGCCTCGGTGCATATGCCAGTTCAAACCGGTCCTGGGGCACACCAGTCCCGGGCCTGGGGCGAGCTGGACAAAGGATTGGGGGTGTAACCACCCCCCTTCCTGGTCCCACCCATAGGGAGGGACCTAGCAGGTAGTCCGGCCCCTAGAATCCGAATAAAGGTAGGAGCTGTGTCCTAAGACTTCAGACATCCTGGAATCAACTTGAAACTAAGAAGAAGACGGGAACTTCGACGCTCTGCCGCACAGAGGACTGAAGCCAATCTCCCCTGTGGTCAGGGAGTGACCACCTTGCTAACGCAAGCACCATCCAGCGAATCAACGTCTGCTTTGCCGCCGCCTCCCGCCGGAGCCCGAGCCCAGAGACTGACAAGACCTGGACCTCCAGACCTCTCACCGCCCGATCCACAGTCCCTGCAAAGAGGAGACCCGTGGAGGCACCGAGACACGTGGAGCCAGCCATCTTGAAACGACCACGACAAGCTGACCAGTGCAACAACCGAGGCTCCCTCCAAGTTGTGCTTTGGGTCCTGAGAAGCCCAACCCTCGAGCAGCATCTGCACCAAAGGTGAGCCCTCCAGCATCTCCACGATCTGCGTGGGGCCCTTCTGCATTTTGCCACTCGACGCGCCTAACCGGTTGCTGGCCCGCTGGCTAGTGGCCATCTTGGCGACGAAATCTACAACAAACACCGCTGGTCTGGTTGCTCCAGACTGGCCCTTGCTCCCCTCCAAAGGAGCAGTTCCTCTGACCTCGCTGGTCAGAACCATCAGCTTAAACTCTTTGCCTACAACAATTGCTTTTGCCAAGGCTTGTTTGCTTCGATCAAGTCGCCGACACCGCCGACAGCGAGAGCCTGCGTGGGACAGCTCGTGACTCGACTCCTGGACGTCGTCGACCTTCAGGGACCACGTGGCTGCAGAGTCAAGCTACACCTTCCTTCCTGTTTGCACCCGACATTGCCTGGTACCCACCTGGTGCCACGCTGGTCACTGGCTAGTGACTGTGAACACTGTCCCCTCTGCTTACAGGTCTTCAACATCTCCGATCCACTCTTGGATCCACTGCATCTCTTCCCGACCGACCGCCTGCAGCACTTTTGTCTACAGGCCCCACGGAACAGATAGAAGAAACCCGACGCACTTCGAGGCCTATGCACCCGCTTCCTGTGGGTGAGGTAAAGCTGGCACACCTGTGCCCAAGTGTAGTAATACATCTCTAGTGCCTGTGTTCCAAGTCTTAAGTTCCTAGGTCATCCGGAAGATTCCTTTTGCAGTAACTTTGTACTTTTTACGCACCCATTGAAACCTATGGGAGCACGCGTGTGACTATTTGCTCTGCACACGCCACCCGTGGACCTCCTGGTCACTAACTGAAGTTAGCTCCTTGTAGGCCCAGCGATTCTAGAGGCCCTAGGCCTTTCCCCTTTTCTGTTCGTGGTTCTTATACCACTATTTTAGTATATGGTTCGAGTGGCCACCAGGGCCTATCCATATAAAGTGCAACTTCTGTGTATTCTGTGATAATCTTGTTTGACGATTTGTGCTCCTGTGCTCATAAAGAGACTAGGGGTTACTTTGATAAATAAATACATATATATTTTGAATATATATCTGTGTGGTGTCCTTTCATTGGTATAAAAGGGGGTTACTATTGGTAAAACAGCTTGCTTAACACGCATCACGAGTTTAGCCTCAAAGACTGCTTAGCCTACGCTACCACTAGGGCAGCTAGTCCGAAAAGGTTGACTTACAACCACACCATAAGGGTTGCTTGGCATGGTACAAGGTGATCACTTTAACTAGTGAGCATCATATACCAGGCCAACTTCTCACATTGGTGAGCAGCGGTTGGATTTGAGCTTGCTGTGTTTTACCATTGTAATCTCTTGGTTACCAATTGAAAGATCACATAGGTACCTGTAGGTACATATAAAACAAGATTAGATATACTTAAGTTCTACTGAACTTAGTTGTTGTAGAGCAAAGGGAGTAGCACACCCTGACTACAACTACTAGATAGGTTTAGTAGGTAAACCCAAGTGTAGGTAGATTGCAACACATCCACCCACACTTAAGAGCAATGGCCGGGGCAGAGGGGTCCACTGTACCCATCTCTGTTGAGAGTGACCCCCAGAGGGCACCATCCAGCTTTGCTACCCTTAATCAGAATGAGCTCAGGCATTTGGCAACTCTTAGAGGCCTTAAACAGCCCAAGAACCCAAACTCTGCTGAGCTCAGAGAGCTCTTACAGAATGATGAGAATCAGAGAGCACTCAAGAAAGCTTCCCAGTTAGCCCCCTTAGGGACAGGAACAGGAGGCCCCCCTTCTGAAGATGCCACTGAAGTACCCCTTCCCAATAGTCACCCCTTAGATGGGATGCCTACCACAGAGGATGAGAGTGAAAAGGATACTGACAGTAGTGAGGATGAAGGGAGAACTAGCCCAGTGCCAAGTGTTATACTTGGCCCAGCTAAACCAAGGCTATTGGGGACTGACAGTGGGTTCAACCCACTGGATCTCCCCAGTGGACTTAACACAGGGCTGGGAAGGCAAAGGAATCGCTCAGGTGACTCCAATGCTTCCCATGGCTCTAGAGGCTCTCAAGGTCACTCCAGGAGAAGGATGACCACCCCTCAGAGGAGGGAACATGAGGCCAAGATGCAAGAGGCTCAGCTGAGGATCAGGAAGCAGGAGCTAGAAGTAGCCCTGATGGAAGAGAAACTTAGCAAGGCTAGACAGCATAAAGAGAGTGGGTCTATACCCACTGGTGGCAGCATTGTCCCTAAGGACAAAGATAGGGTTTTCGACAATAGAAACCTGTCTAAGGTTGTGCCCCCCTACAAAAGTGGGGATGACATCCACAAGTGGATAACTGCTCTTGAGAGAGCCTGCAAAGTACAGCAGGTTCCTGAAGATCAGTGGGCAGCAATCCTCTGGCTCTCCTTTGAGGGAAGAGGCAGAGACAGACTCCTCACTGTTAGAGAAGAGGATGTCAGAAACTACAGAGTCCTGAAGAGTGTTCTAGTTGATGGGTTAGGCTTAACCACTGAGCAGTACAGGTTAATGTTCAGAGACACCCAAAAGACACAGACTCAGGACTGGTCTGAATACATTGAATGTGCCACTAAGGCTTTGGAGGGTTGGTTGCTGGGGAGTAAGGTATCTGATTTTACAGGATTGTATAATTTGATGATGAGAGAACAGATTTTAAATAACTGTCAAAACCAGCAACTGCATCAACACTTGGTTGACTCTGATCTGACCTCTCCCCAAGAATTGGGAAAGAAGGCAGACAAATGGGTCAGAACCAGGGTTAAGCAAAAGAACCAGAACCAGGGCCAAGGGGGTGATCAGAAGAAAACAGACCAAAAGGGTGGAGATCAGAAATCTAAAGACCAGAAGTCTTCAACAGGGCCCCAAACTACTGCTAAGGAGGGTGGGTCCCAACAACAGTCCAAAAAGAAGAAAGAAGGTCAAAAGAAACCCTGGTGCAATCATTGTAAAAATACAACTCACTGGACTAGTGATTGCAAAAAGGGTGGAGCCCCCAACACTGTTGCCCCTAAGGCACCTGCTCCCAGTACTACTGTTAGCAGTGTTGGTCCCCAGACAAAGGGTGTAGTGGGAATCACTATGGGAACTGAAGGAGATTCTGACTTAGACAGAACCCTGACACAGGCAGTCTTGATCTGTGATGGGGACATTGATTTGTCCCTGACTGTGAGCCCCAGTAACCTGGGCAAGTACAGACAGACTCCTTTAATTAATGACAAAGTGGCTCAAGCCTACAGGGACACATGTGCCAGTGTCACTATGGTGACACCAGGCTTTGTGGACCCTGGACAGTACATACCAGGTGAGAACTACCTGGTGACCAATGCCAGCAATGCCACTACTTCACACAGTGTGGCAGTTGTTAACTTCTCATGGGGAGGGGTAACTGGCCTCAAAAGGGTTGTGGTTAGTGCAGACCTCCCAGTAGAATGTTTGTTGGGCAATGACCTAGAGAGTTCTCTATGGTCAGAAGTGGAGTACAGGACTCATGCAGAGATGTTAGGTATATCATCACATGTCCTTGCTGTGACCAGGTCACAGGCCAAAAAGTGCCTCACTGAACCACAGGTCTTGGATCCTGGGACAATGGACCAAGTACCTACCAAGAAGAAGAACAGGAGGGTCAAGGCTGTGCCTTCCCCCCTGCCTCAGAGTGATGATCAGCCTTCCCAGGAAGCTGATCTAGAGGACCCTGAAGGAACTGTCCCTGAAGAGCTTGAACCTGATCAGGTTGAGTTTCTGGGGACAGGGGGACCTTCAAGGGCTGACTTGAGGCAGGCTCAGTTATCCTGTCCCTCTCTTGAACCCCTCAGACAGCTGGCTGCTGCTGAGGCTGCTGGGAATGCTCAAGGTACCCATAAAGTGTATTGGGATGAAGGGCTCCTTTATTCAGAGGCTAGAGACCCCAAGCCTGGTGCAACCAGGAGGTTGGTTATACCTCTGCAATTTAGGGGCTTCCTTCTTACCTTGGCCCATGACATTCCTTTAGCAGGACACCTAGGCCAGAACAAGACCTGGGACAGACTTGTCCCTCACTTTCACTGGCCTCATATGAATGAAGATACAAAGGAGTTTTGTCGCTCCTGTGTTACCTGCCAAGCCAGTGGCAAATCAGGTGGCACAACAAAGGCCCCCCTGATACCACTACCCGTGGTGGGGGTCCCCTTTGAAAGAGTGGGAATAGACATAGTGGGTCCCATGGATCCTCCCACTGCATCTGGGCACAGATTTATACTGGTGGTAGTGGATCATGCCACCAGGTACCCAGAGGCAATTCCCCTTAGGACCACTACAGCTCCTGTTGTGGCCAGGGCCCTGCTGGGAGTATTCTCCAGAGTGGGGTTTCCTAAGGAGGTAGTATCTGACAGAGGTACCAACTTTATGTCTGGATACTTAACCGCTATGTGGAAGGAATGTGGTGTCAACTACAAGTTCACCACCCCTTATCACCCACAATGCAATGGGCTTGTTGAGAGATTCAACAAGACCCTAAAGGGTATGATCAAAGGATTACCTGAAAAGCTCAGGCGAAGATGGGACATCCTTCTACCCTGCCTTCTGTTTGCTTACAGAGAGGTCCCACAAAAAGGAGTTGGCTACAGCCCCTTTGAATTGTTGTTTGGGCACCCTGTGAGAGGCCCACTGTGTTTGGTGAAGGAAGGCTGGGAGTTACCTCTCAAAAAGCCTAAGCTAGACATAGTGGACTATGTACTTGGTCTCCGCTCCAGGATGGCTGAGTATATGGAGAAGGCATCCAAAAACCTTGAGGCAAGCCAGGCCTTACAGAAAGCTTGGCATGACCAAAAGGCTGTCTTGGTTGAGTTTCAGCCAGGACAGAAGGTATGGGTGTTGGAGCCAGTGGCCCCAGCAGCACTCCAAGACAAATGGTCTGGACCCCATACAATCCTGGAAAAGAAGGGAGAGGTCACCTACTTGGTCGACCTAGGAACTCCCAGGAGTCCCCACAGGGTACTCCATGTTAACAGGCTTAAAGCATATGTTGACAGGGCAGACATGGGCTTGCTCATGGCTACAGATGAGGGACAGGAGGAAGAGAGTGACCCTCTCCCAGACCTGTTGTCTCAGAACCCTGAAGATGGCTCAGTTGAAGGAGTGACCCTTGGAGGCAACCTCACTGCCCATCAGCAGACTGAATGTAGACAGGTTCTACAATCATTTTCACATATGTTTTCCTTGATACCTAGTCAAACTGACTGGTGTACCCATGTGGTGGACACTGGTGACAGTCTGCCTGTAAAGAACAAACTTTACAGACAACCTGACCACGTCAGGGACTGTATAAAGGCTGAGGTACATAAAATGCTGGAATTAGGTGTCATTGAGCCCTCAGAGAGCCCCTGGGCTAGCCCAGTGGTTCTGGTCCCCAAACCTCACACCAAAGATGGCAAGAGAGAGATGAGGTTCTGTGTGGATTACAGGGGACTCAATGCTGTCACCAGGACAGATGCACACCCTATTCCAAGGGCAGATGAGCTCATAGACAAACTAGCTTCTGCAAAGTTTTTGAGCACATTTGACTTAACAGCTGGCTATTGGCAAATCAGATTAGCTGAGGAGTCTAAGGCCAAAACAGCATTCTCAACCCCAGGTGGGCACTACCAGTTTGTGGTGATGCCCTTTGGTCTGAAGAATGCACCTGCCACCTTCCAAAGGCTGGTGAACCAAGTCCTTACTGGGTTGGATGACTTTTGCGCAGCATATCTTGATGACATTGCTGTCTTTAGCTCCACCTGGGAGGATCACCTGATCCACCTGAAGAAGGCTCTTGAGGCTCTGCAAAGGGCAGGCCTCACTATCAAGGCTACTAAGTGCCAGATAGGGCAGAGTAAGGTTGTATATTTGGGCCACCTTGTAGGTGGAGGCCAAGTTCAACCACTGGAGAGTAAGATACAATCCATCAAGGACTGGTCCCCTCCAACCACCCAGACTCAAGTTCGAGCTTTCTTGGGCTTGACTGGGTACTACAGGAAGTTTGTTAAGAACTATGGGTCCATTGTGACTCCTCTTAATGATCTGACATCCAAGAAGATGCCCAAAAAGGTTCAGTGGACAGTAAGCTGTCAAAAGGCATTTGATGACCTGAAGGAGGCCATGTGCTCTGCACCTATCCTGAAAAGTCCTGACTACTCCAAAGAGTTTATTGTCCAAACAGATGCTTCTGAGTTGGGTGTGGGAGCTGTGCTGTCACAACTTAATGTAGATGGTCAAGACCAACCCATTGCTTTTATTAGCAGAAGGTTGACCCCCAGAGAGAAGAATTGGTCAGCTATTGAGAGGGAGGCCTTTGCTGTGGTGTGGGCCCTGAAGAAGCTGAGGCCATACTTGTTTGGCACTCACTTCAAGATTCAGACCGACCATAAGCCCCTCTTGTGGCTAAATCAGATGAAGGGTGAAAACCCCAAACTGCTTAGGTGGTCCATTTCCCTACAGGGGATGGACTTTACAGTGGAGCACCGGCCAGGTACTGACCATGGGAATGCAGATGGTCTCTCCAGGTACTTCCACTTAGGACATGAAGACGAGACTGGTCAAGGCTAGTTTAATGTCCCAGCGTTTGGGGGGGGGGTTGTGTAGGAGAGTAGGGTCTGCTATCCTATGGTCACCCCAAATTTTTGCTTTTTGCTTCACTGGTTTTTGACATATTGAGGCTGTGGGCCTGCCAATCAGACCCCCAGCCTGCTGTTCTCTCTACTAAATTAAAACTATGCACCCTAGGTGCATAACCAATTGGAAGTGGATCACCCTGTCAGCCCCTGTACCAGTGTACACTAGGTACCCAGGGCATTGGTGTACCCAAGGCCTGCCAAGGGCTGCAGCATGTATTATGCCACCCCAGGCTTGGCCTAACGATTTGACACAACTGGCTGATCACTCAGCTGGGGTAAGTTGGTGTAATCACCTCTTACTTAGGTGTAGTATACCTATACCTAACCTTAAATGGGACACCTGGTAACCTATAAGTCACTCCTAAAGCAGGCCTTAACAATCCTGAAGGCAGAGTGCTTGGTTCCATGTGAGATGGTGCTCTGGCATGAGCTGAGCCTGTCTGCAGTGGTCGGAACAACTTCCTTCTACTGTTTCCAGATATCGTCATACCATATACTCTTAAGTGCATTATGAACCTCGCGGTTAAATGCTATCTTTGGTTTGGCTTTATCAAAACATGTCGAGTAAGGTGTCATACGAATTGGAATACTAACCCCTCGCCAATTCTGGCGACGGGGTTAGCATTCCACCCTTCTAGAGGGACACGACATGTACAGTGCCTGAAACCCGGGTAAAATCAGACATAGCCTCAGCTCCACAAAATGGATGCTGCCACCACAGACACAAGTCTGCCCTCCTGCTGCTGGGAGTCCTTCCAGCTTGGGAGGTGTGGACAAAGGGTTTCCTGCCAGGGGAGGTGCGTGCACCACCCCAGACAGGCTTTTGTGTATTGGTCAGGTAGGGCTTGAAAGAAACCAGACATGCCTGTGGCTCACAAGGAGCCTCGGTGCATATGCCAGTTCAAACCGGTCCTGGGGCACACCAGTCCCGGGCCTGGGGCGAGCTGGACAAAGGATTGGGGGTGTAACCACCCCCCTTCCTGGTCCCACCCATAGGGAGGGACCTAGCAGGTAGTCCGGCCCCTAGAATCCGAATAAAGGTAGGAGCTGTGTCCTAAGACTTCAGACATCCTGGAATCAACTTGAAACTAAGAAGAAGACGGGAACTTCGACGCTCTGCCGCACAGAGGACTGAAGCCAATCTCCCCTGTGGTCAGGGAGTGACCACCTTGCTAACGCAAGCACCATCCAGCGAATCAACGTCTGCTTTGCCGCCGCCTCCCGCCGGAGCCCGAGCCCAGAGACTGACAAGACCTGGACCTCCAGACCTCTCACCGCCCGATCCACAGTCCCTGCAAAGAGGAGACCCGTGGAGGCACCGAGACACGTGGAGCCAGCCATCTTGAAACGACCACGACAAGCTGACCAGTGCAACAACCGAGGCTCCCTCCAAGTTGTGCTTTGGGTCCTGAGAAGCCCAACCCTCGAGCAGCATCTGCACCAAAGGTGAGCCCTCCAGCATCTCCACGATCTGCGTGGGGCCCTTCTGCATTTTGCCACTCGACGCGCCTAACCGGTTGCTGGCCCGCTGGCTAGTGGCCATCTTGGCGACGAAATCTACGACAAACACCGCTGGTCTGGTTGCTCCAGACTGGCCCTTGCTCCCCTCCAAAGGAGCAGTTCCTCTGACCTCGCTGGTCAGAACCATCAGCTTAAACTCCTTGCCTACAACAATTGCTTTTGCCAAGGCTTGTTTGCTTCGATCAAGTCGCCGACACCGCCGACAGCGAGAGCCTGCGTGGGACAGCTCGTGACTCGACTCCTGGACGTCGTCGACCTTCAGGGACCACGTGGCTGCAGAGTCAAGCTACACCTTCCTTCCTGTTTGCACCCGACATTGCCTGGTACCCACCTGGTGCCACGCTGGTCACTGGCTAGTGACTGTGAACACTGTCCCCTCTGCTTACAGGTCTTCAACATCTCCGATCCACTCTTGGATCCACTGCATCTCTTCCCGACCGACCGCCTGCAGCACTTTTGTCTACAGGCCCCACGGAACAGATAGAAGAAACCCGACGCACTTCGAGGCCTATGCACCCGCTTCCTGTGGGTGAGGTAAAGCTGGCACACCTGTGCCCAAGTGTAGTAATACATCTCTAGTGCCTGTGTTCCAAGTCTTAAGTTCCTAGGTCATCCGGAAGATTCCTTTTGCAGTAACTTTGTACTTTTTACGCACCCATTGAAACCTATGGGAGCACGCGTGTGACTATTTGCTCTGCACACGCCACCCGTGGACCTCCTGGTCACTAACTGAAGTTAGCTCCTTGTAGGCCCAGCGATTCTAGAGGCCCTAGGCCTTTCCCCTTTTCTGTTCGTGGTTCTTATACCACTATTTTAGTATATGGTTCGAGTGGCCACCAGGGCCTATCCATATAAAGTGCAACTTCTGTGTATTCTGTGATAATCTTGTTTGACGATTTGTGCTCCTGTGCTCATAAAGAGACTAGGGGTTACTTTGATAAATAAATACATATATATTTTGAATATATATCTGTGTGGTGTCCTTTCATTGGTATAAAAGGGGGTTACTATTGGTAAAACAGCTTGCTTAACACGCATCACGAGTTTAGCCTCAAAGACTGCTTAGCCTACGCTACCACTAGGGCAGCTAGTCCGAAAAGGTTGACTTACAACCACACCATAAGGGTTGCTTGGCATGGTACAAGGTGATCACTTTAACTAGTGAGCATCATATACCAGGCCAACTTCTCACACTTACTAGCTGACATTGCAAACAGGAGTATGCATGTGGTCATTGCTTCATCCCAACCCACCATGAGATCCTTCTAGTTGGTCCTCGGAGTGAAGATACAATAGTGGGGCACAATTGTGCTTTTCTTCTGTCTTTACACTATACCCAGAGACGCTGGAATTTTGCAAGTTTGGGTCCACAGCATGTTCTGCATTATTATGGGCTTGCTGCATTTGCCATTTAATTTATCCCGAATTTAACAACAAAAAATTGTTCTAACTCAGATGGATCAAATGTTACTAAAAGCATGCTGACACATGTTGCCACACAGCGAAAGGCCCTTGAAAATGTTGCCCAATCACCTTTCTGATGCTTTTTGCTATATTTGGGTGCTAAACTGGTACTAACGAGGGGACACCTTTGCACAGAAGGTGATAACCTATGTAAAGATGGCAAAATAAGGAAGTAATACTATGTTGTTATTTTTTTTAATATAAACAAGCTTTATACGATTTCTATTTAAGAAAATCATAAAAGCACATCATAAAAATAGATGGTTATTCAGATTTAACAAACATCTAATACTAAGTTAATGAAATGTATAGAGTGGACGTACCACCCAAAGTTTTCACTAAGCTAATAGCATGTGAGAGTCTGAGATACAGGAGGTCTATCAGATCCACTAATAAGATCAGGACGGAGCAAATCAGATAAGGGGTGCATAAAATGTGGCCCATTACGCTGCACAATTTGCTTTTTTTCTGAATAATTTAGTCAGCACTTACCCATAACTTTTTTTTAAACTTTCTTTTCCGTTTTCTTCATTACAAAAAAGGTACACATGCATGTTCATACATCATTCCGTAGTCGTAGATTGTCTCATCATTCTAAATTAGCGTCTTATGCATTACACAAATATATTTGAACAGTCACCAGGTAGTAAAACCAATGGGATTAATAATCGCTTGTCACATTAGGGTCTTTTTGAACCAACCCCTCTCTCAATTGTAAAAAAGTTCAGCAAATACACTCCGTCTTCCCAAAAAACCAACATGCATCTCGGTTTGGCGTACTTACAGTTATACATAAAAAATCATTCCAAATGGTAAGACGGAATCACCCCACTCCCTCCGGGACAATGCCACGTTCCAGCTGGGTCTCGGATCCCTGTCTAAGGACATCAACGTATGACTTGTAGGGTCCCCAGATGTCTTTGGGGCTGGACGTACTGGGCATCAAACTTGCATAGAGCTCATTATTTACATTGCAATAGGCGAGACTGTGTAGCCAGCTCTGGACATTTGGGGCAGTTTATCGCCCCCAGTCCAGGGCCACTTCTCGCTTCACTAATAAAAGACCCAGTAAATCAACCTTACAGATTTTTGGGGGGAAGTTTACTGTGTATCCCAGCAGGGCTACTTCTGGAATTGGGGTCAGAGGGATGTTCAACATCTGACCTAAGGTGTGGTGTACATGCTCCCAGTAGTCATGTAAGTTCGGGCATGTCCAAGTGAGGTGTGCGAAGTCCGCATGTGGTGCGCAAAATTTGCGACAGTTGTGTGGCTTGGATGGGTCTATTTTGTGTGCCAGTGCTGGAGTAAAATAGATGCGACGTATAAATTTAAAATGTAGGAGTTTGTGACTGCTGTTCAGTGAGACGTCTTGCGTGACCGAATAGCAGTGTGCCCATTGCTCATCGGTGATTGGAATTCCCAGGTCTTTTCCCCATGCGCTGCAAATTTTGCTGCCCTGTACAGATTTCAGTGAGGCACATGCTTTGTAAAGCTTTAAAATCAGGTGCGTGCTGTTTGCATTTTCTATGACCAGTGTTAGAGGGGGAAACGAGACTGGCTCCAGTGGGAATGTCAGGAAAGTGGAACGTAATGCGGAGTGGATGCGGCCCAGGACGAATTTGTCCATGATGCTACTAGAGTTAAAGCGTGCATCTTCTGTGGGGGAGAAAATGTGGCCGTGCGGGTACAAATCCCCCAGTCTTGTTAGATCAAATTTCGTATAACCTCTCCGTTCCAGTGATCCGGCATAATTTATGCCATGCCCAGCTCGTTGAGGAGACGGTCTGAATGTCGAGTGGGTCTCTGGGGAAGCCCGTGGGTAAGACCATCGAGAGGCGTTCAGGTAGCACCAGGTCTGCCTCAGGTCTCAAAAAGGGGATCCGGGCATCAGGATGATACCAGGTGTATGTAAAGCTACTTTGTGCCACCAAATAGTAGAGCTGGAAACCCGGTACATTATAACACCCTCTCTCATATCGTAATGTAAGGACAGCCCATCAGACCCGTGCCTGTTTACCGCCCCATACCAGACGGCTCAGAAGGGAACAAAGTGTACTAAAAAAGTGTTTGGTGAGAGGAATCGGTATCTTGTTAAAAAATATAAAAATTTAGGGAGGACTATCATCTTTATGATTGCTACTCGTCCAGCTAATGACAAGGGGAGTTTTAGCCATTTCTCTATTTGAGTGGTAAGCGTGTCCACTGCCCGTCCATAATTAAGACTGAATATTTGGGCTGTGTCTAGATGAACGTGAATACCTAAGTATTTAACCAACTCTGTGCTGCTTGTCAATGGAAATATGACTGATTTGTGCCAGTTTATGCCCAGTCCTGAGAAATGGCCAAATCTAATAATTTCTCTAATCAATTTGTTTAAGTTATCTTTGGGGTGTCTAACATAGAGTATCGTGTCGTTGGCATACAACGATCCCAGTAGGGGACCGGTATTAAATTGTAACTCCCTGTGTAGATACCATTATTGGAAGTGATGTATGAGGGGGTCTATGGCCAGAATGAACAATAAAGGGAACAGTGAGCAGCCCTGCCTAGTTCTGCATGTTAATCGAAAGGGACTGGAGAGTGTGCCATTCAAACGCAGTCGGGCAGTCGGTTTATTATACAAGAGGGCTGTTGTGGCAATGAAGCCCATGCCCATGCGGCACATGACCGAGAGAAAAAAGGACCAATCCAGGGAATCAAAAGTTTTTCTGTGTCCAACAGAATGGCTGCAGCCGGAGTGTCGGGGTCAATCCTATGAATGACCGAGAACAACATGCGCAGATTCAGGGAGGTGGAGCGATGAGGCACAAAACTGGATTGAGCTGAGGAAATTATAAATTCCATTAATTGGGACAGTCTATTGGAGATGACTTTCGCTAATATTTTATAATCTAATAGAGGGACAGTGGTTGATAGGAGCCATATTGCGAAGGGTCTTTGCCCAGTTTGGGGAGAAGGATTATGACTGCCTCACGCAGGGTAGGTGGAAGAATCTGCTTTTCTAGAGCCTCTGCATAGACTTCAATAAGTTTAGGAGGCAATATATCTTTATATGTTTTGTAGAACTCTCCCGTGAATCCATCTAACCCAGGCGCTGAGGAGCCCCGAATGGTGTATATGGCGAGAAGCACATCTGCAACAGAAATGGGTTCAGCTAAAAAGTCTTGCATATATTTTTCAAGATATACTAATGCAGTTTCATCTAGGTAGCTCTCCTGTGTCTCATTAGTATCTCCAAGAGTAGATGAATATAAATTGGACAAGAAGCCAGGAAGCTGCTCCAAATGTCTTTTGTGGTGGTGTAGGTGTGTGAGTCGGAAGCCTGCAATTCAGTAATGTATGTTTTGTGGTAAAGTGGTCGCAATAGTCGAGCAAGGACTCTTCCAGGCCTTTCACCTTCTCCGTAACGTCTAGCTATCTGGTATTTCCCTAGGAATAAAATTTCCCTGTCAGCAGTGTCTCTGTAATCCTCTAGCAGCACCAATCGTCTCTTTTCATATGTGAATGTTGTTTGATGTGTAGAAGCCTCATTATAGTGCTTTTAGGTCTCGCTCAAGTCGTGCCAGTGTGTTACGTAGATCTCTGAGGACACCAGCGTGTTTAGCAATGCATGTACCCCTAAGAATCGCTTTAAAGCCCTCCCACAGAACCGCCCATGAGTCTACTGAGCCAGTGTTTATAGTGAAGTAGTCTTCAATAGCCTAGTGTATCTCAGCCTTGAAACCTTCATCTTGTAGGGCACGGTTGGGAAACCGCCATTGTCGCTCGAAACCCTCTGGGCGGGGATCTGTAAATGCAGTTTAACTGGGGAGTGATCCGAATAGGTCCTGGGGCATGTCTCAACCAGCGAGCACCAGCCATAAATATCAGGCGAGATCCGCCAGATGTCGATCCTCGTCCATGTGTTGTATTGGCCTGAGTAGTGCGTGTATTCTGTAGTGTTGGGGTTACGTTTCCGCCAAACATCCAATAGGGTGAACCGGTCACAGAGCTCTTGAAGTGCATGGCGGGTCCGGGGTTTAGAGTCCTGTGCCACAGAAGTACTGTCCGCGACAGGGTGGGGCAATAGGTTGAAATCCCTGCCAACTATCAGAGTCTGCGGATCCAGCTTATCAAGTTGTGATGACAAGCATGAAAAAATTCTGGGGCATCCGCATTGGAGGCGTATATGCACAATAGTGTAACCTTCCTACCAAAGAGGGTCCCGGATACTGCCAGATATCTTCCCTCGGAATCTTGGAGAAGGGAACTGAGGCAGAATGGAACCCTGTTGTGTATTAAAATGGCTGTCCCCCTGGCGTAGTTAGTGTAGTTTGCGAAATATCTATTTGTGCCCCAGCTTGCCCCAAAGTGTGCCTTGTCAGTCTTGGGGAGGTGCGTCTCCTGTAAGTAGGCAATGTCCACTTTGTGTCTTAGTAAATAGTGTATGACCTGCCTACGTTTCCGAGTATTATTCAAGCCCCTCACATTCCATGAGAGTAGGGTGAGGCTCGATGGACCCTCTACATTACCGAACTTGGCCATCTAGCTGGTGTAGCATTTCCAATATAGCAGACAATCGACTATGAACAACAGTGATCAATCTTGAATGATTTGACTGTACGAAGAAAAATTGACTTACAAATGAAATTACCCTCCCACCGCCCCACACCCAGCCAGACCCCATCCGGGGTAGGGCCACACCCCAAATGATAGTGAACGTGAAGTACCAAATTGCTTTGCACTGAAATGACGTTCCCAAAAAACAGTACCCCAAAGTGAACCAAACCATACACAAAGGATACACCATGGGGGGCAGCAACGCCCCAGCAAGTCTCCAGCTAACTGCAATATCAATATAGAATTACATAACGTGTTCCTGTCAAAGTTAAACATGAGTACATGGAATATGAAGTAGTCAGATCATGCCGTGCCAGCACTTGAAAACAGTTCCGCACTTGCATCTGAGCCGCTGTGTGGGGGAGAAGAGCTGGATCCTGCTCTGACTGAGGGGTTGTTCTTTTGTTTGTAGACTCGACAGAACTCCTGCGCCTCCATCGGGTTATCGAAGATGTGGGCCCTGCCATCCACATACATCTTCAGCCTAGCTGGATACAGCATACCATAGCGCAGTCCCAGGTTTCTCAGGGCGGTTTTGATGCAGTTGAATTTCCGCCTAGCCTCCTGAACCATGGCAGTGAAGTCTGGATAAAAGGACAGTTGGAGCCTTGCCAGTCTACATCTCCATTTTCTCTCGCCAGGCGGAGTATTGTGTCTCTGTCTCGGAAGCTCATGACGCGTGCTACAATATGTCTAGGAGGGAGACCGGGGTTGGGACGAGGGCCCAGTGATCTGTGCGCCCTCTCTATGACAAAGCCTGGAGTGAATGCCTCTTTTCCAAATAATCTTAACAGCAGAGTCTCAACAAACATATCCATGCGGCCAGTGGGAGTCGTCTCGGGAACGCCAAGAATGCGTATGTTATTTTGGGGACTGCGTGCTTCCAAGTCCTCAATTTTGATGGCTACCTCTTTCAAAATGCGTTCCACGCACTCTAGACGTTTGGCGGATTGAGCAGGTGTTTCCAGGGTGGACGGCCTCTCCCGCCTCGGCGTGCGATATGTCAAGTGGCTGCAACAGGCCCCTTAGGGAGGAATCAGGAGGCCAATTGGTCAGCTTGTGGGGGGCGCTGCGGGCGGGGAGCGGGGTAAAAAACACCACCCTGATTGCGTGCGCAAGTAAGAAAGGAGGGATCGCCGCAATCCCGCTGTTCGTGCCCAAGCTACCGCGATTGCTGATGGAGGGCCGGCACCTACACGCATCGGGGGGGCACAGGCAATGTTGTGTGAAGGTGGTGAGACAGGGGTGAGGCCCTGGTCTGTGCTCACCTCACAAGGCGCAAGATCTGGGACTCCATTCAGAAGCAATACCTGGGCCCCCACATGGGTCGACTCCTAGTGGAAGGGAGGACATAACATGTTGGCCCGTGGCGTCGTCCGCATGCGGTAAACCAGGGCAAAAGGACTGGAGTCATTTAGTCAGCGCCGTCCTCTGCAGTGTCTCGTGAGGCGCACCACTCCTCAAACCCTCAGAAGTAACCTTCTCGCTTGCCTCCAAATGCGCAGCAAGGGCAGGATAACTCCCTGGGCTGGCAGTTGTGAGGCGCGCGGCGTTGCGATATGCGCCCCTACCTCCCGCAGGCCCTGTGAAGGAGATTGAAGTTCACCGCTCCGCTTGTGCCGATAGATATCTCAGCAATCAGCAGTAGTTCAGAGGGGCTGCAGGCAATCAGTGCTGGGGGGGTGCAGCGGCTCTCACCAGTGTCTTGTATGGACGGGGCCATGCCGGGCGGATTAGGCCACACGCATTGGAATAAGGGCTGGGAGATGAGCCCGCGGCAGAAGGACAGCGCCACAGGGCCCACACTTTGTTGTTGCGGACGTTCTCGGGCATCCAGCATCCCCGTTCCTGCACAAGAGGGTTCGGCGTCGCTTCAGTTGGCAGTCACATCGCACTCGCTTTGCGATGTCGGCGCTGGCCTCAGGATCATGCCATTAAGCTGGAGGGCCTGACGGAACTTCAGAGCCAGGCGGCCATTTTAGTAGACGGCTTGGCCACGCCCCCCACTTCCCCATAACTTGGTTTTCCCCTGCTGCATAATTCCAGTGGTCCTGACTATACCTCACCATGCCAACCTATTTAACTCACAAGTTTATTTTTACCATTTGTTTATTTACTTTTTCAGCTAAATAAACTACTGACATTGTGGGCCTGATTAACGAAAGTAAACGTACACTTTTGTGTAAGTTTACAATTGTTGGGTATTCACAAAGGGATTTACAAGTCGTATCTTTACAAGGACTGTATCTTTTTAATTGCTGAGACTCTTCACTTGGAAAGATACTACTCATAAATCCCTTTGTGAATACCAAACAATCGTAAACTTACAAAAAGTGTAAGCTTACCTTTGTGAATCAGGCCTAGAGTCACCAAACCTTGACCATGGGCTCATCTTCCTTCCTGCCTTAACAAAGTGACCCAGGTACCTATTACGAGCATCCTAGTGAAAAAGTCATGGTAATACTGATACCACTTGATGCTGCTGCACCTCTACTGGGACATTACCAAATTTAATGTCTTGAATGGGAAATAACATGCTAAAATCAGTGTAACCCCACCTGTTTCCTCATAATTTTCTCAAATGTGAGCCTGTTTTTACTGGTATATATTGCATATATATCAAAGTCACATCATCACCAAAACACATTCTCTAAACTGCCTACCAACAAATGTTCAATCACTTTCTAAAAACAAGCATCACATCTATGACCTTCTCTGTGACACACAACCTGACTTCCTATTCATAACTGAATCATGGTTGGAAGATGACTTGGCTTCTGTGTTGTATGAAGCCGTTCCTCTAGGCTATAAAACTATCACACAAAATTGTACAGGGAAAAGAGGAGGCGGCCTAGCTGTTGGATTCAAGCAAACATTAAATATCACTAAGCTTGACAACGTCTTCATACAAGGTTGTGAGGCCCTCTTCACCAGATGCAACCCTACACCAACTTCCTCCTGTAACTTCTTACTCCCGTACAGACCTCCACCTAGCAATGCAACATTCCCAGACACACTTCTAGACACAGTTTCAAACCTAATAACACTACACACCAACCTAAGTATTCTTGGTGACCTAAACATTTTTTTTGACAAATCCAATATGCCCCATCTGAAAACAATCATCACTGGCCTAGAGGCACTGAACCCACATCAGATTGTCCACAAACCCACACACATTGCTGGATGCATCCTAAATGCCATTTTTGCAAATAAGGAAGTAGATACCTAAAACAACCTTACATGCATCCACTTACCGAACGTGGAACAAACTTAATTTTGAACACTTAGAAAAATACCACTAAGGCACAATCATTTCTGTTAAAAAACTATGAGTGACTTCAGGAAGCTTATGATATCCAACCGCACTAAGAACAACAAAACAGGACAAAAGAAAACAGGCACCTTGGAGAAATACAGACCTCAAAGAGATAAACCTGCAAACTAGTAAGCTGCAGCGCACCTGGCTCAAAACAAACACCAATCAAGACAAAGTTCAGCCCCAGAAACTTAACAGATTATACAAGTCAGCAATCAAAAAAGCTATAAAAAAAAGATACTTTTCAGACAGAATTCAAAATGCTAAATATGCAAATAAACAATTCTATAAAATTCACACCGAATTTTCTAAACCAAATTGCCTACAAGAAACTCATCCCATTTCTCAAGAATTCACAGAAAAACTGGCAAATCATAACACAACCAAAGAAGACATGTTGGACTCCTATTTAAAACAAAGGAAAACCACCCACATCAAACCTTTTCCAAAATACTCCTCCAAGAGTAGGCCAACCCAGCCTTTGCCTTCCTTCCAACAAATATCACACAATGAATTTATGGATTGGTCGAAGCAAGCAGGCCTGCTGGCATCCCATCTGACCCAAGCCCACCACAAACGTTCAAGAAAATGTTTCTAACTACCTCTGTTGCCAAACCAATAAGAAGAATCATCAACAATTACTTAACTACGTGAACATTTCCAGAAGACCTACAAAAGTCATAAATTCGCCCATTACTAAAGAAAACAAACCTGGACCCGCTTAACCCCAAAACCTACAGACCAATTACAAATAGACCCTTCCTAGGCAAACCGATAGAAAGAGCGGCATTCGCCCTGATGTCACAATTCATTGAAGATAATTCCATACTTTCAGACTTCCAAACAGGATTCCGCCCAGGAAGAGGCACAGAATAGCCCTCATTGCCATTTGGGATGACTTCCAGAACACAGTTGACCCGAACGGGATTGCTGCACTACTTCTCTTGGAACTCTCAGCTGCCTTTGACACAGCTGACCATGACACTCTAAGACTATACAAAGCCGTCAGCGAGGGGCTGCCCTCGACTGGATCACATCTTACCTTCAAAACAGAACAAATGCCATTTATAACCCCCTTTCTCTTGCAAACCAAACTTCACAAAAGCAGGGGTCTCTCAAAGCTCTATCATCTCACCCATGCTTTTCAACATCTACATGAAATCATTACCGGCACTGATCAATGAATTTCACCTCACATGCTATAAGTAGACAGATGACACACAAATACTCCTTAAACTGGAAAGCCCTAAAAACATTGGAAACTCACAAACATTCATTTGCGTCAGAGCCATTGATCAGTGGATGATATGGAGCCATCTCAAATTGAATGCTTCCAAAATAAACATACACACATGTGGCAACTGGAAAAATTATGACCCACTCGCCGCCTGGCCTGACGATAAGGGACACTGCCTAAAGTATCTAAGGAAGTAAGCAACCTCAGAATTACCATGGGCTCCAAACTATCAATGAATACCCAAGTGGACAAACTAGCAAGATAAAACTTTATTACTATAAAATCTCTATGATGCATTTTCCCGGCTACTATCGAACTTGTACTGTCTAAACTTGATTACGCCAATAGCCTCTACCACAGATCATCTTTAACAACTATTAAAAGACTACAACTGATTCAGAACTCTGCTGCCAGACTATACCTACATGTAAATCCACAATCCATAATCTCCTCAGCCTTGAAGGCCCTACATTGGTTATGAGTTGCCAGAAGATCCACATTCAAGTTGCTTTGTAGAACCCACAAAGCGAAACATGGAACAGGGCTGCTCTTCATCAGGAATAAATTCACCAAATACATTCAACAAAGGAACCTCCACTCTAGATTGGCACCTTGCCTCAAAATTCCACCATACAAGATAAAACCATAGGTTGCACATCCTTCTCTGGTCAAGCAGCCAAACTATGGCACTCTTTACCCCAAACATAAGATCCACAGATAACTATTGTGGGACCGATTCACAAAGGTAAACTTAGACGTTTGGCCTAAACTTAGACCAAATGTCTAAGTTACTATGTTGGGAATTCACGAAGGGCTTTACGAGTAATATCTTTATGTACGCATGCAAAAATGCTCTTTGTGACTCTCTAAAGTCATAAGTGTAGATGTTTAGTATAAGTTTAAATCAAACTTCGAAGTTTACAGGTCCCTTCTCTTCAGAAGGCTACTCAGAGTTGTCTCTTCCCCACATAACCACATACTCAAAAACAAATGTACAGCATATCCCTGCGTATATGAGCATTCATTTGGATTATATGTATGTATATAGATATGTGTATTCCTGTGTATAAATGTGTTCAATAATTATGTTTATAATTATGTTTATAAATGTATAGATAGTCGTTAGGTCTGTTTAACAAATATACATATTACCTATGGTTATATTAGTCTATGTTTAACTTGAATATAGGTTACTGCATAACTAAGTACATTTTTATTACAACTATTTTATCATATATATATATATATATATATATATTATCTACTGGCGGTCGTCAGTAGATAGTTATAGTTAGGACCGAGTTCCCATAGGAAATCTGAAAATTCTATTTTGAATAACTTTGGCGCCGGTTGACTTATCTTCGTGAAATTTTCAAAACTAATGGGGCGCTCCGCTCAGCTCCTACCCTGAAAGTCTCGGGGTGATTCGTCAAGCGGGGGCAGAGAAAAAAGGGGGGTCCCAAAACGTGTTTTCCCCATGCATTTTCCCATAGGACCTTTAGTTGAAGGTACAGCCCGAACGGCTGAACAGAATTACTTGAAATTTGGCAAAGAAGTAGTCCTCAGGTCAGGCATGTGCCTTTTCCATATATGGTGTCAATCTGTTCAGTAGTTCCTGAGAAAATTGCAGTTAAATGTACATAAATATCTATATGCGCGCACCGTGCGCGCACGTAGTTCGCACGAGGCGTGCACCAAATGTCCGCGAGCGTAATTCTGATTGGTGGTTAGATGTCGGTCAACATTCCAATCGGTCAAAATCAGGAAGTGTCGGACGCCATTTTGTGTGTGACAGTGAAAAAGAAAGGTGGAGAACGTGAAAAGGGGGCAGGGTAGAGAGTTCCTGACCCCCTAGCCTTTGGCAGGGGGTCACTGAAGGACCCCGAAGGGTGAAAAGAACATTTTTTTTTTTTTTAAATCGCGGGGTGCGCGCACGGTGCGCGCACCCCCCAGCCGCCATTTTGAGTTTTAGAGGCAGAAGAGAGCTAAAAACACAAGTGGAGAACTTGAAAAGGGGGCAGGGTAGAGAGTCCCTGACCCCCTAGGCCTTCTCAGGGGGACCATGAAAGACCCCTAAGGTCCCCCCCCCCAAAAAAAATTGTTATAAATATTGCGCGGTGCACGCACGGTGCGCGCACGGTGCGCGCACGGCGGCAACAAATTCATTACAAAAATAGAATTAAAAATCAAGTATAAGTGTTTAGATGTTGGTTGGCTCTAAAAAGAGCCGTTGTGTTCATTGAGTGTTTTTTTGTACCTACAAGTAAGTACCGATGCAGAGTCTAAAGTTCAAGAGGAAGACTCTGTTCCCTTCATCTGTGAAATGAACACCGTCTCCTCTATAAATGCCTTGCATGTTGTAACGCAAGTTGTTGTGGTATATAGAACCCAAACCATAGTCTCTGAGGAAAGCAGAAACAGACTTATTGACGTGCTTTTTTGCTTTCTCAAACTGCAGACAATATTGGTTGGACCAGTTCCACTTTTGCCTTTGGCATATATTACAATATACAAAGGTAGTTTGTGGAAAAAGTGACATCAATTGCACAAAGGTGTCCTTAGCAAGCATTTCAAGACCTACCCCAGTTAAAGTGCCCAGGTCATTTCCACCACAGTGCACAATTATAAGGTCAGGCTGTGGGAGATGTAGAAAGGATTTCACGAAAGGCATTAATTGGTGCCACTTTAACCCTCTCTGACCAATCCATTTAATGTCTACATTTGGCAAAGCAAGGTCTTTCACAATACCTCTTTTTTCTGCATACTTTTCACTCCAGTAGACATAGCTATGACCTACAATCCACACTGTGAACATCTTTCAAGATGATCTGGATGCACTCAGAAGGTGTCTTTCAGTAGAATGGCAATATGAAAAGAAAGAGTTGTAAAATGGAGGCTTACATACTTTTTTTTAATAAAAAGAACTCATTGGCTGTTTCAGACCATTCAACACTAAAAACTAGGCTGTATGTTTACATTTTTAAAAGCATGTTTTGTATTGGTTCAGAACAATGTGTTCCCACAGAAGATTACTTTGAATATGCTGTTAGGTTTGAAAAGTCAAGCACTCTTGCTCTTTGGATTAGAAACATTGTGTGCTGAACTTCTGACCTCTCTGCTCACACCAGTGTTCCATGATCTGTTGCTATGGTAGCAGGCAGAAGTCATGTTGGGGGTAGGAATCAGTTGGAAAGGGTTGAAATTTGCAACCAATAGAAATGTGTGTTTCCATTTAAAAAAATGTGGAAAGCAATGCGATTTGAAGTTACCATGTATATGTGTGAAAAAAGAGAGGGACATTTTGCCATTTAGTGGTTCTGGTGAGAGGAGTACAGCTCAGAGATTCTGGCACTGATAATCTGCTGTGTGAGTGGCACATTTCTTTATCAACTAACTACTTTTAAAGGTGAGTTATATGAATTTGAGAGGGGATGTATGTGGTGTATTTTGATATAAATAATAGAAATTTGTTTCTTCTTTTAAAGTTGTGTTTTACATTTGATGTTTTGGAAGATATTTAACTGCCTTGAACTTGTAAGATATTATGGAGTATGTCTCACCATAAGTTAAGGTGTGCTGGTATCACCCAGGAATACTCTTTTGTGCCTAGAATCACATCATGAATCTGTGTGCACACAGGAATTGTTGTCAGAGATTTAATTTGTGTTGCTCTTGTTCTGTAAGACTTGCACTCGTAGGAAAGGGGCAGCTTGTTTTCTTGAACTGTGATGGTTAGCATTCAGCAGAAATCCCTATCTCACAGATGAGAGGCAAATGCTAACACATTTGAAAACAACAGGGTAGATTTTCCTTCCACTCCTGCAATGGGTGAGGTAGTTCCTACATGTTCAAAACTCCAATTAACCCTTACCACAGGTGATCTTACATACATCTCTGCAGTCTTCATGCAGTTGTGCAAGCGTCCATGCAGATCTCTCTTGCACCTGACAATACACAGTCTCCAGAAACACACTCTTAGCACACAGGCAGCTGTTTCTCCTGCACTCCCATGCTTACTATTCAGCACTGTGTGGTATTTCAGATAGCAGTGTGTAACGCTAACACATTCAACATCACCAAGGCTCATTTCCTTTGCTCTAGTCTAATCACTCACCCAGGTTCCACATGCGCATGGTCTCAAGTAGCTGTTAGGACATGTGCTCTTTTCTGCCTCTCTAAACTATAAGGAAAATGTGTCAGGCTGTTACAGTAATTATCACTTGCTCTACCACAGTAGTAAATGTGCTTTGAAATTGCCAATCAAATATCGTTTTCTGCCTAGAATCACACCATGAGTCTGTGTGCACACAGGAATTGTTGTCAGAGATTTAATTTGTGTTGCTCTTGTTCGGTAAGACTTGCACTCGTAGGAAAGGGGCAGCTTGTTTTCTTGAACTGTGATGGTTAGCATTCAGCAGATATCACCATATCACAGATGAGAGGTAAATGCTAACACATTTGAAAACAACAGGGTAGATTTTCCTTCCACTCCTGCAATGGGTGAGGTAGTTCCTACATGTTCAAAACTCCAATTAACCCTTATCACAGGTGATCTTACATACATCTCTGCAGTCTTCATGCAGTTGTGCAAGCGTCCATGCAGATCTCTCTTGCACCTGACAATACACAGTCTCCAGAAACACACTCAGCACACAGGCAGCTGCTTCTCCTGCACTCCCATGCTTTCTATTCAGCACTGTGTGGTATTTCAGATAGCAGTGTGTAACGCTAACACATTCAACATCACCAAGGCTCATTTCCTTTGCTCTAGTCTAATCACTCACCCAGATTCCACATGCTCATGTTCTCAAGTAGCTGTTAGGACATGTGCTCTTTTCTGCCTCTCTAAACTATAAGGAAAATGTGTCAGGCTGTTACAGTAATTATCACTTGCTCTACCACAGTAGTACATGTGCTTTGAAATTGCCAATCAAATATCGTTTTCTGCCTAGAATCACACCATGAGTCTGTGTGCACACAGGAATTGTTGTCAGAGATTTAATTCGTGTTGCTCTTGTTCTGTAAGACTTGCACTCGTAGGAAAGGGGCAGCTCATATGATAGGATTTGAAAAGCTCAAAAAAAATATAGTAATATATTTAAATTACATAAAGGTATTTTTTTTTAGTTTCCTTTAGGTATTGCTGAACAACACTGAAATAAATTAAACATGCCTATAAAATCAAGAGAGAGAAAAGAACAGCAAAAACATCTATATTTGAAGACAACCGGACAACAGAAATTAGTTGAAGAACCTCATGTTGGAAACAAGAAAAAGTCTTCTGGTAAGCAGACTAAGGATTTTTTTTAAAATATCCTCAAACATAGAAAAAATGTACAAAGTATATCCACTGCAAATAATGTTTCAAGAAGAAAACAACAAGACAATAGAAAGAAAATACTAAATGCTAATGTACAATCAGAAGCAAGAAAGAATGACTTAAAAAGAAAAACAGAATTTCAAAACATTCGTAAAAAAATGTTTGAGAGAAGAGTGGTGTTCAAATTGCTAAAGGATGTGAAAAAATATAGGAAGAGAGCAATATTTTATAAGAAAAAGAAACATATTGAATCAATTGTTGCAAAGGCTTTGGAATTAAAAAGAAAACTATTCATTTTAATTTTGAACAGGATCCGTACATTAGATAAAATAGTCAATGTAATGAAGTAAAAAAGCAAAAGGAAAAGAGTAGTGAAAAAAAATAACTTTTGTAATGTGTTCTTAGGAGAATGGAAGCATAGTTCAAGTACTGAACCATTTTTTAATGAAGAGAGTTATCTTCAAAGTAATAGTTTGCTGCATGCAGTTGACACCAGTGGTCGAAGTTATGAAGTTAAAGATGGTTGTGTAATGGAAAAGGAGAAAATGGTTCCAAGAAATGAGGAAGAAGTGTTAGCTGATGAGGTTATGGGGAAACGTCCTAAAGCCCCAGTGTACACTTGGAATTGTAGTAGTATTTGTACTGTACGACAAGAATCTATTGATAAATTACGTGACTTTCTAAGAGAATATAGTAAAAAAAGTGTTAAACAGAAGATTAAGGTGCTTCAAAGACTAGATCCATGCAGAGTGAGAAAGAATACTGGTTTGCAAGGACATTCTCTGGCTTGTCTTTCTAGGAAAGTTTGTCAAAGTGTTTTTCACCATTTTAGGATGCTGGCAGTACATCATACTGAAATGAGAAAGTTTGTGAGAAGATTGTATTTGGCTAAAAGTCCAGCACTAAAGTTAAATGAGTTGAATAGTGCTCTGTTGCGTGGATCTGTATCAGATGTAGAGAAGGTTACTGATGATATTCAGTTTTGTTACTTTGGTCCAGAACAAGAAAGTGCAGGAAATGACGCAGTTATTGAAGAAAATGTGGAAGAGAATGTAGAACTCACTGTTAGTAAAAATTTTGAAGATCAAATGACAAAATGTACTATCATCTCTAATGAAAGACCAAATATTACTTGTATTTGTTGCCGGAGAAGCCATTATAAAACTCAAACAAGGAATGTTGATCTCTATAAAAAAAAGTGAAAAAGAAAATAATTATGAGTGGAAGGATTTTGCTACATATTTGTTTCTGGAAAATTGTTTTGATTTGGGTGAAGATCAGCGTATTTGTAAATACTGTTATAACAAGTTAGAAGAAAATAATATGCCAGCTAGATCTCTACATAATAACTTAGAATTGGTTGATATTCCTGCAGAACTTAGTGATTTAAATACGTATGAGTCTATACTCATTCAATGTGTCCATCCGTTTCAGACTATAGTTCGTATGGAGCCCAAAACAGGTAAATTACCTCCTTCAGATTTACAAAGAGGTTTAAAAGGAAGAGTTGTCTATTTGCCATTAGATTTGAAAAAAAATATTGAAACAATTGATGCAGATAGTTTGGAAACTGAACCATTAGTTATTCTAGTTAATGGTGTGCCTACAAAGAATAAGAAAATTTGGCAGGAGCTAGTAGATGTACGAAAAGTACAAAGAGCAAATTTATATTTGAAAAGAAATAATAAGTACTAAGAATCAATTTATATGAATGAAGATGAATAAGTTTTACTAGCAGACACAGGAATACCAACTGGGCAAATTGAAAAAGTGGATAAGTCAAAAGAAGAAGAAATTTATGAACATTTCAGCATGGGAAACATTGTTTACATCGCATTCAGTACACCGCGATGCTGTTACATCGCGGTCGTTACAACGAACGCGATGTAACCACGCGATGCCATTACAACGCAAGTCTTTACATCGATTTGCGCTAGATGGCGTGCTAACATTACAAATAGTGTAGTTTACTATCCCAACACCTTCCCTACTGTTAAGTGGACTGGAGTTGGAATAGTAAATTACGCTTTTCTAATGTTAGCACGCCATCTAGCGCAAGTCGATGTAAAGACTTGCGTTGTAATGGCATAGCGTAGTAACTTCGCAGTCGTTGTAACGAATGCGATGTAACTGCACGCATTGTTACGTCATACATCCTTTCAGCATACATCCTCTTCATTCTAAAGAAGTTATGGGAAACACTATTGATCTATTTCAGATGAAAAAAGCAAAAGGAACTCCCGTGAGTGTATGGGAGGAGAGCTTGGAAGCTCGTTGTTTTCCCCAGCTGTTTCCTACAGGAAAAGGTGGACGATATGATGAACGTCCAGTACAGATTCCTGCTTCTGAGTATCGGACTACAAGATTATATGCAGAAGATCCAAGATTTCGTCAAAGTATTCCTTATTTGTTCCATCTTTTGTTTGAAAGTGACTTGTCTGCACTATCTTATGCAGTAAATCACATTTTAAAAACTGAAGTACATCTACATAATGTGTCTGCAAAGGATTTTATGAACAAAGTGCAACAGCGTAATGATCATTTGGAATCTCACTTGAGTAATCTGATGGCTTGTCAGCGTGGAACTAATGAATATTGGTACCGACGCCATGGAGAATTGAAATGTATGTTACGGAATTTAGGAACTCCTACATGGTTCCTTACCCTAAGCTGGGGGGACATTACGAAGCAGCTTACCTGGCTGAAGGACGCTCCGCTGCGCACTCTGCATCACCCGGGGGCCCGAGGACGCTGAGATCTTCATCTGGGCCGCCATTGACCGCGCTGGACGCCGTGTAGGGGACTACAGCCCCCAGAGTCCCTAGCGGCATTTCCCGCTTCCGCTTCCCTGCGCGCCCTGAGGCGCTTAAAACTGTGAGGCTCCCTCGGTGGAGCGGGGGACATTGCGAAGCAGCTTACCTGGCTGAAGGACGCTCCGCTGCGCACTCTGCATCACCCGGGGGCCCGAGGACGCTGAGATCTTCATCTGGGCCGCCATTGACCGCGCTGGACGCCGTGTAGGGGACTACAGCCCCCAGAGTCCCTAGCGGCATTTCCCGCTTCCGCTTCCCTGCGCGCCCTGAGGCGCTTAAAACTGTGAGGCTCCCTCGGTGGAGCGGGGGACATTGCGAAGCAGCTTACCTGGCTGAAGGACGCTCCGCTGCGCACTCTGCATCACCCGGGGGCCCGAGGACGCTGAGATCTTCATCTGGGCCGCCATTGACCGCGCTGGACGCCGTGTAGGGGACTACAGCCCCCAGAGTCCCTAGCGGCATTTCCCGCTTCCGCTTCCCTGCGCGCCCTGAGGCGCTTAAAACTGTGAGGCTCCCTCGGTGGAGCGGGGGACATTGCGAAGCAGCTTACCTGGCTGAAGGACGCTCCGCTGCGCACTCTGCATCACCCGGGGGCCCGAGGACGCTGAGATCTTCATCTGGGCCGCCATTGACCGCACTGGACGCCGTGTAGGGGACTACAGCCCCCAGAGTCCCTAGCGGCATTTCCCGCTTCCGCTTCCCTGCGCACCCTGAGGCGCTTAAAACTGTGAGGCTCCCTCGGTGGAGCGGGGGACATTGCGAAGCAGCTTACCTGGCTGAAGGACGCTCCGCTGCGCACTCTGCATCACCCGGGGGCCCGAGGACGCTGAGATCTTCATCTGGGCCGCCATTGACTGCGCTGGACGCCGTGTAGGGGACTACAGCCCCCAGAGTCCCTAGCGGCATTTCCCGCTTCCGCTTCCCTGCGCGCCCTGAGGCGCTTAAAACTGTGAGGCTCCCTCGGTGGAGCGGGGGACATTGCGAAGCAGCTTACCTGGCTGAAGGACGCTCCGCTGCGCACTCTGCATCACCCGGGGGCCCGAGGACGCTGAGATCTTCATCTGGGCCGCCATTGACCGCGCTGGACGCCGTGTAGGGGACTACAGCCCCCAGAGTCCCTAGCGGCATTTCCCGCTTCCGCTTCCCTGCGCGCCCTGAGGCGCTTAAAACTGTGAGGCTCCGTCCGCGTCGCGGGACGCGCGCGGGCGGCGCCGGGCTAAGCCCGAGCAAAGGGCGGGCCCTCTGTGGCCCTCAGAGGCCTGAGGAGACTGGACTGGGCCAGGGACGCTGGTTCCGTATATAGGAGTTACACGAAGCAGTGGGGGTGATATTGAGTTAACTGCTAGCCGTAGCTAATGTTTTTAAAATTTGAAATTAATGCGAAATATTAACGGACTTAACGTTATATCAATTCAGTAAGCTTTTGACGGGGGTGTGACGATTACAATATGTCTAGATCTAAACCCTCTATGGGGCCACGTACAATGGATAATTACTTGGTCCAGAAGGTTAGTAAGATAAATTCGGAAAGACGACAGTCGCTGGGGAAAAGTAGTACTCCGCATCTAGAGAGCCCTGTAAGAGGTCTATCAACCTCTAGTATGGAGGGTGCGAACAATCACTCCGACACTAGTATCCCGGAAGTGGTAGAGTTAACAGAGATGGGACACCTCGAGCCCGCACAAACTATCCCCAATGAGTTAATAATAGATGACTGTCCTGACACGGTGGAACAATGTTTACCTTCCCCAAAAGTACGGGCAGTTAGAACATGTAGGAAATTTCCGATTAAAAAGAGGACACTGCGTAACGGGCAGAAACCAGCTGTCTCACCAGATAAAGACATGGAAAATATTGTCCTGAGAAAAATTAATAAGGTGGGGGCTGAGGATAGTATTGTTAGTAACATGGAGGAGATTATTGGTATCAAGATTAGGGACATTATAGACCCACTGGTTTTAAAAATAGAGGAGTTAACAAAAGAAGTTGTCAGATTGGGTGGTTTGCTAAGTAAGGCCTTAGGCAAACCAGGAGAGGTGTCTGTTGCTACTACTGTTACAACTGCTGTAACTGACACTACTAACAACCAAGATAAGAGCCAAGCACAGGGAGACCCTGCTAAGAAAGCCACAGGGAATAAAGGGAATGATAGTGCTATCTTGGTAACACCCCAAATGAGCACGCATTCAACTAGCAATACTCTGCCTGCTCTAGATAACACAAATAGGTGGGAGGAAAATAACATTAAGGGCGCTGTTAATCTCCCACCTGAGTGTGCTCCTTATGTGGTGGTACTTACAAATGTGCCACCGCTAGATAACAGGGGTCTTCAAGAAACCCATGATTCCCTAAAAAACAAATGCCTGTCGTGGCTAAATAGACAATGTGGTTTCCCATTGAATTTTTCTGATAATATTTTGACAACCAGGAGAGCCAACTGGATTGGGAGCGATAGGAAAAGATTAAAGGGGGACTGTGTAATTATTAACTTTAAATACCCACAGCATGTTACTACAGTTCTCCTAAGAGCGGCATCTCTCCCAATCTTAGATGGCAATGTATGTGCCCGAGCACTAGGATACTTTTATAATCACCTTAATGACAAACGGAGGGACAATACTAGAAGTTCTACTTATCCGCTCACTTGCAAACCTTATTTTGATATTCCTACACAGAATAGATTTCTTGCACTTAGTACTCTGGACTCTAACGATTGACGCACAAAAGAGACGGGGATATGTACAGGAAGGGAAGAGGGTCCCAATTTGGAGGACTGTAGAGATGATTGTATATCTGTAATATCTGTAACAACAACTTTGGTCCCTGGATTTGTGTCTAATCAGAATGAGGCTGAGATCATACAAGAGGGTAGTATGAATACAGGTGAACTGGGCCAAACTTATGAGGCTGGCACAACGGAGGGAAACGCCCGAGGTCCCACTAGTGGGATTACCACCAGAACAGGTATATGCTCCAGGTTGGTGTGCTGGAACGTAGCTGGTCTGAAATCTAAAAGCAGAGACCCGGGTTGGAATTCCTTTATTAATAGGTATGATATCCTATGTTTTCAGGAAACCTGGTGCAAAGATAACATTGATTTTGAGGGGTTTGTTTCATATAACCTACCAGCATATGGAGAGGGACCGGGAAGAGCTAAGGGGGGTTTACTCACCCTTGTATCGGTCCACCGCCAGATGATGGTGATAAAGTATGTGCCGGTAGGTGATCTAATACAGATGATTTGGATCCGAGAAGGCAAAAGCCGTAACATCCTTCTGATCAATTACTATAACAACATTTTTGATAGCACCAGGGGCAGAATCGTAACCGAATTGGCCAATACTATTGAGAACCTAAGTTTGAATTCCAATGAAGTATTTGATATTATCTGGTGTGGGGATTTCAATGTCTCATTATGTGAATTATTATCCACAAAGGCTTGTGGGGTTACAAATAATGCTGGATGAGAGGTCCCACACTTTGGGCATGATATGTATGGGGAAAATGTGAATACATTAATGGGGTGCCTTGACCTGGAAATTTTGGATTGCTGCAGGGATAGTAATGGTTCACCTATCCCCACATTTAGGAATTGGTGTGCCAATTCTGTAATCGATCATGTGTTGGTATCCTCCAGTATTGCCGATTGTTTTGCCCCACTGGAAATGGAAATAATGGGCACCAGTGACCACAATTGTATTATTGTGCCCATGACTTTGTGGGAAGAGAATGATAGAGAGATAGGGACTACGGTTGGAAATATTGAAGCACACCGGGTTAATGGGGTAAGGTTGAGGTGGATAGGTGCAAAAGCATCTGAACTAACCGAATCTATTATTATGAAGAATTTAGCAGACATTGTCTTTATTTTAGAAAATAGATTAGATCATGAGCGGGTCTTATCTAGTTTTAAAGGAATCAACAATGCCATTAACGCTAAGTTCACAAGCGGTAGTAGGGGTAGTAAAAAACCTGGCTTTGGCTGGTTTGACAAAACCTGTTCTACTGCCCTGACCGATCTTAAACAGGCCCTAGCAATAAGACCTAGGGATAAAAAACTAGTAACTACTCTGAGGCTAGAATATAAAAATGCTATTAAAGCAAGGAAGAAGGTTCTACAGCTTCAGGCATGGGACTCTCTTAACCAGGCGGCAGAACTTTCTAATTCTGTATTATTTTGGGCAACAGTTAACTCCCCATTCCTTAAGGAGACAAATATGCCTGAGTTAACAGCAAATGTCTCCTGCGAAGGCTGGATTACCCATTTCTCAAGTATTTTCGATTCAGATAAAAATAGTAACGTCGGGTCAGATAGCTGGCCGATTATACCACTCGATATTACTGTGGAAGAAGTGGAAATGGGGATTAGGGCAAGCAAGGGAGGAAAGGCCCAAGGTCCGGATGGGGTTCCTAGTGATGTATATAAGGATGCGCCAGAAGTATGGGGTCCATTGTTGGCTGTTGTTTTTAACGCCGCGGTTTGTACAGACCCTCCGTTAACATGGGAGGAGTCTATAATTGTACCAATATATAAGAAAGGATCCAGGTCCGATGCAAAAAATTACCGACCAGTTTCATTATTGGATGCTTCGGTAAAAGTTATGAGTAGGATTATGCTAGTTAGACTGGAAGAATGGGTAGAACAGGATTGTATTCTGTCAGATAGCCAATATGGTTTTAGGAAAGGTAGGGGTACACTCGATCAATGCATTAATTTAGAATTATTGATCGGGAAATATAGCGAAGCCAAATCTGGCCATATTTATATGTGCTTTGCTGATTTAAGCAGCGCTTTCGACATGGTCGACCACTCTATTTTGTGGTCGACCCTGTTGGAAATAGGGGCGCCAAAGGGCATAATTTATTTTCTTGCCAGGATGTATGAGAGATTAAAAACATGTGTACGTTTTGGTAGGAAGGGCGAATGTACCCGGAACTTTAGCGTTAAACGAGGTATAAGGCAGGGTTGTGTTTTAGCTCCCCTTTTATTTATTTTATTTATAAATAATATTGATGCAATTTTAAAAGAAGTACCCGCAGATGCTCCCATGATTAACGGTGTCCCAGTACCGGTGTTATTATACGCCGACGATGCTGTATTGTTGTCAAGAACCCCGATAGGGTTACAACGATTAATGGATAGTTTTGCTTCCTTTATCAATGATAAAAAATTAGTTATCAACAAAAGCAAAACTTATACTATGATCTGTGGCCCAAAGAAATTTAAACATATAGCGAAAGGGTTTTTTATTGACAAGTTAAAAGTACAGCAGGTGGACAAATTCTGTTATTTAGGTATAACTTTCTCTGAGGATAAAAAGTGGACACATGAATTTAATAATATACGCAATAAAATGGCTAGAAATGCACACGGAATTTTTAGATTTGCCCAGAAAATTGGGGATCGTAGGACCAGAGATATGACAAAAATTTATCAGGCTAGATGTGTTTCGATTGCATTATATGGGGCAGGAATTTGGGGTTACAGTGGCGTACATGAATTGCAACTGGAACAGAATTCTTTCCTTAAAAAAGTTTTGTGTTTACCCACTTCGGCCTCTAATGCATTATGTCACCAAGAATTAAATGTGAACTATCTATCCGATCTTTTGTCACTTAGACCTCTGATGGTTTGGCGGTCTATTTGGCTGAATGAAGAAAAATCCTTCACTAGGTCTATTATCCAGGATTGTATGCGACTAGATAAAGCTATAGCAATACCCTGGATTAAATACATTATTATGTGTTTCTCGGATATTTTTAACCTGAATATTGTAACTGATCCGAACGCTGTTTTATTGATCCCCAAGATCGAGTTAAAAAGGGTTTTTCTAGCCTTTGTTGAGAGGAAAAGAACAGTTATTGCTGGCACTTTGTCCACTGTTGTGTTTTATAACAGATATTTGTCCATGGATGGATTTCCTGTCTATTTAACTCTTGTCACCAGGCCGACACATAAATTTGTGCTGACCAGATTGAGATTTGGAACAGTGCATCATCTGGTGGCACAACCTGTAATGAGGAAATACCCTGTAGGTCCTTGTAGATGTGACGGGATTTCCAAGCAGAGCACAATGCACTTTATATTATTATGCAAGCTGTACTCTAACTTTCGTATTATCCTGCTAAAACCCATGTTTGTTAAATATGGTACACGTACGGTTGAGCAAGCTATGAAATTGATTTTTAATTTACAATCTGCTGACATTTGTTTTTATACTGCTACTTTTTTAAACAAATGCATCAATTTGAGGAAAAGCATGTGTTTTTAGATGTAGTTATGTAATTTTAAAGGTGTAAATTATTGTTTTTTAACTAATAATACTGTTTAATGATGTGTGATTATGTCTGCTATAAGTTGTTCATATTTTGTATTTGTGACTGTGATTGTGTATGCTTTTATGGACATTAATTTGTACCGAATAAAGCTGAATTGAATTGAATTGAATTGAATTGATTTACTGGATTTTCTTCGAGAGGCAAATTCAAATATTGAAAACATCCAATACAAGACAGCAGGAGAATTGTGCTCATTGGATCCGGTTAATGTTTGCAGATATTTCAATCATAGATTTGAGGCTATGATGTCCTTCATCTGCAATAAAAAAAATCCACCTCTTGGAGAAGTTGTGGATTTCTTTTGGAGAAAAGAGTACCAAACAAGAGGTGCTCCTCATATTCATATGCTGTTGTGGATCAAGGATGCCCCAAAATTTGGAACAGATTCTGATGATGCAGTTTTATCTTTCAGTGAAGAATATGCAACATGTGCTATACCTAAAAGCACAGAAGAAAAAAACTTAAAAGAGCAAGTTTTACGTTTCCAAAGTCATCGGTGTGGAAAATACTGTCGACGAAAGTACAAGAGTAAAGATAAATTCTACACAAAATGTCGATTTGGATTTCCACGACCTGTTCTTTCAAAAGAAAGAGTAAACAGTTTTATGTCAGCTGTGCGACATACCATTACAAGAAAATCTCCGAAAAATACCTACAACCTAAGAAGAAAAGAAGAGCCAAAATATATAAATGACTACAACCCAGTCATTTTATCCATGTGGAATGCTAACATGGATATTCAGTATGTAGCTGACAATTCTATTGCTGTTGCTCGGTATGTCACATCTTACATCACTAAATCTGAGAAAACGGAATTGAAAGAAATGTGGGAAGAGATTTCTCACGAGAAGACTGTCAGTAAAAAGCTATACAGTTTCAGTTTAAAGATGTTATCGCATCAAGAAATTGGGTCATACGAATGCTCAGATAGGTTATCATCTGCAAGTCTGTACTCTAAATCCAGAAGAATAATTTGGGTAAGTTTAGGCCTTGCAGGAATGCGAAATCGGGTACTGAAATCTATTCGAGAAATTGAATATTTAGCAGAGAACGAACCAGAAAGTACAGACATTTTGAAAACAAATATGTTGGACAAATATTACCCAAACAGAAGTCATCATCTTGAGAACATGTGTCTCTAAGAAGTGCTGCAGAACTACACTTTTACACGGAATGCAACAGAAGACATCAACAATGGAAAATATAAAGTCATTGGTGAGGAAGGATGTTTGGTGAAACAAACAAAAGGAAGTTTGATTAATCACAGGAAGCTCAGTTGCAACACTACTGACAAAAAGGAATTTTACTTCTTAGCACTTTTAGAGCTGTTTAAACCATGGCGTTCAGAGGATGAATTATTTGGAGATTGTCAGAGCTATGAAGATTCCTTTAATGCATGTAAAGATAGCATAGAATGCAGTACTTTCACAAATTATGTACAAATGTTAAATGAAGAAATTGAACAAGAAGCTACAGTTGCAGCTGAAGTTGCTAGAGACAGTTCTCAAGAAAGTCAAAGTTCTGGTACGCTCAGTCAAGATCCCCTAGGACAACCAATCGTAGAAAATGAATCTGCAATAGCCATGACTGAAGTGGAAACAGCTATGAATCAAGCTCAGGAAGATTTAATAGACTTACCAAATTTGGAACAACAACTGAATGATGAAAAACAACAAATTTATGAAGAAGTCACAAAACAAATTGATCATGGATTACTACATGAAAATAAAGAGTGCTCATGCACATCATTTGAACCAATCAGAATGTATGTGAGTGGACAAGCTGGAACTGGAAAAAGTTTCTTAATTAAAGTAATTAGAAGCTACCTACAGAAAAAAACTGATTCAACTTTGTCTTGTGTTGTTACTGCCCCAACTGGGTTAGCAGCATATAACATAAAAGGAATTACCTTACATCGTTTGCTAATGTTACCAGTAGAGCATGAGAACAAAATAGAATACCACAAGCTAACAGGGGAAGCATGTTTTGAAGTTTCAAGAGTGTTGAAGAAAATGAAAGTTCTCATTATTGATGAGGTAAGCATGGTATCAAACTCAATGCTTGCCTTTGTGCATTTAAGAATGCAGCAAATTCTAAAGACAGACTATGACGTGGTTTTTGGAGGAAAACATGTTATAGTTTTTGGGGATCTACTGCAGCTCACTCCAGTTAAAGGACAACCAGTATGTAATACTCTTGCACATGAAGACACGAAAAAGTAATTAGGAAGTATAGGTAATGTGAATATTTGGTCATACTTTGAGTACAAAGAACTCATTACCAATATGCGGCAAGCAAATGATGATGATTATGCAAGTATTCTCAAAGATATCAGAATTGGACTACTCACAGAACATGGCAGAAAAGCTTTACAGAGTCGATTGCTATGTAATTTGTTTCCAACAGAACAAATAGTTCCAGAGAAAATGTACAAGAAAATTGCAGAAAAAAATACTGTAATCTGCTTAATGCCAACACTACATGAATGTTCTATATTCAATGAAGAACTTTTGAAATTGGAAAATGAAGAGATTATGAAAATGGAAGCCGTGGATAAAATACAGCATGAAGGAATAACTATTATATTGACAGGCAAATTGAAAACTAAATTGGATTCTCTAGAGAAAAACATATCGAAAACAGCTGGTTTAGAAAAGAATCTTTATGTATGTATGAACTGTCGAGTAATTTTAAAACGTAATTTGAATGTAGAAAAAGGTTTAGTGAATGGAGCTATGGGTAAAGTTGTGGGTTTTGTTAATTACCAGAAAAAAGATGGAATTGAATTTAAAAAAAAAAAAAATGATCAGATTGAAGAGGTTAAAGACATTAGTCGTTGTTCAGTTTGTTTTTTGCTTGTGAAAGACTTATATCTACGTAGGAAGCAGTTTCCGTTTTCTCTAGCATATGCTGTAACTATTCACAAATCTCAAGGATTAACTGTAGATAGTGCTTTTGTAAACATTGGATCTAGTGTGTTTAAAGAAGGTATGGCATATGTTGCTGGTTTATTCATGATAGACTTTGATGACTCAAAAGTTAGTGCTGATGCAAATTGTGTAAAGGAGTATAATAGATTAAGAAGAAGCTATGCTCCTCATTTAGGTCAGTATCCTGTGTTTGAAAAACGTGTTGTTTGTCGGAAAAGGAGAATTGAGAGTATCTGTAATGAGGATGTACAGAAGAGAAAACAAAAGGAGAGTGATGTGATTGCAAGCAAAAAGAAAAAGGACAATGTTGAAGAGGTTGTTGGTTGTCATTTTGAAAATAGCTCTGGTGTCAACTGCTACGCTCATGTAGTGCTGAATGTTGTATTTTATCTTCAAAGTTTGCAATAGCAGATAATACTAAATCATGAAAAAAGATTTTGTTCTCTGCTGAGTTTCCTTTATGAGAAGCGGAGTAATGATAAAACTAAAATAGAAAGTGCTTCTGATGTTAGAAATCTTTTAGATGTATGTTCTGGATGTACACAGTTTACACAAAATGTCCAGCAAGATGCACAGGAATTCTTAATGTATATGCTTATGGTACTGGAAGATGAAGGGGTAGAAATAGAAAATATGTTTGGTCTCTCTTATAAATGGGAACATTGTTGTGAAAACTGTATGAACACATGCAGCACTAATGTTGATTCTGAAAGGTTCAAACATTTAACATTACCAGAGAGTAAATCAGTGACTTTTAGTAAATTAGTTAAAGATGCAAATCACAACATGGAATGTTCTCAATGTAAATCAGAAAGGTTATCAACGTTATTTTTAAAGAAATATGGACAGTATATAATTTTAATGATGCAACGTTGTAGAGCTGATGGAACAAAATTGGACACTTTAATAAAGAAGTTTGTAGGAAATCAATTATCAATATCAGGAAAGACTTTTGTTGCAGTTGCAATAATTTTCCATGATGGACCTTCTATAACTTCTGGTCATTACACAGTTTATCTAAAATGTGAAAAAGGCTGGACACTGTGTAATGATTCTCAATTGATTTTCAAGCAACGTTTGCCTGCAGAATTACCAAATTCCTACTTAATTTTTCTAAAACCAAAACTTTAGATAGAAATTGCAGCATCTGAAGAAACCATTATTTCGATTTTATAGGATTACCATTGGATATTTCACCTTAAAAGGATTTAAAAATTACCATTTGTCCTCATGGAAAGGTAAATGTTTCTATTGTGGACTTCTTTGACAGATATTATTTTGGTGTATGTGCTTAAGCAACAAGATTTACAGATGTTATTTATTGCAAATAGTTATTGTTCTTAGAAGATATTTTTAATATATATGTTAGATTTCTATCAAGGTATGTTTTACTGAGGATAGATTCAGGGCTTTTTTAAACAATCTTTCAGATTGTTATTTTTTTGCCCGCTGCTAAGTGATGAATACAATTGATATCACTATTTTCGGTGAAATTCAATATATTCTGAAAACAGAAAAAAAGGGCAAAAAATTACTTTGTTAAATATGAAAATATGTGTACTGTATTCAAAAATGTATTGTTAAATATTACTACTTTTTTTCTTTTTTTTCAGATCTAGAAAGAAAATTTAGGAAATTGAATCCATTTTTCTTGTAATTAAAAAACCCCATTTATTTCTAAATAAGTTATTTTGTTGGTCAGGTAAGTTTAAAATATCTGTATTCTCACCCCTTCACTTTCATGCTCCCCTTTCTTCACTTCTCCTCACTCTGCTTTTCTCATTCCCCTTCCCTCTCTCTTCTTCCTTTACTGCTCTTTCGTAACTCCCTCACTCCTTCTCTACTACTCCCCTAGGTTTACTGCCTCCATCACTATTTTTTCAACCATGTTTCTCTCCCTGTCCCCATATGTCTCAGTCATTCTAACTGCCTTACTCCTTCTCAGTTCCTTGCTCTCTGTCTCCGTTTCTGTCTCTCTCCCTTTGTCTGTCTTACCCTTAATTTCCTTAACATCTCTGTTTCTACCACTCCTCTCTCCATCACTCATTTTCCATCTATGTTAATTTTTTAACCTTCTCCGTCATTCTCCTTCCCTCACCTTTCCTAACTGTCACTATCCTTTACTCATAGTCACTCCTTTTCTCCTACTTCACTTCCTCCTGTCTGTATCTCACACCCCTTCATCTTTTCGCATTCTTTCCTTCACTCTCCCTCACTCTCCTTTGCTCATTGAAATCCTGACTCCCTTTCTCTCACTCCAGTTTCCTAAATCCCTCCATCCCCTCACTCCCCATCTCTCACTTTCCCTTACCCCCTTTTCTAATCCTCATACCCCTTATCTCACCATCACTCCACTTCTCTTACATTCAATCCCTTTACCCTGCTGTACTTCATCCGCTTCATCTGTTACTCCCTTTTCCTATCTCCGTCCCTTACTCCCCTTTTCTCACTCCCCCTCCATCACTCTCCATTACTCACTGCCATTCCCTTACTCATTCACTCTTCTTACCTGTATCCTCTACCCTTAGTCCTTTTGTTGCAGTCAGTCTTTCACTTCCCTTTCATGACTGATCATACTTTCCTTTTCTCACTCATTCTGTCCTTTCCTCCTCTTCACTCAGTCATTTCAATAATTTCAATCATTTATGTATACACTACACATTCATTCAATAAAATTACAACACAGTATATTAGGAATATAGCTCTTCTTGGAGAAGTGAAGTGAGTTCTGAAAATAACTGTTTTTTTTGTCTTTTTTTTTTTCTTTTAACAATTTTGTATTTTTTTTTATTTTTTAGAGCACCAAAAAAAAACTGGTAATGAAAAACTGTTCAACAGGAACAAAAACAATAAATGAAAACAATTATGGGCTGGAGCATGTGTGCTGCTGTATTTTGTTTTCGATCAAGTTAATACTGCTCTCACTGTAGCAAAGAACAGCATTTCACACATTACAATGTATGTGCACCTTCTGGAAAAGTGGGCGGATGTCCAGTGACCTGGCACACGGAGAATCTGCGGCCGCAGATGATGTGCTCGGCTGAGCAGGTGGAGGGTTGTCTCTTAGGGCTCTAGTTGACTCTCGAGCATAAGGTACAGGATGCACTGTCTTGAAGTGTCTCAGCATTGAATAAATACTAAACGAGTATTTCTTGCTGGGATCTCCTCTGGATAAGACAGTTCCACAAATAGTGCATGTCACCTTCGGGGCATTGACCTTCTTTTGGCCCTCTGGAAGGGTGAAGAATTTCCAGATGAAAGAGTCTTTTTGTTTGGTCTTCCTTGGTGGTACCACAAAGGTCTCCTCCTCACTCCCTGAAGTAGACTGCTGTTCTGCCATTTTCAAGTAAAATTTTACTAGAGTAGCTGTTCAGCTCCTTGTCCCAGGAAATAAGAAGAAATAGTGAGGGGAGTTGGTGTGGTGTTTGAAGATTCTGGAACAGAAACTACTATGAACCAATGAAAAGTGTTGTTTCATAATCACATGACTTGCTGTGCGCACACGGTGCTCGTACGTAAGCGCGCACCGTGCACGCACGCTGCACACACGGATCAGAAATGAATTACTTTTAACCCGATTTCTAAAACATGAAAAGGAGGCAGGGAAGACACTCCCTGATCCCCTAGACCTTCTCAGGGGGTCCCTAAAGGACCTCGTAAATCAAAAAAAAACCATTTCCTTTAATAAAAAAAATTGCCGGTGCGCGCACGGTGCTCGCACGCATGCGCGCACGGTGCACGCACGCATCAGAAATGAATTACTTTTAACCCGATTTCTAAAACATGAAAAGGAGGCAGGGAAGACACTCCCTGACCCCCTAGACCTTCTCTGGGGGTCCCTAAAGGACCTCGTAAATAAAAAAAACATTTCCTTTAATAAAAAAAAGTGCCGGTGTGCGCAAGGTGTGCGCGCACCGTGAAAAACCCTTAAAAAAAAAAACATTTTAAACTGTTTATAAGTTTATAGAAGATATTAACTATGCTGTTCAAATTTATCCAAATTAAAAAAAAAAGAGCTGAGCCATTCCATATTACAGGATACAGTCAATCTATAACTATATACATAGGTAGTTTATTGTAAAATAAATATATAAAAAATATAATAATACATACATAAATTAGCATTTAAAAAATCTTACAAATTCACAAAAAAAACATAGGTTTCACACACGTTATAGTTAGGAATTAGCATTTAAAAAACCTTGCAAATTCACTGAAAAAACCATAGGTTTCACACATGTTATAGTTAGCTGGACATTTCACTCGTACAAAACCATTGAAATTACCCCGTTATAGTTAGTTCAGCTAACTATAACTCGCACGACCGCAATCCACTGCTGATGACGTCACATATTACATCACTCATGACATGGTCAGTGACATCACTCATGACATCACTGATGACATCACTGATGACATCACTGATGACATCATCCAGTGAATATGTGTCTTTCTGAAAAATAAATATTTTTGATATATGTATATCTAAAGGTTATCCGCAACATTCTATTTGGAATAACTTTGGCGCCGGTTGACGAATCCTCGCGAAATTTTCAAAATAGGTGGGGCGCTCCGCTCCGCTCTTACCCTGAAAGTCTCGGGGGGATTTGTCAAGCGGGGGCTGAGAAAAAAGGGGGGTCCCAAAACGCGTTTTCCCCATGCAATTTTCCATAGGGACCTTTAGTCCAAGGTACAGCCCGAACGGCTGAACAGAATTACTTGAAATTTGGCAAAGAGGTAGCCCTCAGGTCAGGCATGTGCCTTTTGCATATATGGTGTCAATCTGTTCAGTAGTTCCTGAGAAAATCAAAAGTAAAATCACATACATATCTGGGCGGAGCCTTTTGCTGTGATATCACAAACCATGTTTGAGAGAAAACTATTTTCTCATACTTTTCCCACAGAGGTTTGGAAGGTGATCTATAAACTAAACTGAGAGCATATTTTCTGTAAATTCACATAATCTTTCTCAGTCATGTAAGAATGAAGTCTGACATTCTCAGTAAAACATGTACATCCAACAAGGGCAGAGACTGTCAGTTGATTCCTTTGTGTTCTACTGCAGCTTCCCAGAGTGCTCTAAAGAACAACTAGAGCGCTAACAGTCTTACTTATGACAAAAGTATGGCACACCTGAAGCCATCTTGATTGGAATAAAGTTGTAACACTTAAAACATTTAATTTACAAAGGAACAAAATGAGGGGGTTCATTTTGCCATATAAATTATGATTAGTGCTGCAGAAAGAAAAACTAGGGCACATTTTGACTTCTGAAATCCTCTTTTATTTCATAAAAACATTCTGACATGCTGACTGAAACATGCACTTTGAATACCAGCAGCAGACTTGCCTGGTGAGCAGTAGCTTTACTACAGTGATCTAATGAGCAACTAAAGTGCTAACATTCAGAATTTATGGAAAATGTGTGACACATCTGAATGCCTTCTTGATGGAATCAAAGTAAAAAACTGAAAGTATTTCCTACTGAGGAGACTGCAGTAAATGAGGAAATTAGGAAACTTCATAACAAATAAATCTCCCAAGATGGCCACCAGAGACAAAAGAGCCCAAATGTAGCCCAAATATCACCCAGATGTAGCCCAAGTATAGCCCAATGACAGAATGTCCCAGAGTGTTCTTAAGAACAACTAGAGCGCTTACTGTCTTACTTATGACAAAAGTATGGCACACCTGAAGCCATCTTGATTAGAATAAACTGGTAACACTTAAAACATTTAATTTAAAAAGGAACACAATGAGGGGGTTCATTTTGCCATAGAAATTATGATTAGTGCTGAAGAAATAAAAATTAGGGCACATTTTGAGTGACTTCCCAAATCCTCTTCTATTTCATTAAAAAATTCTGATATGCAGACTGAAACATGCACTTCTAATACTAGCAGCAGACTTCCGTGGTGAGCAGTAGCTTTACTACAGTGATCTAATGAGCAACTAGAGTGCTAACATTCAGAATTTATGGCAAATGTGTGACATATCTGAACACCTTCTTGATGGAATCAAAGTAAAAAACTGAAAGCATTTCCTACTGAGGAGACTGCAGTAAATGAGGAAATGAGGAAACTTCCTAACAAATAAATCTCCTAAAATGGCCACCAGAGACAAAAGAGCCCAAATGTAGCCCAAATATCACCCAGATGTAGCCCAAATGTAGCCCAATGACAGAAGTGTGCAAAACACTTATTTTTTTGTGTATTTGCAGTTTTATATAGTGCAGACTTGTCAGGTATTGGAGTGCTTTACATGAACATTGGTTACATCACACAAGATCAAATTCATTTTGGTTGTAGACATGGGGAGATTAAGTGATTTGACCAGAATCACAGAATGTTGAGCTGAAGCAGAAACTCCAACCTGGTTCCCCAGTTGCAAAGTCTGCAGCTCTGGAAGTAACACCACACCCTCTCCCCTTGGATGCAACATTTAATCAAGTGGTCAACTGGATAAAAAAACTAAGATTACAAATAATTTAGGCATTCCACACTTTTGTAATAAATATAGAATGTTAGCAATCTAGTTGTACATTGGGATACTGTTGAGAGGCAGAGGCCAGGGGCACGGACTCTGAAAATTGAAGGCAGGTAGGAGAGTGCAGAGGCAACAATTTGACCACACTAGGCAGGCAGGAAGGGCAGTGGCAACACAACAGACTATGGAGGGCAGTGGAAAGGGGGCCAGGGGCAACAAACCAACAATACAGGACTGGCAAGAGGCTGTGGCAATATAATAGACCATTGTGGGCAGAAGGAAGAGGCAGTGGTCATACAACCATACATGCCAACAGACCCGTTTCAGCCAGGAAACGTCCAATGTTTTTAAGCTCAAATGGGCTTTACTTGATCTGTTTCCTGTCTACAATCTTCTCTTTTTCAATGTACCTCAAAGGGGAAAATCAATACCCCAGTTTTATTTCAAAATCTCCCTCTTACCAAGTTCAAAATGTTCGCAAGTATGGTACATTGGATCATGGTAGGCAGGAGGAATTGGGGTAGGGACATGGACTCGGATAACAGAGGACAGGAGGGACATTGAGAGGTGCACCAAACTGACCCTACAGGACAGGCATCCGGGTTTGCAGCAGCACAATACACCACACAGGGCATGCGGGATGGGAGTGCAGCACAACAATCCATAGAAAGCAATAGGGAGGGGACAGGACGATGCACATGGACAACAGACAACAGAGGGGAAAGAGGCAATGGTAGCTAGCTGACCATAATGGACAGACAGGAGAGAAAGCTGCAGCATAACAGACCATAAAGGGCAGGAGGGACGGATCAGGGGCATTACAATGGAACCGACAAGCCAGGAGGGAGGGAATAGGGGTCTGCACACGGAAACAGAGGGCTGGGGGCAAGGGGGCAGGGCAGGAGCAGCACGATGACCATGGAGGTCAGGCAGGATGGGCACTAGAAACAAGACACACCATGGAGAGCAACAGTGAGACTATGATGGCATACACACAGACCATAGAGGGAAGGTGGGAGGGGGTCAGGAGCAGCTAGCTGACCACACAGGGAAGGTGGGAGGGGCCATGGCAGCACAGAAGACGATACATGGCAAGCAGGAGGGTTAGTGGCAGCACAATGGCTATGATGGGCAAGAAGGAGGGTGCAGGGGCATGCACAAAGGACCATGGAGGATAGAAGGGAGGGTCAGGACCTGGGCACAGACAAGAGAGTTCAGGGGAAGCGGCCTCACAACAGACCGCACGGGGCAGGCAGGAGGAGCAGTTGCAGCACAACAGACCAGGGAGGGCAGAAGGGTGTGGCAGTAAAATGGACCATGGAGGACAGAAGGAAGGGGATAGGGGCATGACATGTGGACAGGCAGTGTGGAGGTGGCAGGGACAGGTTACAGTCATCTGACAATGCTAGACAGGTGGGAGGGGAGTGGCAGTTCAACAGAACACTCAGGGTAGATAGGAGTGGCAGGTCCATGGAACATGGTGGGCAAAAAGGATGGAGCAGGGGCATGCACAAAGACATTGGAGGGCAGGGGGAAGGAGAATAGGGGCAAGCTAAGCACAGAGGCTAAGCAGGAGGTCAATGATGGGCCACAGAATTGGGCAATGGGGGGCAGGAGGAGTGAACTGGTACATCATGCTAAATGGAGGGCAGTGGCAGCACATCAGACCATGCATGGCAGGAGGGAGGAGGCTAGTCCATGGATTCAGACAACAGAGGATAGGGAGGAGGTAGATGGGGCAGCAGGCTAACTGTTCAGAGAAGGTGGGTATTAGGAACTTTATTGTTTTCAAAATGTGTGTCTGTGCGAACTACTTAAAATATGAACAAGTATGCAGCATAATCTAACTTTTATTCAGGAAGAAGAGGACGTTTGTGACTGTGACTCTGGACTCACTTGGCAGAAACACCCCCTGACCCTCCACCCCAAGTGAGGTTTGTCTCCTTTCCAGAGAGTAAAATAAAAAGTATTACACATCCGGTGGTGGATGTGTGTTTTATTAAACGTGAGGGGGTTTCTTGCATAGTTTGGTCGAATTTTTGTCGAATCCCCTTTGAATGGCTTGGTGTGCATGTGTATTAAATGTGCCCGTCAATAGCTACCCATGTTTGTATAAATAAACGACATGGGTGTCTACTTGGAGAGTACCCACCAGCGGGGGCGCCGGGATTAGGCACGGTAGGGTGTCCGACATGTCAGAGCTTCACTAGCGGTGTGAATACATTCTACGTGGATTCATTGTATGCATAGTCGCCTTTTAATGAATATCACGCAAATCGTCATGGTGATAGGTACATACGGTTTGTCCAGCATGTCCTAGGTGTTTCTATAAATATATATATTTAAAAAAAATAAAAAACAAAGGCTGGCCCCGGGGGATGGGGTCCCCGGGACCATAAGTGGCCTGAGGAGGGGGGCAACACAGCCCCCCTCCTAGAGAATAACAACATTTTAAAAAGGCCATGACCTGGGGGTTGGGGTCCCCGGGGCCGATTAAGGCCTTGGGAGGGCCAAATTAATTTTTTACAACAAAAAAAATTAGGGTGCAGGCCCTGGGGGATGGGGTCCCCAGGGCTAATAAATTAGAAAAAGAAAGGGGGCCACACAGCCCTCCTTAAAAATAAATAAATAAAAGACCGGCATCGCACCGGGGGCCACGACCCCTCCTTGCAGCACTCTGCAAACGCGCCCCCTGGCCAGTTGTAAGTTGAGGAATTAATTCCCCTTCAATACTGAGGGTCCCTGAGGGCCAACTAGCCCAACAGGTATCTGCAGTATGCGCCAGGGAGCTGCGTTGCAGACAGGTGTTCTGAGGCCACGCCCCTTTTTACACCTCCATGCAACGCAGCTCTGTGGCGCTTACTGGAGGTACCTAGTGGGCTAGTTTGACCCTAGGGACCCTTAGGATTCAAGGGGACTTAATCTCTCAACTCAGAACGCCCACAGGCCCTGTGGCGCGTTTTTATGTTGGGGAAATAATTCCCTTTCAATCCTGAGGGACCCTGGGGTCCAACTAGCCCACCAGGTGCTTCCAGTAAGCACCACTGCTCTGCGTTGCAGAGAGGTGGTGCACGCCGTGCCACTTTTTACACCTCTCTGCAACGCAGCTCTGTGGCGCTTAGTGGAGGTACCTAGTGGTCTAGTTGGACCCTAGGGACCCTCAGGATTCAAGGGGACTTAATCTCCCAACTTAAAATGGCTACAGGGCGTGTTTACACAGTGGGGAAGGGAGGGGACGGGGCATGAGGTGACGTGTTCAAACACGCCCTGTGGTGCGTTTTAAGAGGTAGTTTTAATCCCCTGCCCTATTATATACTAGGGGCTTACAGAGGAGGTCATGCTAATCACAGGGGGACCCCAACACATAGTGTGCCCTAGTGTATGTAGCTGTTTTTACTGTATTCTGAGTGTCTTTTAACATAGCACTGGCTCTAGGACTGGTTAGTCAGACTCAGTTACCACCAGTATCCGTCTGAAAAAGTTGAGGGTACAGGATGATTTTGCAACAAGGCTTGTTTCTGCTCTTCTGTTTGTTCTTTCTGCACGTTATACTTCTTCCTGCACTTTTCTTCGTCTTTGAGGACTTCTGTTGCTTCTTTCTGCATTTCTTTTTTTTCTTTCTGTGCGTTTTTCCTTCTTTCTTCACATGTCCTATCTCTGTAAGCATAGCTAGAAATTAGCATTTAAAAAACCTTTGAAATTCACTGAAAAAAACATAGGTTTCAGGCACGTTATAGATAGGAATTAGCATTTAAAAAACCTTAGAAATTCACTGAAAAAACCATAGGTTTCAGGGGCGTTATAGTTAGCTGGACTTTTCACTCGTACAAAACCATAGAAATTCCCCCGTTATAGTTAGTTCAGCTAACTATAACTCGCGCGCCCGCAATGCACTGCTGATGACATCACATATTACATCACTCATGACATGGTCAGTGACATCACTGATGACATCACTGATGACATCACTGATGACATCATCCTTGTGATAGAGTGGCAGACCTCCTCTCCCCCTAATATAACCTTTGATACACACATTCAAAAATAGAAATTAAAATTTTCAAAACAATGGACATACCAATACCAGTTACAACAACCTATTCAGTAATTGTAAGAACCACATCCACATCCACTCATTCACCAACAGTCCTATACAGTCACTCATACATGTACTCACTCATCATATGTACTCATACACCTATACATCCTGTTACACAACGCCACTCATCCATAAAGTTACTCACACACATAGTCACTCATGCTAATAAAGAATCAAACATCCGTTTACCTGCATATACAGTTATACACACACCACCACACTTACTTCTACAGAAACTTACACATACTTAGTCTTTTTAACAATCACTTATAGAAACACATACTTATTCATACAGGAACTCTTTCAATCTCTCACTCTCACATATACTCACTTATATACACCAATAGTCAGATATACTAGTTTAAAACATATGTAGTTACTCATAGAGACACTATTGAGACAGTCATTCACTCACTAACACACCCATGCACACACTCATCCACCCGTACAGTCCTGCACACATGCTGTCTTCAACAAATACAAACAGTGAGTCACTCATTCATTCACCTATGCACTACATAATACCCCCCACCGAACAATACAGACATCAGACACTCATACTGATACTCAAAAAAACAACTAATAACCTATATAGACACTCATGTAGCTACTCACCAACCCATGCAGCCACTTATACACAAAGTGAGAGACTGATACAGATATTTACATATTTAAACATTACTCACTAAGCCATGTATTCACTACGATACACTTAATCAGTCAGTTATACAATCAATTTTTCAAAAACAAATCATCCATTTAGACACTTATATACCCATTTATTCTTCCATCGACCTTGAGATATACATATATAAAACATATGTAATTTTCAGAAAAACACACATTCACTGGATGATGTCATCAGTGATTTCATCAGTGATGTCATTTGAGATGTCATCAGTGATGTCATGAGTGATGTCACTGACCATGTCATGAGTGATGTAATATGTGACGTCATCAGCAGTGCATTGCGGGCGCGCGAGTTATAGTTAGCTGAACTAACTATAACGGGGGAATTTCTATGGTTTTGTATGAGTGAAAAGTCCAGCTAACTATAACGCCCCCTGAAACCTATGGTTTTTTCAGTGAATATATATATAGATATAGATATATTGATATATACATTACATGTACTTATGTATCTTTACATGTATTACTTTACTCATAATTCAGCATCTCCAATGCATTACGCTATATCTCACTCTATACCTATCTCAATATACCTGCTACCGCCACTCTCTGACTCATTCAAAACTCCATTCTACTACTATGATCCCGAAAACATCCCTTTCTAGACTCTCCCCTCCTCTACCCCTCCTTGCATCATCTCAAACCTCTTTTACTATTCAAGCCTCCCAAACAAGCCTTTCTAAACCCTTCTCTCATGTATTCCTCCTAGATTCATCCGGTACCTCATCTTTCTCCCTAATCCACTTCTAGAGACTCTACCCCGTCCATCTCTCTTTTACTCACCCCAAACCTCCTCCTACTGTTGTGATCTCCAAATAAACATTTTCCAGACCCTTCCCTGTTCTATCGCTCCACTATCCTTTTCAATTCAACTAACAGACTCACATGTCCACCACTCAAAATAATTTTTTATTTTTCCTTCATCTAATTCACCACTAATCCTTCCTGGGTTTCGGAGTAGTGTGCTACTCGCTGAAAAGCGCTTTGATGCCTGATCAGGGGTAGTAAGCGCTGCAATTACAATATATCACTATGCATTCAACAAGATATGTGCCAAGAAATACTTGCATTTCATTCCGGATGAAAATGGGAGTTTTCAACTGAAACTGGGACACCAGCCAAGCTATAAAGAGGAACTAAGACGTGACATTTGTTGTGAATGCAGTGAGTGGGATGGGTTTTTATGGGAGTTGTGTAAAATTACATATCGCTGGTGTCGTGTTGAGAAGTGAGAAACATTACAAGTTCAACAAGATGCAAAGTTCATCACATTTGCAATTGAGCTAAAAATTACTGCAAAAACCAATTGACCCAGAAGAATTTTCTATGACCATTGTTCCCAGAAAAATTTGATTTTTGTGGCTGTTATTCCCACAATTCCTAATTTTGGAGACTGTTCCAATTGGAATCTTTATGAAATTCAAGAAGCTTGGGAAGTTGTGAAAACTGTTTCACAAAGTTTGCAGAGAAAATCCTTTGCAACTTCGTACACCTATGGTTCTTATATCACACACAAACACAGGCAGTGGTTGTGTGGGAAAGGGATAGTATTTTTCTTTTTAATTCTTAAGTAGCTTGTGCAGTTTTAACACCACTCTTCAAGTTATTTAATATTATCGGTGGGTTCTGGATATGCCCTTTGTGAAATCAATGGAACATACAGAGATGCTGATCCCTCACAAGGCCTGTCTGGTCCTTTGTTTTAGGTCTGACCATCTTCATGTAATGAAAATAAAATGAAGTAAATACATTACTATATACATACATACAAAATATGAAGTAAATACATCACTACATACATAAAGGAAAATATAAATACATCACTATAAACATATATAAAGAGAATTTGATTTAGACCAATTCATCCATTGGTTGTTCAATTGACATTCGCATATTGCTTCCACTCACCATAGCATACAGTGTGTAGGGTGTGGGTGGGTTACCTTACTTCGATCATTGGCTCTCAAACACTTTGAGTGATGTCATTGTGCCTGATCATGTGTGAATATTCCTACAGAGGAGTTCTGTGTTCATTAACAGAGCTGGTGGGCTAAAAACATTACTTTGCCAATGTACTGTTCTTTTCCATTTTTTATCCTGTTTTATTTTTATTTGTCCGTATGTGTTTACAGTCGTTCAAAAACAATACTGCCTTTTCTTTGCCCCAACTCAAAAATCATATTTCCAGTAAAAATAAAAGAGGTACTATCCCTGTTCTAATAACAAATGGCTCCATTAAAATTACATGCATGGGGTATTTTCTATATATTTACCATTACTGCAAACATATGCCCAATGCATTTAGGTTGAACTTTGTTCTCTGTTTCTTTTTATGGAATTTGCATACAATAAAGAGGAAAAATGTAACCACCCTACAAGCTTGCCTTTGCCAATGCTTGCTCTAGCCTTCCTATTGATTTATCTGTTGTAACACCACCTCTATTTGCCCTCAGTGCGTTGTTTGCTCTCGAAAGGTTTGCTCCCTTCTACCTTCTCCAGCCTTTTTAGATTTGGTGTTAGGCAAGACCCTTTGATTTTACTAAAGTACATGTATAGTATACAAACTTTCAGTCATTCCTCTTCATTCATTGGTTTGTTATTGTATCATTCACATTTTTCTTCAATTCACTAAGGCATTTGGGCAATGGGTCAGTTCACCTCAGTCACTGAGTGATAGCCTTCTGCCCCCTCATCAGGGTCGGATTGGGAAGGCGGGCACTCGGGCAATGTGCAGTGGGCCAGTGTCTGATGTGCAGCGGTAGGCCCCTTTCCTAGGCAGCATGAAGGCCGATTTGGATTTGTCTCTGCCAGTAGCGGCCATCATAAATAAAGGTTGGTGGGGTGGGTGGGGTCGCATGGGAGGGGTCGCGCAGGGGGGATTAGAAATACAATATTTTTTAAAAACTTACATTTAGCTGCAGGCCGGCCCCAGCAACGCGCCGCCACTCCTCTTCCTGCCTGGTCCCAGCAGCCCTTGGGACAGACTCTCATACAATCCCCATGCTGCAAAACAGCACGGGGATTGGTCTGAGCGGTCATTAACCCCTTGTGTGCCACGCCCTTTCCCCGCCCTGTGCCGGGCATTGCATTAGCGGGCGGGGTTCAGGACGAGCTGGACTCGTCATGGGCACAGCGCAACCGCGGCCCATGACGAGTCCAGCTCGTCATGGGCACACAAGGGGTTAAAGACGCTCAACTCAGGTCAGGGAGTCTGGGGGATTTCTCCAGCCTGGCTGCTCAATGCAGCTGGGCTGGAGAAAACCTAAGTGTGCATGTGTGTTTTAACCGGCCAAACACACATGAGCACCTAAGGAGTGGAGTGCACGTAGAACTCCTCCTCCCCCCTACCATGCCTTTCCCCCGCCTCTCCCCACAGCGCTGGTTAAGAACAGGCTAATGCACATGCAAGAAAATTGTTTTACTTTTCATTTGCTGGCTCTGAGCCAGGCTGTGGGCAACACTCCTCTGCCATTGCGGAGGAGCCGCCACTGGTCTCTGCTGTTCAGATGCAGCCAGTGACCCAGTCGGGGGCCTGAGCAACCTCACCAGAGGCAGATGGGCCTCTATTACCTCCCTTTTACCAAGGGGGCAGGGTGTGATTCCCAGTCTCTCACTGGGCCGCCCCATTAATGTATGCAGATTGAGCAGGGGCAGGGGGCCTGGGCAGAAGTGGCCTCACTTATATTCAGGTGTGGTTCACGAGTGTGAACTAAACCGTGCACAAAGAGCCCTGGCAGCATTTGCAGTGAAGTTGAGAAAATTATTTTAGGCAGCCCTCCCTCCCCCTTCTTTTCATAATACTTAAAACATTGAAGTAGTTTTTTGTGAAATGGTGCAATCCGCAAATGTGGGCCATTTGCTTTAGGGTGCCCCGGACTATTTTGCATCCCAATCCAACCCTGCTCCTCACATGGAGCACATCCACACACAAAGTAGCTCCTTAGAGTGCAACGGACCAGTATGGAAATGTGTGCTTTGGGAGACCCAAAAATATTTCTTGGGCCAGATTAAAGACCCTGTCACACGATGCAATTCAGCACCCAAAGTTGCTTTGCTTCGCTGCGTGACAGGGTGAGAGGAGGAAAGCACCATATCTACAGAGATATGGCACTCTCCTCCCCTCTCCCTAGCGTCGGTACACGATCAAGCTTCCGAGTGCCATGCATAGAATGATATCGCACTAATTACTTGGGGCCCGATTCACAGAACTAATCTGAGCCAAAATCCTAAACGTACTACTTTTGGTATTCAAAGAAGGCACTTACTACTTTTGGCATTCACACAATGCACTTACTACTTTTGGTTAAACTTACTACTTTTGGTATTCACAGAAGGCATTTAGTAACTTTAAGTTTAACCAAAAGTAGTAAGTTTAACCAAAAGTAATAAGTGCATTCTGTGAATGCCAAAAGTAGTAAGTGCCTTCTTTGAATACCAAAAGTAACAAGTTTAGGATTTTGTCTCAGATTAGTTCTGTGAATCGGGCCCTTGTGGTGCATAATGGGCCCCCAGCCATAGGTAGATGATAGCCACAGTTCAGTTGGTCCTGAGGGGTTGAGGACAGAGGGGATGGATGTGATGTGTTGGCTAAATTGATTTTAAAACACATGTCCTATTGGCAAATGTATTAATCTGTTAGTAGAAGCATAAAAATATCTGTGAAATGAAATGTAATTGTGAAATGCAAATGTGTAAATCCCAGTCAACCTACAGTGCTCTGTTGTTACCCAGCCAGGTTTGCACTATATAAATAACAATATATACACTTGTACCAACGGGATATGTAATTTATATACTTGGCCACAGGAATTATGCGCGTCTGCTTTTTTTTCTTCATAATCTAGGATTTGCCACATGTGCCACATACTCCATCATCTGGCGCATAAACAGCAGATTTTAATTTAAAAAAGCTTCTACTTCAAATGGATCAAAAGTTACTAAAAATGCGGTGATGTGTTGGGCCCACTGTAGAAGGCCCTTTGCAAAGTTTAACCAGTCATCTTCAGTTACTTATTTCTGTATTTGGTTGTTATACTGGTACTCATCAGGTGATATCTTTGCCCAGACGGCTACACCATGTGTATAAAGGAAAAAAGAATGAAGTAATGCTACAAAAAATGTGCTGCGTTATGTCTCATAATATGCCTTTTCTTGCCGCATAATTCAGTCAACCATGCTGCATAATTTGGTGCTCGCTCACCTCATAATACCAGCAGCCCTGCTTACATACTTATTATTACTGAGGAGTATCAGGAGTAGAGCATTTAGGAATATATAAGACAGTCATTGTCAGCGTACTGATTCACTCAATTCAATTCAATAAAACGTTATTCGATCTAGTTAAATGACATAGATCATAAAAGTGTACAAATTTAAAAAGAAACAATTTAAACATCCTTTTATAAAATTGATACAAACTGATAGTAAAAGGAAACCTTTACGACTCTACCAAGGTAAACTTCAAGTGGCTCTAGGTACATTATTTATCATACACCAACCTTCTTTAAATAAATTGATAAAAACATAAAAAGGCAATTAAAAGAAATAGCTTATTTAGAATTGTACAATTGAAAAATAGCAATCATGTTAGCTATATTTCATGTCATTTCAGAGGGGTTCAAGAATATAAGCATGTAACCAGCAAAGGAAAGGGGTAAAATGAAGACATTCTAACTCTGGACAAGAGGAAAGTATTCTGAGAAGAACAGGACGTTCAGAGGTAAAAGTCATGGGGGCAGATTTACAAGCCCCTTGCGCCACTTTTGCGTCACTTTTCCCATGTTAATAGTGACGCAACTGTGGCGCAAGGGGCGTAAATCTGCCCCATGGTGTGAAACTGGAGGAGGCCTGGTGGGCTGGGAGGAGTGAGGCTGTGGAACAATATTAAACAAATCTTTCTCTGACAAGCAGTGAGTTCAAACAATGTCCCACTCGTAGCGAACGGAAACAATACCGAAATTGTGGTACACGACAACACGGAAATTTAGCCGACAGTGATTAATAAGCATTGGTAAGGCTAGGGAACTTATTATTCTGTTTGGGCTGAGTAGGCAAGGAAAGAAAGGGACAAGTTATGTGTCTACTGGTCCTAATCTGCCAATAAATACGAAATAATGTTTCAATGTATAGAAAGACCGCATCAGCCCCAGAACACTAGCTATTGGTTGTGACAATGCTGGATCGTCGCCTTCATCTTGATTCTGCATATATATACATTCCCTGGAACAAACCACTACAAGGTAAAGGATAAAAGACAAAAAAGGTGCGTGAGCGTGGTTAATTCACAGAAACTCACATTTCGCCGAGTTTCAACATTTCATGAAACAAAGATAAGCATGACCTTTGGAAACGAGTACACAGGCGGCTATTATTTTCCCTGGAGACGAATGTGTAGGTCAGCATTTCGCCGTTGCAGCCGCCGCCCTGGCTTGGGCTGTCACCCCACTCTGACCTTCAGCTTGGAAATGTTCAAGGAGTTTCAGTCAGTCTGTGAAACTGGGACTATTGGTTGTGCTTTGGGGAGTGAAATCTTCTGCAGAGATGACAAGAGAGGATGAGCAAGAACAATGGGGCATAGCTACAACGCGGCGATAGAAAACTATCGCTGCTTTTGCGGCCGTTTTCGGCCGAAAAGCGGCAATAATTTTATCGCCAAAGTAGCAAGCTCACGCTAACGCGTGAAACCTTGCGTTAGCGCAGGGAATCCTGACGCTCAGCTTTGCATCTCTAATGAGATGCAAAGTGGGCGTTCCTGACCTGACATGAAATGTCGCTAAGTGACATTTCTCCTATCATCAAGCCCCACGCCATGAAGCATAGCGGCAAGAAAAGTAGCGATAACCCCTGTTATCTCTACCTTCCTTACGCCTGCTTCAGGACTGCCTTAGCCATGATATCCTTTGTAACGTGGATATCATGGCTAAGTTTGTGAGTCCCTATCAGCAAGCTAACGCCACATTTCGTGAGATTATCACTGGGTTTCTGGCGATAATCTCACGTTAGGCAGTTAGCGCTAGGATTTTTATCGCTTTTGAGATAAGCGTTGCTAATAGCACGCAATCTCAGCGATAAAAATCCACACTAGACGGCGATAATTATACTAGCGCTAAGTGCACTTAGCGATAATTATCGCCAGTCGTTGCTGATATGCCCCAATGTTTTTTTATTGCTCAAACCAGTGGCCTGAGGAAACTTGAGGGGCCCCCCACACTCCCGACCCATCTGGAGTTCAGAGATCACTCCACGGAGGGGGCTGCGGAGGCTCTGGCTCAAACGTGTGCTGGCTTCTCTTCATATTTTAGGTCTGGCGTGGAGACTGCTTTAGCTGTTCCATAAAATCATTATTAAAAATACATATTAATACATATTTCTATGGCTCTCGTTAGGAGTTATAGTTAGGACCACATTTTTGTGGGAAAAACATATTTTGGTTTGTTAATAACTTTGGCACCATTTGACAAATCTTCACGAAATGTTCCAAAAAAGAAGAAAACTTCATCCTCAGCTCCTTACTGGAATTTTTTGGGGTGCTTAGCCAAGCAGGGGCCAAGGAAACGGGAGGGTCCCAAAAAGTGTTTTCCCCATTTATTTTTCCGTAGGAAAAGTGAACAGCGATACCACAAAACTGCTGAATGAAGTAACACCAAATGTGTTAGAAAGCTAGATCTCGGTATAGAAAGTATGCTGTTGTGTTTTGGTGCTATTCCGTTCAGTAGCTTATGAGTAATTAAGGTTCAACTTGTATGTATATATCATGCCAAGGAGGATCCATGGATCCAACAGATCCAAAGATTTGATCTGATTGCCTGCCACCACATCAACAAAGATGTGGTGGCAGCCAATTTAGGGCTACGGGACTTAGTCTTCTGCCCTGTCAAAAAACATATAGGGGCAGGGTAGGGATATCCTGCCCCTCTAGACCTGGTGAGGAGGGGGTCACATAGACACCCTCTCTGGGGAAAAACTCTGATGATCCGTAGCTCTGATAAAAAAAATGAGTGCTCATGTCCGTTTTAAAGCGGGTTAAATTGTAGGGGAGGGGACATGCAGCCCTCATCTCCAAGCCTTTTTTTCAGGCACCAGGGACACAATCCCCTGTGGCCACTTTTAATAATATTGGGAGGAGGCAAGCGGCCAACCTCCCTAAGCATTTTTAGACCCTGGGGGACCCCATCCACTGGGGTAGCTTTTCATAAAATTGGGAAGAGGTTGCATGGCACCTCTCCCTGAGCCTTTTTAGGCCCTCGAGACCCCATCTCTTACACAGGTAATGTTTTTAGGGGGACGTGTGGCCCACACCCCAAAGCCTCTTTGAGGCCCCTCAGACACCATCCGCAAGGGTCAACGTCTTTTTCTGGGAAGGGGGTGTCAGACTCCCCCGTCCCTGGTTATAAATTGTGTTTAGGGACGCTATACCCTGGGGCCTGACACCGGTGTAGTGTCCTGAGGACCCCATGCCCGGGACACTTGTTTTCTTGACTGGGAGACTGCAGAGAGTGAATCGAAATGTTATTCTGTGCCTGCACTCTCTGGGGCTGGGAACACAACTTTGCTCCCATCCAGGCAGGGGCAGAGAAAAATGCTATTCCCGCCCAGGCAGGAGCAAAGCAAAAGAGCACCACAATGGGTGCCGACTGGAGGGCTGGCTGGGGTTGCGCCAGTCTTGGGGACCCCCTCAGGGCCCCCAACTATATGCATGTTGTGGGTGACCCAGAGGGGCACCCAATAAAAAAAAAAATTATATAAAAAATTGGCTGATTACTGCCACAGTGCTGAATGGGGAGTTGGCAAGGGCTGCAGGGGTTTTTGGGTTTCCCACTCAGCGCCCAACATATACATTTTTTTTAAAGCCTAAGTGGCCCTGCTGGGCATTGTCATACCCCAAAAATATTTTATTAAAAGGCTAAAAAATAATAATAAATGTATTCATGTATTATTCCCTGCTCCGACAAGGAGCACACTATAATGCCCTAGGGCTTTTTTTAAATGATATGTTTTCCTCCTGGTGCTGCCCCTAGCAGAGGCAGGGGCACAAAAACCCATTTTTTATAATGTTGTGGAGGGCTACAGGGAGTGCTGTAGCACCCTCCCCCCCACCAACATTAAAACAAACACAGTAAGTCTCCTGGCTCATTGAATCCGTAAACCCAGCAGAACTTACCATATCTTTTTAAGCACCCTGAGCTGGAGCTGTATACTATGCAGCTGGAGTGTAGTGTCCCCTTGTGGTGGGTACAAGGGTTGCATTTTACAGCATGAAAACATTTTAAATAAGAGAATCAAAGATGTTGATTTGTTTTTGTTAATATGGCTTCATTAAAAATATTTTATGATAATCATTTTTATTACACATTACAATGTGTGAATGCTTAAAATAGACATTGGATTATAGTTATTGGTGACTTTTTGACAAAGACAATAGTTCTGCATTATATTTGCTGATGTGTTGATCCCATGATAAAGCCAATAGGCCTTCTTTTTATATTTTGGTGTTCTGACCCTTTAACAAAGTCATTCGGTCTGCCTTACTTTAAATGCCACCCTTTATATTGTCACATCAGATGGCGAGCCGTGTCTGACCATGGGAGGGTTGGGTGGCGAGCCCAGCCTTACTTTAAATGAACCCTGTTTAGGTCTGCCTTACTTTAAATGCCACTGTTTATATTATTTCATCACATGGTCAGCTGTGTCCACCCGTGGGAGGGTTGGTTGGAGGGCCCACCACACACAGCTGAAGGCAGCAGGGAGTAGCACAGGACCTGGCTAATTGCCAGGTCTTTCACCCAACCCCATGCCACAGGTGGCCAAATGCCATATGCTCCAGCGTGTAGTGTGCTCAACCTCATGTATATATTGATATTTATATACATACATGGTCTTTTAATCAACCCTCCTTATCCATTGGTCAGCTGAAGTTTTGACATTTCATTCACATTTAAATTCTGCCCACCATGGGGTGATGGGTAAGCTTACAGCATGGGGCGATGGGTCAGCTGACGTCATCAACTGGCTGTCTTGCAATGTGAGTGATGTAATTTTGCCTGATCATGTGCACACCAGCCTTCAATGCCAATGTATTAAGCATAATGCATGTGCAAACAAGTGCACTTTAAATTGCACTCGCACTTCTGCCGAGGCCAGAAATGTAGATAAAACAAATACCATGAAATCAAGAGCTCTCATTACAATGCCTGCACAGTAATAGATACTAACAATCTCACACACACACTAAGGCCCACATTTTCCAAACATCATGCAGTGCTGTATATCTTTAGAAAAAAGGTTGCATAACATTTTTGACACGGCTGCGGCATATTTGCGATGTATCATGCAACGGCATAAAGCTCAGTGTCTCAGCACAATACACCGTAATGTAACTCGCCATTGTGTGATGCATATTGTACTTGCATTACGCAAGCCATACTTGTGTTACTTCCACTTAAAAATAAACACAAATATGATGCTATATTTCTGTATTGGAAAAATAGAGAAGATGACAAGCCACGAAGTAGGTACCAGCCATGAAGTAAGAAAGAATGGGCCCAGGAGGAATCCAGAAAACCGATAATTAACTTTTAATTTCTGAGATGAAAAAACAAGAGAATTAACTCTTTGTCACCTTAAAATTACCGGTATCAAAGAAGGCAGCTTTATGGAGAGTTGTAGTAGTCAAGAGAGTGGCAACAACACGCAGGATTGTGGAAGAATGCAAGAAAAGGTGGCATGATCACAAGCGCAGACCAAAGAAAAGCTTACAAGGAACCTAATGGAGCAATAGCAACTGGTGGAGGGCTAGAAATACAAGAGAACTTGACATCAAGGGCCTCATGTAGGTAGCTTAATACCGGTCGGTAACGGCCGAAATTCGGTAAATATGCCGTTACCGACCGGTATATAGACAAGTGAGATGTAGGAGACCAAAAACCAGTTTTCGGTAAATATGAAGCGGTAAATACCGATTCATAATTACCGAATTCGAAAATACCGATTCATAATTACCGAATACATATTTACCGAATCGGTAAATATGAAGTGGTAAATATGAATCGGTAAATATGAAGTGGTAAATATGAAGTGGTAAAACTGAAAATGACATGTAGGTAAAATCGGTAATGAAGAAATCCATGAAAATCGGTAATTAAGAGTCGGTAATTAACACTGAGTGAAAGCAGGTGGTAACCATCAACAGACCATATAAGCAATCCCAAAATGCAACAGCGTGGACAACATGGCCGCTCTGTATGTCATTGCAAGGCGCCTACGTCTACAGGCAGCAGGTCTGAGGATATGGAGACGGGAGGAACGCATCTACAGACAGCGCATCACACTCTTCCAACTGACTGATGCAGCGGTACATGAAAGGTACAGGCTACACCCCCAAACCATCATGGACCTGATAAGGGACCTGCACCCACTCCTGGACCAGCCAACAAGAAGGGCGCATGCCATACCACCACATGTGCAGGTGCTCTGCAGCCTACATCTACTGGCATCCGGCAGTTATCAGGTGGTGATAGCTGCGGTGGGTGGTGTATCCCAGAGTTGCCTGTCCCGTTTCTTCAGGAAGTTCCTGGATGCCATGATGCAGAGAATGCACCACTACATCAGCTTCCCAAACACACAGGCTGAACTGCAGAAAACTAAAACTGACTTTTATCACATGGCACAGTTCCCCCATGTCATTGGCTGTATTGATGGCACACACATCCCAATCTGCCCACCAGCTGACACAGAGCACATCTACAGGAACAGAAAGTCCACCCACTCCATCAATGTGCAGGTGATCTGTGATGCAGGGAACATCATCACTGATATTGTAGCGAAGTTTCCTGGGAGCACCCACGACTCTTACATCTTCCAGAACAGTGGGATCTACACACGACTGATTGCCGGAGAATTTGGAGAGGGATACCTGCTAGGTAAGTAACAGTGACGCCCATGAAACCTGCAAATCATAGTGTATAGAGGCATGTGACTGATGGTTCCCTTTTACTCACCTAGGTGACAGTGCATATGCCTGCCGGTCATTCATCCTCACTCCCTACCTACACCCATCAACCCAGAGTGAGAGACGATACAACGTGGCACATAAATCTACACGCAATGTGGTGGAGCGCACGTTTGGACTACTGAAAAGCAGGTTCCGCTGCCTCCACAAGAGCGGAGGCGCACGCCAGTACACACCCATCAACTGCTGCAAGATCATTGCCACTTGTGCAATGCTGCACAACCTTGCCACGAAGAGAGGTACGGATGTGGAACTAACAGATTTTGAGGACAACGAGGATGAGTCAGGCCAGCCAGAGGGCAACGCAGCTAGAGTGCCAACTGCAATAGATGGGAGAGAGAGACGGGCAGAGATCACATGCAACTATTTCTGAGTAAGTAAGGGGACACAGCCAGTTGTGGTATGTCATGACGTAGTTTTAATGCGGCACTACGCCATGAACACAAGATCAAGCCAATCTGGCAACATAGCATATATACAAGGAGTAAGTCCAGGGTTACGTCACCCATTGGGAAGTGGCTACGCAGGGCTGCATCAATGTTTGCGCATACGCGCTGCAGTGTGGGATGGCACGGCTTGAGCATCCTCACTACAGCCAACCCCAAGCCGCCTGCTGCTCCTGCGTGCTTCTGGGACGGGGGGTGTGATGCTGCTCCTGCTGCTGGAGTCGATGCTCTCCGCAGCATCCCCTGCAGCAGTTGTCGCCGCCTGACTTGTTAATAGCACCTCTAGTGCACTTGTCACCTGCACCATCCCCCGAGACACGTCGCTGCAGCAGTGTGTCAGGCCCTCCTGCATCGACACAGAGCGCCGGCAGAGTAGAGAAGTGGCAGTTGCCAGACGGTTGAGTGCCCTGGTGGTAGTGTCCCTCCTCTGCCGTTCCCGGCGGCGTGCATCTATGTCAGCATCTAATTTGCTGCACAACTGCTGGATTGACTGGGACATGTCCCGAATACCCGCTGCCATTGCGCCGATGTTATTGTCCATGTTGACAAATGTAGATTTCATGAACCGCATATGCCTCTGGACTGACATGACTGCCTTTGTTTGCAGGCGCTGTTGTTTTAACATTTGGCCCTCGATCCCCGAGAAGACACCATGGCTGTCAATGCTTGCTGGTGGACTCTGGACACGGGACCTGCGGCGCCCTCTTGCACCCGTCTGTGCTGCCTGTGAGGTGTAGGGCACAGTGGCATGGCTCCCATCCTGGGGCATGGTAATTTGCTCAGGGCCCCTGCTGTCATCAGACGAGGTGTCTAAGGCTCGCAGCCTGGCGGCAGGACGCCTCCTCATTCTCACACCTGCAGGCGGTGATGTGGCCGGTGACTCAAACATGAGTGGCGATGCTGGCTCTGGGTGAGGTGATGCTGGCTCTGGGTGAGGTGATGCTGGCTCTGGGTGAGGTGATGCTGGCTCTGGGTGAGGTGATGCTGGCTCTGGGTGAGGTGATGCTGGCTCCGGTTGAGGTGATGCTGGCTCTGGTTGAGGCGAGGCTGCCTGTGTTGGTGGTGCGGCTGCCTGTGGCCCTGCTCCCTGGGCTGAACTTGTGCTGGCCAGAGGTGATCTGTGTGGCCGGTGTGCCCTCTCTCCTGCAGCATGCCCTGTCCTGCGTGATGTCACATCTGTGGACAGAAATGCAACATCGGCTCAGTGTCCCCGAAGGGCTGCATTGCAAGCATCACAATAAATCATGTCACACTCCAAATTGTTCTCTGCCTCCTTGTGCCTAATGTGTGTAACATGCCTTGTTGCCCTGTGCTATTTACTTCATGGTTGGGGTTTCCCTGACTAAATCTCCCAGAATGCATTGCCTGTCTGCACTAACACATGGACTGGAGTGGGATACTCATTTCACAATGGGGGATGTGGGATAGGGGTAGGGGGGGCTACATTGCTGTGCATTCGTCTTACCTTGTTGGGTGGCGGCTCTGGCAGAGCTGTCAGCATCCCCAAGACCCACGACGCTCTCATTCTCGATTGTGGCCCCCACCAGCTCCTCCAGTCGGTGAGGGCAGGTGCCCTGTTGGTTCCACCTCCAGTCTGGCTGGCCTCCTTCTGGATTTCCCCCATCTTCCTCTTGGTTACAATCCTCAGGTCATACCAGCGCTTTTTGAGGACCTCTATGTCCCTGTGGGTCACTCCCACAGCATTGACCTGCGCCTGGATGGCCAGCCAAATATTGCGCTTTTCAGCCTCAGGCACTTGCAGGGACTGCCTCCCAAACAGCTTCTGGTGCTGCTTCACCACCTCCTCCACCAGCACCTGGAGTTCCTTGGGGCTGAATTTCAGCTTCCTCCTCCTTTCCCCTCCATCTCTCTGTGTCCTCTGGCTGGACATGATGTTTTTTTGCTGCACAAACAGGCACTGGCTCCCTGCCTCTCCTCTGCACTCCAAGCCTCTCCAGGGTCTGTTAATTGTGTGCACCTGCCTGGGTGTGGCCACTTCCTGGTTGGGTGGGGTGTGGTTGCACAGGATTGGCTATTTCATCAAGTCATGTGATTTTTTTTCCCGATTCGGTAAATACCGATTCGGTATTTTCCGGTTCGGTACATACCACCGCGGTATTTACCGATTCGGTAAATACCACCTCGGTATTTACCGATTCGGTGAATTCCGATTCTTGATTACCGAATGTTACCGATTCGGTAATTGTTACCGAATTTTTACCTACATATAACTTACCGATTCTTAAATACCGATTCGGTACGGCTCGGTATTTAAGAATCGGTAATATTTATTTACCTACATGAGGCCCCAATAGAGGAGCAGGTGGAAGCAGTCATAGGATCTGAGATGGTTGGTGCCAATGGGGGCACTGCCACTGCCAAACTATGAGACTCAACCACATCTCAGGGTAAGTTGATAAAAACCCACTTGTTCATCGGATATGTTCATTCACCTTCAATTTAATGGTAATGGGTAATGTCTGTAATATTTTTGTGTTAATGCGGAGACCTATTTCTGTTTGCAGCCCTCATTATATTATACTTCATATTGTATTTAGTGATGGAAGTGTTCCAAACATATTTTGTCTTTAAATTCCTAGTCCAGGATAAAGAACACAACATACATCTTAAAAATAAATATATGTTTTTATGTCTTGCTAATTGACTGTTGTGAAAACTCTAATTATAATAACAAAATATGTGTTTTTTTAAGATCAAAGGTTGTACAAAACTGTTACTGTCCTTATGTGTTTTTCTTATTTAAATTTACGTTTGTGTATTAATAATCATTTTTATTTGGATAGTCTGTCTGTGTATCATAATTACTTTTTAATTTGAAAACTTTTTTAAATCCTGATAACGAATTTCAGAATATCTGAATACAAGCTACCACTCCCAGTATGTGAGGAAAATGGGTAATTTGATAAAAGCCTTGTTTGACCTGTATGTGTTCTACAGATGTGTGTAGGAAATGTAGATATAATGGATTAATATCAATGATGGCATCCAGTAAAATGCCAACCACCCTGGCACAAGTACTTTGGGAAGATGCAGATCCAAACAGAGGTAATAATGTCATGAATTACACCTGTAGTAGTATTGCATTTTAGCGGATAGTGCTTTGCTTCAAATACAATTCCGTTTTTTCCAGTAGAGGCATGATGCAGTCTTTTTTTAAGTCTCAATAACATCTTCCTCCCTTAGGCCAATCGAGACAATTTTCTCCTGAAGGATCCTTTTCTCAATTTTTCTTCCTTATGTGGAGGTGAAGCTGCTGTGTATGGCGCTGAATAATAATCTCCGTGACTGAAGAGCGATTTGTGATTTACAGTGTCACACTCATCTTATGCTGGTGGGGTTGCCCAGGATTTTGCCCCTACTTGGATTATGAGTAAATTTTTTATGTAATTCCACACTTGTATTATACGGCAAGGGCCTGGTTTAAAAAGGTTGTTCGACGGTACAACGCAGGCAATTACTTCGCATGCCTTTGACACGCATTTTTTAGTGCGCATGTTTTTACCATGAATATGCATTTAAAATACATGCCAATACCATGCATTGTTTTTATATTTTAAAACAATGTATTTGCGGGGGAGACCCTCCAACTTACCTTAAATGCTTGTTATTTTTCCATGCGTTGTAAATGCATATTCGCGGTAAAAATATGCGTGCGAAATAATGTGTGGTAAAGACACAACAAGGTAAAAATCTTGTTGTAAAGGCTGTCTCCCATTTAGAAGAGTAAATAACTTTGCATTGGTTTTACAATGGATTTGCATGGAAACACCAGGTTTGAATACGTTAAAAAACTGGTGAATAAATGTGACTCAATGCAGAAATTGTGCCAGCAAGGGGTCAAAAATAACTCAAACTCTCCAATACACAATTTAGTAAATAGCACTTATGCCATTGCGATGGAGTGGGAGATGCAAGTACAATGCAAGAGCTTAGAAAATCTGGGCCTAAGACTGTAGATGTGAATGCTTTGGAGCGATTCAAGAGGAGCAGGGCTCAACTACCGTCTCTGCTATCTTCCACTCACAGGTTATGCAGCACGGCAAGAACATGTGACTCTGTATTCCTAACTTGACCAAAGACAGATAGTACTTCAACAATTAGGTCATTAGAACCAGCTTATTCTATAAGCGATTGAGAAAATGCACCCTAGTATTTTAGAAACCCAAGGAAGATTGGATACTTATTTATACTCATCTGTGTCAGTCGATTCTGGCGTAAGTGTTTTCAACTGCAGTATCACATGTTATCTTAAATTGCATTGGAACCTCTCCCTTGTAAAAAAAAAAGATGCACATTTTACCATTTAAGATTGTTGGCCAAAGACAGAAGAGGAATTAGGTTCAGGAAATATAAAGCCTAAATGTGTCTCTAAATCCTTTTATTAAAGAATTTGTATTGAACCCCCGTAGCTTTAGTACGTTAATAAACACTGATTGACAGCAGGTTAAATCTGCTGCTTGAACTAGTTAAAGTGAGATAAAAGATCTGTGGATAGCCTGGTTATAATAATAATTGGTTTCCCAAGTGATTGGTTAAATTACCAGTGGTTAGAATCAGTTCGGTCAATCAATTCATCACCCACGTTCCCATTAAATCACAGATTTTACATAGTATGCTGGTGTTTCCAGACAAGCCTATACATACCATTGGATGCCAAAGCATACAGTCCTCCCTGCACTGGAGCAATAGGAACCTCTAGGAATGGGGAGTTTGTTGAAAAGCAAGCCTCTAATAATGAGAATCTATAAGAATGTGAATCTGTAATCTCACAGAATGAAAGTCACTAGGAAAGGAGTGGTCTAGGAAGGAGACTTCACAGTACTGTTACATAGTACTCTGGTGTTTCCAGTCATACCTATACATATTGTTGGATGCAAAAGCATACATTCCTCCCTGCACTATAGGAAGATGAGTCTGTAAGAATGTGAGCCTCTACGAATGGGAGTTTGTTGAAAAGCAAGTCTCTAAAAATGAGAATCTATGGGAATGTGGATAGTCTCGCAGAATGAAGGTTCAAAGGAAAGCAGCGGTCTAGGAATGAGACTTTACAGTAATGGGAAACTGTAGGAATATGATTTTGTAGGAACTGAAGTCAGTACTAATAAGAGTCTCTAGGTTTGGGCATGAATGAATTGGAGAGCATAGAAATGATCTGTGTAGGAATAGGAGCCTCTAGTAATGGATGCCATTGGGAATGCAAACCTCTAGAAAGGGCAATTCCTAGGAATGGGATGCTCTAAGAATGGAAATTGTAAGTATGGAAGACTCTAGGAATGGGACCCATCAGGAATTGAAGCTTTGAATTTTTGAAATGGCAATCCTTAGAAATAACACATTCTAGGAATGGGATGCTTTAAGAATGGAAGTCTATAAGAATACACGTCTAAGGAATTAGAGTTTATCTGAATTGAAGTCTTTAGGAATACAAACCTGTGTCTCTTAGAAATGAAATTGTTAGGAATGGGACTCTCCAGGAACGGTAGTAGGTAAGAATAGGAATCTACGAGGAAACCTGCGTTAGAGGGCCATGTTATTTTTTGTTTTTTTGTGTGGAACACATCATAAGTGAGTCAATTCTCGCAGCCTTAATAGTTGTTTATTGAAAATTGATTTAACATTTTACCGTCCTCTCTTAAAAGGTCAAGTGATTCCTCATCACCAGGTAAAGGAAGGCAAAGCTATTTATTTACTATTATTTGTTTTTATTGATAAGTGGCATGGACCAGGCACCAAAGCCATCAGGACTTGAACAAGGTATACTTAAGATCAGTGGTTCCAAAACCTTTTAGAACCATGCCCCACTTTTTAGAAGGACAAACCTTTGTGACCCACCTAGCTTTAATGTAAGTGAGGCAGGTGATTTCTTAATGCAACTAAAGCATCGAGTGGGAGGGCATGGTTATTTACAGGCAGCATATTTTCCTTTAAAATGGCCACTAAAGTTGCACAGACATGCAGTTTTACTGATAAAACTACATTGTAAAAAACTCATAATGTGTGGAAATCGGGTTTCAGTGAATATTTATCATTTGTGTATCACCAAGTAAGTGTTTTGATCTGTTTTGCTCCCATTAAAGTATTTGTTTCCATCACAGCAATGTGTTTCAATTTTGCTTTCCTAACTGCTGAATGTGTACAGTTCATTTACAGTTATTTACATTTTGTTGTGTGTTACAAAAAAGGACATCCCAACAGCTTTTCCATTCACACACCTGTACCACAGCAAGACTGTTGCATAATTCACTTTACATTTGTTTCTCTGACTCCAAAGTGAGTGGAGTTTGTAAACACCAATCCCCATGTTGAAAGAAGCAGAAATTTGTCAGAAGACATAGCCTGACATTTGACCTCTATCTTGAAGTGCAGCAAATGTGAGAAAAGAAATATAGAATTTAAAGGCATCTTTATTTATTACATGGACTTTTGCTACCCACCAAAAATCGGCTCACAACCGACCGACAGTTTGGGGAACACTGCTTCAGATATAATAAAGATAAGCTAGCGTTTTTGCACATTGTGTTTGTATAAGCGTGGGTAAAAAGCATTGTAATCTCTCTGTGCAATGATTTCAGCTCATGTAGTAGGTGGACATTTGGATTATCACTTAGGGCCGGATTACGACTTTTGGTGGTGGGGGATGGGTGGCACGCCACCTCCATGCCCCCGCAGCGCCAAGAGTCGCCGCCGCTGCCCACCTGACAGATTACAAATTAAAAGTGGTCTGGCGGCTGCTGTGGCAGTTCCCGCAGTGGTGCCTCTTTCAAAGGTGGCGGTGCCTTTGAAAAAGGCACCACAATGGGAATGACACACAAGGTTCCTGCATGGCATGGACTGTAGCATCCATGTCAGGCAGGACCTGGTGTGTCTGCATATGTGCCCCCCTGTGTGCATTCACAGAGCGTGAGGCACCAGGGGGCCCTGTAGGGTCCTCTTTGTTTCCTCTACGCCACAGTTTTTGTGGCAGTGGAACTGCCATGAAAACCGTGGCAGAGAGGAAACTCATAATATGCTTGATGGGACCACGGTGGTCCTGCCAAGCATATTGCGGTCTCTGGACCACTGCATCACCTCCAGGGAACATGGTTCCCTGGTGGTGTCGGCGGTCGCATGGCGGTCTGACTACCCAAGTCATAGTGGGGCAGTCAATGGCTGGACCGCCACCACCACAAGCCTGGCAGTTCTCGGAGCACCAGGCTCGGGATTGGGCCCATACTGTACTTTTTTCTCAGACGTCTCAGACCCAAAGGCCATTTTGGACCATCCAATTAAATGAACATAGCAAAGGCACAGGCAGACTTTTTCCAACTTATAGTTATGTCTTACACACTTTGTTATCATGGTCCTCATTTAGTCCTTGATTCGCCAAAAGAGGTGCAAACTATTTTGTCCCCGTTTTTGCACTACAGCTCCTGCACTTCTGATGAACTTTTGGGTGATGTTAATTGCAGAAAAGGGAGAAAAACAGGGAAAGATTGTGAAACGGAAGGAAATACTTCTCATTCCCCAATTTTTGCACAAACCTGTAAATTGGTTGCCTCCTAGCACTAATTTATTTTGCACTCATGAACTTTTGTAACAAAATGTTGTGCAAGGTTTTTAATGGCACCCGGGTCTTTTAAGCAGGAGAACTGAAAATGAACATGAAGGCGGCATTTTAGGAGAGGAAATGGGTGTGATTTTTAAAAACTATCCTCTAGTAACTAATCGCTACCTTATTCTGTTTGAGCATGGATAGTGGCAGCGTGTTCGCAGTCCTAGAGTAAGTGACATTCAGCAACCCTTTGCTCAGTTTAGTGGCAACAGTCAGAGCTTTTAGGGACAATCTATATCCTTCCTGCAGCTGCCACCCGAGTACAGTGCCTAGTACAGCCTGAGCACTGAAATTCATCCTATTCATTTTTTTTCCTCATACATATGCATTGTGGCTTACCTGTAAACCAGACTCCTAGCACTAATAAAAAAACAAGCATTGGCAAAGCCAATAGGTTTCACCTATGCAAGCTCTATTGGCTTTGTTAACTTTTTTTGTAATTTGTTTTATTGGTTTTTGAGCAATAACAACATCATCCACACATTGAATAGTGACACACAAACCCTACCCAATCCCCCTCCCTGTGAGAAGATACTCACTTGTCCAGTCAACCGCGTATTGGCTGTGTAGCAGTTATTCACAATGTTTCTTTCACCACGTCCCTTCTCCAAGACATGTATCATACTCTATGTATATGTATCATCACTCCGTGCATTGTTCCCATCCGTTCATCCTGTTCTAGATCTATTGCCACTAGAACCCATTCCAACATGCCTCCCTGATTGCCTGTTCAACCTTGGAGTTTCCTGCGGACCCCACACTGCACCGTGATCCACTTCGGGATTTCTTTTCCCCCTTGTTTCACAGTGGGCGCCATAGCCCACTTCCATTTCACTGCAATACGCTTTTCAATCGTCAGCCCCAGTTCTAATATCGTAACATAGAGTTTGGTTATTTTAGTCTTGGTTTGCAGTCCTAGTAAGCATGTTTGCATATCACATCACACAGGTATATTTGTCAGGCCCCCCGTCAATGTGTTTTTTTTACACGTTGGACAGAAGCACGAGCTGCTGTGCAACATTGCTTAAAATAAGATCAAATAAAAGTGCTATGATGCGACCAGCATTGACTGCATCATAGCCCTTTTTTTCCCTATAAGCCACGTTGCACAGCAGCCCGCGTTGCACTGCAATATGTGCAGCCGTGGCCACTTCAGGTAAGCGCAGTGGGGCGGTGTGGTTGGCTAGGAGGGATTTTGAGAGACGACCACAAGGGAAAATTAAATAAATTATTAATTTTCACTTGTGGTCGTCTCTCGAAATCCCTCCCCCAGCTGGCCCCACCGCTCTGACCTGCATGGGACACGGCTGAATATGTGTAAAAACAGCGCAGTGGGAGGAGCAAGCAACGGGACTGAGGAGGGGGGTTGGTGGGGAACCAAACAACGGACAGCGGGAAGGGGGGACCGGACAGCAGGAAGAGTACGGGGCATTTGGGAACCAAACAGCAGACAGCAGGAGGAGGGGTAACCAGACAGCAGGGGTGGGGAACCGGACAGCGGAAGGGTGAGGAACAACAGACAGTGGTAGGGGTGCAAGGGGAACAAGACAATGATAGTGGGAGGAGGTCAGGGAAAGCAACATGAGGGAGGGAGCGGCAGTAGGAGGAGGAGGGCGGGAAAGGGAAATGGACTGCATAGACATGCACTCTATAAGAGTGCATGTGAAAAAGTAAAAAAAAGAGTACCTGCAGGAGCCTGCGGCCAGTGGAAGAACTCTGGCCACAGACAGGAAGTGGTACTTGGTCATTGCTCCACGACCAGGGACACACACAAAGCCCCAGGATGAAGCTGAGGCAAGGAAGAGGCTCTGACCAGTAACAAGCAAGAAACACAGAGTGATGTCAGAGCCAACCAACGACAAGTAACGGTAGGTAATTGTCGAGTGAAAAGCCAGTATTTAGCTTTTTTTTTTGTTTACAATTGATTGTGCAAGCGCTGTGTAGGCAAAATCTAAAATGACCCCAATACAGCACAGATGGCAGACGGAGCAAGCCTCTCTTTGGCCGATTAACAAAGCCATTTGCACACTTAGTTTGAATTTAGATGCGCAAATAGCATGATTTAAGAATATCAACTCAAATTTGGAATTCACAAAATGTGAATTTACTTGCCTAATCTGATCATGTGGGGATGTCATGGAAAGCTTTTAAGCACCCGCATACTTGTGAATTTGTTGGTATTCATATACTTTCTCAAGAAATATTTCTACACATGCTATGATTGGGAATTTAGTTCTGCCAAGGTGAAGAATAAATTCCTGTCAAGGATGGAAATGGAGCAGAACCATTCCTAAATTTGATGGTTGAGCAAGGAGGGATGTAGTGGAGAGGTTTTGCTATGGGTGAAATAAGTTAATAGTTTAAGTGCACTCTTGCAAGACACTTACACATGCATAAATGTAGTCCATGTACATTTACACATATGTACATGCTAACAATTGTGAAAAGTTCTAATAAGCTCTGACTAGCGCAGCTATGCAGAAATATTATATTTTTTTGTAAATGCTAAAAAAAATAACGTTTCTCCATATCTAGGTAGGTGTTCGTCTAATTTGTGGTTTTTTTCTTTGAACCAGGCCTTCTTGATATTAGAGCGTCCACTCAGCTCAGGAGAGGTGCCACTGTGAAGAAGAGGGGAGTTTTAGATCCCTGCGAGAATGGGCACACTTAGCATTCTTTGGCGGGAGGTTTCTGCCGCCCTGTTCTCATGCAGCATCAAGGATGTCTTGACATGCATCATTGTTCTTTTCCTGTACAGGAAGAGCTCCTTAAATATCACCATCCCGAGTCTCAAAATAGCACTCCTATTTTTGGAGACAGGACCAGGGTCAACAATACTTAATTAGGCACTTTGGTCAAATGAATCATTTAACCTCTGACCCCTCGCTCCCGTTCTGTTATCACCTACCCTTTCTATCCTTTTGGGAGGCTCTCCTTCCCAGGCTTATTTTAGTCATTTTCGCCCTCCTGGTCACACGGGGGTGGGGCCTTGGGAGATATGGCCTTGCTGCCCTGTGCCCACCGATTCAGACTACAAACGCTGCAAATGGTTTTTATAATATTCTAAAAAATGCCGGTCAGAAAATAGAGCTTCGAACTAAAATGAATCCATTTGAACAACCGTGCGCTCATTGGAACGTCAAAAGTTCAATTTGAATTGTATTTTTTTTACATGTTTTCAATTTTTTGGGGGGGTGTATGTGCTTAGGTAACTCTAGGGGTAAACTTACCTTTGATGGGTCTATGATTGTCGGGCATTACAATAAACCACTGTTTGTCATTGTGTCACAACGGGGGCAAGAAAGTCTGCATACGTGTTAGGGTTCCACAGTGGGTTTAGCTTTAGGGTACGCACAATGGCACTGTATGTGTGTAACGTTATAGTCATGAGCTGAAGCCTTGAAGAACATGGGTCAGGTACAGGCGTGCAACGCCCATTGGCCTCAAAGGGCTTCATCCCCCCCCCTTGTGTGTGACAGCCCGGGCTGAGATAGCTTCCCCGGCACACACACAGCCGCACCCGAGTACTTCACAGGTCTTCAAAAGACCATTTGCTTGTTAACGAGGCTTTGGTGTTTTTTCACCCCTTCTTAGAACCTCTGCATCTCCACTCTGCCTATTGCTGGAAGAATTACCCCCCCCCCCCGTGAAATTTTTTCTTAGCCCCCCCACCCCCAAAATGTGGCTTTAGTTGCGCCCCTGGTCAAGTATATGATTGGCCCGGTGAAGTCGCAGTGCTGTAAATACACGCTTACAGTGGAATCTGGCCAATTCTCTGAGATGCGTTGCATATATCTGTCGGACACAGCGCAAATAAGCTGGTCTCAAAGATACTTGGAAATCGACCCTCATAATTATCCATGAGACTGGGGCATATTTACAAGGGTTATCACCATCAGAACGTCACTTTTTTGACATTTTGGCGGCAATAACCCCTTCGCCTTACTTACAAGGCAGCGTTAAGCCACTTAATGCGACTTAACGCCGCCTTGTAAATAATGCCCCTATCCACACAGCACTTAGCGTGAAAGGGGCGAGCATTGGGTGTTGCAGTGGGCGTTCCGCTGCACACCCATTGCATTTTGACGCTGCCCCCTATTTAAAAGGTTGACGTAAATATGGGGCAGCGCCCAAATAAGACCAGGGAAAACCTGGTCTTAAACTGACGCAAGGAGGGGAAATCATTCATTTCTCCTTCTATTTGCTGTTTCTATGTGTGCTGCATTCTACAGGAAGAGGTGTGGTGCCGCGGCCAGGGCGACTGACTCCGGAATCTGGGGATCACGGTTCGATCACCAGCGCCGGCGGCAGATTAGCCCAACACCATGTGACTCTGGGCAATAGCTTGCTTAATCTTCCCGAAGGCCCCCAGAGACCCTTAAGGGTGATTGTTCGCGCTTTACAAATGTGGATTATTACAGCACACATAGAAAATCACAAATAGCCATTATAGATTGTTAATGCGCAGGAAGGTACACCTTCCTGCACATGAACAATAATTTCCTGCAATGCAGACACCCTTACACTGCAAGGGTGCCTGCCTTGGCGCTGCTAGGCAGCTAAATTTAGCACCAGAGCAAAGAGAAAGATAGGGGTGTGCCATATTATTGTAATTGTAAATATGGGGCATCCCTGTGTTTTTAGAATGTCGGAGCGCAGCATTACCAGTTGTGCCATTCTGTTGAGATTATGCCCCAAAGTTCTTTCTGCAAATCCTTAGGATCAGCTGGGAATGAAGAGCTGGAAAACTGAAGGGGACAGAAAATTCCCATCTATGCATCTGTATGCACAAAGGGCCTGTGTTGCGATGTCCAAAAATGCACATTGGGGAAGCGATACAAGTTGGGAGAAGGCAGTGGCTCGTGGGCTGCCATGCCCACCGCAGTCATTCAGACAATGAAAGCTGCCCCTGTGTGAGTGGTTTCCCACTAACAAGATCAACCAGTAACATCTTTGGGGCATATTATCAAGAAACTGCGTTAAAATTATCGCCGCTTTAGCGGCAGAAAACTGCTGCTAAAGCGGCGATAATGGGCTTGATAATATGCCCTTGAGAATTCCCATAGAAGCCCATGTTCTGGTGTCAACACGGGCTTCTATTGGAATTCTCTGCGGCATATTATCAAGCCCATTATCGCCGCTTTAGCGGCAGTTTTCTGCCGCTAAAGCGGCGATAATTTTATTGCCGTGCTTGATAATATGCCCCTCAGTTCTTTACACTGCTGGAGAGGTCATGAACCATTGACATATTCCTTTGCAAATCGTAAGGAAGGGGCGCCCTTGGATTGTCCCACTGTCTTTACGATTTTTAAAGAATGTTGTCACTGTGAGTCGCAATGATATTTTGTATCATGCAATGGAACGCTGATGATCTGTGTTTTTTTCTCTCTTACAAAGCCTGTTTTTTCCATGTATCAAGCTGTGGTAAGTTGTAACTTCATGCTTTCCTGATTGTAATGAGTGTCCTTGGAGCAGGCCAGATTTCTGCTTTCACTTGTTCTAGCAGGCCTATTCTCTTCCTCTCTTTTCCTCTACTGGAAGATTTGCGTCATCAGGGCTGTGTATTTTGTTTGAACCCTGTGAACTGGTGTCCAATTTCTGAATAACAACCTACTTTCCATCCTCTCAGTCAGATGAAAAACAAGCATTTACAATGCAATGGTCTCGGCATTTTTAAAGTTAGAGCTATTGGCATTGCTCATGGCATTTTTGTTTTTAAAACTCTCTCTCACAAAAATAATACTTTTTTTTGTGAGAGAGAGAGATGTTTTAAAAACAAAAATGTCATGAGCAATGCCAATAGCTCTAACTTTAACAATACCGAGACCATTGCATTGTAAATGCTTGTTTTCTTTTTTTGGTAGGACATGGAGATTAAGTGATTTGCCTAGAATCACAGGATGTGGACGCGACCCTGAGGCCCGAACCTTGGTTTCCAGCACCAAAGTTGGCAGTCTAGCCGTCAGACGACATCCTCTCCCATTCCTATTTTACCTTTCCCTTATTTGCGTTTCTCAATCCAATTGAATGGATGTGGATGCTATCAGGAAATAAATACCTGCTTTTTTTGTCTAAATCTCCTTCTTTGGTTTTCTCAAATGATGGTATGTACGAATTTGCGGGGGGGGGTTCGAATGCGGGCACAAGTGGTTTGCACGATCTGGAGGAGTGGTGGTGGTTGCTGGGCCCCATGCCTTACCTTTACTAGTGAGCAGAGCAGACAGGCACGTAGGTGCCGAAGATCCTTTGGAACAGTCTCTAGCGACATCTCCAACACCCGAAAACACACAAGTGTGAACTGAATCTTCAAACAGGAAGTTGCACACCTACACCGAGGGCGGAAATCCCATTATACGCCATCTTTGTTAAGTAACACGGGCAATGGACACAGACATAGGACTAGAGGTATACCAAAAGTTGATCTTGGCAGACTTATCCAGGGAATAGCGACGAGCAACGCCATTTTGAAGTGAAACATATTCTTGTACATTTGTATCAGAAGCTCCACAGCGACAGTGAACTACACCTTCACACACAGATCAAAATCGTATTCCGTATAAGTGTTTTAATGCACAGATAAACTACCCATTGTGCAAGTTGTGTTCACACAAACTTACATTTGGGAATCAATGCCTTGCTTACGTCCTCATGATTTATTACCGGCATTACTGTTCAAGATGGCGGGCGCACCAGTCTGGTCTCAAGCCAAATAACAGTACTCAGTCAAGGCTTTTGTGTACCTAGAGATTTTCTCACTGTTTCCCTGTGCCTTCTTGGAAGCGGAGTGATTATTACAGCACAGAACCACGAAGTGAACCGTTCGGCATTAAAGTGAAAGAAGGGACAGATGCGATCCATATCATATTCTATTGAACATGGCTTCCACATTTTCGAACTGTTAATGTAAGACATTACCAAGGGTCGAGTGTGCGTGACATTCCATGCCTTACACGTAACATTGTCAGTACAACGTAAGTACAATGAGAGCCAACAAAAAAATGTTCGTAATTAGAAAAATATTTGAAACCCATTTGGGCACACCATGGTGCTCTAGGAGCGTCGAGAGACAGAAAACAAGCCGAGGGCACCGGAAGACACCACCGCCTTTCTCCGAGGCAGAGCAGAAATGCCTCGGAGAAACGCAGCGTCCTTTTCGGATTCGGGGGCGTGTTTTGCTGTTGTCTCCTCCTTGAGACTTCTTGCAAAAAACACGCCCCCCGATCCGAAAAGGACGGGCCTAATCTGAATGACTGACCTCTTCTCCAATTGCTGGCCAGCATTCAAGAGGCCAGGCAATGGAGAACAGGGGAGAAGAGGGGCGGGTTCAAGCCCCTCTTCTCCAAGTCATTAAATCTCGGAGCTAGACTGCGCAAGCGCAGCCTTAGCAGCCGAGACCTAAAAAGGCCCTGGAAGATATCCTCGCTGAGGTTATCAGCACTCTGGAACTCTTTCCCTACACATCTAAGGCTACGTGGAGACTGGCTAAGGTTTTGAAAAGTGGAGAAAAATGTATTTTTTTCCAGAGAGGACAATGGCCTTGGGGCACACCAACGACTATGACCCCCCCCCCCGCTCCTACATCAGGTCACACATGTATGGTACTCCCCCCTCCATCTCAGTGTGTGCAAGGATGATCAGATGTGCCCAGATATTGGTCATGTGTACTTGTCAACACTCCCAATTGCTATGTGATGCCCTTTGGCCCCTGTTTCTTAAAAGATGTTCATCAAACCCTTTTCAACCAAACTGTCATCATGAAACCTGTACAGACCACCACTCAACCGCAACTGACCTACCCGGACACCTGCCTTAGCCAAAAATGCCTGGCACGCCCAAAAGATTTTAGATTGCAGTGACTTTTCTCAATCCTGCGCCTAAGCCATCATAATGTGTATGTACTCCCAGCAAAATAAAGATATGACAAGTAGCGTTAAAAAAAAAATGAAAAGAAGGTGCCATAAAGACAGCCCCAACATGCCCCAGCAGTCCATCAAAGGAATGGTGATTTGTGAAAGGGTAAGTTGGAGGAAGGAGTATATTGGATGGCAAAGGGGGTAGCCAATCAGCACAAAGGGCACCATTAGTCACCTTTCCTCCAGGGTGCGAGTTACCTATCAACAGGAGTACCTCTAGACTGTGAATTTGAGTGCCTCTAATTGAAAGGCACTTAAAAACTCCACTGAACAGTACTGTGCCAGGTTAAGAGAAATGCTTTTTATGAACTTTCACAGCGAACAAGGAACAAGCTGCAAAATGTTTGCACTTTATTCTAATAGCTATCACCTCAGCTTACTGTCGATGTGCCAGGCTCCCATTTACAACTCTGCAACAAAGGTAACTATGCCATCACTTATATTTGCCTTTAACTGTTTAAAGTAGACTTTACTAACTAGGTAAACAGCCTTTATAACGTGGGTTGCGCCAAGCGTGCTATTTCCCCACAAGCGGAACCACGCTTGCCTTAACCACGCACATGCCTTAACCACGCACATGCCTGGTTACGACAGTGCGCGGTCTAGATGCTGGGATGGGCAGGCACAGGAAGAGGAAGGATCGAGAGAGGATGCGGTGTGGTAAGTGGGGCTGGGGCCGGGTTTTGGGAAGGTGGGGTAGTTTTTAGGGGTTGGGGTAGTTTTTAGGACACGGGGTCGGGGTAGTGTTTAGGGCTTTGGGGGGGTCGGTGTAGTGTTTAGGGCTCAGGGGGAGTCGTGGCAGTGCTTAGGGCTCAGGAAGGCGGTCTGGTAGTGTGTAGGGCTCAGGGGGTCAGGGTAGTTTTTATGGCTCGGGGTCAGGGTAGTGTTCAGGGCTCAGGGGTCAGGGTAGTGTTTAGGGCTCAGGGGGGTTGGGTAGTTTTTAGGGCTCAGTGGGGTCGGGCAGCGTTTAGGGCTCAGAGGGGTCAGGGTAGCTTTTAGGGCTCAGGGTGGGGGAGCTGGGGTGAGATCTCTACCACAAATCCCTTTACCAGTCATGCCTTTAACACAACATTGCTTGGCATGCGTGGGTACGGAATGGCTTTGCTCAGACGCATCAGTTGTTGGGGCGGCGTTTTAGAGGCACGTGTGGCTTAGTCAAGCATGCCTCTGTCATACAGCCTACTAACTATGATTTTGTTTTGTGGCATTCACTTCACGACTTTTGCATCAAAATGTACTACTGAAATATTGTGAAGGTGTGGGAACTTAGCTCCAATAGTGAAATTAGGGAAATTTTGGGCTTTTTCACTTGCACTCCTTGGACGGCTTTACTATGGGACCGACAGCTGAACACTAAGTATCCCCCTTCAGCTAGGCAGAGTGATCCGAGGCTTACACAGAGAGGGGCTGCGATCTAGAGACCCAGGCACCGGTATAGCAACTACCAGAAACACTCTGAATGGTCTCTGGCCATGATGTTGTCAGTTCCTCCCAGCTGTTGTCAGCTGCAGGACCTGTCCCTTGTGTTCTACCCATTTTGCTACCCACCAGCAGCTACAAACAGGAGTTTCAGATCAGCAATTGGCGACTCCGCTGCGCACCGTTACCTTTATAGGAAATTATGCATGAGGCATTCTATAAACAGGAAAGTGCACAATACCTCAAGGTTATAGCTTTTCTGCCCAATACCCAACCATAAAAGGCCAACGGCCAGGGCTTTGTATAGGGTGATAGTAGTGGTCTGCACCCCAAAAACCATCAGCAGCAATTTGTAAGAGCACACACGTAGATGTAGCCAAGGACATACGGTGTGCCCAGAGTGACTTGCACATGACCGAAAGCTGGACGCATAGGCTTCTGGGTGCATGGGAACAGGGCATGGGACATGACTAAGAACCATGCCCCTTCACCCTGAACCCGCTTCGCCCTAGTAACGGCCATGCAGAATATGTTCTGATGGCACATGTGATGTCGACATCGGAAATAACAAAATTGCTGATGTCATCAATCACATCATGGAAGATACTAACGTAGAAGAAGCGTTGATAACAATGTTTTACTAAAGAATAGGCCCTGTGCTTGCGATCTTCCTACTCACAGCCAAAGTACAAGCCCACTGGGCGCATAGGTAAACGGTATGATGTGCATGGTCATGTTGAAGTTCAGACCCAGCACCAAAGTGCACTAAGCACAGCCAACGATTGTGCACTGTGGGCTGCTCCTAGGCCTCATGGTCACTTATGAAAAACTGTGTCCAATGGGCTCTTGGAGTAGGTATCATAAGTGCAGAGCCTAACTGGAGGCAAGGTACAGCACACAGAGACTAAAGAGAATGGTTGAAGGCCATTTCCATTATGTTCTCGGAATAGAGGTACTGAATGACCTAGTGACAGTTCCTGACTGAGGTCTAGGACCTCCACCCCAGCCCGGTGGGGCATGGTAAGTACTGTGTTTAGTGGGTTCTTTGGATAGTCGAGAAAAGGGCATGGCCAGAGGATGCACACTACATCCATACCTCACTAGCCATGTCTAAGTTTGGTTCTGATTCAGAATCCTTCACCTTTAGTAGAGGGCCTTGTCAAAGTCTAAGGGGCTGATTATGAGTTTGGCGGTCCGTAGACCGCCGATCTCACAGTGGCGCGGTGGTGGCGATCCAGCCACCGCCGCACCGGCAGTCCGACCGCGTATTACAACTTTGGGGGTCCGACCGCCATTGGTCTACCACACCCGCCAGGGAACCACGTTCCTTGGAGGTAGCATGGCGGTCTGGGGCCGAAATATGCTTTGCTCTGCCACTGTGGCACTGCCAATTATATTGAGATTCCCCACTGCCAGCCTTTTCATGGTGGTGAGCCTGCCATGCAAAGTCTGGCAGTGTGGAAACAAAGGGGGCCTACAGGGCCCCCTCTTGCGCCTGTACACTGGGATGCATGCAGGGGGGCGCCTGGTGGCACCTTTGTGCATGCACGCCCAGTTCCTGCATGGCATGGACTTAACAATCCATGCTGTGCAGGACCTTGCTTTGGCATTCCCATCGCAGTGCCTTTTTCAAAGGTACCACCTGGGGAACGCCAAAGGACCGCCCACCAAACCAGGAGAAAACTCCTAATCTGGCAGACCGCCGACGGTGGAGTTTGGCGGAGCAGGAGCTGGGCAATGGCGTGACGCCCCTCTCCTGCACTGCCAAAGTCGTATTCAGCCCCTAATTCTTATGCTAGAGATTGTTATGGACAATGTGGCTTCTGAAATCTTTTCACTTAGCAAAAGGCATTGCCGTGGTACAGGGTCTGGACCAAGTACCTGCAGGCAATGATCAAAGGTTGAGTCTTGTGGACTTTGGGAAGCAGTGCTCCTGAGCAACTTTAGTGATATCACCAATGCTGTGAATGATAAACTCTGTCAATAATGTCAATAATTTAGTTTTGAGGTCATCTGTGACATGACCTGTGAAGTCACGAGCAGTGCGTTTGGGAAGCTTATGTTTGCACAGCTCACCATCACTGGCAACATATGTGTTTTTCTCTTCCCTGCAATTAGAGTCTTTTCTGATTGGCTGAAAGAGCTAGGGTTCTGATTGTTGCAATTCACCAAAAAGCACTTCACCGCCTCATCAGGGGTAGTATGCGCTATGTACAATTACAATTAAAATCCCTCTCTTCAAACCCTCCCACATAGTGTCCAGTCCTGCACCATTCCTGTTTGCGATGTATCTTCTTAGATCCATTCCCAGCCAGAGGATGTCTTGCCGTTTGTGGGCGGGACACTCCGAAGAGTATACATTCCTTAATTTCAATAGCAAACTATGTGATAACAAGGGCCTTATTATGATGCGGTCCAGAAAGGCTCGGACCATCGGTAGGAGCCTTACCGGGCCGCTTCTCAGTTTAATTTCTAACTGCCGCATTACAGTGGTGGCGGTCGAAAATTTAAGTGGCCGTCCGGCTGACTTCCGACGGGCTCAAGGAGCCTGTGGGCCAGTCAGAGGCTGGCCCGTAAACTCAAAGGGCAGCCTTTCCGCCCTTGGGATTATGATACTCGGTCTCGGGCAGGTTTTCCATGTCGGGCTATACGACATGGAAAGCCTGTCGGAGAGCGAATATGAGGGGCCTTTGCATTGCCCCCTTGCCTCTGCAGCCTCCGGTTGGTGGCCAAGGGGACAACTATGGTGTCCGCCTGTTCATCCCTGCACCGTGTGGTAGTCACCTCAGGGTGCCTGCCACACGGTGCAGAGATGAACACAGACTCTAATTCTCTATGGGAGTTTGTGTTAAGGCTGGTTTACAGCCGTAACACAAGCTCCCATAGAGGAATGGGAGTGTGTGACCGAACAGTGTTCGGTCGCATCGTGATTAGGCGATCGGTCCCGTGTCCATGTCGGTGTTGGGACTCCTTAATCACCCGCTTAGTGTATATTTCTTAACCATGGTTCATTATGTTTTTGGAAGTAAAAATATTTAATTGAACAGGACCTCGAGCAAACATGCTTTGCAAACCAGGAGTCCATACACTGATTGAGCTAGTTCACAAACTGCATCATCTTTGTAGTTATAGTGATAACTTGCAAATCTTGAACCATTAAAACTGATTCACAAATGCAAAGCCTCTTTTAAGTAAGTGTGATTAACTACAGTTTCAAACCTTTAGATCTAATTCATTAAATCTGATTAGGATGTAATGGATGGGAGCTGAAAAATTACAGACCATTGAAGTTCAACATTTATGGCTATCAGTACCTCTGGAACAATGTCACTCCCATGGTGAAACGCTAACAGACGGAAGCATGGATTTGGATTTCACTGAACATACACCTAAAGCGCATATGTTGGGTCTGAATGTCCTCCTGCATGGTAGAGAACATATACCTCTGCCCTGAGTGACACAGCTGCAAGTGAATCTGGTATCCTGACTTTAGTTTGGCCTCAGAGAACACGATTTCTTGCATGTGGGCTTCATGCCTAGGCCATAAATTGACCTTGAGGCCCAGAGACTAGCTCTGAGGTTATGGAGGGGCACCAACAGCGTACCCTTAGTTGGGGACAAAAGTACTGTCTGTGTCCGAGGCCATGTACAGTGGGTGGTGGTGGCAGCAAACCATGTTTTTCATGATCAGTAACTGTACAGCCCTTTTTCCCTATACAGCGATAGGAGCTCGATTCCTACAGGCCCACACAAATAAAGTTACTGACTTCCCTGTGTAAATGTCCAGTACAAGTGCATGTATGTTGCATAGTAGCAGGACTTCATATTGTTGCAAGTATATTTGTATAATGTTACCAGTAAGATCCATTTTGGATTGCACTATGTCTGATACGGCACAAGATGGAGGATGTGAAATAGCCACAAAAGAGTGGAAGTGTATTGCCTGCATTCCTGATGAGAAGGGTACAACTCTAGAAACAGAAGTATGGAGGGATGGAGACAGAAAAAACTTTGGAAATTCTATGTGATCTTTTTAGAGAGAGATTTCTGACTGCCATTGAGACACTTTCCAGTGAAAGATGGTTTCTAGGGAAGAGTTTGGGTAGTTTTTCCCTTGGAATAGCCATCCTGTAGGCTGGTGAGAGCTAGTTGCAGAGCTTCCCATTTATTGTGCTAATGTTATGGGTACTCAAGCATGGAGGCGAGATCATCATGACCTGCTGTGAGGAGCTATCATCTTGCACAAAGAAGGTGTCTGCGCTACAGAAGAATATTTTACTATGAAAAGAAACAAAAGCTTTAGGCACAATGGCCCCTAGAAAGGAGCAATGGGCAAAAGGGGGATAAATATAGACTCAGAGTCAGTACTATATTTAAGGGTGTGCAGTTGGACAGAATTATTTTATTTGAAAAGATTTAAACGATTTAAACAAAACCAGTAAAGTGGGACACAAGCCTGCATCTTTCTGGACATATAAAACAAACACAAACATCCATAAATGGAGAAACAAGAAAGGCTCAGGCAGAGTGACTTGTTGCAATGAGTGTGCCTGAAAATGCTGCCACGTTTCTCAGATCCATGCATGAGTAACACATTAAGTACAAGATTTTACTCTGCATTCTGGGACTTGTAGGCCTTATTTTCCAAAGGCCTAAACAGAACTACAACACCCAAAATGCAAAACGAAAAATCATAAACAGGAGAGTTACTGACGCTTGAAACTAGGTAGGAAGCTTAAGAGCTCTGATATATACATATTTATATGCAGGAGAATAAGTGTGTGTAAGAGTGTTCATTTAGTCAACAGCCCTCTGCTTTGACCCAGTACTTATCAGGGAAAGCCAAAGTCCAACATGCAGGAAGCTTGTTCCGACCACAATGCAAGGACTGGCGAATAATGCTGCATGCATGAAATGGGGTCACTTGTCAACTGTTCGCGGGATAGGGTGGATCGCGCGCGCGCCCCACCTCCGTCTCACGTCTGCTGCCAAACGTGGCCTGCTGGCGGGCCTCACTCCGGCCTGCCGCCAGGAACAGGCCCGGGCCCGCGCGCACGCCGTCAGAGGCTTTTTCTACACGTGTTTTTTCCTGTGCTTTGTTATCACCTGGAAGTGATCCGACCCTACCCTGTCATGAGCTGCAGATAACGCAGTGAAAACAACACCACAGGGTAAACACAGAACAGATATTTTCCAGAGCGGGGAACGCCTGGGAGCTTCCCTCTGTTTTTTTTAATTTTAGCTCGTGCCAGAATTGCTTTTTCCAAAAACAATCTACTGCCAATAAATGCAATCAGCCAGCAGGGAGTGTAGAATAGGTTTTCCTAAGCCCATGTTATGTAAAGTGTAATGAAACGTTTATTAAAGAGAACGTGTTTTGTCATATATTTACGTGTGTTGCTAGAAATTGTAGGTTTGAACTATGATTATTAAACTCAGGAATTTGTAGAGTTATTCAGGCACTAGGTTGCATCTGAGGAATCCGAGTTTAATCAAATATGGAAATTAATCACAATTATTTGAATCTTTTTCAGGGGAGTGCAACCAAACTGTGCAGTCTTTAATGAAATTACGCGAAATGTCATTGGCAATTTATTTAAACATTTGCATATCATATGTATGCTTTATTGCGAAATGTGATATAACCTAGTCTCGAGTTGCTTCTTTTACATAAGGGCACAATTTGCTAAAAAAATTAGGTGAAATACAAGGAAAAGACTGGTTTGAGCAGGAAATGTCTCTCAGCAAGACATTTTCTGCCGAAAACAGTCTTCTGTTGGTAAAAATGTAATGAAATCGTGTAATGCGGAATTTAACGAAATTCACATGTTGCAAAGTTGGAGGAATCACACCTAGAAGCCAGGAACCGCCAAATCACTTCAACGATTTGTACCTATATGATAATCGCACACAATGACACACGTACACACGATATCAACTCCGCAAATCTACGCATATTTAAATATGAAAGTGACTGCACCCTAGATTATGTCGCGCAAGAACCACACTCCGCACTGTTACTTGAAGCGTAAAAGGCCATTTTATTAGGACAAGGTTGCAAATATTTAAACTTTATTAAAACAGTACATCAATGCAATAAACATACTTTCCCGTCCCATACCGACTCATTCTTCATTCATCCTTCTGAAAACAATCTCACCAGTTTGACTCCTCCCCATTCACTCGGTGACCTCCTTCTTCTCCCCATTCCCACCTTCACTTGCCCTCCAAGCATACTTAGTTGAATTTCCTTCATTGCCTCCCGTGCCCCGCTATCAGTCACCCTTGTACCGTTCTCCCCCCGAGGGGTGGATCCGCCCGTATATGACTCACCACCCTTCCAAAGTACCATAACGTCCTGCTCTGCAACCTGCCCTAAACTGGCACGCTCAGACCCAAAACACCACCCCAAGCCCTTTGCTCAAGACTTGTAGGGTGGGTGGGTGGACAAACTTTACTTCTAACCCCCCGGTGGTGCTCAGGTGTCAGGAAGAGGCCGGATCTTCCTCTCCTGACACCTTATTTACCCTCCCAGCTCCCGCCCTTTCCTTTACCCCACTAATCCCACCCCCACCTTGTCCTTCCGGCCACTGCGCGAATACCCCGGCGGAAGACTGGTCTGCGACCTTTACTTCCCCCGGGGCCCGCATCGCGCAATAACCACACTTAACGCTGTTACTTGAAGCGTAAAAGGCCGTTTTATTAGGACAAGGTTGCAATCATTTAGACTTTATTAAAACAGTACATCAATGCAATAAATATACTTTCCCTTCCCATACCGACTCATTCTTCATTCATCCTTCTCAAAACCATCTCACCTGTTTGACTCTTCCCCATTCACTCAGTGACCTCCTTCTTCTCCCCATTCTCACCTTCACTTGCCTTCCAAGCATCCTCTGTTGAATTTCCTTCATTGCCTCCCACGCCCCTCTATCAGTCACCCGTGTACCGTTCTCCTCCCCCGAGGGGTGGATCCGCCTGTATATGACTCACCACCCCTCCAAAGTACCGCCAACCAGGGAAACCCCCGTAGGGCGGTTGCCTGCCCCACCACCCCCAGTTCCTGGGCACCTTTCGCCTCCCATCAGCCGACCCTGCGGCACCCGGTGGACGACCAATCCACCACCTAAACTTGTGTCCTGCATAAATGACTATTGTTGGGACAATCTTCGTTGCGAAAGGTGCCAACCCCGCGCAGGACCACTTGCTCCCCCAGTTCCTGTGCACCTACAGCTTCCCCACTCTGTGACACCCGGTGGACGACCATCCACCACTTTAACATGCGTCCCGTGCAACCCTTAACATTGCCGGGCCAATCTATGTCCGTGAACGGTGCCCCAAACGCGGTGAACGACCATCCACCACCTGTACCCGCATCCTGTGTAAACACGCAACATGTATTTGGGCCAGTCCTCATCCATGAAAGGTGCCCCCCTCGCAGTGAACGACTATCCACCACCCAAACCTATGTCCTGAGTAAATAACCAGCAGTTACGGTCCAATCCCTGCCCGTGAAAAGGTGCCCCTCTCCCCACAGGATCACTTGTTTCTCCTTGAAAAAGTATCTTAACCAGTGGGCCACACATGGCAAGTCAGTTTGATAGCACCCCGATCCCCTCGTCTGCCAGGCACCATTCATTCATGTGACAAAAATGCCCCACGTTCTATTTCCTTGAACCATAACCCCTTCCTTGCATCATAGTGTAAAGCCAAACCTGACATATCCCAGAACACTCTTTTCTCCCACATGTATCCACATATCGGGGCAACTTCTTATGTCTTTTGGCACAATAGCAACCGTAATGGCCACAACTCCCCCGCCCAATTGCATACCACTGATTCCCCCATCATTTCACAGCCCGATGGCTGTGTTCCCCGCCCGGTGACATACGTACACCGGCTAGTTAACCTCCATTGCTGTCCAATGCCCGGGTGAATAGCCACCCATCCAGGCGACCGCCCTGGATCCCAATCTACTCCCAGCTCCTGCATTAGGAAAAAGAATGATGAGTCCTGCAAGAATTACGTCCCCCCGGTTCTTCAGTCCCCGTTCGTCAGTCATACCCAATCCATTCGACAACTCCTCGTCCAGTACCTATATCGTCACAGAACACCTGTCTGACTCCCATCGTCTTCGGCCTCCAGCCTCCTCCCCCCACTCCAAGAGCTCACCCAACGCCACCACAGTAACGGTCCCAATACGTAGAAATCGTACGTCTCCTTAAGGGAGCCCCAACCCCAAGAGCCCGGCCTTCGTATGAGACCTATACTGACCTGCACCCCTTACACTCTACCTTGCACATGCGGCAAGACAAAAACTTACCCCAGTCAAAGGCCTTCACTCCCTCGCCACCAAACACCACTGTCTCATGCCCTCTCTTTGCTTCCCTTTGTTCCTTTGGCACCCAATCTACTTTCCCCCGAAAACCTGCCACCAACATAAACCACTAAAGCCCATCCCAACTGCCCTACGCCCGGGCACCTTTCCCTCACAACTGCGCCTCAAAGCACCGACGCCGCACTGCTTGAAAAATCAAGTGCCCCATTCATCCACCCCCAAAAAAGCCAGGTGCTAAATAGCCTGTCGCCACAGCCAACTCCCCTTGTCCGCTGCTCCACATTGACCATAGCATCCAGTCTCCAGGGTTGTGCACTACCCTAAACCCCAGTACCACCAAACCCTTGAACTATATCATATTGTCAGTGTCAGCACAACACTACCACTGTGTGCCTTCTTCCTGCTTCATACCTTCTCAAACTAACCCCACACATACCCTGGCCCACACGCCTTCCATATCCCGCTGTGCCCCCCGCCTGAAAGCCACACTCCATGGTACCCCAAACTGCTGCGGCCATGCCTGGGAGTCTGCTGTCTGTCTCCCAGGCACCTCCTCCCCTCATACCCCTCGTGTCGCTCTCCCCAACACTGTATCCGCTGCTGTAGGCCTCCCCTGCCATCCTGCCTCGGCTCGAGGGTCACCCCGCACCATAGAAAACAGCAGCACGCAGCCACAACCCCCTCTCAAATATCACCCACTACTACCCCATGAGACCCCCTGGCCCAACCGTAATGTGGGTGCCAAGGACCCCCCCCACACCTGTTGACTTCCCCAAAGCAGAGACCCGGCCCTCCCCTGGGGGGTAAGTCCCCCATCTGAAGCACCCTCTTGGCCTCTGTGGCAGCGACACCCCCCAAGGCCCCTACTGCTCGTCCAAACCAACGCCCCTGAGAATCCTACCCAGTTCCCGACAAATTACTCGCGCCTGTCCAGCCCCCATGCAAGTCCTTGCCTATATGCCTGTCTCCATCGCGCTGCAACAATGCTGGTGCCCAGGTACTCCCGGAGCCCCTCGCAACCCTAGCCCCCACCAAGTGAGCACAGCCTCTCTGTCAAGCCCGCCCCATGCAACTGGAAGCGTAGATGCAAAGCCCTCCTGCCGTACAACCACTTGTCCGTCCTCTGCATATCCAACGCTTCAGTCAGCCGCCCTCGTCCCCTGCTCCCAAACCTTCCTGCCCTTGTTTTAGAAAAACGCGACCAAGTCCTCCCTCAAAAAAGGGGGGGAGCCCAAACCTGACAGCAACGTCTCTCAGTGGCCCATGTCCCCATACTCTGCCCGCCCCCGCAGTAGTCAACCGTCGACAGCTCGCCTGCTTCTTTATGCTCTCGTAGACTCGACAGACCATACCTGCCCCCCTTCATATAACCTCCTACATCTTTCCCGTTGTTTCGGCTTCATCTTGAGATACATCGAGCGCCCTGGACCCATGGCTTCTGGCGAACCGGGAAGGACCTCTTGGCCCAGACAACCCCTGCCCACGGCCACCCCGTTCCACCATGAGGGCATGGCTTGCCCCCACGGGTGCATGACTCCCCTTCGCCTGTACCCTCCAGCGTAACGACATAGGTTATCCAGCATCGGGACCTTCCGGTCTCCCCACTCCCCGAAGTGATCTGTCTGGTATATATCATCCCAATGGAAACTACACCCCCCCCCCCCATATCAGTCTCTTCTGTCCCGTCTCTACCACTGAAGGAAACCCTTCGGAATGCCCCCAAAGTCGCTAGCACGCCCCAGCTGCGGGTGGAGTCTGTATATTGCGTTAACGCTCTAACCGACTTTGACCTGTCTCCCACATGTCTCAGCCCAGCGGAAAAAAAAACATTCCTTGTGCCAGTCAACTGTTCTCCATGGCTGCTGCAGGGGCCGAGCGCCCAGCCCCCCGCCCTACACCATCATACGCAGTTCCAATGTTTCTGATACCACTGCCGCCTGTGTGCTAACTGGCACCTCCGGCCCCTTACAGCACTTTCCCCCTACATAACAGATTGTGATCAGTGACCCATTGTTAACTCTCATCCGTCTCCTGGGCACCACAATATCCATCTGGACCCATGCCTCCGCCACATCCCTCACAGCCCCTTACACAACCAAGCAGCCCAGCCAGAACTCTTGTTCGCCCAGCGCTCCCCGGTCCCAAAGCATCAGCCTTATTTCAGTACCTGGGTGTCCCTCCGAGACCTCCTCCTCCCGACCGGGAGTTGTTGTTCCCCCTTTTCCCTTCATGCCCTCAGCTCCGTCCGTGGCGGCACTCTGCTTCTGGGTGTCCCTCCGACACCTCCTCCTCCCGACCGGGAGGTGCAGTTCCCCGCTTCTGTAACAACAACGAGGAAAGTCTGGTTACCTGAAATTCCCCCACCCCCTTTCACTACCCCACGCAGCATCATCCCCTTTCGCACGTCATCGTCCCCAACAATCTCATCCCGTCACACACTTCCGCGTCCCACCGACTTCGTCCCTCAACATTCATGTCAACACATCCCCCCTGCGTCCCTCGACATCCATGCCATCATTCACAACAGTATACATAACTTATGAAAGATTCATGCCGCTGTATTGTGCGCTGCGCAATCCCCCGCCGGAGGGGCAGGCCGCCGCGACCCCCCTACAGCTTCCGGCCAGCGTCTTGAGACCGTTGTGCACCTCGCCGGCGGTGTCCCCCATACTGCCGGCCACAAACGTCGTTCCTGGTTCCCCCCCCCAACAAGTCGCTCCAACCCGTTGGGTCCCAAGCACCACCGGGCCTCGTGCCACGCTGGCAGTCCATCGATCCTGAGCGGAAGACCGGCTAGCAGCCTAAAAGACCCAGATCTCCCACAGCCCCCCTCCTCCCCACCCCTCTGACTTAACACGCTGACCAAAGGAGACAGGGGGCCACACCCCCTCCCCAGGGAAACCGCCGCCTGCCACGTCCCGACATCAGTCCCAAACCCCCCCCACCACCCGCCCGCGCCGCAGCTCCTGCGCAGGGCACTACCCCCTGCCAGTTGGACCCCCCGACACCCCTGACTGAGGAAACAGGGGGGGCTGCTGCCCCCGACCGCCAAACGTCCAGTGCTCACCCCGCACCCACAGAAACCCCCACACCCTAGGTCCCCCCCCTTTTAGAGTGCATGTCCTCATAGGAGGGAAACCCCTAAATAGCGCCAGGTCTGGGTAGGCCTCCTCCCCCCCGGGGTTCCCAGCCATGGGCCCATGCGGGATTCCTCCCCCAGCCCGACGCAGCCGTCCGGCTCCCTCGTTGCCGAACAGGTGAAAAAATTGCACCCCACCAGGCAGCCGCCCTCGCCCACACATACCACCAAAAAACACCCAGTAGCACGTCCCACAGAGTCAAATAAAGGGTCCCTCCATCCATTAATAGGAAACCACGGCACCCCATCGACTCCCTGCCCTCCCCCACCGCCACCTTTCCACTCCGGGCCTCCCATCCCGCAGGCGCGCAGATGCACGTGCAGGCCTCCCCTCCACGAGCGCTCCAGGCATGTTCGCGCTAGTGGGCAAACGTGCGAGCAGGCATTGGCGCCCGCTTCCCATTCACCAGTACGAGCCGCCCCCTACCTGATGCGATCATCAACACGGTGGTGGCTCTGGCTGACCCGCCACCACCGTCTCAGCCACTCCTGCTGGCGCCATCCCGGACGTGCAGCCAGTACGGCACCACGCCCGCCATTCTACACCAAGCTGAGGTGCGTCGCGGACGGGCTTCTCGTCACCCGCCGCCAATGTGGACTGAGAAATAGTGTTTGACCCTCCCTAACACTGCCCTACACTCCCATCACTGCAATCCCCCCCCGCCGATCGACCAACCGGCTAACTGCTTAAATCACTATCAGAACTCTAGCTCCCACAAACTTTACTTCTAACCCCCCGGTGGTGCTCAGGTGTCAGGAAGAGGCCGGATCTTCTTCTCCTGACACGTTATAAACCCTCCCAGCTCCCGCCCCTTCCTTTACCCCACTAATCCCACCCCCACCTTGTCCTTCCGGCCATTGCTCGCGGATCGTATCTGAAGTAACTTTCACATCGCATTTTTGCACAAGTTTTAAAATTGCTCTTCTTTCCCCTCTTTCCACCACTATTACCCTCCAAAAATTCCCTCTGCTCACGATTCAAGAAACTGACTCTCTCCTGAGATCTGCTAAGTCAGGCTCCCCCAAGAACCTTATACCAGCCAAAATTTCGAAAAGTCTAGCAGGGGAACTTGCAACACCCCTCTGTCATATCCTCAACAAATCCATCGAGGAAGGCAAGCTACCCGATGACTGGAAAGCAGCACAGATCATGCCTATAAGAAAGAACACTAAACTATCCCCAGATGTGATTTCCAATTATCGCCCAATTTCCTTACTCCCCTTACACAGCAAATTGTTAGAAAAACATATCAACACTCACCTCTCCGCATTCATTAAATCATCCGACTGCCTTGACCATTCACAGTCAGGATTTCGCCCCCGACACAGTACTGAATCAGCTTTAGTCAATGTCATTGATAACATTCGAATGCAGACGGATGCAGGCCGAGCAGTAATTCTCATACTGCTCGACATGTCCGCTGCTTTCGACACCATTTCTCATCAGATTCTACTGGAAAGACTACAAACTATAGGAATACGGGACGCGGCTCTAGACTGGCTACGGAACTTCCTCATAGGAAGAACCCAAACAGTAAACTTGGGTCCTTTCAGTTCTAAGACCACGTCGGTCACAAAGGGAGTCCCACAAGGATCCTGCCGCAGCCCCTCCCTTTTTAATGTGTACGTCGCTCCTGTTGCCTCTCTCCTGAGAAACATCGGGTTCACTCCACTCTCTTACGCTGACGATACCCAACTTCTGCTCTCTTTTGACAAAGATTCCCCCAACACTAAAAATATTTTTTCAGAAGGCATGAAAACTATAACATCATGGATGAGCAAGAACTTCCTACAGCTTAATGCAGGAAAAACAGAAATAATGCTATTTAAGGATGCAGTTACTAGCTGGACACCGAGCTGGTGGCCAGAAGAACTAGGCCCGCCCCCCTCCCCTAAACCAGTGATCAAAAACCTAGGGGTCCTAATTGATAGCAAACTCAATTTGGATGAACACATAACTTCAACCAAACGTGCATGCTTCCATGCCCTTGGCCCCTTGGCCTACTCCGTAGAGTATTCAATTTCCTCCCCCCTTCCACTCGGAAAACTCTGGTACATGCTCTAGTACTCAGCCGTCTGGACTTTAGCAATGCTCTACTAATCGCCGCAAAGGAGTCCTCCCTGAACAGCTTACAGGTGGTCCAGAACACGGCAGCTCGTCTGATAGCCAGTGCTCCCCACCGAACACCTTCTCCGCAAACTACACTGGTTACCAATACGTAAAAGGATCCAGTTTAAAATCTGCTGTCTGGTGTTCAAAGGCCTTAACCACATGGGACCGACATATTTGGCCGACAAACTAGTTAGGTACTCCCCTTCACGTACCCTCCATTCCCAAGGAAAAAGTCTCCTTACCATTCCAAGGATAAAACAAACCAGATTGGGAGGCAAGTCATTCTCCTACCTTGCCCCCAATTATGGAATCAGCTACCTCTGGACATCCGGCTCTGTAACAACTACCTGTCCTTTAGAAAAAAAACTGAAAACAACACTCTTCTAATTCACTCAGCCTTCACCCTCTTCGTCCTCAGCGCGGAGATACCCCACCCGGGGTGATTCATGCGCTTTACAAATGACATAAATAAATAAATAAATTGCGCGAATACCCCGGGGGAAGACTGGTCTGTAACCTTTACTTCCCTCGGGGCCCGCAATCTAGGTCGTATTCACAAATATGATGCAAAGTATATGAAATCAGAGCAACTCGCAGTAATGGTGCCACAGAAGTATTACATGAATTGACTTTGGTCTTGGACAGACATAAGGCAGCAATTGAGCTTGGTATAGACCAGTGATACTCAAAGTCCGTCCCTCCTGAACTTCACATATGGCTCCCTGCTGAACGACAGCACTAGGCTGCTATTTACGGAAGAGAGCACTAACTTTCAGAAAGATGGTAAATAAACTGACAAGCATTTATTTACAAGAAAAATGAAGTAAAAGAAAAGAAGCCAAAAAGGTATCAGGCACCACTTAACTTTAGGAACACATTCAAAGACATCTTGCATAAAAATGACAAAGTCTTTCCAAATTTCAAAATGTTTATTCATTAACATGCAGAAGCATTTCACCTTTAGTACATCAGATTATATCAGTGCATTGAGAAGTTTATTTTACATAGAAACATTCATACCGCCTCCCACCCTGACAACAATGCCAATAGTGAACTAACAGGCAAGTCAGTTGTTACGTCGAACCCTCTGGGTAGCCTGGGTTGTTATTATACATGGGCAACATTATAGTTTATTAAATCAAACACAATAGAATGTTTTGTACAGTGCATATCCTAACCACATATATCTCAAGGTGCTCCTGCATGTGAAGTGAATAAAAGGGAGGCAAAGTGAAATAAAATAATTGCCTAGGATAGCTCAATTTGGTCAAGTGAGAAATTCGAGATTGACCATAGGTTTTTTGGTTTCACATTGTGTAATTTCATTTCATTCCAATTCAATAATGAATTTACTTCTTTTTTTACACTTGACTTTTCCGAGATAGTCATAGCAAGTAGAGAAGGCAGGTAGAGGGATAGCAATTCAGATACTGCGTAACACAACATCGACAACCCTCAAAAGAACTCTATGACTAACTGACCACACCATGTACATGCTTCGCTTCCCCAGCACTCATCTTACCTCAGACCATGCTGGCATCAATGTGGCCCTCGGGCACACCACAGACCATATTTTGTGGCCCCTGGGAAAATGTTTGCGAGTCCCCATGCTATAGACAAAGGTGGAGACCATGCAAGGTCTCCAAATCAATAAGTGTAGGTGTCTGGAGACTGCAAGTGCCTGGTTCTGATATGTAGTGGATGGGAGAACATGCAGCCTGGAAGAGCTTTTTGCATGTCTACCTGTGTATGCATGCATAGATCATTGAACGCTTAGAACACCGGTTAATTGTGCAGATGCATATGATTTTCTAAGAAACCAAAAGCATTTTAGAAGTGTATTTAGTCGAAAACTGATTGCTTGTTCAGGTCGGAGCATGTTTAAATGTGCAGTGACTATTAACATTCTCTCATGCTCTGTCCTGAACTACTAATCTGCTTCTCAATAAGAAAGGTTATATGATGCTTATGATCATTGTTTTAAACCAATCTTAATAGTTTTTTTAATCAAATGCCCTTCGGATGCGATACTGTAGATTTCAAGTAAGTATTATTGTTATTTGATGAACCTACTAGCCTCATAGAAATAATCACCTTTGTACAGCCATTGACCTCAAAATGCTTATGATTAGTGACAGACGATAATGGTTAGAGGTGACACGGGTCTTCGGATACTTCCGAATGGGGGCCATAGACACCCAGAAGTCCCCGGACCACAAATTGAGAACCACTGCTCTAGACCACATCTGCTTCCTTTTTGTCAACATCTGTAGGTTCAAATAGGTTCACCCAGGCTCAAACCTATGAAATGTTTTGAGGTTATCAGTACATAAGCAAGAGTATTTTCTGTTACAGAAATCATTTTCTTGTTTTAATGCATGAAACTTCATCTAGTGTATTATCACTTTACAGGAACAGTAGTTGTAAAACTGTACCTCCTCAATTGTGTGCATAGTTCAGGATTCTATTTCACTTCTAGACAAAAGCAAATATTGCATAAGAATTGCATTTCTAAATGAATGCAGTATTTGTATTCCACCAGCAATACCAACTTAACTAGGGCTTGGTGAGAATACTTCATTGAGTCATGGTTTTCTGCTTACTTATTTACATTGTGTTGCTCATATTTTTGTTTGTATTCATTTTCATTAGTCAAACCATAAATCAGTGAAAATGGCAATGGTTAAGAAAATACATAAAAACTGCTAAAATATTAAAATGCTCAAGTATTCTAAATTAAAGTATTATAAAATACTGAATAACAAACAACATGTAAAGAATGCAAATTATCCAAATTAGGTGTTCCATAAAGAAGCTCATCCTGTCTAATTTAAGAAATAAAAGAGAGTTGGGGATTTTTAAAGGGGACGGGAAGAAAGTGTCAGCATAATGCAAACTCCAGTAGAAGTTCAGAGGAGACAGAAGTGTCTAGCATGAAGCTTTCGACTCTGGGAAACCGAGTAGTGAGATCTGCTCTCTTCAGAGTCAGGGTAAAAGTTTGCCCTAATTAACCATGGAGCACTAATTAAAAGCACAATAGAAGGTTCCACAACATCCATATCTTGCTCCCACAATCCGGAGGATCCCATGGTGGCATTTGCCCAGAGTCAGTAAACTCTCCAAATTCCAATCCTCACACTATTAGGTACACATTTGCTTGTCCTTGAGAGTTGTATCTTCCTAGTACGCTGGGTACAGGCTACTCCTTTCACTGCTATCCTTCAGCATCTGCTGCCAGCTTTCCCTTCTTAGGCCTCACTATCAGTCCAATACATAACAATAAACCTTTCTCTAGCTAATGAGGTACTTGATAACACACCTGCACAGGAAAGGAAACCAGCATACTGGCAAACATTAAATGTGCAGTGCTCAGGTAAGGTCTAACATCAAGCTAAATTGACTCGGGCATCAAAAAGGAAGAACATTACAGTATTATTAATCCTTAGCAATTAAACAATTATTATTTAAATGTAAGTTTATTCAGTAAATGCGGTTACATTAATTATTATCCTACTCAATACAGCTGAATATGATTTCTTAACATGTTAAAAAGTGATCGCCTACTACAATTTTATTAAAATGAATCTAGGAATGGATGGAATTTTTAATCCCGCTAGCGGAATTGGAAGGATTTATTAATCACGTGTAACTCTTGTAACGCGGGATTAATCATAAATTCTGTCTCTCCACTGGCAAAATTAATCAGCACTTACTTATGCTGATTGGGTACCTGTGCCGCTTCAAGATGGTGACTTAGTTAAATCAAAGCTCTCTAAATTGAACTAGTGTTGCTTTCCAGGCACACCTTAGGGCCATGTGTCGGACTAGTCATATCTCTTTCTGCCACATGCATCAACATAGGGTTTTGCGATTCCTTAATTGCGATTATTAAGGAATCGCAATTAAGGAATAGCAAAACCCTATGCATGTAGGAATCGCTAAAGAAATAGCGATTCCCACAAATTCATTAAGTGCGACTCGCAAATTGCGAGTCGCAATTAAGGAATGTCTTCCCATTCATTCCTATCAATCAATCAATCATTGACACTTATAAAGCGCGCTACATACCCGTAGGGTCTCAAGGCGCTGGGGGGGGGGGGGGGTGCTGCTACTGCTCGAACAGCCAGGTCTTCAGCTTCTTCCTGAAGGAGAGGTGGTCTTGGGTCAGGCGCAGGTCGGGAGGGAGGGAGTTCCAGGTCTTGGCGGCCCGGTAGGAGAAGGACCTTCCTCCTGTAGTCGCTCTTCGGATGCGGGGGACGGCGGCGAGGGCGTGGTTGGTTGATCGGAGGTGGCGTTTGGGAGCGTAGAAGTTGACTCGGCTGTTGAGGTAGCTCGGGCCTTGGTCGTGTAGGGCTTTGTGTGCGTGGGTGAGGAGGCGGAAGGTGATTCTTTTGTTGATGGGGAGCCAGTGAAGGTCTCTCAGATGTCCGGAGATGTGGCTGGTTCGTGGGATGTCGAGGATGAGTCTGGCCGAGGCGTTCTGGATCCGCTGGAGTCTCTTCTGGAGCTTGGCGGTGGTACCGGCGTAGAGGGCGTTGCCGTAGTCCAGTCGGCTGGTGACGAGGGCCTGGGTGACGGTCTTCCTGGTCTCGGTGGGGATCCACCAGAAGATCTTCCGTAGCATGCGTAGGATGTTGAAGCACGCCGAGGAGACGTTGTTGACTTGCCTGGTCATGGAGAGGGAGGAGTCCAGGATGAAGCCCAGGTTTCGTGCATGGTCTGTCGGTTTGGGTGCGGTGCCCAGGGCGGGAGGCCACCAGGAGTCGTCCCAGGCGGAGGGTGAGGAGCCCAGGATGAGGACCTCCGTCTTGTCTGAGTTCAGTTTCAGGCGGCTGGTCGTCATCCACTCGGCTACCTCTTTCATCCCTTCGTGCAGGTTGGCTCTGGCGGCGGCGGGGTCGTTGGTCAGGGAGAGGATCAGCTGGGTGTCGTCGGCGTAGGAGATTATGCTGAGGTTGTGTTTGCGTACGATGGCCGCGAGGGGGCTCATGTAGACGTTGAAGAGGGTGGGGCTCAGAGATGATCCTTGGGGGACGCCGCAGATGACTTCGGAGGCCTCTGACTTGTACGGTGGTAGGCGGACTCTCTGTGTTCTTCCGTCGAGGAAGGAGATGATCCATTCCAGCGCCTTGTCCTGGATTCCGATGTTGCTGAGGCGCCGTACTAGGGTGCGGTGGCAGACCGTGTCGAAAGCCGCGGAGAGGTCTAGGAGGATGAGGGCCGCTGTTTCTCCATTGTCCATCAGGGCTCGGATGTCATCGGTGGCGGCGATGAGGGCGGTCTCGGTGCTGTGGTTGGCTCGGAAGCCGGACTGTGAGGGGTCGAGGGATCCGTTCGTCTCGAGGAAGGCGGCCATCTGCTTGTTGACGGTCTTCTCGATGACTTTGGCTGGAAACGGGAGGAGCGAGATGGGGCGGTAATTCTTGAGTTCGGTGGGGTCCGCTGTGGGTTTCTTGAGTAGAGCGCTGAGTTCGGCGTGCTTCCAGCTCTCAGGGAAGGTGGCGGTGTCGAAGGATGTGTTGATGATGTCTCGCAGGTGGGGTGCGATGACAGCGTCGGCCTTGTTGAAGACGTGGTGAGGGCAGGGGTCGGTCGGTGATCCGGAGTGGATGGAGTTCATCGTGCGGATGGTGTCTTCGGTGCTGATCGGGGTCCAGGCGTGGAGGGTGGTGGTGGGGGGAGGTTGTTCGGTCATGGTGTGCGTTGGTTGGTTGTTGAAGCTGTTGTGTATGTCCGCGATCTTGTTGTGGAAGTATGAAGCGAGGGAGTTGCAGAGGTCTTGCGATGGGGTGATGTCGTTGTTTCCTGCGCTGGGGTTGGAAAGCTCTTTCACGATGTTGAAGAGTTCCTTGCAGTTGTGTGCGTTGTTGTCCAACCGGTCCTTGAATGCTGTTTTCTTGGCGGCGCGGATCAGCTGGTGGTGTTTCCGGGTGGCAAGTTTGAAGGAGGTCCTGTTGTCCGGTGTCGGTTCCCTTCTCCAGACTTTCTCGAGGGCTCGGCAGTTCTTTTTGGAGCTCTTGAGTTCATCGGTGAACCATGGGGCCTTCTTGCTGCCGGGTCTGCTAGGCGGGGTCCTCAGTGGGGCGAGTTCGTCCGCGCAGTTGCTGATCCACTTCGTGAGGTTGTCGGCGGCCTGGCTGGGGTTCGCTGAGCTGGCAGGAGGGTGCTGGTTCAGGGAGGTGGCGAGCTGGTGTGATGTGATCTTGTTCCAGCTTCTGCGGGCGGCCTGTTGCTGGTGGTGGTGGGTCGTCGTTCTCTTGAAGGTGAAGTGGACGCAGCTGTGGTCCGTCCATTGAAGCTCAGTGGCGTGGCTGAAGTCGATGTCTGTGCTGGAAGAGAAGACTGCGTCGAGTGTGTGTCCGGCGAGGTGGGTGGGGGTGGACACCAGTTGCTTGAGTCCCAGGTTGGCGAGGTTGGCGAGCAGGGTGCTGGTGTTGCGGTCGTTGTTGTTCTCTAGATGGAAGTTGAGGTCTCCCAGGAGGATGTAGTCAGCGGAGGGGAGGGCATGCGGGCTGACGAAGTCGGCGATGTCCTCGCTGAATTGTGTGCGTGGTCCAGGGGGTCGGTAGATCAGGGTGCCTCTGAGGGTGGTGTTCGGGTCGGTGTGGATCTGGAAATGCAGGTGTTCGGCGCTGGTCAGGGTGTTGTCGGTGCTGGTCGTGAGACGGATGGTGCTCCTGTGGACGATGGCGATGCCTCCTCCCATCTGGTTGGCGTTTCGGTCCCTCCGGACGATCTTGTAGCCCTCTGGGATGGCGATGGCGATGTCGGGAGCTGAAGAGGTGTTCATCCAGGTCTCCGTGAGGAAGGCAACGTCAGGGGCTGTGGCGTCTAGGAGGTTCCAGAGTTCGATGGCGTGTCTGTGGACGGAGCGGGTGTTGAGCAGGATGCACTTGAGGTGGGTGCTGCTGGTGTTTGACTTGGCGGGTGTTGGTGCGAGGCAGGTCCGGATGCAGGAGAACTTGCAGGCGTGGCAGCTGAAGGGTCCGTGGGTGCGTCGTGGTGTGGCTTGGTGTCACTCTGGGCGTCGGCCGGTGTTGAGTGCGCTGAGGGTGGCGGCTGAGTACGTCCTGCGGGTCGGTCGGGGTCTTCGAGGTCCAGGGGTCCTGGCGCTGGTCGCGATCCGGTCGCAGACGGGCGCAGACGGGCTTACCTTTGGCGCGCCTTCGGCGCACAATCGGCGCGCCCGCTGCGCGTGACCGCTGCGCGTTCGCACGGTCGCCATTTAAGGCGAAGTGCGCGGGTGGGCGGAGCAGCTGGGAGGCGGGAGCGGGGAGGGTTACAGAAGAGAAAAAGGGGCGGGGACAAGCGGCGGTGGCGGGAAGGGAGGGCGGAGGGCGGCGAGGTAGGCGGACAACAAGGAAGGAGAGCCAAAACACGGGCAAAATGAAATTAAGCTAAACAGGCACAAATATTTGACAAAACAAGGGAAAAATGAAGTTAAACAGAAACAGGCACAAATAATCGACAAAACCAGGCAAAAACAATCCCCGCAGCGGAGGCAGCCGGCAACCGGCAAACGAGGCAGCAGCGAGGCTGAGGGCAGTCAAGGGGCACGGGCAGTCAAGGGGCACACGCAGCAGCTGGTGGCCATGCGGCGCGGGGGTGTCCCACAAGTGGGTCACACTCACCTGCGTCGCACGGTCGCCATTTAAGGCCAAGTGCGCGGGTGGGCGGAGCAGCTGGGAGGCGGGAGCGGGGAGGGTTACAGAAGAGAAAAAGGGGCGGGGACAAGCGGCGGTGGCGGGAAGGGAGGGCGGAGGGCGGCGAGGTAGGCGGACAACAAGGAAGGAGAGCCAAAACACGGGCAAAATGAAATTAAGCTAAACAGGCACAAATATTTGACAAAACAAGGGAAAAATGAAGTTAAACAGAAACAGGCACAAATAATCGACAAAACCAGGCAAAAACAATCCCCGCAGCGGAGGCAGCCGGCAACCGGCAAACGAGGCAGCAGCGAGGCTGAGGGCAGTCAAGGGGCACACGCAGCAGCTGGTGGCCGTGCGGCGCGGGGGTGTCCCACAAGTGGGTCTCCAGGCACATAGGAATGAATTGGAGATTGCGGGAGCAATTTGCGAGTACCAGTAGGTAGTCGCAAATTGCTCCCGCAATTTCTATGGTGCAAGGGTGTCAAAATGACACCCTATTGCACCCATATATGTGAACTCTGCACAAATGTTGCATACACACATGCTCTTAGGGCATGTGTGTGTGCAATATGAAACTTAGAAATAAATAAGAAATTGCTTTTTTCCAAGTTTTAGCAAATTACCATGAAGTCCAGCTTCATGGTAATTTGCTCCCGCTAATAGCGAAATCGCTATTTTTTACACTTTAATGCATTGCATTTAAGGAATCTCAATTTGAGATTCCTTAAATGCAATCGCAATTTAAAAAATCGCTATTTTGAGATTCCTTAAATTGCGATTTTTGCATTTGGGATGATGCATCCCAAATGCAAAAATACCGGTCGCAAAGGGGCAGATTCTGAGAATCTGCCCGTTTGCGACCGGTTTTGGCTTTCATGCATGTGCCTGTTTGTCTCTTCCTTACTAGAGCTGGGAGCGAATGATGGAATGCTCCAATTTTGATTTCTCTGTGAGCTGAACCCTTTGCTTACACCGCGAGGTGGGCAGGCGGCGATGGTGGAGCCAAATTGATTCAGAACCAGCCTCTTTCGCTTTACTGCCCTCAGAGCTCAGTCTATCCATTCCCCTGCCTCTGCGGACCCTAGTGCATCGATTGCAGTCAGGGCAAACTCTCTCGTCTTCCAGGATCAATCCCCACAGTCACTGCCATCCTGGAGGTAACAGAAGGGGCACAATTATATTGATATAAAGTGGTATGGGGCCAGCTGCAGCCAGTGCAGGTTAGAGCGGTGGGGCCGTGTTGGGGGGATTTTGAAGTACAATGACGAGGGACAATTGAGTATTTATTTAATTTTCCCTCATCATCGTCCGTCGAAATCCCCATCCCGGCCCCACCGCTATTACCTGCATGGGCCACAGCTTTATGGGGCGGTGGCGGTCATTGTGTTTTATTTATTTATTTTCGGGTGAAGTGGGGCTTTGTGTGTTTTGAGAGAAATATGTCCCAAAATGTGGCTATTGAGTATTTTAAAGTAGGTGCATCTACGGCACTGGTAACTTGAATTCGTTGTACAGGGAGGAACGCTGTCCACTGGACTTCTTTGGTGTATGAATTCACAGACAAGCATGTTATTAGAACATGTACATGCACTCTCACAAACACGTATGAAACGAAAGCTGGGCTCCTACTGCCTCAAGCACTCTGTTTGCTTTTCTTAAAGTGTTACATGTGTGCACTACACAGCAGACACATTTCAGAAGTTTTACAAGAGTGGGGTGAAGACAAATCTCATTTAAAGCGCAATGAGTGTCAGAGAGATAAAAAGTGGGGGCCGATATATTGCTCTTCTTCCCAAACTGAGGCCCTTAAGCAGGTTTAATTTCACGCTTGGGCCACTCTGCAGTCACCTTAACATGAAAGGATTCAGCGGAGTTTTACTCCACGGAATTCCGCAGAGCTACATAAAACCTCCATGAGATTCTATGGAGTTCCTACCACCTGTAGTGTTGCTGCGGCTACCCATGGAGATGTATTTTCTTGATCTCGTCATCGCATTGGTGCTTTTAACTGTTGTTTTTCTAATAAACTTTATAAACGGATGGGGGAGAGAGTAAATTAGGGGAGTAAATTAATGTTTATCTGTTTTAATTAGTTTTTTTAAATAATATTTTTTTAATTGATAATTATGTAATTAATGGAGGTACATTTAAAATAAATGTGTCTTGTGAATTGTGTTGTGTTATAGGGTAGGAAATAAAAACAATTACATGTATGTAATAATTAATGTTTTTGTTTATAAATAATTTCTATTTAAAAATAGTTTTTTGTTTGTAAATTATTGTAACTTTTTTAAATATAATCTTTCTAGATATTTGTTATATCTATTTAACATTATAATGTTTCTATCTGTTGGAATTTTTTATATATGATTTATTTTTTGGTTTTTTAAAATCTTTTGTTTGTTTTGAACTTTAAACTGACTCCAGTGGCAATTTTAATTTTTACCCCTCTGCTACCCAACACTTTCCCTATTGTTGAACTAAGAGGAGTGGGAATGGTACTTTTACATCACAGCTATCCAACACTTTCCCTATTGTTGCACTAACTGGAGTAGAAATAGTATTTTTTACCCCTCCGCTATCCAACACTTTCCCTATTGTTGCACTAACTGGAGTGGGAATAGTAATTTTTACCTCTTCGTTTCCCAACACTTTCCGTACTGTTGAACTAACTGGAGTGGGAATAGTAATATTTACCCCTCCGCTATCATACATTTTCCCTACTGTTGCACTCACTTGAGTGGTAATAGTCATTTTAGTCCTCTGCTATCCAACACTTGCCCTACTGTTGCACTCACTGGAGTGGGAATAGTAATTTCTACCCCTCTGCTATCCAACATTTTCCCTGATGTTGCACACACTGGAGTGGGAATAGTAATTTGCACCCCTTCGCTATCCAACATTTTCCCTACTGTTGTACTCACTGGTGTGAAAATAGTCATTTTAGTCCTCTGCTATCCAGCTATCCAACATTTTCCCTACTGTTGCACTCACTGGAGTGGGAATAGTCATTTTTACCCCTCCGCTATCCAAGACTTTCCCTACTGTTGCACTAACTGGATTGGGAATAGTAGTTTTTACCCCTCCGCTATCCAACACTTTCCCTACTGTTGCACTCACTGGAGTGCAAAATTTAAGTTTAAAGACCTTTAAATAGTTTAATGTTTTAATTTGTAATATAATGTTTTTTTAATTAGATTTCATGTTATAGGTGTGGATATATATATATATATATATATATATATATATATATATATATATATATATATATATATATATATATATATATTTATAAAATTATAAAATAAACTAAAATTATTAGTTTATTAATTGTTTTAAAGTAAATATTTATATATATTGCATTTTATATATGTATGTTTACCTTTTTTAAATTAAATTTAGTTGTTATATATGTGAAAATGTATGTTGAGTCTAAATAATGTTTTAAAAGTTAATTGTATGATTTAATATAGTTCATATTTTTTTATATATATTAAAATTGATATTTTGTGCAACTATATTTTTTACATCGATATTTCCCCCCCAATATTTTTGTACTTACCATTATAAATATAGGATGTCGATATTTTTACATCGATATTTATAACTCAATATTTGTATATGGGGATATTTTGGGGGTCGGTATTCTATCAGTGAACCATCTGTATGGCAGTAACTAGTAGATAGTTATGGTTAGGACCTCGTTTCCATAGACACCATTCGAGAAATCTTTATGAAATTTTAAAAACTAGTTTGCTACTCGCTTCTTCTGCTGTCTTGAAAGTTTTGGGGTGATCCATCAAGCAAAAGCCCAGAAAAAAGGGGGTCCCAAAACGCGTTTCCCATGTTAATTTCCATAGGAACTTTAGACACGGCTGCAGCCCGAACTGCTGAGCAGAAGTACACCAAATTTGGCAGAAGGGTAGCTGTTGGTCCAGAAAGAGACCTTTTTGTAAATTGATGTAAATCAGTTCAGTAGCTGGAGATGTATTTAAAGAAATTTCCAATTGTATATATAGGGATGCAGATGATATGCGACCTATTCCGATCGATTCCAATCCTATCCTGGTTTGAAATGTTGGCAGCCAATCAGATCTCAACACGAGGCTTGAGCCGAGTCCCAGGAAAAACATTTTTTAAAAAGAAAGGGGGAAGGGGTAGGGATACCCTGACCCCTAGACTTGTTGGGGGGAGAGGGGAGGGCGTTCCAAATGGACCCTGCAAGGCAATAAAAGCTTTTTTTTAATTTCATTTTTGGCAGGATCTGTGGATCCTGATGAAAATAAATAAGCTATCGGGCCCTGGGTGGGCCAGGTCCCGGGGGAATATTAATAATAAGGGAGCTGGGTTGGATGGCCCCCCCCTCTTTGCTTTTTAATGCCCTGGGGACCATCACATCCCTGGAGCTTATTTATTTAAAAAGGGGGACTTTCTGACCCCCAGAGCCTGGGAACCACCACCTTCCCAGGGCCACATGGCAGTAAGAAATCAGGGGGGGCTCGTGGACCCCCCATGCCCCAGGGACCACCACCTCCCTGGGGCTCACATATTATTATCGGGGGGCTCTTTGACCCTCCCAGACCCAGGAACCACCATCTCCCGGGACCAAAATGAATTTGTATTGGTGGGGCCTCAGGGACCCCCCCCCCCTGGGGACCACCACCTCCCTGGGGCCATCTTCTTTTAAAATAATAAGGAGGGAGGCCACATGCCCCCCTCCTGGGCTGTTCTGGTTTCAGGGACTGCAACCTCCACAGGGAAGGCCCTACAAATTAGAAAAGGGGGGTCCATAGATAGCCCTGGGTATCGCCTGACATAGCTGTTTGCTGGAGCTTGGCAGGAGCTTTACCACTGCAGCCAAGCCACAGCAAATGCTCAGCTTCCAGCAAACGGGAGAATTAAATATGCTCTTGCTTGCTGGAAGCGAAGCAGAATTGCTTTTAGACACAGGTAGCTGCCTTTCCAACAGCTCCCTAAGTGTAAAAGCAATGCCAGTTGCTGTAGGAGACAGGAAGACAGCCAGGACCGCCGGGGCCTTCAAGCTCCCCAGGGCAAAATCCACCCGGGGAGAGAGTGCCGCTCGGCCCTCCACCCTTTAATTAAAAAAAAAATTAAAAGGCAAGTGTCTGTGGGATGGGGTCCCCAGGGAGTAAATCAGCCCAAGGAATGGGACCACATGACCCCCTTCCCCTAATAAATCAAAAATGTGACAAAAAAGTCACCAGTGGTCACACCCCCTTTCACCATCACACTCCAAACGCACCTCCTGGTGCACTACTGGTTGGGGGATGAAGGCCCCTTGGATGATGAGTATCCTTGGAGGCCAGGAACCCCTTATGTTACCTCCAGTAAGTCCCACACAGTGGGAATACTGAGAGGTCTTTGGTGGCCACACACCCTTTCTCCAACACTTTGCAAATGTGCCTCCTGGCGCACTAATGGTTGGGGGATGAAGTGCACTTTACTCCTGATGGTCCTTGGGGGCCAACTGCCCCTCTTGTTACCTCCAGTAAGTTCCACACAGCGGGATTGTTGAGAGGTTGTTGCAGGCCATGCCCCCTTTGTTCACCACTCTACAAACGCTCCTCCTGGTGCACTACTAGTTGGAGGATGAAGTCTCCTTGGCTCCTGAGGGTCCTTGGGATCCAACTACCCTTCCAGTTACCTCCAGTAAGTCTCACACAGCGGGATTGCTATGAGGTTGTCGGAGGTCATGCCCCCTTTCTCCACCACTCTGCAAACATACCTCCTGGTGCACTACTGGTTGGGGAAGAAGTCTTCTTGGATGCTGAGGGACATTGGGAGCCAAAAAGCCCTCCTGCTTCCACCAGTAAGTCCTATACAGTGGGATTCCTGAGAGCTGGTCCAAGGCCATGTCCCATTTCTCCACCACTCTGCAAACTCGACTACTAGTAAAAAAAAATATAGAAATTCACTTGAAAAAAACAAAGGTTACAGGGACGTTATAGTTAGGAAATAGAATTTGAAAAACTTTAGACATTCACTGAAAAAACAAAGGTTACAGGGACATTATAGTTAGGCTCAGATTTCACTCATACAAAACCAGTGAAACTCAGCAGTTATAGTTACATGAGGTAACTAAAACGTATGCCCCCGCAATGTACTGCTTATGACCTCACATATTACATCACTCATGACATGGTAAGTGACTGAGTTAAAAATTGCTCATGTACGTAAATATTCAATAGTGATTCCACATTTCACTCTTATATATGTGACGGAGACAGAATTTACATCCAGGAGATTCTTCAAGGCACTAAAGGCCTAATTACGATCTTGGAGGATAGGTTACTCCGTCACAAACGTGACGAATATCCCGTCCGCCGTATTACAATTCCATTGTATCCTATGGAACTTGCAGTATGGTGGACGGGATATCCGTCACATTTGTGATGGAGTTTCCTATCCCCCATGATTGTAAGCAGGCCCTAAGTCTCAACTATACATACATTAACCCCGTATCCACAATACAGGGCTAGAGTTTAATAGCAATTTAAATGTAATAATCACAAATGAAATTATAAAAATTAAAACAAGAAGAAAACAGGGAGAAAACACGAAGACATCATATATAAAGCCATTCAAGTGGTACTAGTCCGCTTTGATCATTAAAAGTGATGTGTAGTGTTTCACAGGAGTAATCATCTACCATATCACAATGTTAGTTGGATCCTGCATCTACAAAATATGTCAACACATTTTTTGGTGCAGTTTATTGTGGGTTTCTAACCTATAAACAAAAGAACATCAGTCAGATGCATAGCTCGAGATATGTGGGGTCGCCTGCGTCGAGATTTAATGGCTTCCTACCGCAAACGTGGTCCACCCAAATCCTAATTACACCATACCTTGTATGATTAAGTGCCGCTCCCATGAGCCTCCTTAGCATGTCCGTTACAATAAGAGAACTATCAGAATATATTACCACTACGTCGTATTGCATTCATTAAGAGCCTCTAACGAGCGATACAACTATCCGTACCCTCCATTCATTCAATATGGTGTATCTATTATCTATTAAACACATTAATGTGTGATATCAGACCAGGACTAACCCTGGGCGTAGTGGGCGTAGTGGGGCTACGTGGAGCATCGCGTAGTGTGGCCAAATGTATGCCCACTCGCGCGCTCCGTTTAGCCCCAACTACGCGCCACCCACCTCGCGAGAAATGCGCATGCGCGGGTGTCCGCGCATGCGCATTTGTGAAAAGAAGTTGCCGTCAACGAGGAAGAGGGAGCCCGGGGACGCCGCACCACAGGTAAGGCATTTTATCTTATTTTTAACATAGTTTAACTTATTTTAAAATGAGGGCGGGCGGGAGGCGGCCGGCGGGAAGCTCTGCTTCACCCTGGCGTGTGTGTAGCGCTGCCTGCTACGCCTACTTCATAAACCGCGAAGCAGGCAGCGCTACGTACACTACGTGGGCGGAGCGGAGTACTACGCCCGGGTTTAACCAGGACTCGCTACATTCCCTCCGTTTTCTGATATAGTGGCAGTATATCTGATATTAAAACCATAGAGTTTCCCACTTTAAAACTGCTGATCACGGCGAGCCATCGGAGCAGTTTGGCCACGGCAGGGACTGAATAGTCTCTTTTGCTGCCAAACTATGGTCCACCCAGTGTTAAATTTGGCAGACGGGCCATTATGTTAGCAGTAAGGATACTCTGTCACCGTTGCGACAGAGTATCCTTTCCACCAAAATATAAATGTTACCCTAAGTTTTTTTAGGGACATGGTATGACTTGATCTAAAACTCAGCTCTGCTTGTTGTTTACCATTTTTTAGTTTTTTCTGTCTTATTCCCTACAAATTCTATTTAATGGCTTTGTTTGTTTTAGGCCATCCAGCGTGTCTTTGTCCCTCCTGTGGAGCATAGCTTGTTTACCACCAATTTGATGGGCTTCTTCCACGCCTTCATTGGTGTCTGCTTTTTAGAAACTTTTTTTCTTTTTCATTAAGCACTCCATGAAAATGCATGTGCTTTCCAGCTGTCACCCTAGCGTGCTTCTCTGCCGACCCCGAGCCTTCCACGTTGTTTAGTCTAGTTTGTGATTTTCTCCCCTCGACTGCCGTCCTACCTTCCTTTGCTTTACTTGGTCCCCTGTACCTTCCATAGCCATTCTTCCTTGCCCTCGACTTGGCGCTATTGGCTTTGCTAATAGGTCTCATAAGCGAGGCCTGTTGTTTTTCCAATGCTTGTTTATTTTTCCTTTTCTGTTTCAGGTCTACAAGAACCAGAATGCAAAGGAACATAATTTATCCAGAATTAAGTAAACATCGCACTTGTGCTTTCAGTCCACTTCAAATTGCTTTTTATAACCCAGTCCTGACTATCTAGCAAACAGCACTTTGCATACTGGCACTTATAGGGTGGTATTAAACTACGATTCCCAGATTGCTTTTTGAAAGTGTTTTTGCCTAAATCCTGGAAAGGATAAAGATGTTTTTGATGACCCCCTGACCAGGAGGCATTTGTGGTGCTTTTGAATGAATGTCTGAACAGGATCCCATTTTTACTTTGACACTCCTTCTTTAGGGTTACGATCTTTAACCCCTGGGATAGTATATGTTTCAATCTGAGTACATCTTCCATCACAAGATATGCTATATGGTATTGCAGCACCGACCCGAATAGGAGCAGACCCGATGATGAAGCATGACACCTAGTTGGTTCGGTGTGTGAGGGCCTTTTTCCCAAAAAAATAGGAGAAAACTCTCCTGAGTTCCTACTCCATTTGGAGCCTTTGATCTCTACCAACAACCTGTTTTTATGTTAGGAACTGCATACCAGTATTGTGTAGATATATCCATGGGCATGTATGCTGGACCTGAATAAATATTAGCCCTCCCTTCCCTCGCTTGGTTTAATTGGCTGTATATGTTTGCCAAACATAAACTACTTCCCTTCTTTCTGCAGTCCATAGCTGATGAGCGCTCCAATATCACTTGTGGCATTGTTGGGTGGTTAGAATCGCTACACAAAATCCCCCCCAAAATAAAGGTTTAGTCAGCGTGCCACCGTTACATTGGTGGTGTTACTTAGAGGGACATTAGATCACAGATAATTACACTGGAAAGGTTATTACATCGCCAGTAAGCACACAGGGAGGGTTGTTACATCGGAGGTAAGTACATCTGGAGCGTTTACCTTGCAGTCATGTTGACAAGCTTTTTGTCAGTCAAAGCTTTTATTTCGGTAAAATACCATAAAAAGACATAAATACATATATACATTTAAACATGATTAAATAACATTGTGTAGAGTGTAATCCATTAAAACATTAAAATAGTTTCATAAAACATACACAGTGAAAAAACGTGATCTTTTCCACGAAAACGAATTATTAAAAATTGATCCAGGGCCAAAGATATACACGTTACACCTCAAAGTACTGTAAAGGTAATATAGGTAATACTAAAATCAGGAGAGATGAGTGGCGGAAGACATCAATTTTGACCTTGTAAACCACATTGAGAGAAGAAATTTGGCCATTGCAAACACTATCAATGGAGTAGTATCATATTTCAAAATTCTAAACACCTCCTTGTGGTCCCTGAGACCCCTAGACTTGCATAACTGGACGATCCACTTTTTTCTTGCAATAATATATAGAGGGCAGAAGAGAACGACATGCAGCTCTGTTTCACAAGTAGCAGTACATAGAGGACACGAGCTAACGGGATCCGCAACGTTGGACCATCTATGTGTGAGATCCCTCAGCGGTAGCGAGCCGTGTCTGCACTGGATGTAGAGTTTCTTTGCCAAAGGTGGTTGGATAACGTCCAGGGAAACTTCAAACTGGGGACTAAACTTAGTATCCAGAAAAGTGTCAGTAAGCCTACCCAGGGAGGAGTGGAATAGAATTCCCTTCCTATAAGATTTCAAGACCTCCCGCAGTGAATTCTTCGAGAGTGCACGGCAGGTCTCTTCCGGGGCGGACCATAGGTTCCCCATCCCAATTAGGTTGCAGAGGTTCTTTATATAGGCAATCCAAGGGATCTTATCCGATTTTCCCCTTGCCAATATATCACCAAGATCATACCTATAGCTTACCAACTCAGGCGTTGACCAAAGACGCCTCCAGAACTGGAGAGGACGGTTCAGGGCAATCTCTTCTATGGGAACCAGACCCAAATCCCATCTCAAAGGAGTTAATGGGGTGCTGACTGGTAGTTTCAGCAATCTCCTAATAAAGGAGTTCTCAATAGATGAGAGGGAAGCGGGGATGGAATATCCCCATAGTTCAGCGCCATAAAGCGCTCCTCCTCTGGCTTGAGATTTATAGATTTCCATAGGGGGGCCCAAAGGTTTAAAAGAGGTGTTGTTAAACACCTTCAAGATACCCCCCACTGATTGGGCTAGTCTCAAATTTGCCTTCGCCAAATGGGACCCCCAATTCATTTTATCATTAAGGGTCACCCCCAAATACTCAAAAGTGGCAACCCTATCCAGCTCAACATCTCCCAGTTTAGGATGGGGGCAATTAAAGGAATTAGAACCGAAAACCATAAATTTGGTTTTGGAAAGATTCAGTTCCAGATCCCTGATTTTACAAAAGGAGCAGAAGGCCTCTAATGTACGCTGGATGCCCATGTAAGATTGAGATAACAAGAGCGTATCGTCAGCGAACATTAGGGCCGGGACCTTACGCCCCGCCAGAACAGGGGAGTCCAGGTTAGCGGTGCGCAGAAGATACTCAATCAACCCATTGATGAAAAGGGAGAAAAGGGTGGGGGCCAGGACACAGCCCTGCCTCACACCCTTCTCAACCGGAAATGGCCCAGAGATTTCCCCACATCTCCCGTATCTCACCCTTGCATAGGTGCCTAAGTGGAGGCGTTTGAATAAGTGGCAAAGGTAGGGGGGAGCACCCATCTCTAGCAAAAGGGCCCATAGTTTTTCCCTTTGGACCATATCAAAAGCGGACCGAAGGTCCACAAAAATCAAATACAAATTACCAGCACCCATGCTGACTGACTTCCAATAGATCAATAGTAATCTAAATAGTTGATCGATAGTGGAAACCTTAGCACGGAACCCCGCCTGAAGGGAGGTTAGAATTTGTTGATCCTCCATCCAGAACTGCAATCTGGATAAGAGGACTCGGGCGAACAGCTTCTGTAAAACATCAATCAAGCTTATGGGGTGGTAATTGTCTGGATCCAGCGGGGAAGATTTTTTATAAATGGGTATAATTTCTGCACCCAACCAGGTGTCCGGGATTCTGAGACCCTGCAAAATGGCATTAAAATACACACAAATGTAAGGGGCCCAAATTTTTACATCACTTCTGTACAGGTCACCAGGGATCCTGTCAAGCCCCGGAGCTTTCCCTACTGATAGGGAATTGAGGGCCAATTCTATTTCTAAAAGAGAAAAGGGACGACTCTCAAATTCTTCCTTGCACAACCGGTCCGTTGCAATATCAATCCGTGAGGTGCCAGGATCGGTGCCACCCGAGGAATTACTGACCGAAAAGAGGGGTTGGAAATGGGCAAGCCAGACCACCTCGCTGAGATTGGGAATAATTGCAGGGCTACTGGCTACCGTGCCCGTTCGAACAATGTTCCAGAACGCCCTCGAGTCACGGTCTACTAAAGCTTGCAGTAAATTTTGCCACCTTAGATCCTCCCACTCGGCTTTTGCTTCCTTGATCAAATTTTTGTAGGTGGCCCTCGCCGCCCGGATACTAGACAGGGTACCCTCTTTTACTTCTTTTATCAGGGCAGACTTAGCCCGCCTACAGGAACCATTAAACCAATGCTCGGGCCTAAGGGGCCTTGGTTTTGAGGCAGTAGGGCTATAGAAGAAGCCAGCCAGACTTCCAATGAGATCCTCGTGAATGGTCTGGAGATCGAGGGGGCGGGACTGCGGGATATCCCCGGTGGAGCTCAAGAGGTGGGAGACTGCTTCCAAAGAGCAGGTCACAGTGCTATATATATCAGCAAGCTTTAGATCGTCAGACGCTACCCTTTCCCACCTAATCCGTCTACCACCTGCCACTAGTACCAGATTCTCACTATATGATGGTAATTGGAGCTTAGAAAATCCACTGCCACCTAACTTGTTAACCAATTCCAGTGACAGTAGGTTGTGATCGCTATCGACCCGTGGAATAACAGAAAAGGCGGCCAAGTGGCCCCAAAATTCCACGTTCACCAGAACATAGTCGATAGTCGAACAGCTCCCGGATCTATTAAAGGTGAAAGACCCCGGCACGTCCGGGCAGAGTCTACCATTGCAGGCCCGCAAGGAGTGTGCAATGGTAAGCTTATTGATCTCAAGGGCTAGAGGGGAAAGGCGTTTGGCAGGATAGGAGATGAGGTCTGGGATTAGATAGCTTTCATCCTCATCGCAGGTGGGGGAGGGGATCCCAAGGAGGGGTTCGAAGTGGCAATTAAGATCTGCACCAATTAGTTTGTGGGACGCGGGTGGAAGAGAATGTAAAACATCTTCCAGGGCGCCCAAAATCGACAGACCCAACTGTACCGGCTGGGGGCGCAGGTAGACATTTATTACTACCAGCGAGTAGCTAGCGGGGAAAGTGAGTAGCAGGCATAAAATGTCGGGGGACTTTGAATCAAGTAACTTTACTGAGCACCCCAGGTGTGTTGCAACCCATACTACTAACCCCCCCGAAGGTCTTCCTCTCGCCCCTTGCACTGCTGGGGCCGAAAACGATGCATAACCCACCCTCCATGGTATGGACCGTAACCAAGTTTCTTGGAATATGCAGATGCCGTAATTGTCCATTAGCTCTCCCCACTCGGGATCAGAGAGCTTGGACTCCAATCCGGCCACATTCCAAGACCCAACTAAAGGTCTTCGGATAGGTGTTCGGGGAGGGCTGTCAGCCAGAGGGGGGGAAGAGGGGGGGCTGTGGGAAGCAGAATGCTCAAGGGGGTCCAACACGGGGCATCCCTCCATGGCGCTGGGGATCAAAAATGAGGGAGAAGGGAACCCAGGGCCACTCTCCGTGCCAAGAGCAGCCGAGGGAAGAGCCATCACCACACCAGAAACATCCCCAGCCTGATTCCCCCCCAAAGGCATAAGCCCTCCCTTACTAAGACTCAGGGGTGATGGTCAGTCCACAGCGTTGAGCACGCCGAAACGGTTTTCGACCGGTATATTAAAGTAAGAATTATGAGGGGCCTGATGGAAGTACGGTAAATCCACTGGATTCAGAGTATTGGAGATGGAATAAAAATACCCCAAATGCGATGTGTCAATGACAAGCTTTTTACTTCGCAGACCTTTACTTCGCAGGTAAGTGCATTATTTTAGTGTGTGTGTGTGTGTGTATATGTTCAGATATATAAGAATATATAAATATACAAAAATATGTGTGGGAAATTAGTTTATTGGAATAGTAAATTACATGTAATGAACATATATTAATAGTATGTAAAAGTAATGTAATAATAAGTAATTAATTAATACAAATTAATAAACAATACATTTAAAACACTTTTAACATTACATTGAAATTATTAAGTAATTTTATTTTTATTTTAGGTTAAGAAATGCACTAAATTAATAAATAATAATTCATTTGTTTGTAAAGGGTAAGTGTTTTAGGGTTAAGGAAGTGTATCATAGTAGTAAGGAGTTTTTTTAGGTCTTCTTGATGAATTGTGTATAGAGGTAGTAAGGCGTTTTGAGGGCTCGGGGAAGGCTAGTATAAAGGGCCAGTAGAAAGTCTTGAGGGCTCAGGGATGTGTAGTTTATACCGTTATACGGGTAGTAAGGAGTTTTAGGGTTTCACAGAAATAGTAAGGAGTTTTATTGCTTTGAGTTGATTGTGTATAGGGGTAGTAAGGAGTTTCTAGGGCTCAACAATTAATACTGTATTGTGGCAGTAAGAAGTTTTTAAGGCACTGGGATGGGTTCTGTATTGGGTTAGTAAGGAGTTTTTAAGGTTCAGGAGTGGATTGTGTAGACAGTAGTATAGAGTTTTAATGGCTTACCTACTAGTAGTGCAGGGTTAGTAAAGTGTTTTAAGGGCTCAGGAATGGGTAGTGTACATTGGTAGTAAAGAATGCTTAGGGTACAGGAACTGGTTGTGTATAGGGTTAGTAAGGAGTTCTTAGAATTCAGGAATGGGTAGTGTTTAGGGGTATTAAGGAGTGTTAGAGCTCAGTGATTGTTACTGAATGTGGATAACGAGGGCTCCAGGATGGGTAGTGTACAGGGAAAATGAGGAATGTTTAGTGTTTAGGGCTGGGTCGTGCATAGGAGTAGTATGGAGATTTGAGGGTCATGGATGGGTAGTGTGTAGGGGTAGTAAGGAGTCTTTAGGGCTCAAGGTTAGGTTGTATTTAGGAGTAGTTAGGAGTTTCTAGAATGTATGGATGAGTAGCGTATGGGGGTAGTAAAGAGTTTTAGAGCCCATGGAAGGGTTGTGTATGTTGGCACTTAGGAGGTGGTTTTAGGGCTCATCTGTGGGTTGTGGGCAAGAATAGTAAGGAAGTTTTAAGACTCAGCGATTTGCACTGTATTGGGGTAGTAAAACGTTTTTATGGCACAGGGATGGGTAGTGTATAGGTAAAGTAAGTTATTTTTAGGGTTCACGGATGGGTAGTGTCTAGTGATATTAAGGAGATTTTAGGGTTTAGGGTGGAGTTCTGTATTGGTATAGTAAGGAGTTTTGAAGGTTCTGGGGTAGATTGTGCAGACAGTAGTATTGAGTTTTTAGGGATTAGCTACTGGTAGTGCATGGTTAGTAAATAGTTTTAGCGCTCAGGAATGGGTAGTGTACATGGTTAGTAAGGAGGTTTTAGGTTTTAGCTTTCAGGGGCAGATTATGTATAGGCTTAGTAAGGAGTTTTTAGAATTTAGGAATGGGTAATGTTAAAGGGCATTAAAGAGTTTTGTAGCCCATGGGTGAATACTGTATAGTGGTAGTAAGTCGTTTTTAGGGTCCAGGAATGGGTAGTGCTTAGGGCATTTAAGAAGTGTTTAAGAGTCAGTGGTAGGTTGTGTTGAGAAATAATGAGTAGCTTTAGGGCTCAGTGATTGGTAGTGATTTTAGGGTTATGGATGGGTAGTGTGTAGGGGTAGTAAGGAATCTTTATGGTTCAGGGATAAGCTATGTGAAAAGGGGTACTTAGGAGTTTCTAGAATGTAGGGATGGGCATTGTATAAGGGTATTAAAGAGTTTTTAGAGCTCATGGAAGGGTTGTGTATAGTGGTAATAAGCAGGTGGTTTTACGACTCATTGGGAGTTGTATATAAGAGCAGGAAGGATTGTTGATGTTAAGGAATGGGTTGTATATAGGGGCATCCGTTAAATGTATAGGCAGTAGTATTTCAAAATTAAAAATATAAATTATTTAACTTATGGAAAAGGTCCTATTCTAAAATTTAAAGAATAAATAGTTTAACTAAAATGTTTAAAGTGAAATTATACTTAATACAATAAATGAATCAAAAAGTATGCTAGCGTTGAAAATATTTATGAATGTATACAAGTATATATAGATACACATATAGAAATAAATAGATATGCATATGTAAAATGTACGTATATTAATTTAAAGTACTATATGTTAAAAATGACTACCAAAAGTATATACATTACATTATAAGGGGTTAAAAGACATATTTACCTTCTCACCTAAGAACTAAAGGGTTAGAGATGTAAATGCATGCAATGTAAATATATTCCTCATATAATGACGTGATGTAGTGGCACTCGATAGTCAATACAGCATTTAAGCCAACAACCCATTGAATACTGAGACATTTGAGCCCTCCGGCCTAAAGTTAAAAATGAAACTACAAGTCCCACCATGCAGGGGCCACTCGGCTTTCACACCAAGACTAGCTGAAGGAATTACACACGACTTGAAGTCTCCTGTGAGCGGCAGTGGCCTCGTTCAGCTTCGAATTTGGCTCAGCGCCCATTATGAGTAGAAACATTTTACTGTGCGTTTACTCTTAGATCACAGGTGTAGGAATACATTTGTTGCACGCAATGGAAAGAGCACACAAAAGCCCTTCAGGATGTACGTAGGGTCGAGCGCGCGCAGCCAGTGAAGTCAGCACAAGCAATCGCGAGTCCTTGAATGAACGTGGTTGAACGCCTGAGAACCAAGGCCCAGCTAATGTTTCACCCAAAAGATAAATGAGGTGTCTGGGGGATGCATGCGATTTTCATCCTCGCGCTACTCCCATCTGCTTCGCAAGTGTGGGAATGCCATTGTTCGGCCCCCTCGTTTGTGAACTCAGGGAAGCCATTTTTTTCAGGCTCAGGGTCACACGAACAGCCCTGTCCTGAGGAGCACGGCTCCGTAGATACCGAGCTGCTTACATTTGCTTAGTAATTTCGTCTTGAATCAGGGCTTTCGCAATGGCAGTCCAGGGTAGCTTTGGTAAGAAAAGTCGCTGAACATAGGTTTATGTGGCAAACCCCAGCTGTCGCACCTTGATTTTCAGAAATTCTGGTCAAGGTCACCTATCAGTTCGTTATCACATCATCCTATGTATTATATTTCTACGTTCATACTATTTTCCATACTCCTTCTCAGAAGACCTTTAGCCCTTTTCTTGATGGTCAGGTTGCATTATTTATATAGCGTTTCGTACTTCTACGGAGGTTGTGAGGCTTCGATTTGTATCCGGTTCCGAACTGCTTATATAGTGCACTGGAAACCAGTGTTGTTTGTAGTTTTTCCTATCTAGTATATGTGGGTTGAGGGGCAGTAGGTTAGGTTGAAAGTCTTGGTCGAAGCACGATGCGCATAGTGTCTCTGTGCATAGACTTGAGGTGTTAAAGAGTGTGAGACTATGGATGCTGTCGGTGGTTTAATCAGTCATTTGGGGTTTATGTATACTTCTGAGTGGATTCTGTGTAACCTACAGAACCCAATTGATGAACATCAACACAGGCTTCTCTATTTGAGACTGTTACCCTTAAGTTGGTAAGTACCTGACAGGCGTGCAACACCTATTGGACTCAAAGGGCTTCAGCCCCCCGTCGTGTGTGGCAGCCCGGGACGAGACACCTTCCCGGGCAAAAAAGCAGCCGCACCCGAGCACTTTACAGGTCTTTAAAAGACCATTTGCATGTTAATGAGGCCTCGCTGGTGTTTCACCCCTTCTAAGAGCCCCTGCAGCTCCACTCTGCCTAGTGCTTTGGCATAGAGTGTTGCAGAATATAGTGGCGTAGAGTGCAGTGGCATATATTGCATCAGCTTTGAATTCAGCAGCGTACAATTCAGCCTCGTACAATGCAGTGGCGTAGATTAGAGTGGTGCATAGTAGAGTGCAGTGGCATAGAGGTCAGTGGTGCAGAATGGAGTGGTGCAGAGTAGAGTGACAGAGAATGCAGGTACGTAGAGTACAGTTGCATATAGTGTGGTGGTGCAGAGTAGAGCGGTGTAGAGTAGAGTAGAGTGGCAGATAATGCATTGGGGTAGAGTGGTGCAGAGTGCAGTGGCATAGAGTGGAGTGGTGCAGAGAAGAGTGCAGTAGCATAGAGTGCATTGGCATAGAATGCAGTAGTTCAGAGTAGAGTGGCGTAGAGTTCAATGGCTTAAAGTGCAGTTTTGCAGAGTAGAGTGTTGTAGAGTGCAGTGGTAAAGAGTGACATAGAGTGTATTGGCATAGAGTGCATCGGCATAGAGTAGAGTGGCATAGAGTACAGTGGTGTAGGGTGCAGTGGCATAGAGTGCAGTTGCATAGAGTGCAATGGCGTAGAGTGCAGTGGCATAGAGAAGAGAAGAAAAGAGTAAAGTAGAGTGGCGTAGACTGCAGTGGTGTAGAGTAGATTGTTTCAGAGCAGAGTGGAGTGGTGCAGGGTGGGTGGAGTGCAGTGTCATAGAGTAGAGTGGTCTGGAGGGCAATGGCATAGAATAAAGTGGTGTAGAGTGTAGTGGTGAAGAGTAGATTAGAGTGGCGTACAGTGGATTGGTGTAGAGTGCTGGGGCGTAGAGTTGAGTGGTACATAGTAGAGTGCACTGGCCTAGATTATATTGGCATAGAGTGCAGTGTTGTAGAGTGGTATACAGTGGAGTGGCATAGAGTGGAGTTGTGCAGAGTAGAGTGGGTGAAGTGGCCTTGACTGGAGTGGTGTAGAGTGCAATGGTAGAGAGAGCAGTGGTTTAGAGTAGAGTGGCTTAGAATGCATTAGCCTAGAGTGGTGTAGAGTGGAGTAGAGTACAGTGGCGCAGACAGCAGTGGCGTGGAGTGATGTAAAGTGGAGTGGTGCAGAGTACATTGAAGTGGAGTGGTGCAGAGCAGAGTGGAGTGGCATAGAGTGGAGAATACTTGGTGTGGTAGCACACTGCCATTACAGACAATCTATTTTCAATTGAAATGACCATTACATTTGCACAGACATATAGTTTTACTACTAGAACTATATAGTTTACAAATATTTGCACAGTTCGTTTACATGTTGTGTGTTAGAAAAAAAAACTTTCCTACCACCAGTATTCAGTAGGATTGTCAGGTAAATCCTCCTACTTTGAAGTTGGAGAAATAAAATGAACACCAAGCTCCCTAGAAGACAGAGCCTAAAAATCATCCTCTGTCTTTTAATGCACAGCAAATGTGACAAGATAAGAACAAGATTCACAGAAAGGAGCACTTGTGGAATAATACAAGGAGATGTAGTGTGAAAAGGCTATGCTTCGGTTGGAGGGACAAACTCTCTTTGGACATCCTTAAAACGAATAAAACCAGCAAATAAAAAGCCAGAAGATGTGAGTTACAAAGCCAAAGGTAAGAAATTAGTGGAATGCATTAACAGGGAAGCTTTCTGAATGTCCTCAACAAATCTTTGCAATCCAGACAGCTGCACTGTCTGGCAGGCTTCGACCTAAAAAGAAGTATTCTAGAAGGTCCAAGCAAGAAAAACAGATGCCCAACCCAATGGGAGGCACTATTGAAACCACCACTTAAGAATACCATATGGGTGCTCACTGGAGCAACAGAAGATCAGCCCGTTGGAGGCATTGCAGTACCATCATAAAATAATTTTAGTCCACCCAGGAGCGATATAGGACAGATCTTGGCGTTCCTATTAAACTGCTAAAAGGTATACTATTTGGAGTCCATCCAGGAGTGACAGAGGTGCAATCTACTGTGAAACCACCAAAAGGAATATCACATGAAATCAATTCTCTATCAACAGATGATCATCCAATTAGAGGCAATGTTAAACTCTATGGAACCACCAAAAAGCAATAGATGACCATCCTGTTGGAGGAAATTTTAAATAACCCCACAAATACAATATGCTGGGTGTTCAATATGGCCAATAAAGAGTCCATAACTTTTCCAACCACCAGTATTCAGTAAGATTGTCAGGTAAATCCTCCTACTTTGAAGTCGGAGAAATAAAATAAACACCAAGCTCCCTAGAAGACAGAGCCTAACAATCATCCTCTGTCTTTTAATGCACAGCAAATGTGACAAGATAAGAACAAGATTTACAGAAAGGAGCACTTGTGGAATATTACAAGGAGATGTAGTGTGAAAAGGCTATGCTTCGGTTGGAGGGACAAACTCTCTTTGGACATCCTAAAATGAATAAAACCAGCAAATCAAAAGCCAGAAAATGTGAGTTACAAAGCCAAAGGTAAGAAATTAGTGGAATGCTGTCACAGGGAAGCTTTCTGAATGTCCTCAAAAAATCTTTGCAAACCAGACAGCTGCACTGTCTGGCAGGCTTCGACCTAAAAAGAAGTATTCTAGAAGGTCCAAGCAGGAAAAACAGATGCCCAACCCAATGGGAGGCACTATTGAAACCACCACTTAAGAATACCATATGGGTGCTCACTGGAGCAACAGAAGATCAGCCCGTTGGAGGCATTGCAGTACCATCATAAAATAATTTTAGTCCACCCAGGAGCGATAGAGGACAGATCTTGGCGGTCATATTAAACTGCTAAAAGGTATACTATTTGGAGTCCATCCAGGAGTGACAGAGGTGCAATCTACTGTGAAACCACCAAAAGGAATATCATATGAAATCAATTATGTATCAACAGATGATCATCCAATTAGAGGCAATGTTAAACTCTATGGAACCACCCAAAAGCAATAGATGACCATCCTGTTGGAGGAAATTTTAAATAACCCCACAAATACAATATGCTGGGTGTTCAATAGGGCCAATAAAGAGGACATAACTTTTCCAGTCCTGGTGTGTGTTTCATTCATATATAAATCTTTATTTTCAGGTGCTCTACAGTAATCCAAAGGGTTTATTCAAACTAAATGAGACTATATTCCCGTAATGCATTGCTGTGGTACACGAAAGCCTAGTTGTGAAAACGAGGTGGCATCCCTTGACCTGAAGTCCTAAGATGACATTGACGTGTTTATACAACAACACATGCTGATGGCTATCAGTTTAAGGCTGTTTGTTCCTGACAACAAGGTTTTGTGAACATGGTGGGGTTATCATTCAATGGTGGAAATGACCTTTTTCAAGGGGTTGATTTTGAGCGACCTTCACAATTTATAATCGTTTCAAATATTTATTTCTACATCCATGTGATCGTATGGCTTTTTTACCTAAATAATTAATTTAGAGTAGGTGTATCCTCACAGCTTAAGCTCATAGGTGTATGCCCACAGCTTTAGCTCATAGGTGTATCACCGCAGCTTTAGCTCATAGGTGTATCTCCGCAGCTTTAGCTCATAGATGTATCTCCACAGCTTTAGCTCATAGGTGTATCACCACAGCTTTAGCTCATAGGTGTATCTCCGCAGCTTTAGCTCATAGGTGTATCTCCGCAGCTTTAGCTCATAGGTGTATCTCCACAGCTTTAGCTCATGGGTGTATCTCCGCAGCTTTAGCTCATAGGTGTATCTCTGCAGCTTTAGCTCATAGGTGTATCTCCGCAGATTTAGCTCATAGATGTATCTCCACAGCTTTAGCTCATAGGTGTATCACCACAGCTTTAGCTCATAGGTGTATCTCCTCAGCTTTAGCTCATAGGTGTATCTCCGCAGCTTTAGCTCATAGGTGTATCTCCACAGCTTTAGCTCATGGGTGTATCTCCGCAGCTTTAGCTCATAGGTGTATCTCTGCAGCTTTAGCTCATAGGTTTATTTCCGCAGCTTTAGCATAGGCGTATCACCACAGCTTTAGCTCATAGGTGTATCTCCACAGGTTTACCTCATAGGTGTATCTCCACAGCTTTAGCTCATATCCTAGGATATAAAAGTGCCTTCTTTCTCAGTCTGAGGTTTCTCCGTATCGATTTCCTGGAAGAATATTATCTTTTCCACACCAGTAAGTGTTGTTGAAAGAGGTGCATTTTGTCCTCTTCACCCTGAAATGGTGCTGTTTACTGTGTGTTCTAAACCCCGGTTTAAATTACCCATGCAAAATATTCCCCTGCATAGATTATTAGTATGCATGGTTTTCTGTTGCTCTCTTGTGTAGAAAAAACGGGAATATTATTCCCATTATGTGACTTTTTTCTGCATGTTTACATTTTGCACAGGGAGTTACCCTTGGATAAGGAGCTGGAAGTGCTTGCTGTATGGTGAGTCAGTCTTGCTCTTTGACTATCTGATGTTGAAGAACCCCTAAAGGCAAAGACATGCCTCAGTCAATTGGTGCCATACAAGTCCAATGTTGTCTCACCTAGGGAATAGAAATCGAAAAAAGATGAAACGATTTCAAACGGTGGTTGGTGGAGATCATTTTTGGCCATCAATGGGATAGTCAGGCCAACAGACGAGGACCACTACCCTTGAATTATACCTGCAGGCCTGGGAGAGGGAAGGCATATAAGTAACTAACCTTGAGTGGCATACAGGGTCAAGTAAGAGGTCTGCATGCCAAAGATAACTGCTGTTCAAGCCACTTCAATGTCCACCCACCGACAGCAGGGCCAGATTCTCAGATCATCTTGACCAAATATTCAGCCACGGTCCAATTTACTAATTACCATAAATATTCTACACTTGGCACATTTTATGTAATGTGTTATGGACAAGTACAGGTTTACGTTTCATCGTTTTTACAGTTCAGAAATATTTTACGATTTTGTCTCTAAATGGTGGTGAAACAATCATCTTGACAATGTGGGCCTATGCCACTCTCGCAGCCACGGTCCGTGCAGGTAAGAGCGGACAGGTCGGGTTGGGGGGGATTCGACAGACGACCACAATGGAAAATGAAATAATTAATTAATTTTCCTTCGTCGTCGTCTGTCGAAATCTTCCCCCACCCGGCCCCACAACCCCACCGCACTTACCTGCATGGGTCGCGGCTGCACTCTTGTCTCCTTCTCATTGTTACTATTGTATAGTCTCTCCTTTTCCTCTGGCATTGGCACATATGTTGCTGCACCTCAGTGTTGTGCACCATAAAATAGTTAAGCACTGTACGACAATCCCTATTCGGCTTTTACACCTGTGCCATTCAGGGCAGGCATGGACCCGTTTTTTCAATAGTCCTAACGTACAATCAGTTGTGTTGGGTACCCTACATGTGTCCTTTTGTATGCTTAGATCTGGTCGTTGATGGTCATTAATGTTTCTTGCAGAGGCATGATAACTTATGGTTTCTGAGGCTATCTGAAGTCATTCTTACAAGATACACAGATGGGTTTATATGAGCAGAAAATCTGTGAGAACAAATACATATGTTCATGTCCATTCTTATCTTGAATGTTGAATCTTCTGGGTTAAGGAGAGGTGGTAAATGCCATTTTGAATATGCCTGCTGGTGCTCATGTACTACAGGCAACTTACTGGCTTCGGGTGTCAATGAAAGACAACATAATGCTATAAATTACATATTGACGGGCTGGGTGTTCTAATGTATGGTCTAAGTAGCCATATATTTAAACAGGTGATGTGTGGATTGTGTGTCAAAGTATTGTGGAAAGCAATATCAAAATACACAAAAATCTGCACAAGATATAAATTATCGTGACCCCATAATTAAAAAAATGTTTTTAATCGACTACAAAAATATTGTCATTAAAAATATTTTAAAAAACAAATATCAAAAACAAAAATAAAAAACTCTAAATATAGCCACCACAATAAAACCAACAGAATGCAGCAAAAATATTGATAGCTAAAATATTGACAATAAAAATATCATTAGTATAACAATAAAACAAAAACTAACAATGTAAACAAGATTATATTCATAGAAGTATCACACATTCATTAAAATACACTAAAAAAGAGAAAATTCAAATATTAAAAATACAACACAATAACTATATACATTATTATATAAAGATTACATTTGATATATTACTATAATATTAAATAAACAACTAGGGGCATCATTACGATGCCGGTCAAACTATCGTCCAACCAGCACCATACCTGAAGCGGGACCACCCGGAAAGGGACATTGTAATCCCTACAGCGGTGTCTGAGCAGGCACCGCCCCTATTGTAGGGATTACTGACCCTCAGACGGTCTAATGTTCTCCTTGAGCCCATCGGAAAGCGTCGGACTGTCCCTCCCCCTGCTGCCTCTGACCGCACACATCATAATTGGGGCTCCCGGTTTTGTGGTATTTATTTTTTGTCCATTTCCATCTGTATTTATCCATATTAATTTTTGGGCCATTTTATCTGTATTTCTCCATATTTATTTTGTGTTTTGAGTATAAATAAAGTTATAAAACTGCACATTTCCATATCTATTTAACTGATAGACACGCATTCATACTTTGATGTCTGTTGTGTTTTAGCTAATTTAACTGCCAAATATTACATGACAATACATTCACTGGTAAATACAAGCATTTTACCATAAGTGTATATTGACATATGCTGTTATTTTACGAAATCTCATCCCGTTTTTGAATTTCCCCTGTTGTCCATCTGCTCAACTGCTCGCCTATAATTCATGAAAGACAGCACGGAAAGTCACTTAAAGGAAGCACATTTTCTGTATTTATCCACTTTAAAAAATAAATGCAGGCAGAAAACACATTGTTTTCTGTCTGTGTTTATCTGTAAAAATCCGTAAAAACGGAAAACAGGGAGCCTTAATTATAATGTGTCGGTCGGCCGCAGCAACAGATAACGGTCGGACCGCATTCGACGAGCCGTTGGATGTGGTCTATCCACCATCAGAGTAACCCCCTAAGTCAGGAATACATAGCCAATCAGAACACAACATACACATTACACACAGTGATCACATGCTCCTTATGCTGGACATCTGGACATGTTCCCACTTGCCCAGCAGTATGTTCACACAAGGGCGAGGACGACCTGCGCTTCGTATCAAACCCCATATTTATGGTTCCGTGATTAGGCCCAAACTTCTGTCACCAAAGAAATACATAAATCGTTTTGAAATATCTACATTGTTAGTATATATGTACAGAAATGTTTTACAAATGTATAAATAATTATATCGTAAAAAATACTAATATTAATAATATATTCATAATTTAATTTAGTATAACCCATAGATAAAATGTCTGACAGAGCCAAATACATAAGATCTTAGATAGGAAAATTATTATTAAACTACATGGTATGCAAATACAGCTAAGAGGGCACAAGCAGTGTGAGAAGACACTGAAAATTAACAAAAGATTATTCTAATTCATGTTATGGGAGAGTCAAGTCACAGGCTCCATCTCAAGAGGAACATAGTTGCTTGTTCACTAAACCTATTACACTAGTATTACAAATATACGATGCCAAAGCAGTCAGTTTTGTCCTTTATGGTTCAGAGCTGTGGGGTTTTACTGAGAAAACGAGACTTATTAACATTGATCTGGAAGCCAGGAGGGCTCTATTGCTATGAACCTGCAACCCCACTGGCCGTACTAGACAAGACAGCACCAGGTAGCTGGGGTATAAAGAACAACGCTTCCTGGGACACCTTTACCCCCCTCAATGAAAATGATATTAAAAAGGTCCTTCGGAGTATCAACCCATCTAATCACATCAGTGACCCGTTACCACCTACCATCTTCAAAGTAATTAAGGATGAAATCTCCCCCTTCTGGACAAAGATCGTCAATGCGTCTCTGTCACAAGGCACGATCCCAGAATGCCTAAAAGAAGCTCAGATAACAGCTATATTTAAAAAAAACACAGTCGACAGTACAGACCATAACAACTTCCGACCTATCTCCAGCATCCCCACTCTAGCCTAACTCCTTGAAAAATGCGTCCAGTCACAACTATGTGCGCACATCGAAAATTTCCATCTCCGGGACCAACACCAATCTGGCTTTCGTAGTGGGCACAGCACTGAATCGGCTCTCAACAACGTGATGGATGACATCCTAATAATGCTTGATCGAAATGAATCCTGCCTCCTTATCCTACTTGACCTTTCCTCCGCATTTGACACTGTCAATCATGGCAACCTCCTATTCATTCTGGAGCATAGGATGGGCCTTTCTGGTCAGGTACTGCATTGGTTCTCATCCTTCCTGCAGCACAGAACCCAAAGAGTTAAAGCGAACCACTCACTCTCCCAGCCATCCCCAGTCAGCATGGGGGTTCCCCAAGGGTTCTCCTTATCTCCCATTCTCTCCAATTTGTTCCTGGAACCATTAGCTAATGTTCTAAAATCCTTGGACATTTGCTTCCATATGTATGCAGAAGACACCCAACTCTATCTGAAAATCTCCTCCCCGGATGACATCACTTCACTCAACTTCACCCTACTGACTACCCAAAACTGGTTAACTGCAAACCACCTCATGCTAAAAACCTCCAAAACAGATTTCCTCCTCATTTCTCCCTCGAAACATACTCCTAACTAGGGGTGGGCGGAATTTGCGAAATCCACTTTCGCAAATTATCGCGAAAATGTTTAAAATTATCGCAAACAAGCGGAAATATCGCGAAGATGCGGAATTTTTTTTCCCGCATGTTCGCGAGATTTTCTGCATGGTTGCGGGTCGCCAACTTACCCATGTGGTTGCTCGCGGGCGCGGCCATCTTGTTTTGAGTTGTCTCGTGGTGCATGATCGCGAGAAGAAATACGTGATCGCGCGACGCATGACGTCACTGCGGGCGCGAACTGTCGCGAGACAGCGCAAATGGCTAAAAACAATCCAACATCTCATGGAGAACGCGACCGGATCAAGAAAACTTGTCGGCAAACGCAGGGATTCAGGTAAGGCGATCGCGCGCGCGCGAGAATGTATTATTTTACAGCGCGAGCAAGAAACAAATTATCCCCAAGCTGCGGAAAGTGGAAATTTTGACATTTTCGCGCTCTCCGCGGAACGCGAAAATGTCAAATTATCGCAATTTCCGCGAACGGAACCAAATTTTTGCCCAGGCCTACTCCTAACATCGACCTATGGATGAACCAACTCACCACCTTCAACTGTTCCCCCCGCATTATCGACTCAGCTAAATCTCTAGGAATTACCCTGGACAAGCATCTGAAGATGAAGACTCACATTAGCAACATGTGCAAGGGAGCTAACCACCTTTGAGAACACTCGGGAATCTCAAACCTTTCCTACCTCAAGCAGATTTCAAGCAAGTGGTCCAAGCGCTTGTTTTGCCGAGACTTGACTATGGCAGTGCTACGCTATGTGGCCTCCCCAAATATACCTTGGCCCCCCTAAAGGTTTCTCTGAACGCTGTGGCCAGATTGATCACAGGCACCAAGCGAAATGCCCACATCTCCCCGGTTTTAAAATCGCTAAACTGGCTACCCTACGAAGCTAGAATTCAACTGAAGATTGCCTGCCTATCACACAAAGTCCTCCACTACAAAACACCCATCTACCTTGCACAAAAACTAGAACTATCAGGGGGGGATAGACTGTCTAGGAGTTCTAATTCCCTCCTCCTGAAACCACAGATCTTCCGCAAAAAGAGAACATGCCAACAAGCCTTCTCTGGCGCTGCTCCTAAAATTTGGAACTCTCTTCCACCGGAAATTCGGAGAATCTCTTCCAAGGCTGCTTTCAAACTGGAAGCAAAAAGATTCCTCATGAACAAGTTCTTACCTTAACATGAGGGGCAATTTTTAGCTCTAAGCACATTGTACATACTATAGTATCAGTTATTATTCTTGTATATGATCATTATTTTTGTTTTGGTTATTATTCCTGTACATGATTATTGAATTTACTCCCCTTAAGTCATTATGCTCCATCGTCTAGCCCATTCTTCGCTAACCCAGGTGTATAAATGATATGTTAGATGTGCAACATTTGATTCAATGCCTATTAGACTCCCCATTTTACTCATGTTTTGATTATTGTTTTGGTACTGGTTATTATTCCTCCATCGCATAGCCCATTCCTACTCGTTCACTCAGGTTTATAAATGAGCTGTTATGTGTGTACTATTTGATTCAATACCTATTAGATTCCCCATGTTAGACTCATGTTTTGATTTGTTAATTTTGCCTCAATTTGTAAAGCGCTCTGATAACCTTCGGGATCAAGTTCAGGCTATATAAAACTTTATGAATAAATACAATAAATAAAATAAAGATAGATTCACTAACTAGCTCTGAAAACAGATTCCTAAGAAACCTGGTTTGGCTACGCAGAGCCCTTGATGATGAACATGGGCATTCAATCTTTGGCAGAAAGAGCTAGACTCCATCCACTGTTGTTCTGTAGGAGATTATAGACCCAGCCGGAATTAGCTCAATATGTTTCAGCTTTAGGAGATGCCATGGATGGCGATAGATTCCACAAGATTGTTGGGCTAAAGCAGGGCCAAAATGTATTATCAGCTATAGGTCTTGGTGAGCTCTGGGACAATCCCCATTCTAACCCACTCACGTCAGCCGAGATGGCAAAGAAACGTTACTGGTCATGGGTAGCTGAAAATGTGGTTAGAGTAAGTATTAGCCGCCCCTTGTCAGGAAATGTCTTTGATTTCAAATGCACCAACACCGTGGGACCTTATTGGAATGACACCACGACACCCCTGGGTAGGATCCTTGCCTCTTAGATCATTTACCAAATGCTGGGTCCCTGGAAGAAATACATTGTGTCCCGCATGTGATATTTAATCGGAATCCATTGGGCATGTTTCATTTGCCTGTCCGAGGTATGCAGTTCCTCGCCTGACATGGATCAAAGTGATTTGTAGGACATTGGGAACACGTAGCAGTGCTATTGCCCTCAGAATTCTTAGAGCAGATCCTAGACTTATTTATGCAAGTGCAGTGGTAGCAAAGTTCCTGGGCAAGATGTGGCTTGTCAGAGCAAGGGTGCTGGCTGCTATACAAAACCTTTTATAACACTATGGCCCGTACAAATAATCAATTGATTTGAGTCACTACTTGTAGCTCTTTGAGAACCATGTACATTTTGGGGGAAATGCATTCTGTTGTATGTCTGTATGGTCTTGAATACTGCACCCTAACTTTTAGCAAAATGTTTTGATACTAGTTTTATCTTTTTGGCCTCTATTTTATTCATTATCTTCTCATATGCTGCGATGCATTGGCTTTCATACTTGAATGATATTGTTTTATGTAATATTTATTTTATCTGCAAATTTGTATTGTTTTTGTATTGATTTCATGAGATATTTGTCGAATAAAGCTTTATGATGATGAATATGGGAGAGTTACTACAAAATATGAAATTGTTGAAAATGTTAGAGAGCATAATCATCCCCCCCATAACCAAAACTGAAATATAAAATGTAATGCAAAACCTCAGGGAAGCTTTTATGATCTCACAAGAACCTACCGTGTCTAATGTTCCATAATATACTGCAACCAGCTCCTTGTAATTCATTTTTTTAAAGATTCATAGACAGAACTAGAAAAGCAACAAGAAAGAAAACCTGCTGCTCCAAAAATGTTTGAGGAAATAAATATCCCTGAAAAACATAACCATAACACAGACAATTACACTCTCCTTTTATAAGTCAATGATAGCAATGAGGAAACAAAAATGATATACTCTACTAACAATAACATACTAAAACTTCCTTAGAGCAACATGTGGATGACAGACAGCACATTGTGCCCTCTACCATTCAGGCAAATCTACACAATCCATGGAGAATACTAAAACACCAACATTCCCTTAGCCTACTCACTTTTAGCAACTAAACAAAATGCATCATACCAAGAACTATTAAATGGAATATATACCAAAAATACAACCCTTCCAAAAACATTATTGACTTTGAGCAAGCGATGATCTCAACCATTTTGAAAATATACCCACATACGGCCAATAAAGTGTGTTATCAGAGTATCTGGAGGCACCTGCAAAAATTGGCCTTAAGTGTAAAATACTCCACAAGTGCCAAATTTGACCATGAAATTAAAAAACAAATTGAATTGCCTGAGCATAAATCTCTGTAACTGCAGCAGAAAAGTATTCCAGCCTATTTATAGAATCACCTTACTAGCAAAGGCATGTACCCTGTTTAAGGACTACTCTGAAAATACGTGGATATGAAGACCGCAATATTTCGGTGACAGACGCCAATCCATTTATGACATATCATGGAGGAACGTTTATGACAATAGAATTGCACAACAGGCCAAAACCAGCAATGCAATGGAAGGGTGGCACAATTCCTTCCAAGGAACCTTAGGATGAAGTAACCCCACAGTTTTAAAAAGTTTTAATAAGCAACAAAGCTATCAAGAACTAAGAATGTAATAATCACTTACCCAGCTAAAACCAAACATCTCAAAATAAGCCAAAGAAATACACAACATATTAGAAAGCAAATTCACATTTTTTGCTAACAATCTAGGCCTAACCATACCTAGACTCCATAACAAGAACCTTACTTTTACTAACCAATCGACAAAAAAACATAAAATAAAACCCTAAACAATCCTATAAACAACTAAACAATATATTTATTTATTAATATTATTTGAAATTTTGTACTTTTCAATTTTAAATAACAAATAAAATACAAAATTATTCAATAAAAATGAATTGTAAAAAAACACACAAATACAAAACAATAAATAAACATTAAGACCTTGATTACAATGATGGTCGGAGTTGCCTCCAAATGACATCGCTGTGATGGGGAACCGACCGACCTCAGGTCAGCGGTTCCGACACCGGAATTAGGATGCGACCACACATGAGCGGCCGCAAACTTCCATTTTTCAATGGGAACTTGTGCAGCAGGCGGAAACCACCCGCAGGACAAGCTCCCATTGAAAAATTTACGTTTTTACACATCCCTGCACCATGCAGGGATGTGAAGGGGGCACCATAAGTGCCCCCCAGGGACACATATGGAGGGCCAGGGTAAAAGGCATCGCTGCTAGGGTTGCCCAAAGACACTTTCCAACAGCAGCTCCATGTCGGAAAGGCTGACACGGAACTGCTGTCGGAAAGTGCCATCATACTCCAGACAACAAAAACGCCGCCCTTTAGAGATTATGTTGAGCCCGTTGGAACTGAGTTGGAATCCCCAGCCGATTTAGATGCCGACCATCAGAGTGTAAATCTACAATGTTGATCGGAAAGCCTCTGACCAGCGGTCAGAGGCTTTCCGACCAACATTGTAATCAGGCCCTTAATATCACAAATATCAACTCTAAAAACCAAACAAATACAATGCAAAATATACACAGCATAAAAATATCTTTAACACTAAATAATATATAATACAATACGATACAATAACATATCCTAACATTTAAATTTAAAAGGAGTTATTTACAGATTTGTAGCAGGGGAAATCAATCTCCATAATAATCCAAAAAGCAAAAAAATAACCCATGATTAATAAATAACCCCTGCCCTACCAAAAAATGCGAACATATCAGGAAGTAAAGTAAAGTTTCATAAAAGTAACAGAAATCCATGGGGACCATACAAAACCTGAAAAATTCAAACTCAAAAACTGCTCTTGGAAAACCAAACCAAAAGAAAATTAAGGAAGTGTATTCCCTCGAAAATGAAATGCATCCAATAAATCAATATCTTGGATGATCAAAATAAGAAACTAGTGAAAGAACACAAAACACCCATCCACATAACACATAAAACCCAAAAACATTGGAATACAATATACAATGTAAATAAAACATACAAGCAATACATAACTAACAAACACAATAAACTTATAGCTACAATATATGAGGCCTACGGCACTTGACTTACACAACTACATCACGTTTCTACCAATAACCATATAAAATACTAACTAACACTAACCTACACTAACTAAACTAATCCTAAACGCATCACCCCAAGCACTAAAACCCCAAAAGGTGATATAAAAGTAATCTTACTGCATCAAGAGAACAGGAATGGGGAACAGTGACCTAATGCAATCAGGAACAGTACAAAATAACAAAGTTGGACTACAAAATTAGTAAAGCTGAAAAAAACGGCAACTAAATGAACAAAAAAGTCGAACCCTGTAGACACAAAAGCAAAATTAGAAGATACTATTTCTTAATAGTTTCTTTTAATGCACAAGAATATTGTAACAATTTTTTAAATGTTAAAACATGTAATCACATGTAAATGTACTAAATGTAAAATTATAAGAAAATGAACTAGAAATTAGGTAAATATTTATAATAGTTTTTAATATATTAAACATATTTCTGAATGTACACTGTATAAAATGCATTGTATTTATTGAAGAAAACATGTATTATATTACTAAACAAAATATAATACAATATATGTGTATGTAATAAAAGGTACAAAAATGTAAAAATGTCAGCATATGTGTTAAAACAATGTATTCAAAAATAGAAAAGACATGTATCTTAAAAATATTCATTGTGATAAAAAATGTACATGAATGACAATTATGTTCTGCAAAATGAATGACAATGTACGTATAAATACAAATACATATTATATGTATACAAAAACATAAAAACACACAACTGTATTTTTTACTAACATAACTATATGTAATAAATAAAACTTTACAAAAATTGTCGGTCATTTTTAAATTTTCCATAATCTCAGATGTACAGTAAATGATGAGTGTTAGTGATAGTGATAGCACGAAGACAGGCACCCTTGCACAATGGTGCAAGGGTGCCTGAGTTTACATGCAGGATTGTTTTGTGCAGTAAGGGTTACCTTTTTGCACAAGAACAATCCTTTGAGGCATTATCCTCTTTCTAGTACGCTGCAGAATACAGCACACGTAGAAGAGGAAAAACAAGGAGAAATAAACATATTTCTCCTTGCTATGCCTCACCAAGAAGGTGTAGCATTTTGACACCTTCCCAGGTGTGTTAGTACATCTGAGAATGCACCAAAATCCATGGGCGGATGCATGGGAACATCCACATTTCACCTACGGAATGCCTCCCAGCACAGAGTAATGCAAGGTATTGACTTGCACTGCCTTGCATTACTCCAGATTTACTATGCAAAGCAGAGCCATTCAAGTGTGGCTCTGTGTGGCATAGTAAATCTGACTTACAGGCTTGTGTCACCTTGCATGATGCAACGTGACACAAGCCGTAGTAAATCTGGGCCCAGTGTTCAACTAACCAGCCTGTAAAATAAATATTGCATTCTTAGACTAAAATGCTTTATAGAAAATTACAAACATTAAAGGGTGTACATTTACTATACCTACTTCAATCTAAGCCAAATTTGGCATAGCATTTGACTTTGAAGGGTCAAAATATACTAGTTGCACATCAATCTAAGCCCTATTGGGGAAGCCACTAGACTTTGAGGGATGTAAACTTACTATCCCGACCCCAACTAAAGCACATTGGAGAAAAGTTGGATTTTGAGGGGAATAGATTTATTATTCCCACTCTAAGCTCAACCACATATGGACAAGTGTTGAACTTTGAATGGTGTACTCCAATCTAAACCAAATTGGGAAATCGATGAACTTTCCAATCTGAGCAACTTTGGAGATAGCGTTGGACATTGAGGGATATAGATTTACCACTCCCACTCCCACTCCAATCTATGCCATATAGTGGAACGCGTTGGACTTTGAGGGACATAGATTTACCATTACCACTCCAAACTAAGCCATACTTGAGAAAGCGTTAGACTTTGAGGGGTGTACATTTACAGTCCCCACTCCAATCCAATCCATATTTGGGCAAGAGATAAACTTTCAAATATAAAACTAAATATTTCCCATCCAGTGCTAAACATATTGATAAAAGTGGTTTAAAAAAGAAAGTCACTGACTGTAGCAAAAACAAAAAAACACAACACTCTTAATTTTAAATAATGAAAAATATGTTTGAAACATTTTTTAACAAAAATTAAATTATACAATAAAATATTTCAACATTTTTATTACTGCAAAATATATATACATTTTAAACAATAAAAGTCATATAATATCCATATTAAAAATAAATAAAAATAAAAGATAAATTATATACTTTACAAAACATCTTTCGTAAATTTTGAATTACAAAAGCCAAAATATGTTACAAAAATGTGCACAAGTTAAATAAAAAAATAATTTCACTTAAAATAAATTCAATAAATTCAAAATGTACTAAATTGTAACATCATTTTTTTTTTAAATAGCAATGAGTACCAAACAAAAATAGAATATATATATAGAAAATCAATAAAAAATGCAAGGACTTTGAAGAACTTTAAATAAAAATATCATTGTAATATAATAAAATGATTAACCACTAAAATTGTTTAAAATTATAAGAAATAAAATGACGGATACATTAAAAACAAACATTTGAAAAAGATATATATAATTGATAGAAAATATTTTTTTTAAATGTATTACGACATTAAAAATATTCTACATTTTAAAAACTTTCCAACCAATTTCCTTAAAAACCCTACACACCACGCCTAAAGCATTTAAATGATTTAAAATAATTATAATAAAATGAAAAAAATACATAGTAAATATTTCATTAAAAAAAAAATAATACACTGCAAACAATTTTTAAAAAAAATGTTAGACATATTCAAATCTCTATTGTCTTATAAACCAGATACCCTGCTCCTAGCTAAAAAAAAAGGTAACAATAAAACATATATGCATCACAAATCAACATAAACAATAATATTAAATACAACAGTTGCATAAACATGCAGCACTGCCAGTACTTTGATGTGTAATGGGATAGCCTGGTGACCCTCTGTTTGTCTCAAGGTTATCTCGAATGAAAGAAAATATGTGATTAATACTGTCCATGTTCATTCTATATCAGGGACTCCAACCTTTTCTCAAGTGAGAGCTACTTCTGACCAATAAAAATAGTCCTGAGCTACTAATGACTTTAATCATTATTACAGTAGTGACCACATCAAATAAGACCACAATAGTGGGCACACCTTGCAGGGTCATAGGAGCAACCACCCAGCTGTATACTTTCTTTCACAATGTTGTGGTTGTCAATATTCTGAATACCTGGATATATTATGATAGCACACCAACCATCCCAAAGTATAAGGCAGAGTTACCAACAGCAGTGTTACAAAAAACGTTATCAATATAAAAATCCTCCACATGACTAATAAATAACATCCACAGCAACAGGTGCCCACAGGCACAAAAGAAATACTAACGACAAATCTCCCAAACACAAATGAATTATTATTCAATAAGCAGCTTCAAATTTAAATATGCTTGGGATTTTCATAAATTGTTTCCAAACATCAGCATAAAACTCTCTCAAATTACACAATTTTCTATACCCTTTTCATTTTAAGTAAAAACACTCCGAGAGTATCTTATGTTTTTCACACACTGTGTGACTGACAGATAAAATCACAGATCAACATGTGGCTTTGTAAATAGAGATAGAAAACAGGTGATTGTATTTCAAGTCCTGCAGGTTGTCACATTGTGCAGTCTGAAGATGTAAATCGCTGCCTTCTTCAATGTGGCTAGACTCTCTGAATTACATACTGTGCTGGGCTGTACCTCAGGGAGCTACTTCCGGGATACTGGTGAGATACTAGTAGCTGCCGAGTAACCCGTTGGAGACCCCTGTTTATATGATCTCAGGGCATGAGATGTAGCACATTTAATGGATTATTCTTGTCCTTCGACTCTGACCGTTCAGCTGACTACGTGGATTGGTCTTGCCCTTCAGCGGTCTCCAGCCTGTTCATCGTGCACCAGCAACGGAACTTACCGAATCATCAATGTTATCTTGAGCAGTGCAATGAAATGACCACAAAAAGGCTACCTCTAGGATGATGTTTGAAAGTATCTGCAACTGTGTCTCAGGCCTGCATTTATCTTCCTGTGTGATTAGATGGACCCCCTTATGAGATGGCTGTCTTTGAGTGCTGTTGACTAAGTCTTTACAGCCCTGTAAGGACTTGTGGTTTAAACTGATGGGGGATTTCACAAATGGTGTATTGTCAAGTTTTGTTTGTGTGTTTTTGTATTTTTTTTAGGTTTGTAAGTAGTGTTTTCTATTATATTTTTTCTTTTTGGACCTGCTTTTTTCACTACATATGTTGTAATGCAGTCCTCCTGGTATGGTGCGAGAAGATGAAGTCTCTTAGATCATGCTACTACAGTATTGTAGCAAAATTACTGATCACCAAAATATTTTTGACAAGAGTTGTGTTTATAGGTAAATATCGGTTTAATATGTTTAACATATATATACCATGACCATATATACGTATATATCTACAAGGTATTTAGATGCTGACTTAGGAATAGAAAATTTATACTTATCTATGTATACTTACCTTCTCGATATTTTTGTTACCAATATTTTTTGGTATGATATTAAAAACTCAACATCCGGACTTAGAATAATTTCTCCCAGTCAACTTGTAATGGCGAGTTTCTATTTGCTCATAATGTTTTAGTGTGTATGTAAGTATTTCATCAAGAAATGTGGCATATTCTGGGAGTATTGTTTGCTCATGTTTAGTGCTGACTAACCTGGTATGTGCGCATTTGCATGGGTCAAAATAAGGGAAGAGTCAAATATGGCCTCATTACTTGCAAATAATTGTCTATTTAGGACATGATTGCTCAGACTAACATTAGCAGACTCAGAATGAAAGCTCATTCTTGCAGTTACAGATAATGAAAGTATACACACCATAGACATCCCACAAGACACATCTTGACCTAGTTCACCACAAGGGTAGATTTATTTCAGTCACATCTCAGTGCAATGCACATCTGACACGCTAGTAACTTGGAGTTCACAGTCTTTGGCTGTAAATATTAGGCTCTTAGGATTGAGGGAAGATTTTTCTGGGCCAACCACATTTGTTTGCAGCTCTGTGAACCAACAAATGGGTTTTGGTGATAACCAGCTACGTGACAGTCTTGTGCAATATAACAAGCTGAATATTTTGTGGTCAACGCTAGAATTTTTGGGCGTGTGAAATGGGTGTTGGTGATAACCAGCTACGTGACTGTCTTGTGCAATTTAACAAGCTGCATATCTTGTGGTCAACGCTAGAATTTGTGGGCATGTGAGATAGTGCTTTCTGTTGAGCAGCACAGATGGCTCACACCCACTTGAATGGTGAAGCTCAGTGACCTAACTTTTTAGGTCAGTAATTCAGGGAAGTAATTGGTTTCTGAGTCAGGGAAACTGAAACGCTTTTGATTCAGCAGTTACGGTTCATCTATCATGCTCATACTGTCACAATCACGCTCATGGTGGCATTCACATTTAGTGCCTAATTTAGTGGATCCCGTGCTCTCCATGCCACTGGAGTCAAGCTATCCCGGCTGATGAGGGGCGAAACCCTGAAACCGATCCTAGGATGCTTGTTTACAGTCCAGGGAGGACCTGGCCTGGCTGTTCGGGCTGGACTGTTCCCATTGGGTGCAGGATCAAGACTGATTTGCATGTGTCTGGGTTCAAACTGGAATGGCATTTAGAGCAAAAAAACAATGAATTTAGGGCCAGATCTGTGTACTGGGTTGAGTGTATGTCATTGTTCTGCATGCTGTCCATCAAGTGTTCTTTTTGCATTTGTCATCCCAAGTGGGACGGGTATGCCCAGACATGGGTCCCGTGCTCTCCATGCCACCGGAGTCAAGCTATCCTGGCTGATGAGGGGTCTAACCCTGAAACTGGTCCTAGGATGCTTGTTTCCAGGTCAGGCAGGATCTGGCCTGGCGGATTGGGCTGGACTGTTCCCATTGGGCGCAGGGTCAAGACTGATTTGCATTTGGGCTGGGTTCAAACTGGAATGGCATGGGTAGCAAAAAAACGATGGATTTAGGCCCAGATCTCTGTACTGGGGGAATGTATGACATTGTTCTGCAGTCTGTCCATCAATTGTTCTTTTGGCATTTGCATTTATGGCATCATTTAGAATTGGATAGAAAGAAAAATGCATCAAAAAGTCAGGAGTTGACAACCTGCTGATAAAGCCCTCCTGGCTGCCCTTTGAGGGAGTATGGTTGAAATGTCAACCAATCCTCTTCTATGTTTGTCAATTTTTGTGTTATCCCACTGAAAGGATGGTGACCTTCGGGCAAACAGCATGTCATAGCTCCTTAACACCTGGTCTGTTATGGAGTCATGATATAGGGGTATTGACAATGTACCATCTTTGGAAGCACATTCCCCATGCCCACATATGCTGCCGGAATTCCACTGGCATGGTGATATGGTACCTGATACCGTCTGACATTAATATTGTGTCCTAAATATTCTTTACAAATATATTCCCCAATAGGTCTTAATAACAGAAAATCTACACCCAATGGGTATTATTTTTGTAAAAGAAATTTAGGACACAATATATAAGTCAGACAATATTTCTAAAGATGATATTCCTATACAACTTGCCATTCTAATTTCTGCTAAGGTTTCCCGCCCACCCTCCCAAATGGCTTCTACTCTAGGGGAAAAGTCACCAAGATCCTAATGTGGCCAATTTTCCTCTTTGGTGTAATGGAGGATGCCTCAGATGCTCAGGAGGATGTTAAATCTGCAGGAAATCCCTAAATTCAGCATTCATTGTAACCTTGCTGTTCTATGCACTTCTTACTTTCCATGGCTATCTTCCTCATGTTCTGACATCCTGGTTCTTCCTCCTACGCTTCTTTTCCCTCCCTCACTCTCTTTTATTTTACAACAAGGTCTACTTGATAGTAAAGAAATGAGTCACCTTCATCTTCTGCCTACTGCCCTAAGAGGAGGTTGAGGTTGCTCACTGAACAAAAGATGGGCACCTGTCTCTGTCATGAAAGGGTGAAAGCAGGGCAGCACCATGGCTAGTTGTTCATGATGCAGTGCCTCGGCTTGGCATCTGGCAAAATTACTCTGTTTCTATCCCCAGTGCTTGGTTAATGAGTACTAAGATAACCTCAATATCCACACCCTGTCATAAGAGGGAACCCCTGCACCCACCTGCTCTATGCTAGCCACCAACAAAAGCTGGTTGTATCCAGAAGGACACCCCTTCTCCTTGATCCTAATGCGAACACCAGCCCTGGGCAGGTCAGGTGGAAGGACTCAGACATACTTACTCCAGGAAATGGCTGTGTGAATGTGATAGAGTGCCACTCTCCTTCAACCTCTAGCAAAGGGGGCTGTAAATAAAATTTGAGAGTCAGGCTCCCTACCGGCGAAGAGGGATGTGCAATCTGCTTGTGGTCCATCATCCCCTTTGGTATCGCTGTGGTTGACCCCTGATCAGTTGTCTACATAATCAAGGCCGTACCCGTTGGACCTATCCAAGACTACAGAGATTGTTAGTATGAGAAGGCACAATAACAGAAAAAGTTCTTTATGCTGTCTGAGTGGACTTGGAAGTAAATTGAATTATTTTAATTAGTCTCCCACTGACTTGACATTAAGGTTTTGTCACAGTCCTGAAAAGAGGTGGTACATTTGTAATAACCCAAGGTGGAGGTAAGTGCAATCTCACAGGTGACATCTCATGCCCTTATGTTCCGTCAACTTGCACCAATTGACTTGGTGTTGGTGATGGCTAAAAGCCTTCTCTCTAATTCAAGTGATATGCCTGTCTTTCCTGCTTAAGAGTAAATGCTCTACTTTTGCCTAGTTTACGCTAGCAGGACATTGACTGGACACTTGGATGGTCTGTGGAGTCCTATTCTAGATTGCCTGAAGAAAGGATGACTCTTCCCAGAAGCCATGGCGCCACCTTGCACAAAATAGTATACCTTAAAGGTGTCTAGTTACTTCTTAAGAGTGTTCCAATAGTAAGAAAGACCCGCAATTTGGAAAAAACCTTCTTGACAATCTCATAAATGCTGACTGAACCTGAAGATTAATAATGAAGAAAATTTGAAGGCACCAAACCCTAAAGGAGAAACAGAAAGGAGAAGAGAGCCAAGTCAAATTCCAGTTGTAAAATCACATAGAAGGTTCCGGCTTCAAGGATTAGAAATCAGGGACCAAAATCTAAGCACACAATGAAAAGTAAAAGGGCAAACGCATGGCTATGGATCGTTCACTTGGAATTGCTTCTTTGTATAAAATATTTTAACAAGAATTGGAATGACAGAGAAAAGACCTTACTTCATCTTGTTCTGGAACCCTCAAAAAACCAACTAATGGGCCAAAATCTTGTAAAGAGCATGTTATGCATGTTAATAGGCATAACCAGACCCTCATTCTGGATATCATGCATGCGCTTGCCAACTAGAGAGCAATATAAGTTTCATAACTTTCACCCAGCGCTGCATTATGAGATCCAGCATCTGCCATTCTCACCCTGTACTGTAGACAACTTGTCGAACACAAAGACACCAGGGCAGTCCTGGCTGCTTGGGCACTCAGCCATCCACTGAGCAGAGCATCTCTGAGCTCACTGCCCAACAAAACAAACAATGCTCCTTTCTCTTCAGTGCACACAGGGCCTCCAATAAGCTTTCAACTCCATTTATGGCACTGATGTAGCAGTATGGCCACTGCCAGAACCACCCTTTGTAGCTCTGGCTTGTCACGGTCTATTTGAAGGAAACAAAGGAGAATGAACTAAAGATAATACATCTTCCTGAGAATGCTGATTGGAAGGATAAACTTTATTTCTTCTGTCTTGATAACAATTGGTAAAAGAAAGAAATGAGTATCAGTGTTATCCAGTATATGATTCTCCTAACTTCTCAGGAGAAAATTGAATTCTGCCAGTTTTCTTATGACAACATTTAGCACAGGTTTGAATTATGCGACAGCATTGTCACAATATAGACGTAGCATTGTTTTATGTAGGTGCTTTTTTCACTTTCAGTCAAATGATCCCTTACCGCTCCTACTGGGATAGAACAATTGGTCTTAGAATAATGGATCCCCTGCGACCTTTGATTGACTTGACAATGAAACTTTAAGAAAATTAGAATAATTTGCACAAAACGTGTTTCTTTCCTCCCATCTCTCTTGCAATCTTTGTTCAATTAACAACACTAAGTCAAACAGTTCAAAACATGAAGTAGGATGTTACATGCAAACCAATCCATCTTTAATTTCCCCCTTTAAACAACATTGAAAACAGATCTGAGTTCCTTCAATCCAGGTAGTTTCAGCTGCCAACTGACAAATGTGAGTCAGATATTCCAAAACATCTATTACACCTTGTTGAAAACCACACAATGTTTCCAGAGTACTCCAAATCAGGGTACTCAAACATCTTCTTAAAAACTATGCAAGGGTATTATAGTACTGCAGGCAAGCATCACAATTGGTTACTAAAGAAGTTGCTCAGGGCTAAGCTAAAGAATCAAGATTAACCAATTGCTATCCTCGACCACACCGGACACTCTGGGAGTCCCTCAAGGTTCCGCCTTATCTCCTACCCGCTTCAAACTATTCATGGAACCCTTAACCGAAATTCTGAAACTCTCCAATATCCACTACCACATGTACGCGGATGATACCCAACTATACCTGAAAATATCATCGCCAGATGACATCAGCCAACTAAACCCAACTTTACAAAAAACCCACATCTGGCTAACAAAAAACCACCTCAAACTCAATGCGCTCAAAACTGACCTTCTCCTAATCTCTCCACCACAAGGACAAGGTGACATAGTAAACTGGATGAAACACCTAACAGCCCTCAATTGCAAACCTCACATTGTTGATTCCACAAGATCACTGGGAATAATACTAGACAAGAATCTCAACATGAGGGAACACATAAGCACAGCCACCAGAGGAGCCAGCTTTCATATGAGCATTCTCAGAAAACTAAAACCCTTCCATAACGACCTAAAAACAGCCGTTAACTCTCTAGTTATACCCAGAATAGACTATGGGAATACAACCTTATGTGGCTTTCCGAGATCCAGTCTGGCTCCTTTAAGAGCCTCACTCAACGCGGCTGCAAGACTCGTCACTGGATCCAGAAAGATCAACTACATCACCCCGGATCTAAAGGAACTGAATTGGCTCCCCTATGAGGCAAGAGCACAGCTAAAGAATGCATGCATGACGCACAAAGCCCTACACTTCAATACACCAAAGTATCTAGGCAATAAACTCGAATTATCAGTCAATAGCAGAACTCTGAGAAGCACCAACACCCTGCTATTGAAACCACAAAAATTTAGGAAAAAGAAAACCTACACACGCACCTTCTCTGGCCTAGCACCTAGGATATGGAACGCCCTGCCACAAGCAATCAGAATGAACCCCTCCACCACGTCCTTCAAAAATGAACTACTTCTAATGAATAAAACTCTCTCCTGATCCCAGCCCTGATACAAGTTGATACCAACCAGAAGCTGCTCATCTACCAAGAAGCGTGATGATTGCTAAAAGAGAATGACTAACACAATCCTGACCTTCAACAAGAACTTACAACATTTACGATCTCAACTTAGATACTCATTTATATGTGACTAGCGTGCAACTTTTCTTTTGATGTAACTTCTGTAAAGTGCTCTGATACCCTCATCGGGTCTAGTCCGCGCTACATAAAATCTTATAAATAAAAAAAAAAAGCTTATTCGATAAGATATCAATTCAGGTAAGCTATTTCGATTGGTTCTTCATCATACAGTACAGGGCACAGAGCAATTAATGTACCGTATTAGATTCCAAAATCTCCTTTAAATTCACAGGCTACTTGAAGGGACTACTGGGATACGTAAAGACAGTAAAGTCTGTACCCCTGTAGTTTGATTTAGTGCTGAATTTTCATTGATGTAATTCTTGTGCTAGGTCCAAAAAGGATCTATAGCATTACAATGCATAGACAGCTGTTGACTTTGCAATCTATCAAGGGCTGGATGCTTTGAACGTCTTTTGAGTCCCCTTCATAGATTGCCTAAGTATTCCAAGTAGCCATGGGAAAAAAATCCTCCTTGGTATTCTTATGAATGTTAATTGAAGATGAAGCAAAGAGAATAGAAAGACACCAAACTCCTGAACAGAAAGGAGAAAAGAGTCGGGCAAAATTACAGCAGAAAGCAGAAGAAAATTCCAGCTGCAAGGAGCAAAAATCAGGAAGAAACATAGAAGCAAGGTGATGAAGATTGCGCCAAAAAATAAAGCAAAATAAAGCAATGAATGCTTTGTGATGCACCCTTGCTTAGAACTGTCTCTTTATATTTGGTTCAAACAGGAACTGATACCACAGGAAAAAGACTTTAATTTGTTTTAAATTGGATCCTCGGATAATATCCAGTGAAAGTAACACAATCTTAGAAAGGGCGTGTTAGAAGGCTTGACGATACACTCATTTTGGAAATCATGGTGTTCTCTTACCAAGTGCAGACAATGAATTTACCATATTTTACGTACTGCATAGACAAAAGGGGGGACCAGGGGCGAATAAAGGTCCGGCACGTGTGCCCCAAGGTGTGAACTATCAATCACGAGGTGTGCTGTTCCTAGCGGAGGGAGCGAGATCAGTTCAAAAGGGGGGAATAGCTCCTATAAGGAGCAAGGGCCCTCACACACCCCGGGGGGTGTCATGCTTCATCATAGGGCAGCTCCTCGTTGGGGCGGCGCTGCAATGCCCAACGGGCCCCACAGGTAGACTACATAACGTTCACACTCAGAGACTCAAGAGCTGTTTGGTATTTTCAGACCTTATCAGTTTATAGCAATATTTGGATGATGTCTGATGACGAACCCAATAGCTTCCCATTTACGCAATCATTATTTGATCATTTCGTTTTCTACAAGAGTCCTTCAGAAATTAAATCATTGGTTGGTCTTCTCCTGTGTGCCTGTGGATATCGCTCCCAATTTTCGTGAGCCAATCTTTAACATCCAGAGTCGCCTTCAGTTAAGGGTTGCGTTCACTTCTGGTGTAAAATCAAGTACATTTCTGTCACTGTCAACCCTAGTATTTGGTATGGTTCACTTCCTATCCCAGACCTTCAAATTTCTTTTGTAGGATGTAGAGAAGAGTTTGGTATTTGTTTGCATGGGAAGAGTATGCCTAGATTTAATGTAGCAAGTTTATGTGGCAAAGTTGGGTGACTCCAGGTCAGGTAAATCTCCCTAGTTTGATTGCACAATGAGTGAGATGACCTGTGACCTCTGTTGTTGGATATAAAGGTGAGAGAAGGTGTGTGAGGAGCTAGAGTGGATTCAGTACTGATACCATCCAGATCAGTGATACTCAAAGTACGGACCGGCGCCGGCTTGTGGCCCTCTTGTCCTTTACATGTGGCCCCCCTTGTAAACAGTAGTACAAGCTTCTGTTTACTTGCTGAGCACTAATATTCAGAAAAAATGTGGTGGCCTGCACCACTGAACTTTAGTTAACCTGCAAATAAATGCTTGCCAGTTTTTCATTTTTTTTTTAGACTTCCTTGAACAATGCCTGACCCACCCGGGACTGATTACCGCCACAGTGTGGCCATCGGTCACACCACAGACCATACGTTGTGGCCTCTCAGCAAATGCTTACGAGTACCCATGATCTAGATAATGGTGCCAGCATCTGCAGGAGAGATCACGCATGTTTAAATGTGAAAAGATGGGGACTTGGTAGACCCCCGTCACTTGATCACTGCATTGCACAGGAAATATGTATTCTTCCACGGACACACTCGGATCAGCCTTGCTATAACATAAAACAGCAAGCTTTATTACCCGAAGAGATGTGCTTGGTTAAAAGGCATAAAGAGCATGGGTTTTTTAATACTTGTCATCATGCAATGTGACTTGATGGTTTTGATAGTCGTGCCCCACAGTGCTCTTGGCCACAAGTCAACATTCTATATAGAAATAGAATCCATCAACATGAGAGTTTAATTGGTGTGAACAATGGTAGTTACCCATGACAAAGCCAGGATTGGTCAATGTCATCCGTGATATGACAAGATTAGCAAGTTGTGGTATTTTGTTTCTAGCCTGTATAAAATGTATAACAAATTTTGTCTTGCATCCCATATTTGGGCATTTAGTATTGTATTGATATGATGCTCAGAAGTGAGCCTTTGATCAAACAATATTCTGTACAAATGTTTGGTTGCACCAGGACCAGTATAAGGGTCAATAAGGAGATTAAGGTAGAAAATCCAGCTTTGTTAAAGAGGAAAGCATTCATTTAAGACTTATTTTAACAGTGAATTTTGATGGCATAAATGCGGGATGTGCAAATGACCATTAGAAGAATCTTTTCTATGCTAACTTATTTTGTGACCCAACAGGGAATGTAACAGAGGCAAATAGTAGACCTGAAACCAGTTGCGGCCGGCATGAGCTCGTGCGTGGGGGGGGGGTGTAAGGGCATGCGCGGGGGGGTTGTACCCAATTAAAAAAAAAACAACACTCACTTTTCCGCAAGGTCCCGCGTCTCTGCTCCTGCTCTCTTCGTCTTGACTCGAGGAACAGGAAACACAGCCAGTCTCCCCTGACCAATCACAATGCTGCAATGCAGTTTTGAGATTGGTCTGAGCATTTTGGTTCGACGCTCAGCCAGGGATTGGGGGCCTAGGCATGTTTCCCACGCAGGCTTTAATGCAGCCTGCATGGAGAACAGGGAAAGTGGGCATTACTGTTTTGGGCGGCTCGAGGGGGCTGGCCAAACAGTCATGTGCACTTAGGAGTTGGCAAACCTCTCCTACCCTGCCCTGCTCAGAGAGCAGAGCAGCAACACCCACCTGCCCACCCGCAAAGCAGCACAGAAACATGAAATGATAATAACTCGAAGTTATTATCATTTTATATTTCCTTTACGTTGCACTGCTTAAAATTAGTGGGGCGACGCACCTCTGCCACAGCGGAGGCACCGCCACTGCAGGAAAATAAAACAACCAAACATCAAAAGCCGCCTACAACACAGCAGTGCACCAGCGCTGGAAGAGAGCTGGTGAGTGCCATATCTATGTATACAACTCACTCTTCGTCTCTCTCTAATTCAAGCAGCTCAGCAATGTCCCTTGCTGCACTGCATTGCATGAATTCTCTGTAAATCTGCCCCTTTGGTGTACTGCTCTCCCTTGTCCTTGAAATACAATCCCATAATAAATCAACGTGCAGTGCTACAAAATTATGGAAGCCAGGTGTAGGGTCCATTTCCTGAACAGAGTGCATTAGGAGAGTTTTGGTGCTCCCTCAAAGAAGAGGGTTACCAAAAGGAGTCAGAAGGTTTAGGTATATATTGTATCATCAGTGCATGGGGACATTCCTAGATCCTCGAGTATGGCATAGTCATTGGTTCCCGAGGGGTGTCCGTTGTTTTAGGTGTTAAGATGAAGGCAGCCAGCCTACCCTGAAAGGCGACATGGATCGTGTTATCCGGGTTCTTCTGCAGGTCCCCTGAATCCGTTTGCATTGAAACTGAACCACCGCTACGGAGGGCTCCAGGAGCCAACAATCTAAATATATCTACGAAGCAGTGGCGTCACGCAAAATGATGCAGTCCTGCAAATTGTGATGAGGGACCCCCGGGTCTCCCATATCTCACAGATATTCATTGGTATTGGTCTGGATGGGTGCCCTCTTGAAGGTTTGAGGCTCCGTGAAGATTTGGGCCCCCCATCGCACCGTAGAGGCTGCAGGGGCCTGTGTTACACACCTGCAACTTTATTTCTGTAGCAGTATTTTCAACTACATCATGAGACTATTCATCTTTGCTTACGGAGTGACAAGGTGAGGTACATGCCCTGGTCAACCGGTCAGCAACCTCCTGTACAATGCCATGAGGAGAAAGGTACACAGATGAGCTAGCAGTAAAGAATTCCAATCCACCATTTTGCAGATTCCAGTGTGGTCGGAGTAAAGAAGAGCAATTTTTGTTACAGCTCCGACTTCAAGAAAGGGAAGGCCAGTCATAACTAGCATTCTAGGTCTTTTATTTTTATCCATAGTTCACCAAAACAAGAATTGTGATGATTCATTTATATGGGATTTTTATTGCAGAATTTCTGAGTCGAGGCTCTTGCTTTATAGACTGCTGAACCAGGCTTGACTGCATTCTTCCTTTGAGAGACAATATGACCTTTTCGAGTTACAAACTATATTTGTCTGCTCTTGCCAATTGTTTGTCTTCTGCGTTTTTGTCCTTGCTTGCTGAGAGTCAGACGCTTGGTAGCTGTAGGAAGTTAATGTTTATTCAGCTGAGGTCAGCCTGAACCTGGTTCTGGGGTTGGCTCTGACTGAGGAGACTTTGAAGTTCCTTCCAGAAAGGGTAAGTGTTACATTAAGACCACTGCAAGCAGTTGCCTTAGGGCGCTCCCAAAAACGGCCACAAGAGGGCGCCAGTTTGCAAGAGAGATCTCGTGAATGGCTTTATTGCTAGAATAGAAGGGAATGCTTAAGCAAAAAATTCACAATTTTCCTAGGGCTCCAAAAATCTATGCATCAAAATTGTACCTCTAAGGAGAGGAAAAATACCCCAGAGTTTTTATAAGTAAATGTGGTGGGACCTCACCAGCTACAGAAAAGTCTCACATGCAATGAGCATATATCCTACTACAGTATGTGGTATCCTCTCCTCTCTTCCTGGTAAGTCGTTTTGAAGCACCGGTGCAGATTTTGTAGGGTCCTGTTTGTAGGAATCTAGTAAGAAAGTAGGGTGAAACAGAAGACTGTAAGGAATAGGCTTCATCTGGGAGTAGGTCACGGCACATTTCTCTATAGCAGCCTTTGGCTCTGGTATCGCTGCCCTTTTATAGTTGAGAATAGGCGGCCCTATAATAGCAAACTACATTAGGTCCAATTGCTCTACAATACAATTTGAAACTGTAAATAAATAGTAAACAAATTGTAAATAAATGATATGACTAATACCCATATAGAGAGGGTAAGTTGCACTTGAATAGGTCCGTGATCATGCAACGTTATTGTTTTTTGTTCATTAAATTAGATTTGATTTGATTTTTTATATAGCGCTCGAATGTCCAGAGGCGTCTTGGCGCTATTAGCCCTTTTATAGGGCACAATTTCAGATTAGTATGGCGCTGCAGCACTTATCAGTAGCCTTGGGAATGACTTTTCCCGTTTAAATCGCAGACCGGAGTCTAAGGGAATCCTGTAAATCGGATTTTGCCCAGTTACAGCCCTGTGAGTCAAGGCAGGTTGTCCTATCGCAGCCCTGTAAGTCGGGGCAGGCCTGGGCATGCCCACTGGTTGCCTCACAGTCTCAGTGTACTGTTTCCACTGTACCAAATCAATCAAAGTGCAAGAGCATAAAACAAGTCTGTAATCAGCAGGTGGAAAGATAAGTACTGTGAAACCAAAGAAAGCCAGGGGTGAGGAGTAGAACTTTGATTAAGTGGAGAATGGTGCTGAGTTTAAAGTACTGCTCATATTAAAAAAAACATGAGGGTGCAGTCACCTCCTTGACAAGGCCATCTTAAAGATTGTTGTGGCCTCAGCAAACTTAGGGCTTAGCAAAATTTCAAAGTTTTGCTTTTGCAGAATTACACAAATGTTGTAAAAATTATGCGAAAATTCATGTGATTGTGCGAAATTTAAATCTGCAATTTAGTGTTTCTAGTAAAGAGCAAAATAATCCCTCATATCCATTTTAGGATGCAACAATGCATTTCGCACATAAAAATGGCAAAAAAACACACAAGAACCGCAGATGACACCAATCATAATTTTGCCCCGAATGTGGTATAGTTACAGAATTTCATGAATTTCATGGAACAAGCTTAATGCAAAATTCCTGATATCACGCAGGATTACGCCAGCTTAATGGACATTTCACCTGGAGCAACTTTGAATTTATTACAATTTCACCTAATTCAGATCCTCATGATTTCAAACAATTTTGAATTAAAAATTAAAAAGTTCCATACGCTCGGAATCCACCCAATAGAATCCAAGTAAAGACTGAACAAGCATTGGTAAAGTAGTTTCTTTTTGGGCTTGGATCTAGGTTTATTTTCATCTTTCACAATATTTTAAAATCAAATCATTGTTAAATCTGTCTGCTTCACCCATTGTAGAATCAACACAGTAAGCATAAATGGATGGCTGCTTAGGTAGTACATAATATTACTATAAGATATATGCACATAGCTCTCGAAAATGTAGCTTTAATTTCCAGATAGTCATAATCAAATAAATCCCCCTTCACAACTGGCACTCTGGCTGCAACACTGAAATTCAAAGGACAGCCTTAAGCATTTACATTTGGTGAAATCTGGTAAATGTTTTCTCCTCTCCTCTTTTATGTGTACACTTCTCTGACTTGACAGAGATGTCTAGTAATGGTCAAATGCTATGTAAGAAATGTAAAGAGCTGGAAACAGAATGACAATGAGGTAAAAAGAATGTTGCATAGAGAGATGTCAAGTAGAGTAAAAAAGGAAGGTAGAGATAGAGATGAAACAAGCCAGCTAGAAAGAAAGGCACACAGATATAGAAAGAGGATGAGGTAAATAGAGGAAGGGTAGGTATATTCATAGAACTACAGACAGAGAGAAGAAAACGTAGAGCGAGGCAGAGGGAGAGAGAGGTAGAGGCAGAGAGAGGCAGGGGTAGACAGGAAGAGAGGTAAGGTTCCAAGAAAAGTATAAATAGATTCAGAGTAGAGAGAAAGAGAGGCAAAAAGCTGAGCTGCAAGAGCAAAATGTGAGGCAAAATATGAACTAAAGTACAGAAAGCTAGTAAAGGGAGTAGTAAGGCAGAATGGAAGGTAGTGGGAGGAGTAAAGGGTAAAAAGAGAGTAGAAAGAGAGAAGAGGGGTAGAAAGAACCCAATTTAAGAAGAGAGGCAGAAGTGGGATAGAGAAAGACAGTGGAAGTGTACTGCCTCCATTCCTGTGGCTGAAGTGTGACGTCGAAACACTAAAGCGAGAAGGATAAAGACAGTGCAACTTTAGAAATTCCGTGAAGACTGTCTTAACAGGAGGCTGTGGATTGGTTGTAACTGAGCACTGCCATTTGGTTGACATTAGAGTTGAGGGTTGGGACTGCAGTTTCTGTTGTGCAAGGGGAAGACATTTCTAGACCTGGCCTGCCCTTTTGTCTATCCTTGATAACTGCTCAGAAAGGTTGATGACAATCAAGGGCAGAAACCAAACACTTCATTGTGCCCAGATCAAGAGTGGTCCAGCTTGGAGACATCTGCAGTTCTACATGCTGTGATTAGCATCAATTTATACCAAAGCTCTGTGTGGAGAGCAGACAGAGGGGCACTTGAAAGAGAATCACCCTAAACCATTTCTGAACTTTGAGACAGTGGATCCAAACCCCTATTTCGAAAGTGCGCTTTAAAAAGGGACCCAAAGCAACTCACTTTGTTTCAGTTCAAAGTTCTTTGTGATCAAGGAAGAGAGTGCTCAAGGAACGCCTGTGTGATTGGGGCTGGCGTCTGTCTGACAGACAGTCTCCTAGAGGTGATGTGACATAACCTGAGGTCTACACTTTTTATTGGAAGAGCAGAGAGCCTGCCTAGTTCCTTGAAGATTGCCTGTCTGCTGAGAGTGGGAATGAGTCTGTCTCAAACAGCAGAGGGAGAGACTGTCCAGCATGACATGCTCAGCATGTTGCTGCTCAAATATCTCTCAGAGAAAGTGCACTGCAAGAAGGCGTGAAGCCAGGTAAGACCAGTGTTGCAGTCCAATCTCTCAGCGATTCCAGTCAAGAACTGCACAGGTCCTTTGTCGGACAGCAACTACTGTTCCTCTTGATTTGACAATGGCACATATTGGACCGAAACGGTTGTGGGTCCTACACTGGCCCATTTGTTGTGCTGCAACCACTGTGGGTCCTGCACTGGCACATGGTGGGCTGCAACTACCACGCTGAGTGAATCTTGCATTGATCCTTGTTGGGTTCCAACTACCTACTACGTGAAATCGTCAGTACGTAGCTGAGGAGCCCTTGTCGGACTGTAACTGCTGAGCTGAGGGAATCCTGCACCAGCCAATGTTGGGCTTCTGCTGCTGAGCTGTGGAACTTCGCATCAGCCCCTGTTGGGCTGCACCTGCCATACTGTCGGATTCCAAAACAGTAACTTGGCGGCCTGTATCTGCCATGCTGTACATTGGTCGGTGTTGACCGAGAAGCGGATTTTGATGGTTGAGAACTCTGAAGGCACTGAGTGGTCCCCATCCACTTCGCTGAGAGGTGTTAGACACCGGATATGTGGGCCGCACCTCACCTCCTCCCTTACATCCACCAAAACAGTATGCTGCGACTGTGGGCCAACATCTGTGGTTAAGAACTAGCTGTTGCAATGTGCTGAGGAGAGTGTGAGGACTTGCGTATGTTCTCAAAACTGTTACAACACCATGGATAAGAAAAAACTAAACTGGTTGTGTTAGACCTGGCACCTTGGCGTGAGTTTCCCTTCCACTTTTTGCTGATGTGCCTCATTGTGTTTTGTTGGTGTTAGCTGCTCAGGGCACTGTGCTACTGCTAATCAGTGCCACAGTGCAAGTGCTCCCTTTTGAAAAGTGTATACATTGATTGGTGTCCATATTTGGCTTATTTGGTTTACTATCAGCCCCTAGTAAAGTGCACCAGGAGTGCCAGGGCTTGTAAATACAAATGCTGCTGGTGGGCTTGCAGCACTGGTTGTGCCACCCACAGAAGCGGCCTAGTAAAATGTGTCTAAGGTCTGCCACTGCAGAACCTGCGCGCGGTCTGGTACTGTCGCGCTGATTGCGCAAGTGCACCTACTTGCCAGTCCCCAAACATTCACTTAACTACATATTAGTCACCCCTCTGGTAGGCCCAAGGGCAGGGTGCATTGTAGGTATAAGGTAGGACATGTCCTGATGTGTGTGGCATGTCCTAATAGTGAATTACAGCCATTTTCGTTTTTCACAATTGAAGGCTACCTGCTCTCCATAGGCCAGAATGGGCTGCTGGAATTACTACACGCTGTAATCCCAGTGGACTCAGAGATCATGGTAGAAAGTCAAGTTTAGTATGCCTGAACTCAGAATACTTCTTTTAGTAAAGTTTATTTTAATATCCTGTGTTTGTAAATACTACTTTTAGAAAGTTAGTATTTACTGACCTGGCCATTTCAGTCCGCCTCTGCTGTGTGTGTGTGTTCTGCCTAGCAACTGTAAGGAGCAGGGTTGGGGAATCCCCAGAGACAGGCTGGCTGCCAGGTGGTGGGTAGAGAGATTACACCAGGATGGGTGGGAGGAGTACACCTTGACTCTGAATAGACCTGTGCTCTGCCACCACAATGCCGGCTCCGCCCCCTGTGGAGCAGCTGATGTCTGCTGCTTAAAGGAAAGAGCAGAGTCACCACAACAAAGCGCTCCAGAACTGGACTGAGCCAGGCCCAGGCCCCCTGGCGACAAAGAACAAAAGAAACTTGCTATAAAAGAAGGAGCCCTGCTCCTAAGAAATCAGATCCTGTTTGCGCCAAGAAGAAACTCTGCCTGAAGAGAAGGACCTGGGAAAGCTGCATGGAGGAGTACTGTCTCTAAGCCTGAGAGACTGGCCTGCGGTGGGTGCCTTGCTGCTGAAAGGAGAGGAAGAAAAGACTGAGAAAGACTTTTGATCAACTTGTGCTTATCAAACAATCTCCAAGGGCTTGCTTGTGAACTTGCCCCCTGAACTGCGCCCCAGGAACAGTGGGCGCTACCTTTCCCCTGGAAGAAGAGAAGCTGCTGGAGGTGATTCTACAAAACGCTGACCCCAGAGAACCTGTGTGCCCCTCATCTGAGCACCGCGACATCTGCCACCGGGGCTACGGTGAGCACAGCAAAGGCCTGCCTACTTGGCCCGAGCACCGCAAGCAACTGCCCCCCGAGCCGTAGCTCGCACCGCAAAGAAGAGACTGATCCGGCTCCAAGCGCCGAGCCTCTGCGACCCCCCTGGCCGTGGAAGCTCCTGTAAGAACCTGCGACGAACTGTTCATCCCCTTGAGCGAAGCCGACAGCGCTGTGACGCGCTAGAAATCACCCCCGGCCGGCTCCTCCTTCTTCCGACCTTGTTGTGTGCCTAGGAACGTCCTGAAGCGCCTCACGAAGCATCACCGCCCACTGACAACGAGGGACGACAACGTGACGTGGGACACTCCTCTGTGGACTCCTGAAGCCTCTACTAACCTCTCCCCCAAAGATCCAGGTACTGTGTGTGGAAGCGCCCCTGTACGCAGCTTCCTGTGCTTTGTACGGGGCCAGCGTCACGCTTCGTGACTCACGCGTGAAGCGTGAGTTCTGGTACGGTTCGTACCAGCTGTGCGAAGCGTCCCGGTGAAGGTATGGCCCGTACCGCATTGAATATATAGAACATTGCTCACGCGGGAAGCGTGAGGTTCAGCAAGAGGCGTACCGAACGTGTACGACGTGTACCTACGAGGGTACGGTCCGTACGGCTTCAGTCCAGCGTATGCGTGCTCACGCGAGAAGCGTGAGAAACGGCACGACGCGCTCAAAACCCGGTACAAAGCGTACCGAAGGCGCTACGAAGCGCACAGACACCAAAGGAAGCATATTTTTAGTGGAAAAGTGCATTTTAAGAACTGTGGACTCTCTACAAAGCATTAAAGTAACTGGAACCCCATTTTGAAGTAAGAACTGTATTTTAACCAGCCTGCTTAAAGAAACCTTTTATATAAAGAGTTTATTTTTACACAAAATACAGTCTTGTGTCTCTGTGTGGTGGGTTGGTGGTTATTGTGTGGTACATCTTGAATGCTTAACCTAATGCCCTCTGGAATCTAGCCTAACTGAGCAGGAGTTATTTTTAAAGAGGTAATCCTTTGCCCTGACTTAGATGAAAAGGGTCCCTGCTTGTCGCAAAGTGCATACCTGCGCCAACCAGAGACCCCGGATTCTAACATTGGTGGCAGCGGTGAGGATTTACGGATTTGCGTTCTTGGTGTCTGCGCAGTGATTACTAGCCATTGCACAGTGAGGACAGTCCAGTAGCTTGAGCCACAGAACTTTAAAAAAAAATAATTTCGCTTGCCAAGAAAGAAGATCCCTTGTGTTTGGAGTCATGCCTTGCCCAAACAGCATTGAAAAATCGCTCTCTGAAACGTCTGAGGGGAACAACATCTGCACCGTTGACTCATTCATGCTTTAGTCACAATATGCAGATGATCTATACACTTAGGATCAGCCGTGTGGGACAGCGCACTCAGGGAGAGAGGAGATAATAGTACAGCAGGGTATTCATGACCAGGGGTATTAGCCTGTATTCTCAATTGTTTTGTAAAGTATTTTACTTCATGACTAAAAGTGTTCCATTGTTTCCCAATAGAAAAGCTCTGGGCTGGATATTGATTTATTGTTGAGTTCTCAGCTCAGCCCCCACAGTACCTCCCTGAGAAGCCTGTGGCTGATCGCCCTCACTACACTTGGAGTCAAGTGTGAAAAGGGTGTACTTGGCACAGTTTGCATTGCCTGATCAATGTTGCCCCCTATGTCACTCCTGTCTATAGCCAACCACATGCAAAATTGAAAATCAGTCTTGGTTCTGACCCAACAAGAACAGTCCAGCACAAACTGTTAGGCCAGTTTGCTCCCGTAAGGGTTACCTAGCAGAACTCTGTCCCCCTTCGATGCTGGCAATGGTTCTGGAGGCAGTCAACTCAGTTTTGAACAGAGCCTTTAACACTTCATTGTCGACAGCAATGGTGTTGTCAGTCTGTAAACAGGCAAAGTTAGTATCTCTCCTTATGAAACCTTCCATTGACCTAATGTGCTGTCTAAACTTAGACCTATATGGCTTCTACCGGCAGTATACAAAATACTTCAGATGCTCATAAATAAACAGCTCTCGGAATACTTGTAAAATCATAGACTACTTCATTCATATCTGTCATATTTCCATCGTTAGCACGGAGACAGCATTGTTAGACGTCTGAATATATTAAACTGATACTTGATTGAGGAATGAGGTCGGTATGGATTTTACTTGATTTTTCTGCAGCTTTTATGCCATGGGCCAGAAACTTGTGCGGCCCCTTTTGTAATACAGATAGTGCTATTGCACATAGAATACCAGGGCTATCATCAGAGGGTGTTTCCTCATTTACATGGGGGTGTGGTCCCTTGCAAATGAGGGAATCTCTTACCTTCAGCACCAGCGCCATATTATAGATGCGGGCACAGAGGCAAAGAAGCTGTCAGGAGGAGCGCTGAATGTGAGTCACCTAAAAGTTGTTGCACTGTCAGTGCACGCTCTAATTGCAGCCCTCTGAAGTGGGTAATGGGGGGCCTATGGACCCCCTAGACATCCCCTTACAGGTGGGCGCAGTCACTCACTGCACCCACCTTCAAGGGGATCTCTCACGCCTCTTAAAAGCGCAGGCCGGTTGCCGCCTGCACAGTGAAACAAGGAGCGGCTGCTTCAAAGCCACCCCATATTTCACTTGAATGTGCTGTCCCAAGGGCAGCACAAGTTCGCGACTAGCCCTTGGTGCAGTGCATTCAATCTAATATGACACACTCTCTTTGTTAGCGCCGGGCGAACCTTTTGAAAGGTACTCCCGGCGCTAACAAGAAATATGCACCACATTTTACAATACAGGCCCATATCTCATGAGCGCCTCCTGCTAAGCCATGCCGATTTAGGGATTGGGCCCTGGCCCTGATTGGATTAGATCATTCCTGGAGAACAGAGGACAATCAGTGTGGCTGGCCCCTTTCTTCTCAGGCAATAAGCCCCTTTCCGTTGGGGTTGCCACAGGGCTTCTCTCTCCGTCCAATGTTATTAAATACCTGTATGGGACCATTGTCACCTTTAGTCGAATTGCATGGATTTAAGGTGGTATCCTACGCTGATGATACCTAGCTACATCTCGCTTTTGAGAAGGGGTCTGAAGACATGGCTGCTTCATTCAAAGTCTATCTCTAAGTGGTCTTTGATTGGTTGTGCTCCAGTCATTTGATGTGCAGCATGGACATGACTGAGGTTTTACTAATTGGGTCTTTTTGTCCCAATTGATGGCAGAGCTGCTTGCTTGAAACAACGCCTCCCCCTCTTCAGCTAGTGGCGGTTGTGAAGAATCTGGGGGTCAAGTTTAACACTGTGTTAAACCGAATATGTGACCTAATAAAGAACACTGTGTATTCAACCCCAGGCATATTTGGTGGTTGGCACATGCTTTGGGCTCATCAGAAATCTGAAAAAATGCCTCTTTCTTCTTCTAATGAACTATCGCAAGACTGTAGTCCACGTGGTCCAAATATGGCTGACAAACCTTTCTGAAGTTTTTATTTTTCAAACAGAAACTCGCGAACCAGGAGTTTCTTTTTGAAAAATAAAAATGAACGACCCTCCCAACCATGAAATGTTTTCTGGTTTTGCAGACAGTAAAAAAGCTGCTCTAAATGGAGGTGACAGTAGGATGGCTTATCTTCGATGGCGCCTACTTCATTGGACCGTCAGACGACATTTTACACCAATGCAGTAAATCTTACTCTGTCGGTGTAAAACCTGTGGTCCGCCCAACTTAAAATCAGGAGGGCAGACCTTGAGTTTGGCGGACAGGGTACTCTGTCGCTGTTGCAATGGAGTACCTGTTCAGCAAACTCTAAGTTAGCCCCAGAGGCCCCCCAAATGCAAGCCAGTATTGACACTTTTCCTTGTGGTAACAGTCCATATTGAGCTTTTGTCATCTCACCCATTCACTGTGTTGCCCACTGCTTTTTAGTTGGGACATTTGAGATTCCTACCTCTCCCTTCACTGCCCGAAATCTCACTGACTTAAGTTACGTCTCTGCCAAGAAGATTTACTCATGTGCAATATTGTACTCTATTGGGGTGTTATTATGTATGAATAAATCCCTTTAGAAGTGCAAAATCACTATTTAGGAGTGGTGTTAGCCAAAACCTTTTGATCTTAGTAAAATTATAATTAGAGGGCAGTCAGCTCTCTTCATCCATTGGTCTATTCTTGTTTCAGTCTCTTTTTTCTTCCACCAATACAGCATAAAGCATGGGACGGTGGGTCAGCCCACTTCAGCAACTGTGTAACTTCACTGTAAGTTCACAAGGATAACACCCACCTACAAAGTAGTTCCCTTAAGTGCCTCAGGCTACTATGGCAATATGTGCTTTTTGAGACAAATCTTTTTATTCTTTTAGCTAATGCTTTTATTTATCTATTGATCAATGGTGGCCTGACAGCTTCCCCAGCAACACAGTTTTCCAAGAGCTATGACAAAACAAACATTGACAAAGCCAAAGGTCTGGCAGCAACACCAGACCGATTGGTCGTGTCAATGCTTGTTTTAATATCACTTTTTGAATTTGTCTAAATAAATTATGTCATGCACGTGTAAGTATATAGAAATGTCTTTTGTGGATTGGTTCCAAGAGTAAATATCTCCTCGTGTTTTTCACATGCTTTAGGGATATTTGGAAATGTGTAAATGTAGGTTTGCAAAGTTAGCAAATGTATTGTATTGTATTGTAATTGCATTTATATAGCGCTTACTACCCCTGACGAGGCATCAAAGCGCTTTTTCAGCAAGTAGCGCACTACTCCGGAACCTATAAAGGATTAGTGTTGAATTCGGTAGAACCCATGTCATCTCCCTATACGCAGATGATTTACTAATCTACCTGAGCGACACTGAGGGGTGGGGGGCAAATACTGCCTTCCGTCTATTGGACGATTTTGGGGTGCTGTCGGGCCTCCGGGTTAAACGACACAAAACGTATTTGTTTCCAGTGGCTGGCCCCCTCCCTAGACCCCGAGAACACGCTGCTGCCTACAGTTGACCCAGATACTTTTAAATACTTGGGTATTCGGATTTTCCACTCATAGGATGATCTAAAGGGGGGCAACCTGGATAGAGCCCTCTGCTCACTCCGCTCTAGTGTGGCCTTCTCAAGCTCCCTTTGGCTTCCTCTGATGGCCAGGGTCTCCCTCACCAAAATGGTCATGCTTTTGTATTTTTTTTCCAACTTGCTAGTGTTGATGCCCGCGGGTTGGTTTCGCCCACTGGATGCGCTGGTTCAAGATCTGATCTAGGGAGATGGAAGGCGTAGAGTGTCATTGCTTTAGTTGTGTTACATGAGTTTATACCTATTTAGCAGTATTTGTGTTGTGTTCATGTAAACGACAATATTAGATGGCAATACAGCATTTTACCCCCGACTGAAGGAAATCTCAGAGTGAAAATGACACCCCATAATTAGCGGACATTAAACACTAGGGGCACACAAACAGCAGAGATCTATTGATCCATTGAACAATGTGGGGAGGACACATTGGACACTAAAAGGGCCTCATACATCAGTATATTGTTAAATACTCACGACTTCTAATTCTGCTCTACAGCATTGCTATATATAATGTGTGTGTCTACTGGAAATGTAACAAGAAATGTCATCTGTTTGGTATGCAATGCAAGTTACGACTACAAAAATGCCCATAAAGATATTTTAAAGAAAAGATTAGTGTTGAATTAGTATGGTGAAATATGAAAGAAATGTGAGTGGTGGATATGTTAGTCAGTTATTTGGATACAGATAGATAGCGGAGGGGTAGAAGAGGGAAACATTTTCGCATTTATATAGCGCTTGTTACCCTTGACGGGGTGTTGAAGCGCTTTTTTTGCAAATAGCACGCTAATCCGGAACCCATGAAGGATTAGTGTTGAATTAGTATAGTGACATATGAAAGTAATTTGAGTGGTGAATATTAGTCAGTTATTTGGATTGAGAAGGACAGCGGAGGGACAGAAGAGGAAAAAAGCTTTGCATTTATATAGTGCCTGCTACCCCTGATGGGGTTTTGAAGCGCTTTTTTTGGCAAGTAGCACACTACTTTGTGGAGACTGAAAAAACATTTGAAATGCAGTAGCTATCTCTTTCACAAACTCCTATACAGTTAGTGTATGTCCCATTAGATTACACCGTTTTGCAATCAGACAGAAAAAAAACGCAAATCTCATTTTGAAATATATTGCCAGCAGTTTCTCAGAAGAACTTGCCTATATTTGATGATTGGTCTTTGAAACACACAAACCCTACCAGGAGACATACACTAGCAGAGCCCTTTAGTGGTCATTGTTCATCAGAATGGTTTAAAGTTTCCATTGCAGCACCTCAAGCACTCCTAGTTCCAGCATCCCTGTATTTAAGGTGGCAGAGAGGTCAAGAAAGGCCATGGGTCACATGCAGGGATCCCTTCTTATGATGAGAATGCTTGGTGTCTTAGTGCTGCAGCATAATCTGAAACCAGATTGGTAGTCTTGTAGGATGGAATTGATGCTCACTTTTTATTATGGTTGAATGGTAACTGCTTAATTATCTTTCCAAGAAATAGTAGGTCGCTGATTGGTTGTTAGCTGTCAGGGCCTTCAGGATTGAGGTTTGATTTTTTCAATAGGCATAGATATTTCCAAATGTGATTGCACCTGAAAAGAGCTTTTGCAAGAGATGCATGGGCTATGTTGAGGGCTGAGAGCTTCTCTAGTGGTGGCGTTTACAGTGAAGGAAGGGGAAAGGCTGTGCCTGTATGTGGTGTCTTTGAATTCTGGAATATTGTTAACAAGTGAGGAGGCAGCTATAGGGATCACTTGTGCTGTTCCTGTGCACTCACCAAACATCTTAGGGGCATATTATCAAGAGACGGCGTTACAATTATCGCCGCTTTAGCAGCAGAAAACTGCCGCTAAAGCGGTGATAATGGGTTTGATAATATGCCCTTGAGAATTCCCATAGAAGCCCATGTTCTGGTGTCAACATGGGCTTCTCTGGGAATTCTCTGCGGCATATTATCAAGCCCATTATCGCCGCTTTTAGCGGCAGTTTCCTGCCGCTAAAGCGGCGATAATTTTAACGCCGTCCTTGATAATATGCCCCCTAGACTGTGCTGCAATTTGAGGTTGTTGACTCCCTCAAGGAGCTCAACTTCAGTAGAGTGCACATAGCAGTTGCAGAGGTGGCAGTATCTTGTTTTATTGATGTGATGCTCAATCTGATCTTCTTTTTTATAAATAATTGATTGATGCCATTCCAAGTTTGCCAGTTGAGTGAAGTATTATGGTGGCGTGGGATCAAAGTGAGGCAATGCTTCTTGGCTTTGATGATGACTATGATGGCTTTGAAGATACAGCATAATGGTTGGCTTATTATAAGAGAGGTTTCGGGTGAAGATAAGGTTCCTCTGTGATTGGTGCAGATATGTTGGTTTCATGTGTGGTGTGAGTGCTGTTTCGTCTTTGTTTTGATGGTAGGTCATTTGCTTTGGGTTTATGGAGCATGCCTTCAGTGGTTGTGAATCTTGATATTAGCTTTCTAGATGAGCTTTGCTAAGTGCACGAGGAAGCTGACATAAGCTTTCAATTAAATTGTTATTGCCGAGGCTGATGAGTTATTGCTTTAGGGTTTTGCCGTGCAAGTCCATGAAGGAGCAGTACTGTGGGAGGTTTGGTGTTCGAGAGTTGATAAACGTGATTGGGATGGTCTGACCAATCCAGTGTCCTATAGAACACTGCATAGTTGTGAGGATGGGATGGGCAATCTTCACTCTGGCCTGTTTGTTCAGTAGGCTATTTGATAATACTGTTGTTAGGAAGATCAAATAGGTGGTTTATTTTTGGGGATGACGTAGGAAACTAAATACCTTTTATAAGAGTTATTATTTGAAAAAATATAGAGACATGGCTATCTCTTTAACAGCTGATCGTTTCTTTCATCAGTGAAAAGCTGCAAGACTCTTTTTTTATCCTCGAGTGCAGCATTGTACTGCAGCTGATTGTCCCACTGATGTTAGTCTGAATTTTGAATATGAGTTTGAACATAGAATTCCACACATTGTATTCTCCACAGAATTCATTCTACTTGTTAGTGGTCTCTGATAGCCAACTGACTGTACTGATTCTAACTATAATGGCACGCAATATTATATTCGTTTTTGATAAACAAGTTACTGTCAATAGGTTGATGACCTCTGACCTCTTGGTCAGGATACTGCTCTCCCTTCGCGTAGCTCCGTGGGAAGTGCCTCTGTCCTACGCAGCCTCTGGCCGGGGTTTGAGGCCCCCGTGCTTCACCTTGCCCGTGTTCCCTCTGCTGCTTCTGCCTTGCCTTCTGCCTTATTTTTTTGCTCTTCACCTCTGCCTTATTGTTTTTGCCTTTTTGCCTTTTTTTCTTTTTTTCTGCTGTTTTGCCTTTTTAGGTCTCGCCTGACCCAGCGCATGCGTTGGTCTGGCGAGACTTATTGAGAGGGCTCCAAAAAGTGCTACCAGGCCAGCCTAGAGCTACAGTGCATGTGCGCGGGCGCGCGCGCCGCGCTTTACCGCGATTACTTTCACTTTCGTGGCCGCTTTGATGTTTACACGTGATTGCGATTGCGATCACTTTTGCGGCCGCAGGGCCACTTGACATAGCCAATAGGTCTCGCTTTTGGGACCTTATAAGTATTTCGTTATGCAACTGTTGCATGGCTAAACACTTATAAGGTCCCAAAGGCGAGACCTATTGGCTATGCCAATGCTTGTTTCCTTTTCGTGCCGTTTCTTCCTTTTCCTTTTGCTGTTGTTGCTCTTTCTCCTGTGGCTGCTGCCCCCGCAGCCCCTCCCCCTCCCGCAGGCTCTCGCCTTCCAGCTGTCCCACCCTCCCCCAACCCCTACTTAATGGCGGCTGCTGCGAGATAGTGAGCAAGACCTCTGGGTCATGATACTGCTCTCCCCTTGCCCAGCTCCGTGGGAAGTGCCTCTGTCCTGCGCTACCTTTGGCTGGGGTTTGAGGCTCCTGTGCTTCACATCGCCCGATGACCAGCTAACTGCCTACCTCACCATCTCAGCTCCCACCGCCACAGACAATGACCCAACCACCCCCGCTCGAACCCTGCACAATAGGATCACCGACTGTGCCAACACCATCGCCCCCCCTCAAGAAAACTACCAACCCACATGCCAAGAGAGTCAGCTGGTTCTCCACCGAACTCTGTGAATCTAGATGAACCTGCAGACGCCTCGAAAAGATATGGAGGAACTGCAAAACCAAAGCAGACCTCGACTTCTTCAAGGCAGTCACCACCGCCCACCACAAACTCATTAGATACATATGGAAGAAAGCACTCCAGGACAGAATCTCCACCTACGGACACAACAGCAAAGAACTCTTCGGCATCATCAATGAGTTTGCCCAACTCCACAGCGAGACAATCGACATTCCACCCTCCCAGGACCTCTGCAACAGACTCAGCGCCTTCTTCCAACACAAAATCAAGACCATCTACAACAACTTTGACGACGACCACCTACATGCGGAACCTACACCCACCTTTCCCTACACCACGCAGCCTACACTTGACAGCAGGACGCCCTCACCACTGAAGATACCCTGAAGACTATGTCAACCTACTCTGGAGCCCCCACGGACCCCTGCCCCCACCACATCTACCACAGAGCTGCAGACATCATCACCCCGAGCTTCGATGAATCAGCAACCGCTCCTTCGAGACTGCCTCCTTCCCCGATGACAGGAAACACGCCGAGATCGACCCTCTACTGAAAAAACTCTCGGCGAACCCCACCAACCTCAAGAACTTCAGACAAATCTCCCTACTCTTGTACCTGGCGAAAGTCATCAAAAAAGCAGTCAACAGCCATCTCGCCTCCTTCATAGAAGAAAACATCCTCGACTCCTCCCAATCAGGTTTCCGCAAAAACCACGGCACCGAAACCGCCCTTCTCGCCGCTACAGGCGATATACACTCCCTCCTCGACAGAGGCTAGACTGTGGCCCTCATCCTCCTGGATCTCTCCGCAGCCTTCAATACAGTCTCTCACCGCACCCTAGCCTGCAGACTTCACAACGCAGGAATCCGTGACAAGGCCCTTGACTGGATCCGCTCATTCCTATCCAGTAGAACGCAGCGGGTCAGACTCCCACCCTTCATCCCGGATTCCAGACCGACCACCTGTCCCCCAATGATCCTCCATCAGCCCCACCCTGTTCAACGTCTACATGTCCCCGCTCGCACCCATCGTCAGATCCCACAGATTCAACATTGTATCCTACGCAGACGACACCCAACTCATCCTCTCCCTATCCAACAAACCCAACATCCCCAAACACAACTTTCAAGAAGGAATGGAAGCAGTCGCCAGGTGGAAGAACAGCTGCCTTCAATTAAACACCGGCAAAACCGAAGTACTTATCATGGCCGCACACCCCGATGCCTGGAATGACACCTGGTGGCCCCCCACCCTTGGGAAACCCCCACTGACCACGCACGCAACCTCTGAATCATCCAGGACTCTGAACTCAAAATGGACTGCCAAATGAACGCTGTCTCTTCCTCCTGTTTTCACACCCTCTGTCTCCTTCAAAAGACCTTGAATTGGATTTCCCTCGAACACAGGAAAAACGTCACCCATGCCCTCATCAGCAGCAGACTGGACTACGGCAATGCACACTACGCCGGGATCAACAAGAACCTCAGTCGCAAACTCCAGAACACCTCCGCCAGACTAGTCCTCAACCTACCGCCCCACATCACCCAACACCTGCAGACACTACACTGGCTCCCCGTCGAGATGAGAATCACCTTCAAGCTTCTCATCCACACCCGCAAAGTCCTCCACAACACAGGAATGGCCTACTTGAACCACTGTCTGTCGTTCCACGCTCCCCAAAGATCCCTTCGCTCAGCCCAGCTCTACCTTGCTACGGTGCTGTGCATCAAGGAGACCAGAACAGGAGGTCACTCCTTCTCCTTCCTCGCGGTCAAGGCATGGAACACCATCCCTCTCCACCTCTGAGAGACACCAACACTCTCCAAGTACATGAAGGGCCTCAAGACCTGGCTTTTCGACAAATCGCTGTGAACTCACAGGAGCTGCGCCCCTTTCACCCCACACAGCACCTTGAGACCCTTTCGGGTGAGTAGTTGCGCTTTACACACCTTGATTGATTGATTGATTTATTGATTTATTGATTGATGAGTTTACCCACTCTATGTGACGCAAGGGATTGACTATACGAAGTAAGCCACAAATAAGGATAGATATGTTTTCCACCGATATATAAAATATGTTTTAATATTTTAGCCTAAAGCATTTAAAGCAATGGCAAACCAATGTTGATTCTTAAGGTGCAATGAGGAACCAATGACTGGACATTTTCATGGAAGGCAAGGAAAGATGCTGGAACTGGTGCCTTCATGGAGTAACGTATCCAGTGCCGGGATCTGTGTTCGACCTCAAAATGCATGCATTCTCATGGAGTGCTGAAGAAATAGAAAACAATAGTCTGAATGCGAAAAGTGGAAGAACACAAGCCATTCAGTCAAAAAAATTATAAAGAAGCTGTGCTCCATGGAAAGAGCAAACGCAAGAAGAGGAAGGAAAGTCCTCAAATAAGAAGCAAGCAAATGAGAGGTCAAGAAAGCCAACCAGTGTCAAACAATGGACTAGCCTTAACCCCTTCAGTGCCCCGCCCTTTCCCCCTCCTGTGCCGGGCGTTACATTAGCGGGCGGGGTTCATGACGAGATAGTCTTGTCATGGGCACAGCGCAACCGTGCTCCATGACGAGACTATCTCGTCATGGGCATAGAAGAGGTTAAAATGATTGCATGTTTGTTATGGTCCACAAGAGGTCTTTCAAGAGACCATAAATAAAAGATGTCTGTAGGTGAGATCTAAAAAGATATGTTTCAATGAGTAAAAGAAATGTTCTGAGTTTAAAGAGATAGGACAATGATGCTAATTTTATGATAAGAGTGGGAAATTGCTTGAAACTGCAGCCATATATCTGTCTCCAGCTCCCTCAAAGCCTCTGGCCATTCTAATAACCCTATTTAACAACTACCTGTGGTCTATCACTGAGTAGACACACCTCATAATACATTAAGTTAAAAAAAAAGTCTTCTTGTGTCTTCTACAGCTTTGATATCCCCTTCACTTTAGCTCATATTACATCGCGGCCTCGCTAAAGGGCAGGTCAGGCCATGATAGACTGTATGGATGGTCCTTGACTGAATATTTTATGAGATCTGGGTCCCACCAGCTCATACAACCTGGCACTTCTGCTGCTGCAAGGGAGGTGAGTGTGTCTTTATTTGTAAGGGCTGTGACTAGGGTCACAATCTCACACCAGGCGATTGGGAAAAGTCTCCATTTCTGTACTTTTTACCTCCAAATCATTGATTTCAGATGTATTAGTCTAATTGGTTCAATGGAAGCACAGAAAGACTGCAACACCCAGAATGCATCAGGTTATCACACTAAAGCCCAGGACTGTATATAGTGACCTTAATCACATGGAGGGGGGAGGAGAGCCTAACTGTGACAAGGAGGAGTAGGGCTTGCAGGAATGAAGATTATCAGTGTGTAAGGAAACTTAAAATCTCACTTTCCTAGCTCAGAATTTCTGCACTATTGAAAACATTGTTTTATATCTCTGCGATTCAATGGATGGATTCTGCAAAGGAGAGTTATTGCTTCTGTTTTCAAAATGGCCTGAATTCAAATATACTCAGCTATGTCAGAAGGTATTTTGGTCACCTCAGCTCTTGAATCATTCGGTGTCGGAGAGTTGTATTTTTCTAGCTTTAATGTTTTTTGACACCTATTGTGCTGGTAAAAGAAAAAACATTGAAATTCATGATGTAGTTTGTTTTTAGGCCTGATTTTCATGTTTAAAAATATAGTTATGGAAAACTGCTCGGCCAACTCCTAACTATTTGGCGAACACTGTCACCTACTATTAAGGTGCCCATAAAATGTACACCTTTATGGAGAGCAAATGGAAACCATGTGGGCTTAGGAAACATTCAATACCCCTCACGCCTCGTCAATTGAGGGCAGCCTTGCGCGGGCCCTGCGTATCCCGCCAGGACTCTGAATAAACAGAACCAGGCACTCAGCAGGACCGGAAATGGGAAGCCAAATAAACAGTAGTCAGCACCACACTTCCGCCTGGACATCAAAGAAGATGCCTGGCACAATAAGAAGAAACAGCAGCGCAATGGCGCTGTCAGGGCTGTGTGTCAGGAAAGCTGGAGGCAACAACTGGATCTGGGCTCGCGTGACGTCAAGCAAAGCGCTTCTCAAAAACAGATGTGACTTTCACCGGGCCCTCGCGTGCAGGATTGGAGCCAGGAACCTTCTCGCGATTGATTGCCTAGAGAAATAAACTGGTGTGTGGTTGCACGTGTGTGACAAGAAGTCACTGCGGGGTTGCAGCTTCAGAGGGACCACGGGCAGAAAAAGAGAAAGCTGCCGTTGCTGCGTAACCGCTGAATTTTGTATTTTTGTTTCTTTTTTGGCAGTTTTATACAGCGCGAACTGGACTCGAAGATATCGGACCGCTTTACATGAGCACCAGTTGCATTACAGACAGACACATTCATTTTTAGGCACAGGGAGATTACCTCATTTACCCAGAATCAAGGGATGTTTGAGCCTCAAACCAGACTCGAACCTGGTTCCCAGCTTCAAAGTCGGCCTCTCTAGCCCTTAAGCCACATCATTGGTGAGGCATGAAAAAGCACAGTGTCCCGTTCAGGAGACTAGGAGCCTGATGTACTAATATTGAAAATAAGAAATCGTAAATTATAAATAATAATGATTCGCAATTTACGATTTCTTATTTGGAATGTACTAACATGGATGTGGTTGAAGTGGTCTCAATTTGCGCACAGAGTTCTACCGAATGCACTGGAATTTTGCAAACCAGCCTATATATTAATAAGTTGGCTCACAAAAATATCGAATCATAGAGGGTCGTAATTTGACCTAACTCATTAATGTGCATAAGGTAGGTAGCAAATTGCGACCCACTATGATTATCTAGGGTCACAGGCATGGTGGACTGCTGCGGTCAGCAGGCCATCCTGCTTGTGACAGTTTTTACATAAAGCAATCTTTTTTTTTTAACCTCAATCCATGAAAAATGTTACAAACTTCCTTTCGGAGAAGGTAATGGTCCCAGGGACCACTGCTTCTCCCCAAAAATGTTTTTGTCAACATTCACAGACCGGAAAGGGGTCCCTTGGGGATAATATCTTCTGATATAATAAGTAGTGATGTGAAAATCATTAACATCTTGAAAATGCCAAGCCAGACCCAAAGGCTTCAATTCACAAAGCAATTTGCACTTAAGTTGAACATACACATGTACACAACTTAACAAGCGAATGCAAATTCACTATTGAAATCGACAAAAGGAGAATTTGCACTTTAAAAGAGATGTACCCAAGCATATTTCTTCTCCAGTATGGCATAATATCATGTATGTGTGGGTGGGCATAGGCAAATCCGTTTTAATGCATTACTTTTTCTTTGTTGCTATATGCCCTTGTACATGCCACAGTTATTCCAATAAAAGACATCCAATACATTGTGGGATCTGCTTATGGGAACTGCTGTAGGTTTCTTGGAGTTTTTTGTGTAGTGCTTATTCCAAACTATATTATCACCGGTAGGTACTTTAAATAACTCAGCGGCGCAGGATTGAAAGTTATTCCAAGAAGTCTGCTCTTCCAATATTCTTTCCCAGGTAAAGCTTTGCATCTCTGCTTAGATTGCCTATAAGGGTTCCAACTGAAATGAGGAGTTTATTTTGTGCAAAGCTGGCACCCTTTTCACGCACCCACAAGGACGCATTGAACTGTCTGTTAATAGTGAAGAAACACAGAGGCCTTGGACACCACTGCAAATGTGCGCTTCTGTCACAAAGCCCTTGAAAATGGTAAGACAAACTAATGGATTTTAATAAAACCCCAAAACAGAAAGGGGTGCCGGGTCCCCAACTTGTATTCGGTGCCCGTTCTTTGTTATTAGCAGCAGGCAAAGGTGTTGCAAGTTGCAAGAAGGGTTGTCTAAGGGTCAGTTTTAGTGTTGGGTGGTAATAGGGCTTTAAGTAGAATGAAAAAACTAGGGATCTCTCAAAGGGGCGTGGCCGATGTAATTAAGGGCGTGGATTAAAAATACCCCAGGTAAAAAACTGTGCTTAGCATAGTGTGCTGCCCGACTGGTATTTTGCTGCCTGTGTAATTACATACAGAGATATATAATACAACAAGTAACATTACACCAACAAGAAGTCAGGGCTATTGGCTTTGCCAGTGGTTGTTGGTTGTGCAAGATAAATAAATAACAACTATGGCTTTGTTGTATTGAAGATTGAAAACGCTTCAGCTCTGAAATGATGGGACTGAAAGAAGTCTAAAGAGTCTCTTTTAAGTTTTATTAAGGGCAGTGAAGGGTGGTACTGCTGCAGAGGTAAGATTTTTTTTTCACCCTGAGTGCCACAATGGAGAGCCTGATAGAGACCCGTCTCAGGACCTGCTTTATACAACTGCCTGTGATGAGCACCGGCAGGGCACGGCCCACTTAATGCCCGGGAGTGGGGGGGGGGGTGGGGGGGCGGAGGGGGCAATAGAAAATCCTCCACTTGAAATTTGTCATAATATACGTGCTGCAGAGAAAAATCCACCTGTAGATTCTCCTTCGAATAGAACACTCCTTCCAGAAATCAGAATGTGTTCCTATCTCCACCCATTTCTAAATCTCACTTTTAAACCAGACCCTAAGACCATGGCCTGCATAAGTATGGCGCACACATATATTTTTCACTCTTGTGTGGAAAAGTGGTTATGAGAAGACTTGGACGTGTACATCTTGTATTTTATGTGTTTATTTTTTTATTTTACAGCAGCACTGTTTGTGTCAGGAATGTTATGCATGTACATAGAAATTCGATGGTAGCACTAGCATATTTTAGATAAGGTAACAGTTACCATTGCTGTTCCAGTGCGAGGTTAGGATTTAATCAAAAAGTCAGGTAGTCAGGGGTTGATGCAGGCACGGTATAAACTTATTTACAGCAGAGGCGATAGTTATGTAGATTTCGGCAGCAGATAACTGAAGAAACCCTCTCTCTTTCCTACTCTGGAGTCTCCAGGCCTCCCTTGAGTATGGAGGGGCCCGTGAATTTGAGGAGACGAACCCCCCCCATCAAGTGCGTGAACAGAGTTACACATTAGTTCCGCTTAATTTAACTCATTCAGGCGCGCGTGGGAACTTTACCCTGAATCGACCGCCATTGGTCGCCTCGGTTTTAGTCGCAGTTTTATGAGAAGTGACTTCTGAAATGGGGGAGGGCATGCTCTGGTAACGTCATTGGCTATCCCTTGCTAGCCGGTGGCTGGGGTGGATAGAGGGCTTCTGTGAGTGCGATGATGACCACTTCCCATGGTTATTCATCAACTGAGTGGTCAAGCTGTCTCCCGCTGGACTCCAGCAGCTGGCGCAGAAGTCATGGAATGCCATTGTTCGTCCATTGAAGGGTCAGGCAGGATTGCCTCCCTTTACCCATTGTTGGCCCAGTGGATACACTGAAGAGTTATTCAGCGCTTTGTGGGAAAGCATTCAGGGCAGCGAACTTACGTCACTCAGAAGCAGGCCCGGCGAGTGGACCCTTTGTGCAGCACTTTGCATTCTGGTAGTTGTAGGCCTTTGCTTACAATGGGAAAGGTGAAAATATACTTCCCAGAACCCACAGCGCTATTGCCTGCTGATAGGTCCCACAGGGTCTTGTTTTTATCGTGAAGTGCGCTTTACAAGAATGTTTCCATTTTTTAAAATGTCTACATATACGTTCGTACTTCATATATATAATTAGAAAAAACTGAGGGGCAGATTTATGAGCCCCTTGCGCCACTTTTGCGTCACTTTTAACATGGGAAAAGTGACGCAAAAGTGGCGCAAGGGGCTCATAAATCTGCCCCTGAGTATATATTATAAATACATGCATAGAAAACTATATAAAACCAGTGCTTTAAATGGGCAAGGACTGTCAGGTACTGAGTACCTGCACTTCTTTAATTTGAAAGGGAAAGTACCTGCACTTCTAAACACTGATGCAAAACATTTATTGGAAGAGTTCCGGCACTTCTCAGAAGCAAACAGGTACTGGAGTGAGTAAACACGCTTTTATAATTCCATTTTAAACACTGCCTAAAACAATCGGCACAACCACTTAGAATGATACACATTTCATCAGAGTCAGTTCAAGTCAATGGTTCGAAAGCCCAGTCTTCACAAACCACGGGAACAACCATTGAGGGATTAATAGGGTCTATCGCACCTCGGTTCAGCTATCACAGACGTCAGCAATGCAAACTGTTCCCATACCATGACCAGCAAATATATTACTTCTGGCCAGTGGTGGTCTTGGGCGTATGGCGGTCTCCTTACTTCTGAGGTGGCGTGGGGTGAAGCATACCTCTCCACTCACCCTCGTTAGTATGAAGTCAGCCACGACCGGCCTTTGCTGGATAGCGCCCTGGGCGACACCAAATTTGCACCCTTGCTCCTAATTGTGGGTAAAATAAGGCAACACGAGGTCCATTTTGTTTTCGAAGGCTAGTCATTGGCTGATATCCTTGGACTACATCAGAGCCATGAGTGGCCTCTGAACGCAAACATCTCCCCCCCCCCCCAAATCCCAAGCGGCAAGTTGTTGGTGAGGGGCCGGTTGGGGATGTTGGCAAGGGGTGCAAGGTAGCTGAGAGAGGAGGAAGGAGGTTAGGCGAGGGTTAAAATCAGGTGCTTCTGGTACATAGAAAAAAATAACTGATTAAAAAAAAAGACTATGTTGATTCTCTGAAGCTAGATCAAGATTGCTGACTGCGTGCCCTTAATAGGCAGCCAGGTGCTCTCCACAGAAGGTTGGCGCCCTGGGCATGGGCCAGCTTGCCCAACCTAAAGGCCAGCCCTGATGTTAGCCACCCCTGCCTCAACTTGACTCTCCAAGCAAGGAAAGTGCCTCCAATAGACTTCAGGGGGTTCACCTGAACTGAAAGCAAGTCTCACCCTCCCAAAAATAAATGAATCTCAATTGATTTTAACGCACTGACCGTCCTCGGAGACTCAAAAGTGTGAGTGGCGTGGGTGACCGCTGAGCAGTGAAAACATGTAAATGTGACGTGCTGCTGTCCTCACTGTTGAAGCTCGCCCATCTGTATGTGCCTCACAAAATTTGCCATATTTCCGTTTTCATCATCAGCAAAATACTTTATTCGATATTTTGTACCATGAAAGTGCATGCAAATACAGTACATAGATAAAATGAAAGCTAAGACACAAAACTCAACAAAACAAACAGCACTGGGTCATACCCCAAAAGGTTGTGGTAATCGATAAAAAATGCTATTACATTTCATCACAATATCAGAAAGCCCATAGAGCTTACTGAACAATAAATACTTTCAAAGTGGCTAAAATTAATAATAGAAGGGAAGGGAATATTTAAAACACATCAAATAAAACACATCAGGGTTAACCATTGTAGGACATAGACATACAAAAGAGAGGCGTGATGGATTAACCCATCCAATCTATTGCTCCAATTCCCTACACCAAATAGACCAACTTCAGTGAAGGTACTTGGGTACAGCGCAGACAACTGTGTGCGAAGATTCTGAATGAAGAAGCCCGTTGCGGCTTGCATGACTCGCGGGTGGGGGAGACGGGTGCCGGGTGGGGTAATCGCACAGGGGGAGGATTTAAAAATAAAAATAAAACTTACCTTACCGGGTCCCGCGCCGCCTTCGCTCCTGGCCGGGTCCCGCGTTTCCTGCTGCTTTCCTGCTCTCATGCCTCTGGCAGGAACAGGAAGCAGGCAGCCTCCCTCCCCTCCCCTAACCCAATCACAACGCTGCAATGGCAGCCGGACGCCTATAGGGAGAGTGGGCATGACCGCTTGGGGCTGACAAAACAGTTAGGGCCCGCAACATTGGACAAGCCACTCTTCCCCGATGCGCCCACCCGCATGCCCCCAAGCAGGCATACCCTTCTGCTTTCTCGCAGCACGAGAAGCAGAAACATAAAATGGTATTTAAAATACCATTTTATGTTAATGCTTCTCGCACTGTACATGAACACTAGGAAGGCCCATGACCAGAGACATGCAGCAGACAACGTGCAGTACCCTGCACTGTCCCACCAAAGCCCCCACCATGCCATGTCCCGCCCAACTTAGCCCCGGCCCCAAATCACCCCGCCTGAATCACCCCACTCACATGCCTCTCCCCCCACTGTCATCTGTGCGGCCCCCGGTGATAACCCAGACAGTGCATTTTGGCCCCTGAGGAAATGTTTTTGAGCACCCCTGTCTTAGATCAATGAGTCGTGGATGTTGGGCAAGACCAGTAGTCACCAAGGCCAAATTGTGCTAGCAGCTTTCAGACATAGGAGAACCACTTGATTTTTATAAAGCTATCCAAAGATACAACATCGTCCAATGTTCCATGATAATCGTCTAGGGAACATTTTACCCTTCTCCAGTAACGTTACAGCCTCAGATGCTCCTTGTGCATCAATGAATTAAGACCCATATCAAGTCTGAGCGGTATTAGCGGGGGACTCTTTGGGAGGTTGGTTAATGCTTTCAGGAACGTATTCTCTGCCACCCCCAACTTATTCAGATTCAAAGTGCCTCATAGTTAAGCACCATTCAGGGCACTAGCTTCAGTCTTGGCTCTATACACCTTAAGTGCAGGAGAGATTCACCTAGTTTGAGATTTCTTGTAGTGTCTTATAATTATAGGAGAATGTTTAGTGAGATTTGAGCTCCTCTTCTCTACCTGGGGTGCCCATGACATTGATAGCCTAATACCTAGCTAGTCAAACTCACATACCCTGTCCAATGGATAACCCCCCAAAGTAATCGGGCCCTTAAACGTTTTATGGGGGCTGAATGTCATGAACTTGATATCAGCAGGGTATCATTGGCAAATAGCTGGAGAGGGATTTTTCTGCCACCCAGACAAGGACCATTATTCAAGGCGTCCTCCCCATAAGATGTCACATCATTAAGATACAATGAGAAAAGAGACGGAGCAAGGACACAGCCTTGCCATACTCTCTCCTGGATGTCAATCAGTAAGTCAACAACCCTGCCTCATCTCACTTGGGCAGAATTGTCCTGGTGAAGACTGACCAATATATGCAGAATGTAATATGGGACCCAACTTTTGTTTAGGAAAGCCCAGAGGTTAGCTCTACGGACTAAGTCTAAAGCCGACTTTAGGTCTACAAAGACCAGATGGAGATGGGACTTTTGTATGATAACAATTTTCCAGTAGATTAATAAGAATCTAAAAACCTAGTTGATTGTACTGACCCCTTTTCTAAATCCTGCTTGCAGCGGTGAGAGTACCTGGTAATCTTCAATCCAAAGATCCATTTTTAGGTCGAGCCTTGGCAGTGTATGCGCTGCTGCAAGGCATGCAGTATTGGAGTATGCACTTGAAGCCCCGCCTGTCCATATTGTTCATTGGCTTGTGTCATTGTCCTTCGTGAATGCTGGCTTCTGATTCATTATTGGGCTTCTTAGTCCCTCCTTAGTACCGCCTTGTTTTCATTTGTAACCTCCCTTGAGCACTGTCCCTTTTACTTCGGTTGTTACAGGGCACGTCTTCTTTAGTCTGTAAGCACTATTTTCTTTAATGAGTTCCTCTAACTGCAGGCACGACATGCGCTGCTTTAGATGGTTTTGAAAAGCAACAGGCACGCCGTGCGTTAGCTTCAACAATGGTGGCCTGCTGACCGCTTAATATTATTCATTCTCTCACAGCACGGCTCCCGCTTTCATATTATCAACACAGGTGCCACGCTTTAATCACCCATAGCATCCACAATACCATCCCACGCAGCGCTTCTTTCATTTGCCACTGGGATCTCCGTTCCTTTTCAAACATAGGTGCTAGTGCACACGGGCCGGTCGTCGGAGTGGTATTCACCCCTCAGCGCCGGATAAATTATGGGTAGATTATGCAAAATGAGCGCTGCATTCCATTGAGGGCACAGAACAGCTCGCTGCCAGCCTGTTTTTCCACAACTCTCTTTCTGCTGCCTGCACTCGGAGCCCCGGCAGGACTAAGGCTGAGCCTTACTCGGGTTCCAGTATTCATGGAAGGGAGCGTGTCTGCGCCAAGAAACGCCCTCCTTTCCGGCTCAGCTTTTAAATAAGCATTTCCAATGCAATAGGTCTCGCATTTACGCGAGTTTAAGCTATTGGCATTGTAAATGACAATGCCTTTTATTTATGTTTTAAAAACCAAAAAATAAATAAAAGGCATTGTAATTTACAATGCCAATAGCTCAAACTCGCATCAATGCGAGACCTACTGCATTGCAAATGCTTGTTGCAAGTAGTTGTCTGGTGAAGACCTTTTATGCCACATCTATAAGGCTAATAGGCCTATAGTTTAGAGGGGATCCCCGTTTGCGCTTTTTGTAGCAATGCACAGTCTGAGCAGCCTTCCAGCTGATAGGAATGCTTGTCTCCTCCAAGATAAAACTCAACAGCTAATTAAAATAAAGGGCCTAGGCATCAATGTCAGATAAAAAAAGTTGCCTGGGATACCATCAGGCCCAGCTGCTTTTCCGGGGGCAATAGCCTTGATCGCCTCAACAGAATCCCTCAACTCTATCACTAAAGGGTCCTTAATATAGAGGGGTTAAGCCATGATGCTGGATAGCGTCAGCAGCAGAAAATCCCTGTTGTGATCTCTGGGGCTCTGTAAAATGGGCATGCCATACCTCTGGGAAAATTGTATTTACCATAAGCCCCGATGGGCCCTCATTTCCGTTAGCTGCCAATTTCCAAAATCTTTTTAGTATCTTTTGACACAGCTGCTTCATGGATGTCTTCCAATAGATTGGATTCCCATTGTCTAACTACTCTTGCTTGTATCAAACTATACTCACTTCTTTTGTGTTTTATCAGTGATATGTAGTCCATGGATAAGGTTTGGTTTTTAGGTCTCGCCTGGTGTAGGCTGCGCAGACATGCGCAGTCTCGCTGTCGATATTTAATGAGTTAGGGTAGATTTCACTAGCGGGGTTTAAGCCCCGCCCCTCTTTTCCATTGGCTGGCGTCACCGTTTATGCTAAACGGTGTCCAGCCATTGGATAAGAGTTTCCAGTGATGTACAGTTTTCTCTTTTAGAGCCATCCCAGTTGGACTGGCTCGCTTGGTTTACGTTTGTGGTAAAAGCTTTCTTATCTTTATGGGGCCATTGGTTTCAAACACATGGCCCCATAAAGACAAGAAACCTTTCTAGGCAGAAGGAAAGCAGGCCGCATGTTTATTTTTGCATCGCGCTTAAAGTGACAGCGCAATGCAAAAATAAACAGTGGCTGACTGGCGAGCGCTTTTTTTGCGTGCGTTTATTCCTTGTTTTAAATACCTGTAACGGAGAATAAGTTCCAACGGCCTCCGGTGGTAATGTCACTACACACGTTACACCTGCCTTGCGCAGAGCGGAGTGCGCAAACTCAATTAAAAGGGCGACGGAAAGGCTGAAGCGAGGAGCAGTCAACTTGATCAGTGAGCAGGTTTGTAAATTCGTTGTTTGCGGTGATCTGTATGAACTATGGTGCCTGAGCATGCAATTCCACTGGGAGCTAATGCAGGGAGCTGTGCTGTGTTTAAGGCAGGGTATGATTGTGAAAGTACTGGCTGGGATGGAAGTCGGAGAGGCAAAATGGTTGGGATAGAGCAACTATTCAGGCATTTAGAATTGGAATCTATTATTGGTATTTTAATGACGCAGATTGCTCGAATCGGGGGTACTGGTTCATTAATTTTCTTAATGTTAGCACAAAATAAATTGCCAATTTAATATAAAATTCCTTTCGTGATCTTAAGTCTTGAAGGTCACGAGTTCTAGTCCTGATGAAATTGATCAGTTGGTTATTCATCTGTTGCAAGGACTTGCATGTAACCTGCAAAGCAAATGTGGAAGGTCTTGTGCTCCTGAGAGTATGTCAAAATGAGTTCGGTTTAATATTTAACGCTTGATGTAGGTGAGTACGTAAATGGTAATTGTTTGATTAAATTGCACACACTGACGGACATGGCTTATTTTCTTTAAGTGCAGGGATAGTAAAACACTACAATTTTGCATTCTCTCTTGGTTAACTTTTGAAGCTAACCACAGACTGTACTTGAAATTAATTCCCATAATGGACGGCTGAGTCTGACGGTAACGTTTTACATTTACAATGCAGCTCTGGTTTGTGACTGATGACAGGAAGCTAGGGTAGAACTGTGGCAAAAGGAACCCATGAAAGAGGCATTTGCAGCTTGGCACGAATCCTCCTCTGCGCTGTTATACTCCATGGACCGCATATGTGTAGGAGCCGTTTTTATGTCAAAGCCTATCCGGCTTGAGGGAAGGCCATGTGATGTGTTTTCTAGCACACAACAAAATGTAAATGTTGTAAATGAACTGTTAAGTTATTTCACAATGTCAGAATTAGAAAAGCACAAATGAAACACATTTTTTGGTAATTCAGAAATGTGGTGAAAATAAATATTTTAATACAATCAAATTAATACACTAGGTGATGGCAGTTTTAATTGTTCTGCGTTATATATTTTTATCAGTAGAATAGTATGTGTGCACAAAGGTCATGGTCATTTCACTTGAAGATGTGTTGTCTGTAACCGCAGTGTTCTTTCTACCACACCATGCATATTCCACTCTACTCCACTGCTCACTATGCCGCTGAACTACTCGGGGCACAGACAAAGGCACCCTGCTGGAACATGTCTCCGCTTCCCAAGGCTGGCTCCCGAAGGGGCCTGGCCGGTCCGGTGAAGAAGACCCTGCCCACCGCTTGCTCCCTGGCTCTGCCCGCCGCCCTCCACATTCACTCCGCTGCTTCCCATAAAGTTTTCAGTTCGTGACTAAAAGGACCTGCGCCCTTCTCGTACTCTCTGCGCTTCCCTCCCTCCTGACCCCCAGTCCTTCACGTCGCTGCTTTCTGTGAAGTTTTCAGCTCACTACTCGAAGTGTGTGTAAAATAGAGATGTCTTCCATTCCCCTCTGCCTGCAGTCCTGCCCCTTCCCTCCACCCTCTCTCCATTTTATCTATTTATTCACCATTGCAGGCTACCTCACTGCTCCCTGTTTACAGTTCATGACAAAAGGAGAACCTGCCCAGCTCCCCAGCCCCTCTGCTCCACTCTACCCACCACACACCCTACCGTCACCCCGCCAGCAGCAGTGTTAAATGCTTGCAAACAAAACAAGCATTAAAAATGAATTAGGTCTCGCATTTTATTAAGTTAAAGCCATTTGCTTTGCTATACAATACCATTAGCAAAGCAAATGGCTTTAACTTAATCAAAGGCGAGACCTATTGCATTTTCAATGCTTGTTTTCTCTTACTGCAGGCCTTGTTATACAATATAGCCTGGATGATCAGGGTTATGAACCCGAAACCGGTCCCAGGTTGCTTGTTTCCGGTCCAGGGAAGACATGGCTTGGCAGTTTGGGCTGGACTGTTCCCATGAAGCACAGGTTCAGACTGATTTGCATATGGCCATATTTGAACTGGGGTGTGGAGTGAGCTAAAGAATGATGATGGATTAAACCCAGATCAGTTGACTGGGGGTGAGTGTTTGATTAGCTCAAACGCTCCGTCCATCATCCCCTTTGTTCGCCCTAAGTTGGCAGGGTATGCCCAGACGTGGGTCCCTTGCTCACTTTGCCACTGGATTCAAGATAGCCTGGCTGATGAGGGTTATGAACCCGAAACTGGTCCCAGGATGATTGTTTCTGGTCCAGGAAACACATGACTTTGCAGTTTGGGCTGGACTGTTCCCATGAGGCACAGGGTCAGACTGATTTGCATATGGCAATATCTGAACTGGGGTGTTGAGTGAGCTAAAGAATGATGATGGATTAAACCCGGGATGCTTGTTTCCGGTCCAGGGAACACATGGCTTGGCAGTTTGGGCTGGACTGTTCCCATGAGGCACAGGGTCAGACTGATTTGCATATGGCCATGTCTGAACTGGTGTGTGGAGTGAGCTAAAGAATGATGATGGATTAAACCCAGATCAGTTGACTGGGGGTGAGTGTTTGATTAGCTCAAACGCTCCGTCCATCATCCCCTTTGGTATCGATTTTTTCGCCCTAAGTTGGCAGGGTATGCCCAGACGTGGGTCCCTTGCTCACTTTGCCACTGGATTCAAGATAGCCTGGCTGATGAGGGTAATGAACCCGAAACCGGTCCCAGGATGCTTGTTTCCGGTCCAGGGAAGACACGGCTTGGCAGTTCGGGCTGGACTGTTCCCATGAGGCACAGGGTCAGACTGATTTGCATATGGCCATGTCTGAACTGGGGTGGTGGAGTGAGCTAAAGAATGATGATGGATTAAACCCAGATCAGTTGACTGGGGGTGAGGTTTGATTAGCTCAAACGCTCCGTCCATCATCCCCTTTGGTATCGCCTTGTTATACCACAAGCATTTTGGTTTGAGGTGGGTCCCATTAGGCCTGTGTTTACCTGTGTAGCAATTGCCGAATGTTTCAAACAAGCCTTCACTTATTTCAGTTATTTTATCGAACCACGAGAGTTTCCTGGGTTGAGATAGGTTTAGCATATCCAACTCATAACTGGCTCCTCTAAGGGCTAGGTTCATTCGATCTCTGGTGCACAAGTCCTGGGCTATGCGCCCCCTTTTATTCCTATCCCTGTCGTTAGATGGCAATAAATTAGAACTGAGAGATATAGGGATATCTGCTAGGTGATAGAAGAGGCCATTTAGTGAACAATGTAGGGTCTTATGGTCGCTATCATCCCTTTTTAGTACCCTAAAGTCAATCAGATTTCACCAAAGCAGGACAGGAATTTGAACATAGTCAATTCTACTTGATCTTCCGGGGTGATAAAAAGTATATGCAGCATTGGGGTCTGAGAGTGAGCGACCTTACATGCCCTCAGACCACATGCTAGAGTGAAGGACAGGATCTGATATGCCGCTCCAGTCCACTGTTTCACAGGAGCGATATTATGAGTGGGAATCCCCCCTCTTCATCCTCTTCATTTATAGGGGATTGATTGCCCAGGTTGCAAGTCTTATATGTGGAATTTAAATCACACACAAAGATAGCAGTATCATGAGAATCAAAAGGGGCCCTGTGGGGGACGAGGACCCGCATCACCTCAGTCTCCCCCCTTCCCTGGCCATCCTATTATATACATTGTACAAACAGTAAGTCCTGGCATCAGAACCAATGATAGATATATCTATGATATCGTGTGAGATGAAAGGAAGGAGGCATATTTTAGCACTAATAGTTGTTGTAGCCCAAATAAGAAGAATGCCAGATGGACAGCCTTTGCCATTACAACGGGCTGGTGCCTGGTAAGTCACTGATCTGAGGTGGGTCAATGGACCAAGTTTCTTGAAAGGAACATAGACCGAATTGATCAATAAATTTTCCCCAAGACGGGTCACCCTGCTTACCCGGTTTACCCTTAATTCTTGCAATATTCCAAGAGAGCATATTCAAGTTAGAAGAGATGCAAGGAATGGGGTTAGTGGCGATAGGCACAAAGGCAGGGTGGATGACTACAGATGGGGAGTTATTATCTAGGCACAATGTTCGGCCAGTCAGTCTACCATTGATGTCTCCAGGGTCTCATTCTGGCTAGGATGAGTCCTTTCTCTAGGAAGTTTTGGGCACAGTCTACAGAAGTATTGAATTTAAACCTGGTTGTTGGTCCCGCTATCAGAACTTCATGTTCACGAAACCCTCGGCCAGATCCCTTGACTTCAGCTCAAGCCTAACATAGTCCTGGTTCACCATGCCAGAAGCAACCGAGAGATCAAGTAAGGATGAGGAGACATAACATGTCTTGGACGAGGTTAAGGAGGTGTCATTCAACAATTTCACGGTGGCAGTCTTCGTGCTACACCCAGTTTTGAAGCCAGATTGTATCCCATTAAATTGATTTTTGGCTTCAGTGAAGTATTCCATTTGGCACTCAACACAGCTCTCAAGGACGTTGATCAGGAGTGAAAGTTGGAGATCAGTCAGAAGATATTCATATCTGCTGGATCCAGGCCTCATGTTTTTAATAGGGAACTCATCTTTAAGCAGTCAGAAACTTTTTCATGTGATAGAGGTGTTAAGCAGGTTGGGCCACTGGATGGGTGATGAAGGTGTGAATTTCCTTACAGAGGATCAACGTAATGGGTACCGAACTTAAGAGAAGAGCTTGGCGTTGGCAATGGTTCTAATAAATTCTGTCACAATTTTGAAAAGATTTTTTCAACAGGTCTTTTTGACAATTTCCTTCCTTATGTGGGCCAATTTAGCACTGATGATATATATTTATGTTTATTTCTTTCAGCTGTGAGTTGAGCCAGATTTTCTGTTGTGGACCCTGGTCACCAGCGGCATTTTTATGCTCTTACCCTCTTCCTGTTTTCTGTTTTTGGAAAACCACTGTGCAGACCGTCCACTTCTTTTTTCTTCTTAAGGGTTCTGGGGAACAAAATAGTCTTTAATCACTGTCATGCTAATAATGTAGTCATTAAGTCAGCGACATCTTTCTCAGAGAGGATTTGTAGCAGCACTCTTTCTACTTCAGATGCATGCATGGGCATGTCCCCACTTTTCAGAATCACCATTCATTGTTTGGGTCAGCTCACAAAGAATCGTGTGCCGATGGTGCCATGAACCATCCCTGCAATTTTAAAGCTATTTCAGAGCAATGCTAAGTATTGCATCATAGTAAACAGGTGAGACAGCAGGGTCTTCCTTGATATTTGCCTCAAAATACATACTCCAGTACAAATATTTACGCAAATACAATGTCCAAGAGTTAGCTGGTGAAAATGTATAATTTTGTGGAAATTAGACAAAACTCATTGTAGAATATTCAGTTTGCCTATTGTTTGTGTCTGGTTTTATTTGGTGTCAGGATATCATGCAGAGCCAGGTTATGCTATTAGATCTAAGGGCATATTTACTAGAAACTGGCGGAGCGCAGTGTTACGGCAAAATTGGTAACGCTGCGCTCCATCAGTTTCAAAAGGCAGGGATGCGCCGTACTTACAAGAATGTGGCACACCCCTGCGTTTCCCCTAGGGCTAAAGCAGCTGCCTAGCACCAGCACAGGCACTCTTGCGCCATGTTGCAAGGGTGCCTGCGCTGCAGCAGTGATTGTTTATGTGTAGAAAGGGACGATTTTCTGTTTCTATGTGTGCTGCAGAAGAGCAAAATACGAGGAGAAATAAAACATTTCTTCTTGTATCACCTGTTTAAGACCAGGATGCTTGTTTCCAGTCCAGGGAGGACCTGGCCTGGAAACAAGCTGGGGTGAATGTATGACATTGTTCTGCATTCTGTCCATCAATGGTTGTTTTTGCATTTGTCACCCTGAGTGGGACGGGTATGCCCAGATGTGGGTCCCATGCTTTCCATGCCACTGGAGTCAAGCTATCCTGGCTGATGAGGGCTGAAAGCCCGAAACCGGTCCTAGGATGTTTGGTTCCAGTCCAGGGAGGACCTGGCCTGGTAGTTTGGGCTGCACTGTTCCAATTGGGCACAGGGTCAAGACTGATTTGCATATGGCTGGGTCCAAACTGGAATGGCATGGTGAGCAAAAAACACAATGGATTTAGGCCCAGATCTTTGTAGTGGGGTGAATGTATGACATTGTTCTGCATTCTGTCCATCAATTGTTGTTTTTGCATACGACCAGGTACTCCCTGGTGATATTTTTAGCGCTGTCCCATACCTTGTAAATATTGGGCAGTGTAAAAAAAGCAATGGGTGTTGCGGCAGAGCTCCCACTGCAACACCCACTGCACGCCCTTTTCCCACTAAGTGCTGCATGAATAGCGGCATTATTTACAAGACGGCGTTAAGTGGCTTAACACTGCCTTTTAACGCGCCTTATAAATAAGGCAGGGGAGTTAACGCCCCCAGAATGTCAGAGAAAGTGACAGTTCTGGTGGAGTTAACTCCTTGTAAATATGCTCCCTAGATTAAGGGGAAATTCTTACAGTGTTTGCACCGCTCTTTCCAAATTAGAGGGTTTTGGCATTGTTTGACACACAGGCATCTGAAGTTGTGGGTGTGTCAGCTTTTCTGTGTAAAAAAAATTTATGTCTAAAACTTGGAGGGCACAGACATTTTTTACTCTTTTTATTGTACCAACGCCCGCACAAACGCATTGAAAATCAAGGCTAAGTGTTCTTTTAGACTGTGATGTTAAAATTGTATAGAGAGATAGCTTGAGGTCCAAGACGCAGATTAAAAAAACATTTTAAGATAATTTTGTTTTTGATGTGCGCCAAATCCAAGTCTGTGCAGTGCATGGCAATTTGGACACTTCTTGTGTTTCCACAGATTAGCCAGTAGGAGGCCTTCACGGGCATTGGTGCAATGCACCGAGGACCAGTGGTGGCAGGGGGAGCAGTCTGCCCTGCACCACCTGAAGTTATTCTGAGTTGTTGCTTGTGTTTTCTTTTCTGGGGAAAGGGTATGGAGGGAGTAGATGATAAGGGAACAATAAGGAAGTGAGAGAAAATGGATGAAAGAAAATGAGAGGGTGAAGGAACAGGAAGGAGGGCAGGAAAAGATGACAGAATGCGAGAGGGAAGTAAGTTTGAGTGAGAGCAAGAAAGGAGAGAAGGATCAGCAAAGAGGGTAAGGGAAAAGGAAGAGAAAGGAAGCAGAAATAAGGAAGGAAGGAGGCGAGGAAGAGAGAGAAACAGAAGTGGGAATGAACAAGACTGAGGAAGGGGGTAGAAAGGAGAGCAATAAATGGGTGAAAGAGATGACAGGAGAGGATAGGGAGAGAAGGAGGAACATGGAGACCCGTAATTTACATTAGTGTAGCAGGTGCAGTGACACTGGGGTCCTGGGGTGTTAAGAGCGTGATGCGCGTCATTTATAGCCTGTGGCGTCCACTAGAGGGGAAATCAGTGGCTCAGCGTGGGGGGAAAAAATGAAAAAAAACATACATGTAGCCTGCCGTCCGCTGTCTCGCCACCTCTTCTGCTTGACAATGTTCACACAGGCTCCCAGAGTCCCCTGCGCCAATCCAGACGCTACTCTCATGCTGGTATTATCCAGCATGAGAGACGCGTAGGGAATGGGTGGAGCAGGCTGGTCCCACACTCCAGCAGGGACTGGAAGGCTGTGCTCCTGAGCCCTGTTGATATCTCCAAGCAAAAGCCTGGAGATATTCAAGTGCACGTGTCAGCCTGGCCAGTCGTGGACGTCCGGACAAAGCGACATGCGCACTGGCAGGGTCCTGAATGAGTCCACCACTCCTCCTGCTGGCCCCGCCCTTAAGACTCAGCTGCGGCTCGGCTCCGGAGTAAAATAAAATGACAATAAAGCAGTTTTATTAACTGCTTTATTATCATTTTAATTCACATGCGTCTGCTGGTTCCAGCAGTGGGGCGACGCTCCTTCGCCATAATGGATGAGCCACCCCTTATATCAGTATTTTAATACCGACTGGGGAGTCCTAGTTTCAGGGCTTGCAATGGGCCCCATGGCTCCAAGTCTACGCTGTGGGCTGCCAGCGCAGAGAACAATCCTTTTGGGATTTTTCTGAAGCAACTGAATAGGAATCAATTTCAATTGCACCCAAGATGGCGCACCTAACCGACCAGGAGCAGAACATTCCCAGCCATGGCCCGGGCATGTTTCTAAGTCCCTTTAAAGACTTTAGAGCCGGTTTGCCAACGATGCTCTTGCCTTCGCCACACCTGTAACCCAGGTGGTGTCGGTCAACAGTGAGCTAATCTCAGCTGAGTATTTCCATCAGCTGATGCACTTGCCTCTTGGGCTCCTCCCCTTTCTTTAGAACTTAGCCCTTTTTATGACCTTTTTGAAGGAGCCAGATAAGTTTCTGGGAGCCAGGCCAGGAGCAGACAGATATGTTTCCGGGAGCCAGGCCAGGGGACAGGTAAATGATTTACCCATGGCCTCCACTTTCTTCTGTGTAGTCCCTTGATTCCCAGAGGTGGTGCTTCCTCTATGCTCTTAGCACCCTTGTCACACCAATAATTCCTTTTTAGGGGCTTTTCTAGCTAGGCAAAATTAACAAAATTGTGGCCGGTGATTTACTGTGTTAGTCCTGGCTTTTGAACAAAGAAAAACGACGAAACCGGCCTGCAAAGGCGCTTAATTTCTTCAGTGAGAGCAAATATACTTCATGCTGTCAGGGCTAAGGTTCGCTTACGTCAGTTTCACTTCATAGAAATAAACGTGCTCTTCTGTGTTTAGAAGTTAACACTTAAAGCGCTTTTTAGACATTGAAAATATGGTTTCTAAGTCTAGTCCACAATACTTGTCTTTGCAATTCAAAAAACAGACACATTAGTTGTTGATGTTTCTGCTAGGAGGATTCTGACACGATAATATATAAAAAATTGGAATTTAAAGAACATTTTTTGACTATTTTTTTAAAGCTTCCTTTAAAAGTGTAACTGCCCCCAGAATTCACAGCTTGCAGTTTGACAGAATGGTTACCAAATAGGTTCACATTCATGCAGTTGTACATGAGTCATCTTGGTGCTCTAGGGCGAGGGATGTAAGAATACCGCTGAATGGAGTGAAACAACTTAAAGTAAAAAAAATAAAACAGTACAGTGATAGGGGCCATTACTTCGACTCATTTCTACGTATGGTATTTGATAAGGCCGGATTCCACAACAGAAATTTAACATGGAACCTCTGGTCGATGTCTCCTTTTACCTGCTGAGAAGCGTAAAGGGGAGAAATAACACAGTTTCTCTTTCCAAACCTATCAAGACCAGCCCTGGGCGTAGTGGGCGCAGTGGGGCTACGTGGAGCATCGCGTAGTGTGGCCAAATCTACGCACACTCGCGCGCGCCGCGTAGCCCCACTACGCGCCGCACGCCTCCCGCCCACCCTCATTTTAAAATAAGTTAAAGTATTTTACAAAGTAAGTAAAATGCCTTACCTGCGGTGCGGCGTCCCGGGGCTCCCTCTTCCTGGTTGACGGCAACTTCTTCTCACAAAAGCATGTGCGGGCGTCCGCGCACGCGCATTTGTGAGAAGAAGTTGCCGTCAACCAGGAAGAGGGAGCCCCGGGACGCCGCACCGCAGGTAAGGCATTTTACTTACTTTTAAATTCTTAAAATTATTTTAATATGAGGGCGGGCGGGCGGCAGGTGGCGGGCAGCTCTGCTTCGCCGTAGCGTGTGCGTAGCACTGCCTGCTACGCCTACTTCGTAAACGGCGAAGCAGGCAGCGCTACGTACACTCCGTCGGCGGAGCGGAGCACTACGCCCAGGCTTAATCAAGACTCAAAGACCACAGACTCCGACTTCAGTTTAGGGGGTTTATTACAAAGCCAAAAACAACTGCATATACAAGCCCCTCAAGACGAGGTTGTAGAAATACATAGGAACTAATACAAAACCAAATCTGCGGAATAATCAGCTTCGGTGGATCATAAGGAGAAGAAACAATTCCAAAAATAGGACACATGCAAGGACTGCTCCAACATTTAAGTCAGACCTCATTAGTCTCTAAAAGGGTGCGGGGGAATCATTAGACTATCCCTACACTATCTCTCAGGTGACATCCCTACTTAGCATTTCCCAAGCAAAATCAGTAAAAAGGTGCCAGCTTGTGAAGACTTCCTAAGAAGCACATTCACAATAGAATCCAGATGACTAAAGCTAAAGAGTTTGTTCTAAGATACTCTTCTCAAATCAATCCCCTAACTCATCCTGTCTCCATCTACCTCTCTCAACCTCTCTTTCTCTCCTTCACCTCTCCTCCCTCGGGGCGCTTTCCCTAATACAAAATGCGAAAATGTAGAACACGCCCACAGATCACCTTACTAACGGACACCTCTCCTAGGTAGTTTTCCACCATCTTCTTCGTGTGGATACCGCTGACCTTGGTTTTCAGGCCTCCTCAGCGAGAAAGAACACCGGCTCCCAATTATCGACATTCCTTATACAATGTTGCACATCTCCTCCATGACTAACTCCTAAAACAAAAGGTGTTAGTTCTAACTAACAAAGGCAGCTTCTTCCACCTGCAACTGAAATGTGAGAACAGAACATCCTTGCATACACATGAAATTCGCTGACTACTTCTAAATTCGAGAGCACACCAGGAAAAAATACATTTTCGGGCCTACACGAGTTGGCCAATGTAAGAACAAACGAATAGGCCATTCATATTCCAACGTGAACATTTAATTTAGGCCTTTGCACATCAAATTACACACTCAAATTAATACTCGTTTTCAATACAGCATCTACAATTAATACACGTTAAACCCTTCACATTATTTCTTCGTGCAATCTTCATCTTGGTGCACATTCAAACATCAATGCATTTCATTACACAGAAACCTTGAGGTAAACAATTGCAGCATACTAAATATTACACTTTCAAACATGAATATCATTTCATTTCTCCTTGCATGACACAAGCACATTTCTATCACCTAGCATCACATCATTATTACACCACGTTCTAATACTCACACGTTAATACAACAGAAGAATATATGCGGGCGCGAACTATCCATTATTATAACGCACCCCTACGATTTTAGAGCACCATTACACTCTATCATATTCAATATCAATTTCTGTGCAAATGGGAGTTTATTCCAGGGGCCTGTACTCCAAATATTGAGATAATTATCGCACCTCATAATTTTCACCTGACAGATTTCAGCGGCAGAAACTTGGCAAAATGTCTTTGAGGAAAAACCCAGGAAAAAATGCAAAACATGCAGAATTTGGTGCAGTACATACCAGTTTTGAATGCCATATGCCTCATTGTCATGTAAAGAACACACTCGGAATATTAATTATTTCCTTCACACATTAAATAAATACCACACCACATGGTATTAGTATTTTTGGGGTGTGAGTAAGACCATTCCTAGGCCACAAAACTCGAAATATGGCCTGAGAGCAAGAACAGTAGTTACTGTTTTTTGGAATTAAAAACGTATTTTTGGTTACCACTGGAGTTCAATTTTATGCAATTAGTGAGGCCTGGAGCTATTCATATGACCTGGGGCCCACAGACAACTGTTTTAAAGGGTTTAATTGATGTTGTTTCTACATTGCATGGACGTTGGGTGCCTATACAGCACCCTTCTAAACTCTGCCTCACTTCCAGGACTTCAGGTGTAGTCCCTTTAGATATATTGAAGCTGAGAAAAAGTCAAAAATCTCCAAAATGTGAACCAGGAAGTGAAAGGCTTTGTGCCATTGCATTTTGATTATAACTTAACTTCCATTTTTAGAGCATTAATGGGATCCTTAAGTTACTGAGGATCATCTTCATGATCCACTCCCGCCTTCCTTCTGCCGGAAGTGCAACACTTACAACTCACACTGACTTCCGCATCTTCAATTTCGGTCTCAGAATTGTGCAGTTCAAGGCAGGAGCTTTCCACCAGCCATCTTGCCTCACTATTGACTACCACTACATTTGTTATGGATATCATTGAGTCGTACACATTTACTCCTGCAAGTATTTATATTTCAGACAAACTTCCGAATGTTGAAGATCAGATTTTTAGGGTCTCGAAAAAGTAAACTGAAATCCTGCTCAGCTCTGAAGGAATTTTTCACCCTCAGATTGTACCAAAACATTGATAGCTGTACAGCGCCAACCTCTGGCTTTGAATCCCCTGCTTTGTAATGTTATATTTTCATTTTCGTTATATTGTGAATATGGAAATCGCCTATGTGGCTTCCTGTAACTGGAAGCATTTCATTTTGGCAGGCACTAGTGTGCCAAATTCGAGTTGCCTGGTACAGGGACCTGGAAAATACCGCAGCCGCAGCCCGTGTAGGTAAGAGTGGTAGGAAGGTGGGGCCAGGTGGGGGAGGGGGATTTCGGCAGACGATGAGGGAAAATGTATTATTTATTTAATTTTCCCTCTTGGTCGTCTGTCGACTACCACCCCCCAACCCCGCCCCACCAATCTTACCTCCATGGGCCACGGCTGAAATACCATTTACAAATGGTACTGCCATTCCAAATTTTCAGGAGCAGAATGGGGAATAACTGGAGTTACAGTGCCCTTTACCTTATGGTTTCCCTAATTCCAGGTCCATGTCCACTCGCAAATTCCAGCTGATTTCAGCAGGTGGACTGCGTGAGCGGAAACCAGTAACTATGTAAGTGGTATCTCCCGCTGAGATACCCGTCCCCACATCTTGTGATCAACACCTAGGTGGCAACATCTCAACCGTCCCATGGAGCTGTGGTCCATATCCAACATTTGTCTCAGTCCTCCTGAGTGTTAAGGCCAAGACAAGTGGATCTGACTCCAGCCCATGCAAACAGACTTCTGAATCAGTGCTTCCCAAACATTTTTAGAACCACAACCTGCTTTTTAGAACGGCAAATGATTTGTGCAACACTCCTAGCCTTATTGGTCAAGAGGCAGGCGATTTTTAATGCATCTGAAGCATCATGTGGTAACACCCTGTCCTTTAAAGACAGCACATTTTCTATTGAAATGGCCAGTACCTTTGCACAGACATATAGGTTTACTGATAAAACTGAACTGCACACAAATGATAATGTTTCTTTGTTGTGATGTTATTAAAATATTTGTTTTCCATCACACATCAGAATTACAAAAACTGTGCTTCATTTTTCCTTTCCTTACTCCTGAATGTGTACAGTTCATTGGAAGATATTTACATTTTGTTGTGTAGTATAAAACATGACAGCCTTTGCGTCAACACTTCCTGTATCCCAGCAAGATTGGCACATAATTCACTTTTCTTTCTCTGACTGCAAAGTGAGAGGAGTTTGTAAACACCAATCCATGTGCTAAAAAAAAAGATAAGCAGCAATTTGTCAGAAGGCATAGTCTGGCATTTTACCTCAATCCTTGAAGCGCAGCAAATGTGACAAGATAAATGCAGAATTTAAAGCCATCTCACGACGCACCAAAAATCAGCTCAGGACTCACAGTTTGAGAAACACTGCTCTAAATTATGATTGACCGATATGGCTGCATTTAACAGTAATGATGACGTACTGTTGTGTGATGTTTTGCATTTTTATTAAGTGTTCATTTAATAACAGATAGACATTTTCACTGTTTCTAATTTCCCTTAATTCTTTAGCGTGTATACCGGCCATGAATCCTGAAACTGTGACAAGCATACATTTTAGATTGTGTTATATTATTGTTGAACCTGCTTATCTAATGAAAGTGGGAGTAGGTTCCGTGACTAGGGCAGAATAATTAGGGGGCGGGCCCCTGCCTCAGAACTCTGGATATTGGGCTGATTGAAGTTACTTTCGGGCCTGTCAGCAACGGGAAACCCTGCTACCGGGTCACCAATTGATGAGCCGGAAGTCCCAATCTATTTTGTGACTCACTGGGTGCAGGGAGCTATGGCAGATCTCTCTCGCTTGTGTCTTTCCTACTTGGACCCCAGAGAATGTGGCATGTCAAAGCTCGTTTGTTACCCATCCACCCAGCCCATTACTTTATTGGCTGGTGAGGTGTCTTTTTAGGTCGAAACTCCCGAGTCTGGTTGCTAAAGCCTTCTTGAGGACATTCTGAAAGCTGATGGAGGAATGTATTCTGCCCATTGCTTATCATTGGCTTTGTAACTCACATTTTCTTACTTTCTATTTGCTAGCTTTATTTATTTAGGCTGTCCAGCATGTCTTTGTCCCTCCCATGGCGCATAGTCTTTTTACTGTATCCTTCCACAAGTGAGCACTTTCTGTAAACAGGCCTTTAAATGTTCTTATCTTGTCACCTTTCTGTGCATTCAAAGACAGAGTCCAGATGTCAGGCTCTGTCTTCAGAGGGAGCTTGGTGTTTACTTTTCTCTTTCTCTGACAGCAACATGAGAGGATTTATCTGATAATCTAGGGATGTGAAAGGAAAGGCTTTTTTTCTAGCACACAACACAATTTAAATGTCTGTAAATTCACTGTACAAATCTTTTAGAATATATCAGAATTAGGAAAGCATAAAATGAAGCACATTTTTTGGACATTCTGAAGTGTGGTGGAAATAAATATTTCAAAACCATCACTATATGATGCCATTTCCGCACATTATTGTTTGTGCGCTATATCCTTTTATAAGTAAAACTGTATTTCTGTGCAAATGTAATGGTCATTTCAATAAACAATGTGTTGTCTGGAAGGTCAGTGCACTACCACACCATGCATTCTCCACTCTTCGCCACTCCACTACTCCACCCTATGCCACTGTATGCCCCTCCACTCTACAACACTCTATGCCGCTCCACTCCACTCCACTCTAATCCACTGTATGCCACTTCACTGTATGCCAACCTGCACCCCTCTACTATACTCCACTATATGCCACTCTACTCCACTCTATGTCACTTGACTCTACTCCACTCTACTTTGCTCTATGCCACTCTACTCCACTCTATGCCACTCCACTCTACACAACAGTATACCACTCTAAGCCTCTCGGGCCTGCCAAACAGTCATGCATATTTTGCATGTTCTCCACCCATGCTGCATTACAGCCTGGGTGGAGAATATGCCCAGGCTCCCATTCCCTGGCTGGGCACTGAAGTACTGTGCTCAGACCAATCACAACGCTGCATTGCAGCGTTGTGATTGGCTATGGGGAGCCCGGGTGCTTCATGCTTCCTGTTTGCACAGAAGAAGCCAGGAAGAGGACGGAGAAGAGGACGTCGACAGCCAGTCGGCCATCCGGCAGGTAAGTGAAATTTTTTTAAACCCCACACTACCCGCCTCTCTGCTGCGTCCCAGGAGCAGCCACCACTGCCAATCTCTCTCCTGTAGGAACATTAATCACCAAAGTTACCTTTGCATTTTTGTTGCTGCCTGACAACCTCTGGACACACAAGGACATGCTCTTTTCAGCAGGCATCTTAATCCTCTATGCTACTTTAGCATGATTGGAAACAGCCACTAGATAAAACTCGATCTCTCTCCTGCAGGAACATTCATCGCCAAAGTTACCTTTCCATTTTTGTTGTTGCCTGACAACCTCTGCACGCACAAGGACATGTTCTTTGCAGCAGGCATCTTAATCCTCTATGCTACTTTAGCATGAGTAGAAACAGCCACTAGATAAAACTGCGATCTCTCTACTGCAGGAACGTTAATCACCAAAGTAACCTTTACATTTTTGTTGTTGCCTGAAATCCTTTGGACTTACAAGGACATTTTCTTTACAGCAGGCATCCTAATATTCTGTGCTACTTTAGCATGAGTGGTAACAGCCACTAGATAGAACTTTAATCTCTCTCCAGCAGGAACATTAATTGTCAAAGTTACCTTTACATTTTATTGTTGCTGAAAACCTCTGGACACAAAAGGAACTCTGCACTGGGTGATTTTTAAATCCCTTTTATTTCTCACCATGCCCCACCCCCCTAGGTCAGTGCCAGGTGTGGCTGCACAGGGCGCACTGCCCTGGAGTCCGCCCTGTATGCAGCGAGAGGAGCTACCAGATCTTCTCAGCGAATTTGACGGCTAAGTGCACCAAGCTGGCAAAGAGGATTACAGAGTAAGAACAGAAATTGTTTTACCTTCAAGGTCTTGTTAGGTGGCATGTGATCCTAATGTACATACAGGGGAAGTGAGTTGTTAAATTGTTTTTCTACCCTTACTTACTTTGCCCACAGCTTGGATGGCTACCCCAAATACCTTTTTAATTTTGACCCATACAATCTTCAATCACCCCTTTTTTTCTACCCAAAGAGCGGTCCAAATAGTGGCTAATTAAAACTTCTGTTACACGAATGCTCCACTACCTTCACAGAACATGATTTCACCAATTTAGTGGGTTTGGCTTCTGGATAGTGCATACAAGGGGCCATACACCATCCCTGCAAACATTGGTAAACATCACACGCACACAAGTCATCCTTACCCTCAAATCCATTCCGCATAAATCCACTACACACAACACATTTTAACATCCTATAATAACATGCCACACCATTTCAACTACACACTCTTCCGCACCAAATCATTCCACTCCATGCCACACAATTACAAACCAATAACATAAACTACACATAATTCTACTCCACTCCAAACCATGTAATTACACTCCACACAACACAATTCAACTCCAGATAATTTCACTACACATAATTGGACTCCAACATACATTTTACACAACATATTTACACTGCACATATATCCACTCAATTCCAAAACACATAATTACACTCTACAAAAAAAATCAACTTTGCATCATGCAACAAAATTCCGCATCATAAAATACTACACCACACCATGCCACATAGTACCACTACAAACCATGCCACATAATTCCATACAACACAATTGAATGCCACACAGTTCTGCACCACACAGCATATTTACACTCCACATAATAGCACTCAGCTCCACATAATTACACCACACATAATTACACTCTACTCAATACAACATAAATACATCAAAATACATGCACTCTATGCCACATTACTTGAATCCACATAAATTCACTCCACAACATAACACATAATTCCAATAAGCACAATTTTGCTCAACGCCACACAATTCAGCTCCACACATTTACAAAACACACCACATAATTCCACACAAAACCACATATTTCAAATACACAACACAATTCCACAACACACCACATAGCTCCAAAACACACCACAAATTAACACATCATACCACAACTAATAATTCCAATACAACCCACATAATTCCACGCCAAACCACAAACATCCACTGCACTCCAAACCAAAACACATGGGTAAAACACATTGTCATTTACACCGCCAATTGCTCTAATTCTTGCAAATGCGAGACCTATTTCATTGCAAATCAGTGGCGGCTGACACAATGAAGAGGTGGTGAGGTGGGTGGAAGGGGCATTGGGGAGCGCTGGAGAGGGCGTGCATGGGGATTGGGGGGTTTAATCATAAAAATGTAACAAAAACACTTACCTGGAGCCGCTGTCCACCTCCCGCGTCACGCCTCGGTCTTCCTGGCCCCAGCAGGCACTAGGGCAGCATTAGACTCCTGTGCAATCCCCAGGCTGCTCTCATGCTATGAGTGCAGAGCGGGTTCAAAAGACGCTCCGCTCAGACCAAGGCGTCTGTGCTGTTTCTCCAGTCTGGCTGTTCAATGCAGCCCGGCTGGAGAAACCTAAGTGCGCATGTGTTTTTGGCCGGCCAGAGACGACCAGCCAAACAAACATGCTCACTTAGAAGTACACATAGCAATCCTCCCCCCTCCCATGCCCCGGCCCCATCCCTCTCTGCACACGCTGGCTAAGAGCCGGAAAATGAAAAATCAAACGATTATAGGTAATCATTTTATTTTTCAGCTGCTGGCTCTGAGTCAGTGGAGTGATGCTCCTCCGCCACTGCATAGGTGCCGCCCCTGTTACAAATGCTTGTTTTTCATTGGAGGGGGAGGAGGCTGAGCGTGGCAGGGCACGTGGGCAGACAGGCCTCAATGGTGGCTTAAAACCCCACCCCCTCGATGGCCATTCCGCCTTCTCACACGGCGAATTTTATTTTCAAGCTTGCAGAGCTGAGAAAATCTTTTGTGATCTGTGCGTGGAGGATCCGCCTCGGCCAATGCATCTTGGACAGTTCCCAGGATCATCCCTCGCAACTTGCTATTAGGACAGTCCCTTGACTTGTACACACATGTTCAGATGCAGTTGTCATTTTCAATAAGTCTACGCGATTTCTACGAGAACTCTTAGGTTTTGTGTTCGACACGTGAGTTGTTTATCCAATCCAGGTATTCTCTTTGTATTCTGAAACATGTTGCCATGTTTTTATAATAGGTTAAACAGAACTACATTTCCCAGAAAGCAACCAAAAATCCTGGAACTGAGAAACTTCAGAACTGTTGCCATCAAATGCTAACTCTGAACTTTAATTTTTAAATTCCAATGCGATGTTAGCATATACACTCTTATGTACATTGATGCACGAGAAGTGCCTAAATGTTCTCAGGCACTAATAGGGTATGAGGTCTCACCAGCTCCGCAGGCTTATTCAAGTTTCAACCAAATCGCTCATTTTCACCACCGTGAAGGATATTAAAAAACAAGATGTTTTCAGCTGTTTTTGGGTCAGGTTTTGGTTACTTCTTTACATCCCTGAAAGCGATTTGTAAATGATAATGCAGTTGTATTAGATATTTCTCTTCCTAGGGGAATAATGTACTTGTCTTTGGTCAACAAATACCTTGGGGTATGTCAGGTGCACTCATTCCGGTGCTTCGGCTCCCTTCAAGTGTCGACCATTTACAGGGACAACACAGTAACAGGGACAACATTCAGAAATATATAATCTGATATAGGGGACCCTCCCTTCACGATGAAGGGACAGGTGAATAGCCGGGACCAGAGAGCCCAGAAGTGATGGATAGAGAAGGAAGATAAGAATTGCTGGGATTTAAAAGGCGTCCTGAATGGCTCTGCCACATCCTTGACTTCCCCAAAATGAATTCCTGATGGTTTATGGACCTTTTCAACCTCAACAAGCAGACACTGATGCCAGCCAGTGCACTAAGGGCCACTGTGACATGGACTGAGACCTACAGCTTGGCTCTGTGGTCTGAAGATGCACATCACACGCACCCTCTTTTACTGAGTGTGACTACTGTCATCATCAGGCTGTCGAGGACCAAGAGTGGTGGCAGCAGCAGATAACAGTTGCAGGACAAGCATTGCTACCTGCCACGGAGAGATGTCGATTGGCCTCTACTGTTATTAAACTGGTCTGCTGATCCTTTGCGACTGGATCCTCGGCTCTGTCCTTTGCTTCATAGACGTGGGACATGAGTGATGCGCATGTGTGTGAAGGTCATGTGCATACGTTAGGATGGCCATATAGTGTGAGTGCTGGGCTGTGGCCGACCAGCAATCTGTATTTATTTTCTCCACAGGAGAGGTACATGGGATGAAGGTTGAGAAGAGCCCAGGCATCAATATGAACTTCAAGGCTCCCCAGAGCATTGCTGAGGTCCTTTTTGCAGTTTTATATAGACCTGAAGGTATCAGGGCGCTTTACATGAGCACCAGGTACTTTTCAGACGGACTCATTCATTTTTTGTTAGGCGCGGGGAGATTAAGTGATTGGCCCAGAATGACAGGATGTTTAGTGCCCCTGCCTAGACTCAAACCCGGTTCCCCAGCTTCGAGGTCTGAGGTCGACTGCCCTAGCCATTAGGCCACATCCTCTCCGTCTAAGGAAGTGGAGGTTTGGACTAATAAATATGATGTTTTTTTCCTTTTTAAGTTCCCCCCTTCTTGAATTTTACATATTGTTATTTAGGCATAAAGGTTGAAGTGGAGGTTTGGACTAATAAATATGATGTTTTTTTCCTTTTTACGTTCCCCCCTTCTTGAATTTTACATATTGTTATTAAGGCATAAAGGTTGAAGTGGAGGTTTGGACTAATAAATATTATGTTTTTTCCTTTTTAAGTTTCCCCCTTCTTGAATTTTACATATTGTTCTTTAGGCATACATGTTGAAATATATAAAGCACGTTTATTCATGTCATCTGGTCCTTTCAGGAAACTTGGGCAATACATCTGGTCCTTTCAGGAAACTTGGGCAATAGCTCCACTTTTTCGCTCAGGCTACTTGAACTTTTTTAAACCAGCAGCTAAGGGTATTAGGGGTAGACCTGTGGGCGGTTTGTCGATCTGGGTACGCCAACGAGAGGGTGTGTCAGTGGTGGAGATTCCGATAGATAGCCCAGACATTATGGCTATTAGGGTCTGCTCCACTAAGGGGCTTAACATCATTATTATTAATATTTATTTAAGGGGGCTCCCAGGCGGTAGATGTTCTCCAACAGCCCTTATATTGGAGGATTTCTTAGGAACCATAACTAAAAAAGTAAACAGGGTTGTTGTTGGGGACTTCAACACCTGTTTTGAGCCTCTTGGAGTGGATGATGGGAAGCTTACAGATTCTGAAGACTCTATGTGGGGCATACCTCAGTTGGAGCTGATACCCATTAAAAAATGGATGCAAGCGGCTCTGCTTATTAAGGGCTTGTGTCTCGAAAAGGGTATGCGGGCTGTTAATGGTAGATCGAAGTCTGATAGATCTGGGGTAGTGACCTTTGATAATGGAAGATCTGGGTCCCGTATCGATTATATACTGGTTAATGTGGAGTTGTGGTCGATGATTGACGATATGGTGGTTGTATGTAGACCAGAAAGCGACCATAACCCCCTAGTTTTGTCCATGCTTGATAACAGTTTTAATGATACTGTTATGGTTGACGTCCCTACTGTTCAGGCAAGAGTATTCTTAACTAATGATGAAAGAAGGGTACGCTGGCCTAAAATAGTTATTAATGAGAGTTTTATGTCCATGATCAGGATTTTGCTTATTAATATATTAGACAAACTCAATTGTTTTGAGTCCCAGGTTGAGATTAATGAAAAATTTCCCGGTATTCATATTGGGTTATTCTTAGAGCTTAAATCCTTCTTTGTCAAGAGTTTACCCCATAACTCCAAAAATAAAGAGTTGAGATCCCGATCCTGGTACGATAATGGTTGTAGACAGGCACAAAGAGCCTTGCTTGTTGCCATTAAATCTAGATTACCAGATGTTATTCGTAGCTGTAGGGCTATTTATAAACGTGCCCAATTATCAGCTAAAAGGAATTGGGACGAGGATCGCTGGAAGGGGTTACTACAGGCGTGCGATGGGCAGAATATGACTGGATTTTGGTATCTCCTTAAGTGGGGTAATCACCCACAAGATATGGTATCTACCACCCACGTGGAGCCACAGCAGTGGGTTTCATATTTTGAAAACCAGTTCAAACTTAAGAGTAGGACTACAGAGGCAACACTGTCTCTTATGTGTGAGGAACCCTTGGTATTTGTCCCCTGTGAGGTGAAGTCTATTTTAAAGGCCATCCCGAGTGGCAAAGCACCGGGCCCGATTGTATCCCTGCAGACCTATTTAAACATGAGCAAGACCTATGGGTCCCATATTTGACCATGCTAGCCAATGCCCTTGCTAATGGAGCTTCAGTTCCTGATTCTTGGTTAGGGGCAGAGATATTGCTAATCTATAAGAAGGGCGATCACTCTGCCCTGGCCAATTATCCTCCAATTAGCCTTATAGATGCGGTACAAAAAATTGTTGCCCGCCTACTTTTGGGTTGTATACAGGGCTGGATGGCCGATTTCGATATATTAACACCACTCCAGGCGGGTTTTCGGTCGCATATTGGAACCCTAGACCAAGCGTTCAGGGTTATGCTCCTGTATTGGAAAGAGGTTATCCTTGGGGATGGCATGCTTTTTGCGGCCTTTGTGGACCTAAGGTCCGCATTTGATCTTGTTCCAAGGATTAAGTTGTGGGAAGTTTTACTGGGGATGGGCATGCCCAAAGAGCTGGTGGCTCTTCTTATTAAATTGCATGAACATACGTATGCTAAAGTTCGATGGGGTAAACCCGGGGAGGTGACGGATAGGTTTGAGGTTTCTAAAGGGGTTAGACAAGGGTGCGTTTTGGCTCCCACCCTGTTTTCCCTGTTCATTAACGGGGTTATGAACTACTTTACTAACTTCCCCACTGATGCACCTTCCCTTGCTGGCAAGAAAGTCCCCCTGCTAATGTTCGCGGACGATACGCTCTTAATTTCTAAGACGAGACAGGGGTTACAGCTTGCTCTGTCTCGCTTTGAGCTTTTCTGCCGCGATCATGAGCTGGAAGTTAACGTAGGGAAGACCAAATTCATGGTCCTCCGTGGTCCAAGATCAGTTAAATCAAGGGTTAAAATGGGTGGGGTTATTCTTGACCAGACAGCTGTTTTTACTTATTTGGGAGTCACATTTAGTGAAAATTTGAGTTGGAAACCCCAGATAGATGTCCTTACTCTTAAGCATGCCCAACTTGGTGGAGTTCTGTTGAAGGAACATAGAAATTCGCTAACAAAACCATTGGCTCCACTGATTAAAATCTATGGTTCCAAAATTCTTCCAGCCATTATGTATGGGGCGGAGTTGTGGGGCTTTAGTGATATGTCCAAACTTAAGGTTGCACAGAACAAATTCCTTAGGTCAGCAATAGGGTTACCGCAATCAACTCCTCGTATTCCCCTATTGTATGACCTAGGCTGTAACCCGGTGGAGGACATGGTACGGTATAGACCACTTGCGTTTTGGCGGCGCCTGTGGACGACACCGGAACTGTCTATGTATGCCGAGGCCCTCCTGGAAGTAAAAGGGCTACGGTGTTCGTCTGGGATTCCTTGGTTATCAGCAATAAAAGCTTCCCTGTTTGATATGGGGCTGGGGTCCTTATGGGTTGATCCTGTTACTGCTGTTTTCCCCTCAAAGAAGCTTTTTAAAGAAATCTATTGGAGTAGGATTAAGGAAAAGAGATTAGCAGCTACTCTGGGTGGCCCCATGACAGTATTATTCCTTGTTATCAAGGATGTCCCCACTTATGATGAATTTTGGGACATCATAACAAAGCCATCTGATCGCAAATTGTATCATCAGTTAAGAGTTGGCTCCCTCCCTCTTCGTGGGGTAACGAGTTCATGGAATCTATGTGGCAGTGATAAATGTCCCTTTTGTGTGGAGGAGGTAGAAACTGCTGATCACTTCCTTTTTCGCTGTCCAATGTGCACTGAACCTAGATGTGTATGGCTAAAGCCTGTATGCCATTCACTGGGAACAAGAGTAGCACAGGTTGCCAGTCGAATCCTAAAATCTGACACCACTAAGCATATTGTCATAGGGGTATCTAAATTTGTTAGTTGGGCTTGGTCAATTCGGACCCAGAATTTGAGTAGTACACATAATGTTGCAGGTGGTTTAGCATATTGTTCATTATTATTGTGAAATGTGTCCTTATTTTTTTTTAGCGGCTATCGATTGCATCAGTCGTGAGTCTTTGTATTGTATTTAATAACTTTTTATTTTGTTTTTAGTATTAATTTATTTATGGATTTTATGGACTATACTAGGACAATTTATTATGGATTGTGTTTTATATGTATAGCATGTTTTTTATGATGTAAATCGAAATAAAGACTTTTTGACTGACTGTTATTGTTCATTGTCACAAAATGAAGTTTACTTGAATATATTTATGTTATTTCATATGAATTTAATTCTCTGTTCTTGTGACTCTAAATAATGAACAAAGTTTCACGGAAGCTGATAACTTCACTTCTCGTTTACTGTTTTCAAACTAATGGCACAGTGTCATAAAATGTAAAGAAGGCCTTTTCTGCTAATTGTTTATTCTAAAAAAGTTCAACAATGATCAGATATGTTACAAAAGCTAAGAACAGGGTGTGGAAGATAGAGAGGAACTTCCTACTATTGACTTGGGACAGAGGCCACACAGAACGTTATCATCTTCCTTTGCTGAAGGCTACCGGGAGGCGCATTTACCCTTCACTTGTTGCGCCTTATCGCCCTGCCTGCCATTGCTGACAAGAATAGCAGATGTCATGATACTGTATGTATGTATTAGAATGGACATTTCTTACAGTGCTCTGACTTTGTATGTGCCGGTCTGGTTTTGTGTTAAAAAACAATAAAAAGTTTAATTAAAAAAAAAAGAATAGCAGATGTAGCAATTTTACTGAACATTGGTTTTCTGTTCAGATGAGGTATACGGTTGTGGAACTATCTTTGAAACTCAAATTAGGCCCCTTGCTTAACTGGTCAGATTAGTTTAGTTAGCATAAGAGATGAAGGTTGGATTATAAATATTGACATAAAAAAGTTTCATGGGTTTATCAATATGTTACACCATCATTTGCTTTTCACAATTCTGGTGAATGTTGTTGCTACTGTATTTAATATATTCCTACTAGTTGCTAATCATGTTGTGTGCACTAGGTTAGGGTTTGAGATGTAAAAATAAATATTTAAAATGTACTCATGGTTTCCTAGTGTTCCTGAGTGTGTCTCTCCATAATGAAAAATGGTTTTGAATTCCATTACTTATCCCTTTGATGTCTCATAGGATAAATTGTTAACTGAAGCACATCTCACTCAGATATTCCATAGTGTTGCTAGCCCAGAGGCTATTTCTGGGCCGTCTTCTAGAGCCAAGGTGAGAAACTGTATCAAGAGGGTCCCTTTGTTGTGTAGGAAAATCCCCTTTCCCATTTCTACTCCATTCTGCTACTGTTAGAAATGGGATTTCTGGCTGGCTGAGGTATGCACTGAGGCCGGGCAGGAACCACCACTCCAGTCAGGGTAAGCTAGATACACACTAAAGGATAACCTGTGCTCACCCTCTTGTAGCTTGGCACAGAGCAGTCAGGTTTATCTTAAGAAGCAATGTGTAAAGTATTTGTGCAACACACACACAGTAACACAATGAATACCCTACAAAAAGACTTTAGACAGGTTTAGAAAATAGAGTAATATATTCTGAACAAAACAAGACCAAAATATCAAAAATTAAATGTTTAGAAGTTGAGATATTGAATGTTAAAAGAATAAAGGCAATAAAGTGTTTAGAAGCAAGTAGCACTAAAAAGGTTATGTTAAGTCGCGCTGGACCAGGGCAAAGTCAAAGTTAGGTTCACCCGCGATGGAGCGCCAGCTGGCTACAGGAGTCACGCGGGCCCCTGTGAACAAATTCCCTTTCCTGGTCGCAAAGAACAAAATGTAAATGTGCAATATTTGTAAAGCGCAAACAATTTCCAGAGGGCGTCAAGGAGCTGGGGGCCATCTGGAAGATTAAGCGAGGTATTGCCCAGAGTCACACGGTGCTAGGCTGATCTGCTGCTGGTGATCGAACTGTGAGCCACCAGGTTCCGGAGTCAGCCACCCTGGCCGCTACGCCGCACCTCATGCAATGATGTTGAGGCACGCAGGTGCAGGATGTGTCGATCTTATCCATGCAGTGAAGGAGATGCATCAGTCCCAAAGACGGGTGCCAGAGTCTAGAGGCGTTGAGTGATGCACTGGATTCTGCTATGCAGTCAAAGGGATGTGTCGATCTCACCAAGCAGTGGTGATACGCTATCCGATGAGTCGATCTTTGGAGGCAAAGCGCTGGTTCTGATGCGATGTGCCGATTTTACTCCTGCAACCGGGTCGATACACTGGCCCTTCTACCTGAAGACAGGAGATGCATGGTAATCCGTGCTACAAGTATCTGGGTCACTTCCAGTGATTCAGGCATAGGAGCAGGGATAGGAGCAGGGGTAGTGACTTTGATACCCCTGAGTCTCAAGCAACAGGTGGATAGCCAAAAAAGCCCATGGAGATCACTGGGAGGGAAGGTAGAGTTCAGCTCTCCTTCATCAGAGTCAGAGAGCAGCAAGCAGCAGGCCAACAAACAGAAAAGCAGGCCTTCAAGATCAGTAGTCCAGTTGAGTCCTTTAAGCAGAACAGCAGTTCTTCTGTCAGAACTTTAGTTACAAATCCAGTAGGGTCTTATTTAAGGGGGTCAGAGACCCAGTACTTATACCCAAAAGTGCCTTTTATGTGGGGGTGTCTTTAAAGCAGCTCTCTGAAGTGCAACAAGGATCCCTTTCAACCTAGTCCTGTCTGCCAGGCTATCTGTGGGAGTAATCAGTCCTTTTTGTGGGGACAGGACTCAGCCTATTCAAGTGAAGTGTTGGTCCCTCTCTTCTATCATGCCCAGACAAGGCCATCAAAATGCAGATATATGTAGGTGGGTACTCAAACACACCTATCCTTCCAATGTTGTGGCTGCCTAAAGGAAATGCACACAGGGTAGCTGTATGTACTGAAGACAGGCTGTCAAGCACACAGAGCAGTAAGTGCAGATAAATGCCCACTTTCTAAAAATGGCATTTCTAAAACAGTAATGTTAAATCTAACTTCAACATTAAGGAACATTTATCACTACCATTCCAAAGATATGAAACATGAAAAAGCTACTCCTCTCTGATCAGGAATTCCCACTTAGAAGTGTGTAAGGGTATTCCCAATGTTAGCCTATGATACGGGTAGCCCTGAAAGTAGTGAAAAACTAATTTGGGTGTTTTTCACTACTAGGACATGTAAAGATTAAACACACATGCCCTACCTTTTACTTACATGGCACCCTGCCCTTAGGGTTACTTAAGGCCTACCTTAGGGGTGACTTATTTGGAATTAAAGTGGGGTTTAATGCTTGGCAAGTAGTTAAGTCATTTTAAATGCTAAATTGAAGTGGCAGTAAACTGCACACACAGGCATTGCAGTTGCAGGCCTAAGACAGGTTTGAAAGGCTACTTATGTAGGTGGTACAATTAGGGCTGTAGGACCACTACTAGCATTTGAAGCATAGGCCCCGGGTATATGGTACACCACTTTACAAGGGACTTACCAGTATAACAAATATACCACCAATGTCATCATGTTTAGGCGAGAAGCATGTGAACTTTAGCACTGGTTAGCAGTGGTAAAGTACTCAGAGTCCTACAACCAATAAAAAGAATCAGCAAAAACTGGAGGTAAAAGGCAAAAGGTCCCGGGGAAGACCACCCTAAGGATCCCAGGTCTAACAGTTACCCACAACAAGATGAGCAGTAGTTAAGTGGGGAAGCATCTCACCCTTTTAGGCTTTTGTGGAGGCTCTCCCTGGCAACTCCTGCCCATCTTCCTACTAACACCGTGAGATAAAGCCTATGGTGGAACCAGTTACACAAAAGTTGGGAATTGCCTGAATTAAGTGCCAGATTTGCATTTGTGGAATACACACACTCTATCTTAAACTAGGTATAAGTATGGGTTAGAAACCACCAGCTAGAGTGTCAAGATTTCTCGGCAATCAGAATCTGAGGTGCCACAACATTGAAGACCGATTTGCCTTGAGCCTGTCTTGAGGGAAGAGGCTGATTGACTGCTGAAGAGGTCCACTGAAGGTCCCCTTGCATAAGTAAGATGCTACTTAGAAAAAGAGGATTGCAAGGGGCTGAAACAGAAACAACTTGAGCTGCCTTCTACATAACAGGGAAAAATCTGCACCATCAGAAATTGGTGCCCCTTTGGCATACCCAGTAACCGGAGCACCAGTGTCAATTTAGTACGCACGAAGACCACAAACACATCCCCCAGTTCTCCCACAAGAAAGATTAAACACTTGTAATGAATTGGCACCTAGAAAGTCGTGACCTCAGTCGGTGGACTCCTCAGAAGTAACCAATGCATCTATAGAGGCTTGGCGCTAGACACTGTCGCTCACCACAGTCAGCAGTGATTTTGACTTGAGTTTTGATCACTAGTGTGACCCAGGGTGAAATCTTCATTTTAATTGAGGGTGGGCTTTTCTTTTTTCCATAGGAAAATTCCCTTCTATGATTCACCCGACCGTTTTCGGATTCAGCTGAGTATAGCCTCCTCTCCCGAATGTGTTTGCACCAACTACCATCCATTAGAGGAGACACAAAGAAAGGTACAGTGCAAGGATGGGACACTGTGGTTAGACCTTTTTGGGATGCATTATTCTTCACTCAGGAACTATACTTTCAGGAGGGGTGGATGTGGAACTAGAGTAGAACCCACCATTCTTTCCTTTGTTAGGGTAATGTATTTGCACTTGTACTTCATATAATAAATGTCTCAGTGGAATGGTATCAGTTAATACCGACTGCTCCCCCTTACTGTAAAACGTTATCTTACTAGTTGTATATCAAAATATTTCCCTCTGGCATTTATGCACAGTATTATATTGTGTGTTGAGAATAAGAGCTACTTTTTGTCTAAGTTAAAGCTCTGGTTTGTCAATGTATTATTGGTTGATATAGGTGTCATTGAGTTCTGAGTCTCTGCCACAAGCCACCTCCCTAAGTAAGTCAAGAACTGGTTGACTACACTACCCTCAAAACCAAATGTTCTATTCAGAATGCACCCCGTAAGAGTGTGTAGTGCTTGGATTCAAGGCCCCTGTGGACCCACAACCTCCCCTCCTCATACAATTATTTGGCCTGAAGCAGACAGGGGAGGATGCAAGTTCACAGGTTGCCTTGTCTGTCCCTTGTCTCGCAAGTGCGAGATGAGGGACAGGAACCAGGTAGTCAATGGCGTGAGTGGTGCAGCACTTCCAGTCCTGATGTCGGTAGGGCTATATAGGCCTGATCTGACCTGCCCTCATCCTTTTTTTGCAAGGACATTGCAACGTCGGGACCGGATTTGTTGCAGACACTCGAGGACGTTTGCACTTCCCCTTCTTTCAGTCACAGGGCCCAACAGAGTACCAGCACACTCAGAGGCTATCTTCATGGGGGCAGCCCTACATCCTTACATGACTCGACACAGTAGCCGGTCAAGTAACTGTTTGAGGGGCACCGCATCTGCACGCTCCCGCTGTATCTTTGCTACCCGGCCCCGATGGTGTAATTTAGGTGCATCATCAGTGGCTGCACTGTAGCCCGCACTTTTCGCCATTAATAATTTACTTGGGAGCACCTCATCTGCGCTGCCCCCATTGTATTGAGGTACCCTGTCCATTCCGCGTGGCTACACGTGCCTCCTGCTCATCCCTTCCTGGATGGGCAGGATCCCTGCTGGCAATTGGGCTTTCGAAGTGAGCAACTGGCCGGGGTCAGGTATATGGGATCAGTGCTCTCTGGTGTAGTGAGTAGAGGTACCTAGGATGTGAACAATTTGTTTTGGAGAGAGTTGCATTGTGATTTGATAGTGTTTTACTCTTCTTTTGATAGTATTTACTGTGCTACTTTGTGCTTGCTACTTATTGATGCTATCTCACAAATTGTGTGAGTTAACTATTGGCCTTTAGCCTTATGTCAGCGACTGGGATGCTGGGAGCCAAGGGCTGTGTAGGTAAGAGAAAAGGTAGGCACCCCAAGCTGGCCCAATTGCTCAAATTGGTATTATAGATTTGGGGAGGATCATTTTCTGACTTTGATCCTGATATGGATGTTCAAGTGGTGGAACACCCTAGGTGCTCTAACATCCCTCCCCCTGCAGCTTTTCCTACTCTAAAGAAGAGAGCCAAAAAACAGGGTTCATAGTGTGTTTTTAATTAAGACCAGGGTCCTGAAGGGCAGGGGCCATTCGATCAGGATAATCTGCTGTGAAAATCAACTCATTTCAATCAACTCCCCAGTGGATATCCCTTTGACCACTAGCACCTTAGACACACCCCACAAACCTCTTGATGCACCTCCTGATGCAGCTGCAGTAGAGGTTGTGCCAACCCCTGACACCAGCGGGTCTAATGAAGTATTCCATGTTCTGAGAGAGATCTGTCAGTCTTTAAAGAACCTCTCCTCAAGCAAGAAGGACACACCTTTGGATCATCTCATTGCAGGTGGTGCCTTTAACACTGAGATAATAGAGCCAACACCCTCAGGAAGACATAAGCAAGGGCCAGTGGTAGCCTCCCCGCCACTGCAGGCATCTTCAACTGTGGTGTGTGGCACAGAAGTGGCAGATCCTACATCTAGTGTTTGGTCATGTGTTGCCGGCTATACTCTGGGCTTACAAATAGTTATGATGCCCCTGCTCTAACCTCTCTGTGGGCTACTTCTAATTCTGAGGTGTCTACTATTGCGGATTTGGAAAAAAACAGGTCGAGGCCAATTGCAGGTGATAGGGGGAAAGGGAGGATCCTTCACAAAGGTAATAAGAGTGAGGAGGTGGTTGCAGCTGGAAACAAGGACTCACCCTTCCCAGCAGATGCTGGTAGAAAAAGCTGAGGGAACAGTAGATACAGGTAAAAGAGCAAAGGCATCTAAGAACTTCAACGAGTCGAACCTAGTACGGGACATTGGGAGTCAAGAGACCATCATTTCTAAGCCAGGTAAGGTGTAATCACATGCCAGCCGATGTAAAACTGAAAATCTTGAAAGGGGTCCTCATGGAAATGTTCTCACTGATAGGTGCAAACAAGCATTTGCAATGCAACAGGTCTCGCATTTACGCGATTTGAGCAATTGGCATTGTAAATGACAATGCCTTTTATTTATGTTTTGGTTTTTAAAACATAATTAAAAGGCATTGTCATTTACAATGTCAATAGCTTAAACTTGCGTAAATGCGAGACCTACTGAAAAGCGCGAGATTCAGCGAGCGCACCCTTAGGGCCCGGCTCCCTGGACCCATGCCACACCCCCATAGTCCGGCCGTGTGGCTCGATTGGCTACCGGCCATAGCAATTTCTTCCGGTTCGTCCGTGACGTGTTTCCGGTCGGAGCAGGCAGTGAAGGGGTGGAGCCGGGGGGGGGGGGCTATTTAGGCCTAGGGTCCACCATTGAACATCCTCTTTTTCCCGCACCAGGCCCCAGCATCTTTTCAGGGTTTTAATCAATCTGCTTTATTGATGTTCGAATCGCGGTCGTCGGTGTGGATTCGCGATTGCTGTTCGTGGTTGCGGGTCAGCACTCGAGGCGTCTTGAGATCGGGCATCGCGGATCCGGAGGTAAGGTGTCGGGGGCTTTGGGGAGCGCTGGGCAGCCGTGGGTGGCCGGTGTGCGGTGATCAAGGATTGTATTGGTATTAGAAAATTTGGCCCCCGCCGGACGCCTGTGGCTGCCCGGAGTCTCCCTCAGCTTTTGGTGCGCTGTTGTTGGGCGCTGGTATCAGGACACCTTCCTCGGGGGATCCGGGGCTCGTCTCGCCAGGGGATTCATTGCCCGATTGTGGACGCGGGGGTTATTATTGAGGCAGCGGTAACTTTGCAAAGCGGCGGGAGCAAGCCGTTATCAGGGCGTCAGGGGTAGCGCGGGATACAAAGTGCGTGGTTCCGATATCTGGGTTGTGGAGCGCAGGAACAGTGGGTCGGGGTTAGCACGGGATCCAAGGTACGCTGCAAGAGTGTTTGCATGCGCGGGCAGTTAAAACAGCTGTTTGTTTGCTCGCACAGATCGAACGCGCTCTGGTATGTTTTGGCCCGCAAGATTTAAAGCACCTTCGCGAGGGAAGGGAGTGCGCTCGGTGGGTTGTGGCGCGCGCGCAGCAACGCAAGCTTTACTCTGGGTAGACAGCCTTTGTAATGGTGGGTGGCTGCACGTGTGCTTGATAAGGCGGCTTATCGACACAGAATGCCAGCTAGGGGGCGTAACCAGAAGAGGAAGGAGGGCGACTCCGAAATAACACAGCTATTGAAGCTAGTGTTAGCGAAACTGAGCAGGGATGAAGATAGCGAGGAGGAACAAGAGGGGGAGGTTCCGGTGTCAGAGAGTGAGGAGGTCCCTGAGCCAGCGAATAAGGCCCGCCCTCGCAGATCCATAGTCCCGCCTAAAGCGGCATTTCCCCCTGTAGTCAAGAGGCCCAGGGTGAGTAAGAAGGGAAAGGGGGGCAGGTAACTTGAAGAGCAACCTCTTGCACCTGCTTCCCCTGTGATGCCTCCGCAGCCAGTGCTCCCGCTGCCTAGTGGGCTCCTAGCGCCAATCCCCAATCTGCCAGAGCCAGTGCTTCCACTGTCTAATGGGCCACCAGCTCCAGTGCCCACTTTGCCTGAACCTGTGCTCCCAGTACCCAGTTTACCTTCAGCACCAGTGCCCATCCATGCTCCTCAACCCACTCCTTATGTACCCTCGCAGCCAGTGAGTGTGCCACCAGTGGAGGGACGGGATGATGTGGGCACGATATTGGCCGAGATTAGAGGGGTTTTGAAGGCCTTGATGCCAGCCCCCAATCTCCATAGTGCCAGAGGTAGTGCCAGTTGTAGTGCCACCCCTGCAGGGGGAGGCACCAGGTGGAGTAGTCCCCACCACCCCAGGACAACCGGGAGTAGCAGCGGAGGGCGGGGGCAAGCTGCCACAGCTAGTATATTGGCGACAGGGGTAACCCTTTTGGCGCAATTGGGAGCACCGGCAGTAGGGAATCAGATTGGCGGCGCGACTTTAGCGCCATGGTCTCCACTGACGGGCACAGGGAGTGTGCTTGGCGAGATAAGTAAACAGGTGGCCCTCTTGGGCAAAGCGCAGGAAAAGGATGCAAACATGCCCCTTCAGGCGGTGGGTCAAGCGGCCCCCGCTCAACCAGAGACATCAGGGACCGCTACAGGTAAGGTGGTGGAGAGCGCAAGCAAAGGAGTAGATAGTGGGTGTAAGTCAATTGGGGGCCACGATGCTGTGTTATCTAAGCGCAGTAAGTTGGCAGCGCATGTTACTCTGGACACAAAAGAGAAGATTTGGAAGGGGGAATTTATTGATATATTCTCCTTAATCAGACCAAGGAGGAGGAAAGTGGAGTCTAAAGAGAAAGACGGGAAAGAAGGTTCCTTCAGAGATAAGAAACCAAGGGTTGAAGAATCTATTACTAATTGGTTGTTTGGTTTCAACTTTTTTTCAATAGTAATGTTAGAAAAGAAGCCAACTAGCGATACCGTTGATATGCTATGCGAATAAGATTTTAAACGCACAGACAATGTATGGGGGTGTAGCTCGGCTTGATTATGATAGGGACTTCAGATGGGCCAAAGTGGAAGACCCTGACATGGGGTGGGACCAAACAGAGGTGAATGTGTGGTTAGAGAGCGTCAATAACAAAGTGCCCATGAAACAGCCCTTTCGGACCTCACAGGGGGGAGCGGGAGAGAAAAAAGGAACGTGTTGGGCTTTTTGAACCGGAAAATGTGTACCTGGGCTACCGGGACATGTAAGTTTAAACATGACTGTGCGTACTGCGGTCACCCTTCCCATCCCCAGTTTAAGTGTATTAAAAAATCAAAAGAGAAAGGGAGGGATCTCAAGCCATCCCAGCAGTAAGTTACCCACGCCAGTTGAGATAGGAATGCTGATTTTTTGGCTGAATCAGTACCCTGACAGGAAGGCAGCCAGGACATTGTATCAAGGGTTCTCCACAGGCTTCCGCATTCCAGCGCAAGGGGTGCCCCCTGTGGGGTATTGCAATAATCTATTGTCAGCGCGCAGGCACCCCAAAGTGGTGTCACAGAAGGTGGATAAGGAAAGGGTGCTGGGGCAGGTGGCGGGCCCGTTCTCCACTCCCCATTGCCAGGATATGTGTGTTCACCGCTGGGAGTGGTTCCTAAGAAGGAGCCAGGCCAGTTCAGGATGATTCATAACTTATCGGTGCCAAGGGGGGCATGGGTGAACGACGCCATAGATCCGTCCTTGTGCTCAGTGACATATTCTTCCTTTGACATGGCACTACAGAGGCTGCGCTACTTAGGGCCCAACGCCTTCATGGCAAAAACAGACATCGAGTCAGCTTTCCGGCTCTTGCCTGTGCACCCCGATGATTATCATCTGTTAGGTTTCCAGCTGAACCACCAATTTTATTATGACAGATGTATGCCAATGGGTTGTGCGGTGTCATGCAAGTACTTTGAGATGTTTATCTCTTTGCTGCAGTGGCTGTTTGTCTTCATAACAGGGCACAAGGACATTGCACATTACTTAGATGACTTTATGATCATGGGCCCCCCTGCATCAGGAAAGTGTGGACAGGCCTTGAGCGAGCTAGTTGCCATATTTGAAGAGTTGGGGGTGCCACTGGCTCCTGGTAAGACGGTGGGTCCGGTGACTTGTATGTCTTTCTTGGGAATTGAGATAGACACAGTGTTGGGGGAATGTAGGTTACCAATGGACAAAGTACAGGCCTTCTCGCAAGTGATAGATTCTGCATTGGCAGGTCCCAAAGTCACGCTGCATCAACTTCAGGTACTAGTGGGTCAGTTGATTTTTGCTTTAAGGATCATTCCGATGGGACGTCCCTTCTCAAGGTCAATTGCACGGGCAATGGTAGGGTTGACTCAAAAGCACCATCACGTGCGACTGCAGTCAGATGTGAGGGAGGACCTGAGGGTATGGCGTAGTTTCTTGAGTGATTTTAATGGTAAGGTAATTTGGCCAGCGCCAGCAATATCCAGCACTGACTTGGGCTTTCTCACCGACTCAGCAGGTAGCATTGATTTTGGAGCGGTGTTGGGGTCTCACTGGTGCAGGGGTGATTGGCCGACATCATGGCATGAGAGCGGCTTGACCAGGAACATAGCCTTTTTAGAGTTGTTTCCAATTATAGTGGCAGTAACTATTTGGGCTGGATTCTTTAAGAACAAATCAGTAATATTTTGGTCAGACAACATGGCAGTGGTGGAGGCTATCAATTGGCAGGGAGCTACATGTAAACATGTTTTGAGGCTGTTAAAACATTTAGTTCTGGCCTGCTTAAAGCTCAATCTGCTGTTCAAAGCGGCACATATACCAGGTGTGGAGAATCAGGCTGCTGATGCTTTGTCTTGCTCCAAGTTGCAGGATTTCCAAAGGTATCACCTTCAGGCAGAGGAGCAGATGACAGTGTTCCCGACATCTCTGTGGAAGATTGGAGCCCCGCTTTAGCAGGGCTGGTGGGAGCTTCATTGAGCGAACGCACGAGAAGAACATACCAGCAACAGTTCAAGTCATACAGGTATTTGCTAAGCGCACAGGTCGAATGGCCCTTTTTTCCACAGGGGCGCTCTGTGATTTTCTACAAATTTTAAAAGAGCAAGGCAGAGCAGCGTCTTATGCTAGGGCACGCGTTATGACGATAGGCTTCTTTGCTAAATTAGCAGGCGAACTTGACCCTGGGGCAGCATTTGTGGTTAGGTAAGCGCTGTCAGGTTGGACTAGATTGGAAGGGGTCAAGCAGGATAGTAGACGGCCATTGGATGTGAAGACTCTGGGTGACATTCTGGGGGCATTGCAGATGGTATGCTCCTCCTACTACGAGAGCATCCTATTTGGGGCGGCATTTTCCTTAGCCTTTTATGGTGCTTTTCGATTAGGGGAATTGGTCGGGGTCTCCAAGTTAGATCATTCATGTGGGCTTCAGTGGCAGGACACCGATTTAGTCCAGGGGGGTCTGGGGGTGATCCTGAGGAAATCCAAGACAGACCCTTTGGGAGGGGGACCATGATTCGGCTGTGCCCTGCACCTGGGGCAGATATATTGCTGGTAGCCAGGAAGGAAGCGTACTTGGCGATTCGTCCATCAGGGGGTGGGCAGGCCCTGTTCATACATGAACAGGGCGATTGCTTCTCACAATATCAATTCAGGGCCGTGTTTGAGCGGGCGCTGGTGTGTCTGGGTCTGGATCCTAGTGGTTATTCTTCACACTCATTCAGAATTGGGATGGCGACACTGGCAGCAGGCGCCGGCCTACCAGCTGAGGCAGTCAAAAGGGTCGGGTATTGGTCATCGGCCTGTTTTAAGCGCTATGTGCGGCCCGAATTACTGTAGGATAATGGGCATATATGTTGGTATGATCATCCTGACTTTTCCATTTCTCTTCCTGCTATTAGTATGTCCTCAAAAGTGGTATGGGTGTTTGGACACTCGTTCGTGCGGCGTGCCACAGTCCGGCTACAGCAGAAGTGGGTGTCGAAACCACTGGGTTTAAAAAGGATGTCGTTCCTATGGCGAGGCATTGGGGGCCTGCGAATCTGACAGCCACGGCAGCTAGTGGAGGAGACAAGAGCACACGAGGGACTTCAGTCCCCGGATTTCGTTATCCTGCATTTAGGCGGGAACAACATGGTGGAGTTGGGACGCATGGCAGTCAGGGAAGCGTTATTGACCGAGTTCGCCTGGCTCGGAAGAGCGTTTCCTCGTGCATGGATCGCATGGTCTTGTATGATACCACGCTGGGCATGGGGCACCGGAGTCAGATCTCGAGCCTTGAACGTGTCAGTGAGGCGCCTCAATGGGGAATTGGCCAAGTTGTGCTCAGGTCCGGGCCGCTTGTGTCATATACCGCACAGACTCATCACAGGGGACATGATGTTTCACCATGACGGCGTGCATTTGTCAGATATTGGGACAGACGCATGGATCAAAGGGATCTGGTCATTTGTACAGAACTTATTTGCAGGTGGGGAGGGTGAAGGACCTGTGGGCCCTGGTCACCCTAGTGGCGCAAAATAGGCCACCGAAATTTGATTTGCAGTGTTAACGGGAGGACTTCTTACATACTCCAGAGTCCAGCACTGAGGGGAGAGACGGTAAGCTCTCCACAGGGAGAATAGGGACACCGGCTGGGGAGGCAAGGGCGCCAGGTCACAATCTAGGGATGGGGCAGCGGCCCCTGGTTATTCCCTACGAGCCTCCTTGGCAGCCTTGTGGTAGAGGGGTGGGCCCCATAAATGGCGGACAAGGACCAGAGGGCTGGGGCTCACCGCTCAAGGACGCAGGTGGGTTGCGCCTTGCGTGGTTCTCAGTTAGGAGATGCGAGCCAGAGGGCCTCTTGGTGCTGGAGCAAGTAAATATTGCATAACCGGTGGTTATGATCAATGATGAAAATTGTAGATATTAAAGGTGTAAATATTGAATTTATAAATGTGTATTTTATAACTGCATTTTGTCATGTTTATGAATGTTGATTGTAATTAAACATGGCCGTTTTTACCCACACTCTTGGATTGGCAAGTTTTGATTGTGGGATTTCATGAGGTTGGGGTGGGGGACATCCTAGGGGGTCCGGGCCCCATGCATTGCAAATGTTTGTTTAAAAGCTGAGCCGGAAAGACGGGCATTACTTGGCCCGACACGCTCCCTTCCATCCATAAATACTGGAACCAGAGGAAGGCTTAGGTTTCGTCCAGCTGGGGGCTCTGAGTACGGGCAGCAGAAAGAGAGTTGTGGAAAAACAGGCTTGGCAGGGAGCTGTTCTGTGCCCTAAAGGAAATGCAGTGCTCATTTTGCATAACCTGTCCATAATTTATCCCTTTCTGAGGGGTGAATAACGCTCCGACGACCGGCCCGTGTGCGCTAGCACCTATGTTTGAAAAGAAAGAGAGGTCCCGGTGGCAAGTGAAAGAAAAGCTGCGTGGGATGGTGGTGTGGACGCTATGGGGGATTTAAAGCGCTGCGCCTGTGTTGATAATATGAACGCGGGCGCCGTACTGTGAGAGGAAGAATAATATTGAGCAGTCAGCAGGCCACCATTGTTGAAGCTAAATCATGGCGTGCCCGCTGCTTTCAAAACCAGCTAAAGCAGAGCATGTTGTGCCTGCAGTAAGAGAAACTCATTAAAGAAAATAGTGCTTACAGACTAAATAACAGCTGAAGTAAAAGGGCCAGTCATCATGGGAGGTTACAAATGAAAACAAGGCGGTACTAAGGTGGGGCTAACAAACCTATTTACGAATCAGAAGCCAGCATTTACGAAGGACAATGACACAAGCCAATGAAAAATATGGTGTAGAGTGAGCGGTGCTTCAAGTGCATACTCCAATACTGCATGCCTCGCAGCAGCGCATGCACTGCCTAGACTAGACTTAAAAAGGAGGGAGTTAGAAACAAAGGAGAAAATGGGAAAGGAGGCTGCAAGAAACAAAAAGCAGAAAATGGAAGCGAATATCCTTAATTGGCCATTTGGTTCAATGTTTATATGACAATAATGTTACAAAAAAATCCAGATTTGACCACTCCAATTATATTTTATTCAAACATGATCCATAAGGCACCCTATGTCTATGGAGGTACTACTTGGCTTGATTATGACAGCGATTTCACCTGGGCCAAGGTCGAGCATCCTGATATTAGGTGGGATCAGACAGAGGAGACTGTGTGGTTGTAAACAGTCAATAACCAGACAAAATTAAAGCAACTTTTTTATCAGCAACCAGTGTCTGACTGGCCTATAGGGCAATCTGGCTGCTCTGGTCAGTCAGTGTAGGGGCTGATTTTTTGGCTGTTTGTGGGCCTGTTTCATTGTCTGGTTGGCAAATTTTTACTGTTGAATTTTTTTATATCGCCACACACATTTCCTGCAAAAGCACAAATGCATGCAGTCTCCTATACCTTGAAAAAACCCTATATAACATGTCTTTACAGGTTCTAAACTGCCCTGATTTGCAAATGTGGGCCTCTTTTTTAGCTCTTTGATTCAGAAATGGGGGCACTTTTATTTTGGTTCTTAGGCCTATTTTCTGTCCCATGCTTACCATGCCAGCAACACTCTACTGGTGGCAAAAAAGGAGCATGTTGGGCTTTCAACAGGAAGGTATGCACATGCCTATCTGGGTCATGTAAATTCCAACACGTGTGTTCCTTTTGCAACCTCCCACCCCACTCTGAATTCAAGTGGATGCCGAAGGGAAGAGAACCAGCCAAATCTACCCACTAACCTGATATTGCCCACACTCGTATGGGTGGAAAAGCTGGTGCCCTGGCCGAACATTTATCCTAACAAACATCAAGCACAGACACTGTACTTTGGTTTCTCTTGTGGTTTCAGCATCCCAGAAATGGATGTAGGACTAAGTGTGGTGGTAGGAAAGCTTTGTCTTTGGGTAGGATTGCAGGCCTGTTTCCCAAGCCACCCTGTGAAACATGTGTATGTTCCCTGCTGGGATTGTACCTAAGAGAGAGACTCGACAGTTCAGACTGAACTACAATCTATCAGCTCCAAAGGGGATGTCTGTTAATGATACAAACGATCCACAGGCTTGCTTAGCAAAATATTCATCTGTCGATCAGGCATTGGTCAAACTAAGGGCAGCAGGACGAGATCCCCCTCACAAAACAGACATAGAATCAGCCTTCAGACTCTTGCCAGTACACCCAGATGATTACCTCTTGCTACGTTTCTAATGCAGAGATATGTGCTATTATATGTGCATGCCTATTGGCTGCACAGTCTCCTGCTCTTATTTTGAGCAGCTCTACTCTACATTGGAGTAGATATTTGTGAAACAAATGGGTCACTGAGATGTTTCAGACTCCCTTGATGACTTTCTCTTCATAAGGCCACTAACTTCAGAGGAGTGTAGAGCGGCCTTGGGAACCTTTATCCCCATCCTACAGGGCTTTGTGGTTCTGTTGTTCCTGACATAACAGTTGGCCCATGCACTTTCATTAGCTTCTTTCGAAATAAGATTGACTTGTGACAGGGAAGTGTCACCTCCACCGCCACCCCCTTTCCTACCCAGGCAATCAATTGTTGCAGTGTTATCCCATAAGAAGGTGACTTTGCACCAACTACAGGTTTACGTTGGTCAACTGCATTTTGCCCTGAGTATTATTTCCATGGCCCATCCATTCTCCAGGTACATTACCAGATCAATGTCTGGTCTTGCACAGAAACATCATCATACCAGGTTGCGTGCAGAGGTTAAAGACGACTAAGAAATCTGGTACACCTTCTTGGAGTCATCAGTGTTGGCTTCGGGGCGATCCTGGACACCCAGTGGTGAAGGGCAGATTGGTTGCCATCATGGCATGCAGCTGGCATAACTACAAATATTGCTTTCCTGGAGTTGTTCCCCATCATTGTTGCCGTGAGTTTTAAATTGGAGGTTTTCAGAAACAATAGTGTTTTTATCTGGTCAGACAACAAGACAGTGATGGAGGCTATTAACAGGCTGGGGGGTGTTTTGCAGGTTATTCTTGAGGTTGCTGAAAGATTTGATCCTGTTACGTTTGAAATATAATGCGTTGTTTAGAGCCTGACATGTCTCGCTCTAAGTTGCAGGAGTTCAGGACTTTTCACCCGCATGCCGCTAAGAAGATGAAAGAATTCCCGGGAGATCTGTGGAGGATTGATGCCCCTCTTTATCTGACTTAGTGGCAGATTTCCTAGCTAAACACACACAGGTTTCATATGAGAAATACTTTGAAAACTATAGGTCCTTTTTGCTAGATAAGCAGATTGAGAATCCATTTTCATTAAGCTCCATCTCTCTGTTTCTCGTGCATTGTGAGAGCAGAAAAGGCCTGTGTCTTATGCTACAGCAGGTATCAGCCATTGGCTTCTGTGCAAAACTAAGAGAGGAATGAGATGTTGGCAGCAGTGTTTTGGTGGGGAAGGCCCTAGCTAAGTGAGGAAGGTTGAGCACTTGGATGGGGGATCGCAGGAGGCTGCTTGATGCTCAGAAACTCGCAACAGATTTAGACAACCTACACAAAGTATGCAGTTCATCTTAAGAGGTGAAGCTGGTCTCTGCACCTTTTAAAGTCTCTATATATGGTGCCTTTGGAGTTGGTGAGTTAGTTGGGAAAACCAAGCAAGACTACTCTGGTGGCTTGCAGTAGTGTGAGATACAAGTTGACCATAGGAAATTGGTCATTAGGTTAAGGAAATCTAAGAAAGACCTGTTGGGATGAGGAGCTATCATCATACTGCATGATGTCCATGGCACCACCATCTACCCAGTGGCTCATATGTGTGCTTACTTAGTGGTGAGACTGGACTTGGGCGGGTCTGCACTGTTTATTCATCTTAGTGGTGAATCCCTCTCATGCTACCAGTTCTCAGCGATTTTAGCTGAAGCTGTCAGGTCCATGTAATCGGATCTAATGGGTACTCTTCTCACTCCCTTAGATTAGGTTCGCCAACATTCACCTCTGTGGCGGGTCTCTCACTACAAGAAGTAAAGCGTATTAGATGTCGGTTCTACCATGTTTCAAGCGTTACATTTGGCCTGAGTTGTTATAATGTGACAATTGCCATGTTGTTCATTCTTTTTTTTCTTCTCTCAGGTTTATTTTTATTAGTCGTGACATCAAAAGTTGTGTAGGTCATCTGTCCCTCTTTTTTACAGCAGGCGGCATACCAGTTTAAGCAGCTCTGTCAGCCAAAGCCAACTATGTTGGAGAACATACTCTAAAGATGGTGCAGGAAAGGAGGCCTCAAAATTTGCAGTTACGTGAAATGGTTGAGTAGACAGAGAATCACGCAGGTCTCAAGTTTACGGGCCTTATCATTGTGCATCTGGGTGGTAATGACCTTGTAAAGTTGGGGTGAAAAGACTTAAGGGAGAATGTGCTGAAAGAAATTTCATGGCTGGGCTGGTCATTCCCAAACGTCTTCTTTCCATGGTCACACCTAACACCTCGCTACAACTGGGCTAAGGGCATTAAGTTTAGGGCCTTAACGCTGGGATGGCAAAGCTTTGTTGGGGCTAGGGTGACTAAGGAATGTCCCCCACATGTTGATCGAGGGTGAACATTTGTTTTATTGTGACGGGTTGCATCTGTCTGATGTAGGAACTGACCTCTTCATTGAGAGTACGTGGGCTTTTACACAATCCCTTTTCTTTGGTAGGAGGGTCGTAGCAGCTCATTGCCTAGGTCGTCTTGTGGTGGAGGAGTGTCGAGCAACATTAAATGATCATAGGGTGGATAGAATCTCCATAGAATGCTTATTAGGACAACACTGGGGGATGGGCAGAAATCCTTATTCTGCAATGGACAGTACCATTGACTTGGGGGACACAGGTTTACACTTTACCAATGGAGGCCATGGGGCTGTAGCCCCGGGTCTTGCAAATCTCGGGCCCCTGTGGCAGCATAGTGTTGGAGCGGCGGGCCATGTGAGGTTGTCAAGCATACAGAGGATCAGGACCGCCCCTCAGGGATACAGGTGGTTTATCCTGAGTGGTCCACCCGTACTGGTGTGGGCAGGTTCAGATCATTTTCTGGGTTTGGTAGGTTCTCTTCCCTTCTCTTTGTACTTATTTAGGCATTTGAATTTGGGGTGAGACTAGTGGCAGCTCCTCCGCTATGGCAGAAGAGTGTCACCCCACTGCTTTTAAGCAATGAGTGGCGTACAGAGTAGAAACATAAAATTATAATAACTTTGTGTTATTATCATTTTACGCTTCCTGCTGCTTTGCGGGCGGGCGGGCTTGTGCTCTGCTCTCGGAGCAGGGCCGGGGAGGAGTGGTTTTGCCACTCCTAAGTGCGCAATGACTGTTTGGTCGGTCCTCTCGGGCCGCCCAAACCAGTCATTGCGCACTTTCCCCTTCTCCATGCAGGCTTCATTGCAGCCTGCAAGGAGAACATGCACACCCCTACAGCCCCTGGCTGAGCGCTGTGTCACGGTACTCAGACCAATCACAATGCTGCATTGCAGCATTGTGATTGGTTTAGGAGAGGGATCCTGGCTTTCTGATTCCTGTTCCTGGGGTGGAGACATGAGAGCCGGAGCAGAGACACAGGACCCGGCAGAAAGGTAAGTTTCTTTTTTTTCTTTTCTTTTTTTATTCGCTCCCCCTCCCAATGACACCCTCACGATCCCCCGCCACCCGCAAGCCATGCCGGCTGCCTCTGGGTGAGATGGGTGACCACAAAAAGAACACACATGCCTGAATTTATAGGAACAGGACGGGTGAGTGCACATCTTCCTGCTGAAAACCCAATATTCTCCCTTCTTGTCACCAGTAGGGTGCTGCTGACAAAAAAGGTTGCTTAACTGGGGTTTTGCTATTGACTGTTTCCAACCAAACATTTACCTCAGTTTGATCCCACCCAATATCAGGATTCTCAACCTTGACCCACCTGAAATCCTGGCCAAGCAGTTTCCCCATAGACATGGTGCACTTTAAGAATCTTAATTGCATAAAATACCATCTAAATGGGCAACTCAGGTTTCTTTACAGAACATAACTCTCATGTACAAATTGAAACCAATAAGCTTTTTCTTCCTTGTGACACCTTACCCCTCTTTGTCCTTTGTTTTCAACTCCCTCCTTTTTGCTCATGTCAGGGAAAATATGTCTACAAAATCGGTATGGCTGTGGCATTTCTCGCATAGTTGTAGATTTGCCGCATTTGACACATAATCTATCCTCTGCCTCGTAATCTGCATACTTTAACAAAAAAAATTGTTTTTAGATTTAACAGTTCAAATATTACTAAAAACGCAGTGACACATGTTGCCAAGCAGTGGTAGGGCCTTTGCAAATGGTGGCTAGTCACCTTTCTATTGCTTATTTCTGTATTCGGGTGTTAATCTGGTACTAATGAGGTGCAACCAAAGTTTAGACAGTGTTAAGAAATTTAAAAATGTCAAATTAGTTAAGGCATACTAGTCACAATCTGTACCCGCATTAGCCCATATAATTTGCCTTTACGTGTCACATAATTTGCTCAACCCTGCTACATAATTTGGCTCTCGCTTGCCGCAGAATTCCAATGGCCCTGCATATATATATTATTTCCAAGCAATATACATATTTCCCAATGACTATTAACGCTAGCCGAATCTTACTATTCGCTGTTCAACTTTAAAAATGTCTTATGATCTGACTTAATGACTTTGATACTCAGTTGTTCAATGCAATAATTGCTGGCTTCACATTCACCCAGCTCCAGATGACTTCTTTTTTTTGTCTATAATTCTGAGTCTGTATTGTTTCAGGACTAGCATACTTTCTGTAACACTCACTGCGTTCATTTTAAACCCTAGCATCATTTGGTGACATTATAAAATAAAATGAAATTGTTTTGGGGGGGGAAGGGGGTAGGGAGGACTGAAGCCCTTTCAGCCCAATGGTTGTTGCGTGCCTGAGTATGGACCAATGGCGTAACGAAACTTGAGGGGGCCCCCGGCAAAGTAAACGTAGGGGGCCCCCCAAGCTCTGACATAGTCAGGGGCACTCAGGCCACAGGCCCTTGCACAGTGCCTGATGGGGACCCCTGAAGCTCAGAGCCTCCCGCACCGCGGATGGATGCGGGGGCTTTTGTTATGCCACTGGTATGGACCAGCATCAATCTGCAAGTCAGTGGTTTTATTTCAGGTAGGGTTGATAAAGCCTTTTCCTAATGTTCAGGTGGATAAAAAGACGCTCAGTGCATTGAATAATTAAAAAAAACTATTATTTGGGCACCAAGAGAGAGCTCAGATTGTGATGTGCATTACTTATGTGGTAAATGGTAATAAAAATCAGAGCGGCCATATTAGTTTTTCAACTTCATTTCTTCTACGGCCCAGGCCGTAGAGCATCACGGATGCTTATACAGTAATGGGGAAAAGTCTCTCTGTTCTAGGGTGACCAGGCGTCCCGGTTTTTCGCCAGGTGTCCCAGCAGATTTCTGCAAATTTGTCTCATGTTCCGATTTTCAGAGAGGTTCGACTGACAAAAGTGAGAAACACATTTTTAGGTGTTCCAAAGCAGTTCTAGTTAGCAGCTGTTGTAAAGGAGCAATTTAATTTTTAGGTATGATGCTGGTTTTAAAAATTACATTTTATTTTCTTAGTGCCTCTTCTGTGTTTCTATCTTGATGAGTGAGGGCTGTCACTCTTTGCAGCTCCATTGATGAATTGTGGTCCTACTTCTATTTTTGCGAAATGTCCCAGTTTTTGGTTCTCAAGGTCAGGTCACCCTATCTATTCCTATCTTGAATAGTTAAAAACACCCATCCTCTGAAGTACAGGGAGCCCTTCAAGGCCCTGTGCCTCGGTGCTACTGCACCTGCTGCACTACTGTTAGCTATGCCCCGGAGCAAGAAAAGCAGGAACACTCTTGTCTTAAGGAAACACACCCTGGTTAAATGCTCCTCTGTCATTTGAGTCCGGCGCATGGAAATGCAAATTCAATTACCAGCACAATATGCAATTTAGCTGTAAACCAGTTTGGGCGCCTAATGGAGGCTCGAGCCGCTGCAGAGCAATCAACATAGGGTGTGATTATTACAGTCGCAGCAGCATCTTTCAAAAGACCCAACTACGTCTCTATACTTCAAGCCCGGGGAGGGGCGCTTTGAAAACACGTGAGAGCTGTCAATTATGTTAATTAAAGAGGGGGGTCTCTTTAGAAGCCTACCGCTGATCTGTCAGAGACTGAAGGGTCTACCCCGCTCTTCCGCCTCTCGGTGGTAGCGGCCGCCTGCTGCTGGGAGCGCTCGTGCAGTGGGTATGTGCAGGAATGCATGTAGCCTCACCCCTGCCTGCTGGGCCGGCCTTCAGGCCACACTGCTGCTGCTGAAAGGAGGCAGACCCCTTGGTGTGCAAAGTAATTAAAACCCTATTTACTGCGCTACCACTTTAAATACAGGCCGGGCTTTTTTTTACATCGGATTTTGTTACCCTGACAGGTAGTAAGGGTGCACCCACTGCACCCTTTATATTATCGATGTCCTATTTTAAAAAAAATGTAAAATCCCCCCTTTTGTGTAAACACCCCCTCTTATATATGGATTTATGACGCATTGCCACTACTTTACGCGCAGGGACCCAACGTTTTTCTTGCCGGGGCTACTGGGTGGCAGTCAGTTGCTGAACACGAAAGCTGTCTAGTTTTTAATTCCATATCATACCTCTCTGATCCCCACCCTACACTGCCTGTCTTTCTAGTTCACTCTTGCAGGTTCTTTTCATTTCTGCTTTCTACATGTGTCACTGTGTTGCTGTCTTTCTCTTCTTTCTCCCTTTCCTGCATTCCTCTTGTTTTTTCTGGGTCACGTCTGATGATAAAAAATAGACCCAGGTCCCCAACAAGCATTTGCAATGCAATAGGTCTTGCATTTGCGAGAGTTTTAGCTATTTGCATTGTAAATGACAATGGCTTTTATTTATCTGTTTTGATAATTAACACACAAATAAAAGGCATTGTCATTTACAATGCCAAGAGCTCAAACACTTGTAAATGCGAGACCTCGGCCGCAATTGTCCCGGGCTGCTTGGAAACTAAAAGTGAGCTTTGCACGCTGAAAATTTCAGAAAAGTATGTAATGCCTGCAGTAGGAGAAACGCATGAAAGAAAATAGTGCTTACAGACTAAATAAGACATACCGTGTAACAACTGAAGTAAAAGGGCCAGTCCTCATATGAGGTTACAAATGAAGGCAAGGCAGTACTAATGATGGACTAACAAGCCTATTAACAAATCAGAAGCCAGCAATTACAAAGGACAATGACACAAGCCAATGAAAAATATGGGCGGAGAGTGGGTGGAGCTTCAAGTCCACACTCCACAGCATGCTTCGCAGAGCAGCTCATGCGCTGCCCATGTTCGACCTAAAAATGAGCAAGGGTGCCCACCACCCGCAACCACCATCGCAAATCTAGCACGTGCACATCTCACCATTTCAGTCTGATGCATGGCAGCTTATGTCCATCCGCCTCTGCGCCACGCCCAACTCTGTAATGCAACAAAACTAAGAAACATTTAGCCTCTTCTTAATCAGTGTTGTGCAACTAATTTTAACTTATGTGCACCAAAAACATTTGGAAGGGCAAACCTTCACAGATGGTAATTAAATACACTGAAATACCACCTGTGTGATCGACTGTCCATGCTTGCAACTCGAGGGCGAGGAAAAGAGTTGTGGGTCCCACTCTGGAAAGCTCCCTAATGCAGACGTAAAAGTTTGTTTCTGTGGGGATCGAGATGCGAGCATCACCAAAACTGTAAGGCAAGGAGCTTCACCACAGGGCAAAATATTTTCCCCATGAAGAAATTAAGAGAAAGCAATGTTAGGTGCAAACACACTTTTTGCACAAGCCCTCTGCATGCAGAATTAAACACTTTCTACAATTTCGCATTTGGAAAATGTATTGCATTAGAGTACTTGGGAATGTCAATTTTGTATGTATTTATTTTTTAGATAAGTAGTAGATAGATCACTAACAGCTTTAAAAATCAGAATTATTAGTTTGCAAATTGCACTGATAGCCAGCTAATTTGATGACAATAGGAAGAATTTTGTTTAGTGAGGCAAACTGTAGGTCTTCTTTCAGTGGAAGGACCAAGTTCTACAACTAGGAGGATTGTGCAGCCGTCAAACTTGTTCAGGATAAGCATTTAGGGCCAGATGTACGACCAGTTTTTGGTGCGCAAATGGGTTTGCAACTCGTTTGCGCATGCAAAAACCTACATGGCCATGTACAAACACTATTTTGCGAGTCGCAAAATAGTGTTTTGCGACTTACTAGTAGGACAGGTGTTCCCTTCCTAATAGCGACTCCCTAGCCATGTATGAATGTTTTGTGACTGCAATTGCGGTCGCAAAACACTTGCAATTTACCGCCCTCTTCAAGAGGGTGATAATGGAGTCGCAAATAGGAAGAGGCCCCCTGGGGACCCCTTACCCTTTGTGACTGACTCTAAAAATATTTTTTGAGGGCAGGCAGTGGTCCAAGGGACCACTACTTGCCCTTAAAAAATGAAACGAAAATGTTTGATTTTTTTTCTCAAATGCATCCCGTTTTCCTTTAAGGAAAACGGGCTGCATTTAAATAAAAACAGCTTTATTGACAAGCAGTCCCAGACATGGAAGTCTGCTGAGCCCCGTAGGACAGCATCCCTGGGAGGGCCAGCCATTCCCAATGAGGTCGCAAATTAATATTCATGAGCCTCACATTTTGCGACCCCATTGCAAATTGCAGTCAGTGTCTCTGACACTGTTTACATTCCAAATTGCGAATTGCAATTTGCGACTCGCAATTGAGCGCAAATTGCGAGTCGCAATTTGGAATGGTCGTACATCTGACCCTTAAAGTAGTGTTTTGGCCGTCTGAAACATGCGATTGGGACACATTTAGCAAAGTTTTAGTACTTGCTATTAGTGGCAGCGGCAGAGGAAGTGAAATTTATTTACACATGTATTTGGATACATTTTAGGAGTAGTCTTCATACAGAATTGAAGGGCAGTCAACATTTCTCTTCATCAGTATTGGTGTAAAGCTAATTAAGTTCATTTCCAACCTTTTCAAGAAGTTTTCTAAATTGGGCCGTCAAGATGCTAATGTCCCCTCAGGGATATGTAAAAAATCTAGAAATAATGTAAACTGCCTCTGGGTTTATTGGTGTTCAGGCAGTCCACATTGGCTTCCAAACATTGCCATGTAAGTTTGATTTCTAAAAATCATTTGCAATTTGCTGAGAAACGCTGACGTAGCACAAATTTAAAACTGAGTTCCTCTGCTGCATGGTTCAGAAAATACAAGAAAAGCAGTGCAGTGGTTCGAATCTGCTTAGATGTCATGGAAGCCTTCAATAACATGCCAAATAGAGGATTTAATGGACATTAATGTGGAGCCAGGATTTTAAATTGTGCAGTGGGTGGTGTAGTGGGTCTTCGTCTGTTAGGGAGGATTTGAGGAAGGATGTGTGGTTATTTTAATCTTCTCCCCAGTGACAGTTGGAGTCTCCAAGGAAAACTTATCACCGGGGAGGGGGGTGGGGGGGGGGGGGGGAGGGGGGTGGGGGGGGGGGAAGGGGGGAGTTGATCAGTGGTATAATCAAGGAAAGCACCCATGTAACTTTTCTTAGTGCCAGGCAGGCGGTATAAGATGTTCAGACTCAAGGTTTTAGGGGCCATGGTTATTATCTGATTGATTGATAGGCTTTATTTCGATACATGAAATATCTTGAAAGCAGTTCAACAGTTAAGGAGAAAAAAAAAAAAAAAAAAAAAGAAAGAAAATAATCACAATATGTACAACAAATAAAACACTTTCCCAGAAAAAAAGAAAGTAAAAAACAGTAACTTGGTAAATACAATTAGTACAGTTAAAATCAGGATTAAATTGATACGGAAAGCCTTTTTGCACGAATCAACCAAGTCCACTTTAAAAATTTAGACACACCACAAACCACCAAAGTGGATGTGTCGGACAATAAAATGCGTAGGGCCACAGTGTGATAGCGAGTTCCCAACAGTCTACAAAGTGGTTTGAGCCAGCGCCTCCTGGGAGAGTAATAGTCAGGGCATTCAAAAAGAATATGTGCCACCGTCTCGACCCACGTGGAACAGAGGGCACAAAAGGGGGAGTGCTGGGGGGACAATTTCCACCGGGATATCAGGTCACCTACAGGTAGAATCCCTACTCTAAATTTAAAATATAAAGCACTATCAAATGGAATGGAAATCATGTCGTGATAGGGTTCGTAAGCTACCACGTCTTTAATCCTCAAAAAAGCTACAGTTGACTAACATAGGCGTGGATCGACAGTGAGTTTGGACGAAACCCAATCCCAATACAATTTCTTTAAAGTGGCTTTAGGTGGGGCAGATCGAGTAACCCAAGCTTCACATAGGCCCAACTCCCCCAGAAGGTGTTTAACGTCCCTCAACCATTTAATCCTATACCAGCCCCCCATTGACATCACCTCGGACAGTCCCTCTGCATAGGAGGCTAATTCGGGCACCCTCCACAAGCGGGCCCACAGGAGCAGGGGACGAAGTCGAGCTTGGTCCGCAATTGATCTGCAGCCTAGATCCAGCAACACTGGAACTGTGGGTGTGCTCAAAGGGGGAGCCATCAGATCTTTCAACAATTTTCTCTCCGATTTTGCAAGTACATCGAGGTTGCTTGTACCCCACAACTCCGCCCCGTACAGGGCAGCACTAACCCCTCTAGCTTTATAAATCTCCACAGCTGGGGCAATAAATTGTTTTGTGGAAGAACGATGTTCCCTAAGCAACACACCACCCACCCTTTTGTGGTTAAGGAGCATCTTGTGAATGTGCGGAGTCCAACTCATAGAGTCGCTAAGGCGGATTCCCAGGTAGTCAAACTCTGATACCCTCTCCAGGTGAGCAGAGTTCAAGACCGGGAGGCGCCCCAGTTTCCTAGGAGGATTCATGATCAAATATTTGGTCTTGTCAACATTGATCACCAATCCAACAGAACTCCTGGAAGCGGTTAAGAAGATTTTGGAGGCCCTGGGGGGTCTTTGCAATGAGGAGGGTATCTTCTGCAAAGAGGGTTATTATCTGCGCAGTGAAACACAAGAAGTTTATTGAGTTACTCACAGTGGCGTAGCTTGCCCTTTGGTTGTCCCTCCGTTAGCTGCCCGAATCCCCATTGAAGAGCGGGTAGCGGTTCGAGACTGCCCTTGTGCACTATACTCTGGTTGCCTATTTAAATTTCACTTGCCTGCTTTTGAAGCTCGCCTCAGTTTCTTGCCTTAGCTTATTTTCCTCCTCTCTGCCCCTCGATCCTCTGCTGCCTTCTTCCTTCCTGTTTCACTCCCTCCGTGCCTCTGCGGCCCCTCCCACTGCCGGTTTTCAGGCTCCTGCCTCCAAGCTGCACTTCACTCCCCCCTATTTAATGGCAGCCGAAGGTGACCATTGGCAAGCCAGTCTGCCCCTGTGTGCGATCCAACTGCGACCAGTGCCAGGGACCCTGGTTCTCCGGTCACCCGCCAGTATGACTCAGCTGCCCTCCTCGCACTCAACCCCGGAAGGAACAACAACTGCCAGCTGTCGATGCCGAACACCACCTATGGCCAGTTCTCCTGCCGCCACTGCCGCCGAACCTTCACCACCCTCCGCACCACCATGGTCCCCGCCCCCATGCTGGACACCAACACCACCAAAGCCCTGAAGGGCATCCTCCTCAACGTGCACTCCCTACACAGACACGTATTAGAGATCTGGGACCTCCTCGACACCCTCTCGCCAGACATCACTGTCTTTACGGAAACCTAGACTAACTTCACATCTGCCCCTAACATCGCCACGGCCATTCCCAACGGATACAAGCTCCGCATCTGTGCCAACTCTGTGCTGTCATTGCTGGTGCCTGTCTGACCAGACAGTTCTTGTATTCGATTAATGGTCCCAGCAAGGTCAGCCAAGGTATGTGGTGGAGCATGGTGAGACAGGGGGCGTCCCATAGGGATTGTAGGTGCTCCCTGATGGGACTCAAACACCCACGTATGGCATCAAGTTTGGCTACCACGAACTCCAAACCCACCTTCCGCTGTTCAGCCACTTCCACTTGGCAACGCCACACACTTTGTTGGAACTCCAGGTATTGGTCGGGGGGTCCGGGGAGACAGCCGTGGTGGTGTATGTTTCCTGCTGTGTGTGTGCAGGTGGTGGGCTCACCTCGGGGCAGCTGGCCTGCCCTGCTCCTGGGGATGGTGTGCGGAGGCTGTCCATTATCTGTTGGAGGGTGTCTTGACATATGTGCAGGTTGTCCTCTTGATGGGAAGGGTGGTCTGCCCTACAGGAGGTGGTTGTGTGTCCCTCTGCAATGTAAAGGGGAGATGGAGGTTAACAGAGTTAAACATGTATGTTGAAGATTTGCAGGTGTTTACATTCAGACTGCATGCCAATGTACATTGTGACTGTTTTGGTGGAGCTGGCTATTTGATGGCAGTCAGTGTTTTTTTTGACTACATGACGGATGTGTGGTAGTACCCGTGCATTATCATCACACAGTGTCAGGCAATGCCAGATGTGAGTGGACAGTTACTATGCATGTGCCGAACCAGTTCTGAGCCATATCCTGTGGTGTTGGTGTTGCACTTTGTACCACATTGCTCATCCAGCTCCTCATGTGTCGCAGGACTCCCACCTCCAGTCGCCCATGCTGCCTCCCTGTTGGCGGAAAACTTCTCCTTGGTTTGGCTTTGCACTGCATGTCAGCGCCTCTTAACTTTCTCCAGTGACCTCCTCGACACTCCGACTGCATTGACGTTGGTGACGATGGCCTGCCATATTTCGGTTTGCCAGTGCCACAGTGGAGGTGCCGAACAGTTGTTGATGGTGTTCTATCACCTCCGTGACGATGATCCGGTCTTCCTGCGGACTGAACCCAGTCTTCCTCTTCCTCTTCTCCTTGCCCTTCCCCGGACACGGGGTTCCTGGCTGGACCTCCGTGGGGCTTGTGGAGTTCGGCTTGTCCCCTGCACTCGGTCCGGGTGCATCCATGTTTGAATTGATTTTGTTTTTTTTTCTTTCTTTTATAGTTCATTTTCCCGCCTGTGGCTGGTTTTCGCTGATTTTTGTACCGCGATTGGCCTCATTGCCTGATCTTTTACGTTAGCGTTACTCATTTTTGTGGTGTGGCGTTGATTTTCACGCTGACATTTGACGCGTTATCTGGTGACTATCGCATGCTACCGCCGCGTTGTGAATACTTGGTTGGCACGGCTTACTTTTCCCGCGATGGGCAGCAATGTTGAGAGTTGCGTTAGGCTACTCTTGCGGTAGTTATCACACGTTCTTGTAAATATACCCCATAGTGTCTTGAGCCAGCTCGAATCGTGTTAGATTTGACTTTTTAGGAAGGTTTACCACCAGACTTTTTGCTTCTTGGCCTCCTGTTTTTGACCCATTTTTCATTGGCCTTAGGACTCTGGGCACTTTACCACTGCTAATCGGTGCTTAAATGCATATGCTCTCCATGTAAATTGTGTTTTCGATTGGTGATTCCATGATTGGCCTATTTGATTTACTACTAAATCCCTAGTACAGTGCACTGTATGTGCCCACGGCCTGTAAATGAAATGCTACTAGCGGGCCTGCAGCACCAGTTGTGCCACCCACACAAGTAGCCTTTCAAAGGATTCTCAGACCTGCCACTGCAGCGCCTGCACGCAGTTTGTACTGCCATGTCGACCTGGCAAGTTCACCCACTTGCCAGGTCCTAACCTTCCTATTTCTCACATGTAAGATACCCCTCAGGTAGATCCAAGATACCCCCATGGGCAGGGTGCAGTGTATGTGAAAGGTAGGACATGTGCTGTTGTATTTTACATGTCCTTTTAGTGGAATAGTGTGCATTTCGTTTTCACTATTGAAAGACTCTCTGACCCATAGGTTAACATGAGACCTGCCTTGTAACACCTTACAAGTGTAACTTTCCACTGGGACAAGATGAAGAAATGGAGTTTACATTTCCTGAACTCAGAATTTAAAAATACATATTTTAGTAAAGATGATTTTTATATTGTGTGTTTGAAAATGCCTCTTTTAGAACGTTAAGAGTATCTGAATGAGAGTGCACTCCTTCCCTTTTAAAGTAATCCGGAAGTTGAAAAATGTTCTGATTTGCGTGCGCTCCACTTAGGGACCCATCCCAGGTCGCTGATTCATAAATAGAAATGCATAAAGCGCGTGGTTGACGCTCAAAATTGGCGCACTGCATAAATGGGACCTTTTTCCTTTGTTAAAAGCCTGGATTGGAAAGCAGCTGCATTTGAAAATGTGCAATAAACGCTTTAATGGAATCTCGCTGTCTCCGTGATATTTACAAGGATGAAATCGATTAAAAAATGGTGATTTAATGGTCAAGTTTTGGATGAAATATGAATGAATACATTGGACTGGAAAGGGAAAAGGTCCCATTTATGCAGTGCGCCAATTTTGAGCGTCAACCACGCGCTTTATGCATTTCCATTTCTTTTAGAACGTTGGCATTTTCTTGTTTAACCATCCTGCGTGCTTCTGCCTGTTTGTGTATTCACTGTCTGGGTTTGGAGTGACAGGAGCTGGTGATGTGTATTCATACTAGATAGACACAAGGGGGGGTTGAGATGTGCCTCGCTTTTCCTGGGTGACTCATAGCCAGGCTGAATAGGCCTGTCTGCATTTAGAGTAGTGGAAGGAGTTGTCACTTGCACCTGAATGGACTATGGCTGGCTTCCACTAAGCTGTCCCGACCTCCTGTAGTGAACCTGGCCAGAGCCAGGGAGAACTGGTTTATGTGTGCCAGAGGAACATTGTTTGTACAAACTTCAAAGGAAAATGTGGTATAAATATTAGGGTCCTTACCCCAAAACCTTAAATAACAGCTGGACTAAGTACCCTGCAAGGAAGAAGAGCTGGAAGAGCTGCCAGGATGAGTATGGCCCCTTTGCTGTTTTTGCTTTGTTGTGTTGGCCTACAGTTGCTGCTTCTGTCTTGGGCAGGGAAAGGACTGGACTGTTCTTTCTTTGTACTAAGTATCTCAAAGGGCTTGATGTAGAGCTTGCCTCCTGTTGGAAGTCTCAGGGAAATCAAAGACTTCAACATCTTCTGGGTACTGGCTTCTGGAACTGGATGTTACAGCTGCCACAAAGAAGAAAGGTAACCCGACTCCGTCAACGCTGCTGCTACCGGCTCCATTACCTATGGACCCGCAGAGAGCACCGCCGCGCTTTGCACTGCAATCCTGGTCGCACTGCCTTCTGACGACGCCACCGAGCCGGTGCTTGCCACAGTGACCTGTGGGTCCTGCACACCGCACCGCCTTGCGTTACACCACCGCCCTGGTATCCCTGGCAACTATGCAATGCCATTACCAATGCCGCTGCCTGCACCATGACCTGTGGACACCGCTCATGAAGAGCACAGAGCACCACCCGGCTTCGCACTTCAGACTTGATCTCACCGATGACGACGCTCCAAGTTGACAACGATGCCTCTGCCTGCACCGTGGTTTGAGGGCACTGCTCATAAGTTACATGACGCACTGCCCCATCTCACACCGCAGCTGTGGCCCACTGACATCAGCGCTATCAACACCAGATTGTGAACCAACGCCGCTGCTTGCACCGCGACCTGTGGGCCCCACACACCACAAATGCCTTATCTTGCACCGCAGCCTTGGTTCTACCGACGACAGCACTTCAGCATCGACGATGCTGCTTCCTGCACTGTGACCTGTCAGCACCGCTACGAGCACCGCCCCACTTCGCACCATAGCCAAGATCTCATCGATTCCGCAGGACGACTGTCACTGAGCCACCGCCTGCACTGCAACCTGAGGGCACCGCACTTCACACCGCTCCGCTTCACACCTCAGCCACGATGCTGCCGACGCCAGCACTCCTTACTTGAAACTCACGGAGTTTGACCTGCAATGTGTGTAACCTCAAGGGCTCGATGACTTCTGTACCAACTCCTGGAAAGGAAGCATGCCCTCCGGAGCTCACCGCAAAGGCCCGACACCCTGCATCTCCAAAGCTACTGTTTTACGGGTCTCCCCGACACCATAGCTGGCCCAAGATGCCATGACCGGCCAGATTTGTTTGTTCACGACGTCGTGATATCCCCGGATGGCGCTATCAACCTCAAGGAACTGTATATAAATCCTATTTTTGCATTATTTGTATTTTGTTCACTGTATGTTGGATTTTTATAAATTTGGTCTTGTTTTACACAGATAAATATTGGATGTGTTTCTAAAACTTGCCTGGTGTCCTTCTGTAGTGTTTTCACCTTATTACTGTTTGTTATGTGCAAATGCTTTACACATTGCCTCTGGGATAAGCCTGACTGCTCAGGCCAAGCTACCAAGGGGATGAGCAGGTTTTTTTTTTTTACGCGTATTCACCTTATCCTGACTAGAGTGGTGGATTCTGCCTGGCTTAGGTGCATACTGTACCCAACCAGAAAACCCATTTCTAACAAATTGGAACAGTTCAGCCCGAACTTCCATGCCAGGTCCTCCTTGAAATGGGGCATAATCAAACCAGGACTGGTTTTGAACTGATTGGTGCTTGTCAGTCAGTGTACTTTGGTTTCAGGGGCAGAGTGAGCATGGGACCCATTTCTGGGCATACCCTTGCCACATAGGGCGGTACATCAAACACACAAAAGGTGGTGGACTAGATAATGTTAGTAGTCAGTCCATTACTCCATTACACGTCCGCTGTAAATGAGGTATACACTCTTTAGTGGCAGTGAGGAAAGAATGCCAGGTGGGTAGTTGGGTAGGTTGCCCAGACACAGATAACACAAGAAACTATAAATGTATTACTCATAAGTTTTATGACAGTACAAAAATGTGTATCAGTTTATTCACAGTTAAAGTTTAAAGTAGAAACGTTTCTTCTTAGCCTCACAGTAAGAGCAACTTGATCATTGTGATTGAAGGTATACTCACTTTCGCTGATTATCAGATGGGCCCCAGCCGTGTTTATGCTAACTAGCCTTTCAGATCTTAAATGTATTAGTAGTATCTCACAAGTTCATTTTCTGTCCATGGGTAACTAGTGAGAGGTGCTGTGGAAGTTATTAATATGTTTAATGTTTTTGGGCAGATGCACTACTGCATGTTGGCCTTTAGGAAAGACGTGCATGCTTCTGGTGCATGCACATATTGTTCTTTGTCAGCAACTGGTAGCAGACAGCATGCAGTGGCGACCCCCATAAACTAAGGGTGGTGAGGCGGGTGGAAGGAATGCGGGAGGGGTTGCGTCAGGAAGGGGGAGCTTGAAATACTTTATTAAAAATTTCTTTATAAAACGCACCTTTAGTCTCCGGCCGCCTCCAGCATCGCGTCGCAATGTCTCTCCTCTTCCTGCCTGGTCAGAGGAGCCCCTAGGACAGGCTCCCATCCAGAGCAGAGCAGCGCGGGGAACGGCCTGAGTGGGCTAGAAAGATGCTGCGCTCAGGCCAGGGAGTCTGGGGTGTTCTCTTGCCCGGCTGCTCAATGCAGCTGAGCTGGAAAAAACCTAAGTGTGCATGTGTGTTCTGGTCGGCCTGAGGCGGCTGACAAACACACATGAGTTCTGAGGGAGTGGAGTGCACGTGGCACTCCTCCTCTTCTCTCCCATGCATAGGCCCCACCCATCCCAACAGTGCTGGCTAAAAGCCAGCAAATGCAAAAGAAAACAATGAAAGAACATTGTTTTATCTTACATTTGCTGGCTCTGAGCCTGGTAGTGGGGCGACGCTCCTCTGCCATTGTGGAGGAGCTGCCACTGACAGCATGCTGTATGATCAAGGTTAGCAGGGTGAGATTTGAGATGGTCCAGTGCTCCAACTGCCCAGGGAAACTCGTCTGACAGCCACACCCAAGAGTGGTAGTGTGCTGCAAACTCTCCAGAGACCTCTCACTGGTGTTTCTAGAGAGAGTCCTTGCAGAAATGAGTAATGCAGCAATGCAGCTCAGTGGTGTAGTGTGGGGGGGGGGTGGTTCCACAGGGGCAGAGGTGCAAAATTCATAGGGGGCTCAACATTTTAATAAAAATTATTGCGCCACCTAACCCGTGAACAGTTAGCACTTCCTGAGTTAACGGTCCACGGGTTAGGGGGCGCAATCCATTCTTTAACCCCTTCAGCGCGGCGCGGATTTCCGCGCCGCGCTGAAGATTCCATGCGCGGGCGGGGCCATGACGGAGCGGTTCCGTCATGCGCACAGCGCAACCGACGCACGTGACGGAACCGCTCCGTCACAAGCGTCGAACGGGTTAAACATCTTGCCCCAGTTGGTGGCAACCCATGCTATGCCGCTGATGCAGCTGAGCTGAGCAAAGGAACACCGATTTGGTATGCATACTCCCCAGCACCACCCTATGTTTTCTTTTTGAAGAGTGAACTCACTTTTGCCTCTAGCCTTACATAACCTTGAGTAACCACCAGCCTTTGAACTGGGTGGATGAAAGGTATCCAGAAACAACACTAACTATTCTCAATGCCACTGAAGATTAGCAAAGTTCCAGCTATTCGCTGATCCCTAAGCCTCATAATGTTAAACTTGTTAGATGGGACCACAATAAAAATTAATTTACTTTTAAAGGTTAGAGCAATTACTAACATCTTGGGTTTCCTAGAGGGACTCCACATATAGTACTTGGTACTAGCTACAGGACTTGTGCTGCACAATCCTAAGTTTAAGGGAGTCATTAACCTTAAAAGCAAGTATCCATTGAATCTTTATGACCACAAACAGTGGTTCCAATTAGTAGGTCTTGCCTAGAGACAGCATCAGCTGTCTGTTGTGGAAGACCTTTTTTACAATACAAATACTTAGGGTAGGGGTTGGGTCAGCCCCAGGCTTATCACTGGTTGACGTTCTTATCACTCTTGTTTGCTTGTTCCTCATACATAGGCTTTCTTTCCTCTGCTTATTTTTGCTTTTCCCTGGAGTATTGGTTCTTTTCCATCCTTTTAATTAGATGCCTTCTATCCTTCCACTGTTGATATGAGGCAACTAGTTTTTTGCACTGCGTGGGAGATCATGTTTTTCTTGATCCCTCCTCTGTGTGCTAGTAACCCCTTACATTGCCACCCTTCTTATTTAACCACACCACCATGTGTACTTCTTCCTCTGCCCCTCATTATCCGCTTTGTTTTGCTTTTATTTTGTTCCAAATCCCTCCAATCCTTCCGTTGCTCTTCTGTAGCTCACTGCTCTTATTTAGCGGCTCTGTACCATTACCCTGCTGCTTTTTCACGCCCCCTGCCACCTCCAATGCGCCCTCTTCACCTCCCAGTTGCATTCTTTATTCAAATACATTTTCTTTTTTTTTCTTTTACTGGGCCACACCTTTCACAAAATTATACTTTTGTGAACTTATTTTTAAATGTACTGCTCCAAGATGGGCGTTCACCATCTTGGAATTGTAAATTAAAACAATATACATATATAGCACTGCATCTTAACACACGCATGGGCTTGCGAGGATGCATGCAAGCGCATACGTCATCACACTGGGGCTAGACTTTTTGCCTCTTTTTGTGAAAATGCTGTTCAACATTGGCAAACAAGCCATTTTTTCAGTGGCGTAGCTAGACCTCTGGCCGCCCATGGCGGCCCCTGCGTTTGCGCCTGTATAAAAGAGTGGGTCAGGTGCCGGCGATTCCTGTGACGGCTGCAGGTAAGGGGGGGTCGGAGGGAGAGCGCCCTCCCCAAACCCCGTGCTGTCTGGGGCGCACCGCCCCCACCCCCTTCCTACACCACTACATTTTTCACTTTTCGCAGAATGCTGCTCAACATCAACAACAAGCTTTGGCAAAGCCAAAAGGTTGGCTAAACGCGTATCAATTCCGGACGTATTGGCTTTACCAGTGCTTGGGTTTATGGGCAGTAGGCAGTTAACTTTGTTGACACATCAATCAAAGCCAGTTTTTTTTAGCATTGCTAAGCCATTATTACAGAAACCGATGCTGTACTCTTTGTATGACAGCAAAGCGGGTGAGCAGTAGCACTGTAACTGCCCCCACTTCTGGAGACTAATCTCGGTTAGGATCATTGTTCCAGAGCGCGTGCATTCCTTTCTGGATTGTTCTATTTTCGAGTAATTATAAGGCTTGCATTGAGCCACGTCGCAAACGGAATCACATGTAGGCGCTTTGAGGAGGACTTAAATGAGCTGATTGTGTTCATGTTTCTCTTGTAGTGATTGACGGTTAACTTAACTAAGAGCTATTAGCAGAAAACGTGCCATAGTCACGGGGGTTTGCTCAGGGCTGAGGTATTTTGATTTTGAGGGGGAGCCGGGAGTCGAACTCTGATACTCTTAATCTCGTAAGGCAGCAACTTCACAATTATACCAAAATACACACCCTTGCACTGTTGTAGCCCTTCTTTCTTAGCATGCACGTGCATTATGGAAAAGCAACATTGACAGTAAAGTGCTTAAATGATCGTAAGAGCAGAGCACTCTGTTTTTGGGGGGCATGAGTGGAAGCGCTAGTCCAATGCAAGGTTCCGTTAAGTGAGATTCGTCTTACAGGGGCAGCTCCTCCATGTGGGCAGAGGAGCGTCGCCCCACTGCTTTCTCGCAGTGCCAGAAGCAGAAACATAAAATGGGATTATAAATACCATTTTATGTTTCTGCTTCTCGCACTGCGAAAAAGCAGAAGAGTTTGGTTGGGGTTGGGCAGGTGGGCAGGTCTGCTCGAGGGCAGGGAAAGAGTGACTTGCCCAATGCTGCGTGCCCTGACTGTTTGGTCGGCCCTCTGGATCCGGCCAAACCAGTCATGCACACTCTCTCTTTTCTCCGCATAGGCTGCATGCAGCATACATGGAGAAAATGGCCTCCCCATAGACGCCAGTGTGGTCGACGTCCCAACCAATCACAATGCTGCCATTGCAGCGTTCTGATTGGCTTTGGGGAGGGGAGGGAGGGAAGCTGCCTGCTTCCTGTTCCTGAGGAGGCAGGAAAGCAGGAGCAGACCGAGCGGCGAAGACGCAGGCCCTAGGAAAGATATGTTTAATTTTTTTATTTAAACCCCCCTCCTCCATGCACGACCACCCTTCCCTCGTGACCACTTGCCCGTCTCCTTCCTCCCGCGTGACCCCGCGCTCACCCCTTCACCCGTGAGTCATGCTGGCCGCGACTGGCAAGAGCTACAAATAGCACACAAACAGGTCTTTAAGTGGGCCGGCTCCTGCCGGTACTTAGCACCAGCAGTTCTAAGGAGCAGGTGCTGAGGAAGGTCCCTATCGGACTCTCCATGTTTTTCCCTCAGCCTCAGGGGGAAAAAAATATCTTAACTCTGCAGCAGTACCACCCTTCACTGTCTTTGATGTAACTTCAAAGAGACTCCTTATAGTTCTTTCAGAGTCTCAACATTTCAAAACGGAAGCATTTTCAATATTATATACAAAGAAGCCATAGTTGTTACTTATTTATCTTATGCAACTAACAACCATTGACAAAGCCAATAGTCCTGGCTTGTTGTAGGTGTAATGTTGTATTATATATCTGGATGCAATGACAAAAGCAGCAAAATACCCGTCAGGCGGCACACTATGCTTAGCACAGATTTGTAGCTTGCATGTTTTTAAGTCACACCCTTAATTACATTGGCCACGCCCCTTTGAGAGTCCCCCCGTTTTTTCATCCCACTTAAAGCCCTGCTTACGGATATCTAACAACATTCATGCCGCCAGCAACACGTGCTACGGATCTAACTTTCTGAAAAGGAGTAATCAAAGTTGAGGGCATATATACAAGGTAATGGCTCAGCCTGGCGCTGTGGCAAATTTTGCCGCGCTGCGTCATTCAAAAAATGCAGGGATGTGCTGTATTCACAACAATACAGCACACCCCTGTGTTTTCCCTTGTCCTGGTGCTAAAACTAGCTGCCAAGCGCCAACCCAGACACACTTGCGCCATTGGCAAGGGTGTCTGCGTTGCAGGGAATTATTGTTTATGTGCAGGAAGGTGTCATTGCACCACTGGAACATTGTAAAAAAGTGACGCTTGGTGGCGCAATCCCCTTGTAAATATGCCCCTTGGAGTTTTAACATCATCCTGTCATAGGCAGAGCCTGTAACACATTATGCCTGTGAACATCTTTACTTTCACAACTGTAAGTGGGGCTCTGTAAGGCAAAGGGAATATATGGTATGGAATAGTGGGTTTGTGTAACAGTTGCAGCCATCCAGCTGCAAGCTTCATGCAGCAGTCTTAATTTAATTCAGCTGCACTCTTTATCCTTCTGAGGTTGATAAAATGCATAAGTCCTCCGCTGCTTAGCGACTGCAAAGTGTGTGCTTTGCGGCAGTTGTGGAACCAGTGTGCCACGAGCTTTAGAGGAAGAAAATACAGAAATAATCAGGGTTCAGTAGGCCCCCTGGCCTCAGGGTCCCGATGCTACAGCACCTGAATGAAAGGTACGCCCCTGCTTTGTGGTGCTGTGTAAGCAGTGTATTATTGCAATTTTTAAGTTTACTTTGCAGGAATTAATGAATGCTGATCGCTCTATGCTGTAACTCCCATCAGACCTCAAAGCCTGGCAACCATTTTGTGCTTTGTACATCCTTCCGCATTTCGACTTTTGGTGAACACATAAATCTGACGGCTTCCATGTCTCATTAGGGCCCATATGTATGACCCCTTTTTTCCCATAGACACAGAATGGGTAAAAACCTTTGATACATCTGGCCCTAGGTCTCTTTGGTAAAATTCCTAAATGGCCAGCATGAGTGCAATGGAGCGGTTGAGAAACAGGCACATTTTTAGCAGCATTTGTTGTGAAAATACAATTGTATCTCCTGCAGCGGCTTGTATCAAGATAACTTGTTTGTGTAACCTGCACACAAGAGGAAACAAGCATTGGCATAGCCAATTGGCCATACTTTGCCAGTGTTGCCACGCAACACGGTTAGCTTTGCCACTGCCCAAAAGGCCATGTTAAAAGTATAGAAAGCAATGAAAAAAACATGCTTTCTATAATTTCCAGATGGCTGCTGCTGTGTGTCATGCAACATGCCTAATGGCATCACATGCATTGCTGTGACATGGTGATGCAGAGCCCTGTGGCACAGGACTCAAGTTATACCTCACTGAAAAGACCTAAGTCGGTCAAAACCAGTCTAAGATTGCTTGTGTTCCCAGGGGACCTGGCCTGACCGTTTGGGCTGGACTATTTCTACTGGAGTAGGACCAAGACTGATTTGAATCTTGCAGGTTGCTGTGTAGAGTAGCATAGTCTGTGAACAATGATGGAATGCAGCTCTGACCAAATGCCAGAGATTTATTCTACCATTACTTTCACACCTTGTTGTTTGTTGCAGTAGATGTCCTAAGTAGGGGTGGGCGGAATTTGCGAAATCCACTTTCGCAAAATATCGCGAAAATGTAAAAAATTATCGCAAACACGCGGAAATATCGCGAAGATGCAGAAGTTTTTTTCCCGCATGTTCGCGAGATTTTCTGCATGGTTGCGGCTCGCCAACTTACCCATGTGGTTGCTCGTGGGCGCGGCCATCTTGTTTTCAGTTGTCTCACGGTGCATGATCGCGAGAAGAAAGACGTGATCGGGCGACGCATGACGTCACTGCGGGCGCGAACTGTCGCGAGACAGCGCAAATGGCTAAAAACAATACAACATCTCATGGAGAACGCGACCGGATCAAGAAAACTTGTCGGCGAACGCAGGGATTCAGGTAAGGCGATCGCGCCCGAGCGAGAATGTATTATTTTACAGCGCGAGCAAGAAACAAATTATCGCCAAGCTGCGGAATGCGGAAATTTTGACATTTTCGCGCTCTCCGCGGAACGCGAAAATGTCAAATTATCGCAATTTCCGCGAACGGAACAAAATTTTCGCCCAGGCCTAGTCCTAAGTGCAACAGTTAGACCCAGATGTGGGTCCAATGCTCACTGTACCACAGGACTCAAGCTATACCTCAATGATAACACCTACATAGGTTAAAACCAGTCTGGGGTTGCTTGTGATCCCTTTCTGCAGGTCCCATGAACTGTTCCACTTCTAATTTTATATTGCAGCCCTCTATCTAAAGTAGCATAGTGGGTGAAAAACGATGGTCTGGAATCGAGTGTTCACTAGTGGATGAGACTGATTTTAGCATTATTTCCATCATATTATTGTTTGATCCTCCAGTCATGAGTCCCACAGACCTCGGAAAGAGCCCTGCTGGAAGGTCCTGAGGCAATGAGAGGCCATGTCCTCTAACGGAACCCTACTGCGAAGGGTGACTAATTCTCTCGAGCGGCATGCTGCTATGAGATGTATGTCAGATCTTTTCTACAGTCAACTTCAGTCAAAAACTGTCAATTATCTATAATTAGGGCTCCCGGTTTTATGATATTATGTTTATGCCCTTTCGGTCTGTATTTATCCATATTTATGTTTTGCTAAGTTTATCTATATTTACCCATATTTATTTTGGGTTTTGTAGAAAAATTAAACTGCAATTAGTATATTCCCACATATATTTAACCGATAAATATGCACTCATGCTTGAATGTCTGACAGGTTTCAGTGATATCAATACCCGCAGAAGATAAATCAGTGCACCTATATGAAAACGGGGACGCGCGAAGGAGTTTCCAGTTACACCGTGAGGGGAACGGTTCTGTCCTGTGTAGCCGCCCTTGCTCTTGCTTGTCCGTGCTGGTGCCCAAGGGGTCACGAAGGAAGCAGCTTTGGCCGGCTGCACCATCCTGCCTACAACCCCCAGAAGGCCTAGCGCCGCAGCGAGATTGCGAACAGCTGAGGGGAATCCCTCATAAACCCAGGACCCTCACCGCAGCGCGGGACGCGCGCGGGCAGCGCCCGGGCGAAGCCCGGGCCAAGGGCGGGCCCGTCCTTGCCCGTCACTGACCGGAGTTGGCCGGGGCGGGGCTACCCCTCTAAGTTGTGCCATACCATCATCGGTCTCCCCAAGGTACTGTGGACTTTGCTTCCTATCGAATTTTTGGTACCACTCTTGGTTGTTAACCCAGATTTCCCTGTTGACCATCTGCTGAGTACGGTGGCAGTCGGCCCCTCTACGATAGTTTGCTTCTCCTGACTCTTGTATACCATCTCAAGAACATAAAGACAGAGCAGCTATTGTCCATTGTCTATCTTGTTAATAGGGTCAACTTTGAGTACTTGAGATTAGCCCGGGACTAGTCTGGGTCTGGTCTGTGCCCGCCTGTGATTGGACGAGGCAGAGTTTGCCCACAATTTTTGGCCTTCCGCCACATTTCATTGTGTTTTTCATCACTGCAGGCATCCACCTATTACTACAGTTCGGGGTTTGTCATAGGTATTGCTTGTTTCTATTTCACCCTAACATGCCTCTAAGGTCAGGTAAAGACCGTATAGTCCAACTGCAAACTTCCAAGGGAATAGTTTCTGGCCCGCTAGATGCTTTTTTAACCCGAGCAACTGGGATTTTAGAAAAAGAAATAGCAATGACCGAGAAAAGGCTCTCCCTAGACTTAGTCAGTGGTAAGCGTTCCTCCATAGGTGCCCTTGCTACAATTTCTAGCCCTGCGGCTCAAGTCCCGTCTAATCATCTACATTCACTAACGACAGAGGCACTAATGCATGTTGCGGGAGAAGGGGTGGATTCTCTACACTCGTCAGACAATCTTGATTTGAGCTCAGATGTCACCCAGCATAGTGGGGCAAATGTTAGTGGCATAGATAGAGTGGACTCAATTAATAATTCGGTGCCGAATCCACCGGAAGTGTTTGACTCCTTCAAAAAAAAAAAAATCTGTAAAAGGGAAAACACTCAGAGCAAACATGGGGGGAGAGTACAGAAGCCGTCTAAACCAAATGTTTCTAATAATACCAGTGCAGCTGCTTCGCAGCTCCACACAGTTAGACAACCCCCCTCGGTACTTCCCAACGTATTGTGCCCCACTCTAACCTCTATCGGTTCATCAGATCCTTGCCCTACTTGTTTTAACAGCGATGAAATCCTGCTGGTAAAAATGGAGGCCATGTTTAAAACCCTACTGCTTCCCGTCTTGGAGCAAACTAGGTTGATGTCCATCAAAATTGATGCCTTGGAGTCTGTCGCGAATACGAACATGCGCCTACTCCAGAAGCTAACCGCCCCCTCCATAGTAGTGGGGGCTTCTACCTCTCAGGCAAACCTAATTAAGAATACAGATAATGTGAGCCTTGGTAAAGCAATGGTGGTTGTAGCAACAAAGTCTATGGCACAGGTGGGTTTCAGGGATATAGATAGCACCGTTGGTGCAGGCACCCTGGTGCAGGAATCCAGTAAAACCTCCTCTATGATAATAGCGCAACGAGCTCAAACTGGTAGGGCGGATGACAGGGCAAATGTTGTACATTGCACCCCATCCCAGCCTCCTTTAGGAAAGTCAACTACTATTCGTAACCCCATAATCCATACCGGGGGAAACATTGTTAAGGGTGCTCACCTCCGTACTGACCTACCCCCAGAAGCAAACCAATATACCATTGTGTTAACTGGGGCAGCACCCGTCAAGGAGGGTGTTAAAGAGACAGACAGGGACCTACGTAATAAAGTAGTATTCTGGCTGAATAAAAACCGCCCTCTCCCGCCATCTACTTCAACCGAAATCCTATTAGTGAGGAGAGTTGATTGGGTGGGTTTTGGGACTAAAGATTTAGAGGGTGACTGCATTTTGGTATCGTTTAAGGATCCCTGGGTGGTAGAGTCCATTCGAAGGGAAGCAAGGTTTGCAAGAATGGGGGATGTACAAACACTGGACCTTGCTTATTTTTATCCCGAAAGAAATTCTAAACTCACACCAGGCCCCCATCCCAAGAGATTTTTAGACAGGAGACGTTCGATTGTGAGAACTCCTTATCACTCCCAACATCTTCAACTTTTCAATCGTTACGGCCCCCTTTCTGACCTTGAGGCTGTCGATTGACTACATTTACCAAGCAAGGAGTACAGCACTGTGGAGAGTCACAGGAATGTAATACCAGGGCCCGGAAGGGTGGAATTTTCTATGGGACATGTTGTTGAGGGGGGTCCATTGTTAAATCTTATGGGGGGGTCGGTTGAAGCAACTACAGAGGATATTTTAGAGGAAATTGTGGGGGTGGACGGTGCTTGTATGACTCTTAGATTAGAGTTACGGGCTGAACCTGTGAAGGTAGCGGAGATCCCTGCCCCCACTGTGCCAATGATTCAATCATATAAAAGTAATGTAACAACCCCACACGATATTTTAAAGGTAGCTTCCTGGAACGTGGCTGGGATCAAGGGCCGGCTACACTCAGAGGAGTGGTTGGAATTTATAGATACCTTTGATATTATATTACTCCAGGAAACTTGGGCTACGGTCCCAATCCATAGGGTTGGGTTCATTAATTTTTCAAAACCTGCAATCAGTGGTAGCAAAGGGCGCGCTTCAGGGGGCCTATTGATCTGGGTGAAGCAATCCTTGGGAGTCCATTTATCTGAAATTTCTCTGGAACATCAAGACCTCCTGGGTATCAAGTTGAGCAAAGCTGCCCATCGGGATCTGATTATTATTAACATCTATGCACGAGGCCTACCTGGTGGCCGCTGCCCTGGTATTGTCGATGTAGTGGATAGGTATCTTGATAGTTTAGGAAGTGATAATCTCTTTGTCCTAGCGGGCGACTTGAACTGCACCTTTGAGCCGCTCCAGGCAGTTGGGGACAGTTGGGGGTCCTCAGAGGATGCAGTCTGGAACATTCCGGACCTATCAATTGATAAAATCGCCAAAGGGACTGAGGCAGCTTTGAATTGGATGGCCCTATGTTTGAACAGGGGCTTAAGGGCAGTTAATGGCCGCTCCTTATCAGATCAATGTGCCTGCAACACCTATGATAATGGTTTAAGGAAAAGCCGTATAGATTATATTTTGCTAAAGTTGGAACTCTGGCAATATATGATCGACATGGAAGTGGTATCCCGCCCAGAAAGCGACCACAACCCCCTGTCGCTTAGTTTCAGGTTTCTGGGCTCTGATAGATTGAGGAATCCAGATACTCTTAGGACAGGAGATCTCACCTTGACCAATGACAGAAGAAGGCTGAAATGGTCTAGGTTAGTGGGTGATGCCACCCTCCTTGAAAGTATTAAAAAATTGGTCACCTACACGGTGAACGAACTCATGCCCACTGTGTCAGAGGGGGTTGGCCCCGATCATGTAACCGAGACCCACGAATGTTGTTTTGAACAGCTTAAATTTCTCTTATCCAGTCCATACTTGGCAGGCCCGTCAAAAAAACTTGGTTCTCGTCAGAAATGGTACAACGGGAAATGTAGGGAGGCCTATAGCCAATTAGTTAAGGCGGTCAAGTCTCGGATTATGAGTGATGTCAAGTTAGCTAGGGTACAGTATAAAAAAACCCAGTGGGATGCTAAAAGAGAGTGGGAAGATAGGCATTGGTCCGATCTTCTGGATGCATCAACATCCAATAACCAGACTAAATTCTGGGAACTGGTAAAGTGGGGCAGGGACCCAGATTCGCGAACGCCTACAAACCATTTCTCCCCCGGAACTTGGGTGGATTTCTATGCTTCCCAATTTAGGTCGGAGATCTCGGTATCCTCCACTATGCTAAGTTATGAGCACATACTGTTTGATCACGGTGGGGTCCTGTTCTTCACAGAGCAAGAAACAGAATTAGCTCTGGGTTTGACTGAGCGGGGGAAGGCTCCAGGGATGGACCTAATCCCTGTCGATTTGTTTAAATCCAACCCAGAACTTTGGGTACCGTATATTACCAGGTTAGCTAATGCAATTGCCCAAGGAGCCAGAATCCCAAAGAGCTGGAAGGGGGCTGAGATCCTTCCAATCCACAAAAAAGGGGATCGGTCCAACCCGGGCAATTATCGCCCGATCAGCCTTATTGACTCCCTCCAAAAGGTCATTGCACGAATGATTTTAGGTAGAGTTCAGGGTTGGATGGTCTCCGAGTGCATTTTGTCTCCCATGCAAGCAAGCTTTAGAACCGGTATCAGCACCATCGACCAGGTGTTTAGATTTTGTCTGATTTACTGGAAGGTGGTGCTGTTAGGCGGGGGGAAAATTTTCGCCGCTTTTATTGATCTAAAGGCGGCTTTTGACATGGTCCCGAGGGCTAAATTGTGGTGCGTCTTGAGAGACTTGGGTTTGCCCTTGGAACTTCTGGATTTAATTGTTAAACTGCATGAGGACAATTTTGCTAGGGTTCGGTGGGGCGGTCAAGGACAAGTGACGAACAGCTTCCCAGTAACACGCGGGGTTCGTCAGGGTTGTGTCCTGGCGCCCACACTCTTCCTGTTATTTATTGACCAGGTAGTAAACTTTTTCAAGACCTTCCCAACTGACGCTCCCTCCCTGGCTGGGAAGAAGTTTCCCATGCTTATCTTCGCTGACGACACTCTGCTCCTCTCTAAGACCAGAAGCGGTTTACAGCGGGCTCTGAACCGCTTTGAGGAGTTTTGTGTCATCAATGATTTGAAGGTAAACGTGGGCAAAACTAAGTTTATGGTTTTTACTAAGAACATCTCGGTTCGGAGCTCGGTAAGGATGGGTGGGGTTAATTTGGAACAAGTAGATCATATGTCCTACCTAGGGGTTACACTAGACTTTCGCCTGCGATGGAAGGAGCAGGTAGTCGAACAGCAGCTTAAATTGGCCCGCTTAACTGGCTGTCTCCTTAGGGAACAAAAGAGATCCATCACTAAACGTGTGCACCCAGCGCTAAAAATTTATGACGCAAAGATTAACGCTGCTATTTTATATGGAGCGGATCTTTGGGCGTATATGGATCTTTCTAGTCTGTTTAAAGCACAGTGTAAGTTCTTGCGGAATCTAGTGGGGCTTCCGCAATCAACTCCATCTATACCCCTGTGTTTGGACTTAGGTTGTAATCCAATTAATGAGATGGCGAGGTTCAGATTGGTTGCCTTTTGGAGACGGATTTGGTCTTCTCCTGACCTTGCCTTATTTGCTAATGAACTTGTCGAAGTTAGGTCCATAGAGGGATCCGGGAGAATCCCATGGCTACGCACGGTTAGAACCATCTTGGTTGAAATGGGTTTGGAACAGCTGTGGTTGTCTCCTGGAACCAATGTGTTTCCCTCCAAACAAGAATTTAAAGCATTGTACTGGGCCTCGGTTCGACAAACCTTAGTGTCTGCTTCTAGTTCCACAAGTCTAACAGGTAGGTTCCTGGCTAACAAGCTGGATCCCTCCCGTGAGAACTACTGGGATATCATTACCAGGCCGCTAGATAAGAAACTCTACCATCAGTTTCGGGTGGGTTCTTTGCCCTTGAATACATTCACTAAAAATTGGGGTACTGGAGTAACTGAATTCTGTCAATGGTGTCCTGGTCATAAGGAGACAGAGGGTCACCTTTTATTTGCCTGCCCCATGTACCACGACCCTCGCAGAAAATGGATAAAACCTCTGTTTCAACGCCTTACTTGTAGTAGGTCCGCGGAGGCCATTCGGGCATTGAAGACCAATATCTCAGAGTTGTTTGTGGTGAGCACAGCGAAATTCCTTGGCTGGGTTTGGATCATTAGAGCCCATAATTAGTTAGAAATGATTGCTTATACGATTCGTACTTAAAACATCCTATCCAAAGATGGATATTGTATAGTATTTTAAGATGGTTTTATTTATTGATTTTATGTTTTTAAAAAGCATACATAAACGGATCGTCTAAATATAAATGGGATGTTTAACAAGGATTATTTTTAATGTATAGCTTTTATCATGTGTATAAATATTTGTAATCTGGACAGTATATGGCGTTTGTAAAGCATGGCCCAAACTGTTTGTGTAAATTCTGCTGTCTTTTATGATTTTATTATCGAAATAAAGACATTAAAATCTGAATCTGAAAATATGCAAATTTCAGTATCAACCTTGTGCATATGTACTGCTGTTGAAGCCTCTTTACTAAAATACCTTTCTTTTTTGACCCCCTTATCTATCAATCCACACATCTATTTGCCTGGCAGTCATGGCAGACAGTATTTAGAATTACTCAAAAAGCAACCCAATTTCTGTTTTTATCCACATTTAAAAATAAATATAGACAAGAAAATGAATGTTTTCTATCTGTAAAAATCAGTAAAAACAGAAAACAGGGAGCCTCATCTATAATCCAGTACAAAGAGTGGGCTTTGGGTCAGCCATCTTCACATTATTGGATGCAGGCGCACAACGTCCATTGGGCTCCACCTTGGTGTGTCAGTCCACGCTGAGACAGCTTCCCGGGCTGGTGACCTTCTTATTGCAGCCGCACCCGAGTACTTCACAGGTCTTTAAAAGACCATTTACTTGTTAACGAGGCTTTGTTTTGTTTTCACCCCTTCTTAGAGCCCCTGCATCTCCACTCTTCCTATTGCTGGAAGAATTAACCCCCCCACCCCACCCAAATTTTTATTAGCCCCCCCTCCCCTCCCCCCCACGAAATTTGGCTCTAGCTGCAACTCTGAGTGGATGGATGGCTTGACAATTTCATTTCTCTATTGCTTATTCGTCAGCTTTCCACCCTAATCCTGTGTTTACCATGCCCATGGAGCAATGTTGCTTTACATTGCTTCTAATTGGATGAGCTGTATCGTTCCACTGCTCACATGAGAGGACACACCACAGAACAGAAACTATACCACGTCCATGATCCACAGCCATCATTTAAAGCTATATTCTTCAATTTACTTTACCAGTAGAAACTCGTTAGTTCAAGTCTAAGGTGTTTGTTCAAGTGTTATTACTTTTTAAGCAATAACCCTAACTGAACATTGATTTTTATTGTCCTATGCTGTATTAGACTCGGGTTTCGCTTCACCTCGTATGAGTGAGACTCCTCCCTCTCAACGAAGGAGAGTCAAAGAAGCACTTGGAGGGCAACTTTCTGTCTCAGACCAAATACTCAGCAACCCAGACTTATCGGTGGTGCGAGTGCTTCATTTGTAAAATAAATAAATGCAAGGATACAAAGGGGCACATGTACAAGCCCCTATCGCCACCACAACGTCACCTATATTGATGTTGTGATGGCGATAGGGGCTGCACCTTATGTACAAGGCAGCGTTAAGCGACTTAACACGGCTTAATGCTGTTGTAAATAAGGCCCCCTTTCAAGTTACACTAAGAGTGAAAGGGGTGGGCAGTGGGTGTTGCTGTGAGCGTTCCACCGCAACACCTATTAATTTTGACGCTGCCCCTATGCACAAGGGTGGCGTACATAGGAGGCAGCACCAAAATTGAGACCAGGTAGAAACTGGTCTTAAGATGGCGAAACGAGGAAAAATGCATTGTTTCTCCTCGTTTTTGCTTTTTCCATGAGTGCTGCCTTGTGCAGCACACATGGAATAAACAAAATGCCATTGTTTGTTTATGCGTAGGAAGGTGTCCCTTCCTGTACATAAACTTTTTTTTAAATGCCATTTTGTCACCATGAAAGTGACAGGATGCCATTTCTAGGATTGTTTATGTGCAGGAAGTGACACCTTCCTACACATAAACAATCCGCCCCTGCACGCAGGCACCCTTGCACTAGGATGCAAGGGTGCCTGCGGTGGCGCTAAGTTGGTAAACTTAGCGCCATCGCATAGGGAAACGCAAGGCTGCACCACATTCTTGTAAATATGGTGCAGCCTTGCGTTTCCGAAGTGGAGGAGAGAGGCGTTAATCCAAGGAGGCTAATGCCTCTCTCCTTCACTTCCTTGTACATATCCCCCAAAGTATTTCGTAGGGGCCTGTCACTCGCAGATCCTGGGGCTGCCAAATACCAAGGCTCCTAGTCCTGAATCTGCCTCATGCTACTATCTTTCCTGCCATACATTTCATGTCTCTTTATTCTACTCTTGCGGAGTTTTTTTCATTCCTTTTTCCTCCTTTTCACTGTTTTTCCATCTTTCTTTTCCTCCTGCTTTCCTCCTTTTGTGTGTTCTCTCTCTTGTTCTGAGTCAAAGTCTGAAGATAAAATTATAGGTTCCGATCCCCAATAATGAGTGATGCTGTCCACCATCTGTAATCACTAGCACAAATTAAGCAGCCCCATTGCCCCTCAAGACTTTAGAAAAATATTGAGGAGTGCCCTGGGGCCATAATTGGGCAATTTTTGGGAACTGTTAAGTACTGAACAGCAGTATGATTGGTGCGCAGTACCCAACCACTAGAACTTCATAAATCATTGTTTTTTATGGGGAAAGGGTAAGCTGCTTTGGAGTTATGCATGGCGAGTGAATATATGAAATTTGACTCCTGATTGCAGAATGTAATTCAATTCAGAAGCTTTTATATAGTGCATGGCTCTGTTGCACCAACATCACCGAGCTACCTCGAAGAAACAATTGACTAGCATCCAGACTTCAGAAAAGAAGTTTTTAAAGATTTTCTGAATCATATTTCCGACTGCTGGCGTCTAAGAGAGGCTGAACTTCACATAAAAATGTAATTTATTCTCCAGAGTTGGCTTACCACTTAGTGAGCCAAACAGGAACATCAGTGACAATTGCGAAAGCGCATTTTGAACATTTATTCGAACGGTTTGTATACTGTAAATATATATTCAATTAATAAACAAAGAACAACATTTGTGTTGTGCGTCACGGCCTTTGTATGTTAGTTTGGTATAGCTGGACAGCTGACGGCGGGCGGGGGCCTCTGCCCCCGTTTGTCCTGCACCCGCGGTTCCCGGCTCCTGGTTTACCCAGGACCGCTCCGGGACAGCTGAACCTCTTCAGGCCTTGACCCGCCTGTCTGCTGCAGGGGTCTGGGGGTCAGAGCCACCCAGGTCGGGCGGAAGGCGCGGGGGATAACAAACGCGCCCTGGCCCGGCGTCAGGATTGTTCGAGCCTCGTTGTATAAATAGCGCAATCTCCGAAGGCCGGAGAAGGCCCGGCTCCCCCTGACCGAAGGCGACGGCGGCCAATAAATCACTCGCCTATTTTCATCCCAGCGTTTCTCTCATTCAATAATTATCGGCAATTAGCTCTCGTGTTCAAAAGCCGTTTGCAAGCTTGAGTAATAGGTAGATAAGGTACACACATATATAATAGCATATGCTTATTTCACACCCTGAGAACTTTTGCGTCCAAACTGTACTTGTGGCCCTTCCTGACTCTCACCATGATGAATACTTTATCACTACCCACAAGCCAAAGCGAGTGCCACTACCAGAGAAGAGATATGGAGTGTGAGAATAGTGCAGGGTCCTAAGAGTAAAGAAGAGTGCACGGTGCACAGTGGCAGGACAGGGGGTCAAGTGCACAGTTGCAGGTAGTACAGACACAGGCGCCAACTTCTGTGAGTCACCGGAGCTCGAGCCAGCTCGTAAAAGCGCAGTGTAAGTAAGTGTGTGGGTTTGAGTCTCCGAATGTGCGTGAGGGACTGAGTGTGTATGGAGCTGTATGTGTTTGTGTTTCTGAGCGTATGTATGAGCGAGTGTGTGTGTATGTGTCTGGGTGTGTGAGCGTCTGGGTGTGTGAGTGTCTGGGTTAATGAGTGCCTGAGTATGTGTGTCTGTGGTGGTGTAGGAGAAAGAGTGTATGTAAAAGTGTGGACGTGAAAAAGTGTATGAGTGTATAATAGAGTGTGCAAGAGAGTCTGTGAGAATGTGTGTGAGGGCATGTGTGAGTTTGTGTTTGCTGGCCCTGGATTACTTAAGGTAATTATTTCCTTATGTGGGAGACCATCCATAGCATATGGTGCTGAGGTTTATTCATGGCAAAATGCACGCCCCGTCATACTGGAGGTAGTTCTGGAAATATGGGGACGAACACCCTTGATAAAATGCTGATGCTATTGGAAGTAATTTTTTGCAATGAGAGAGGGCAAGCATGATATTGGTCACCATGGCAAAAGGCTAGTTGTTGCGACCAGAGATAATTGTTGACCTGTGACCGCTCAGCCCTCCAAAGGGCTTGGTCGCCCAACTCACTGCTGCCGCTCCTGCCTGCCTTGCCGCCTCCTGCCTGCAGATTCCTTCGCTCGCTGCCCGCTGCTCCTGGGAATTTCCCGCTGCTCCTGGGAATTTCCCGCTGCCCGCTGCTTCTTGGAATTTCCCGCCCGTGCCTACCTGCGGCCCCCCCCCTGTGATTCCATTCGCTGCCCCGCTCCCGCCACCCAGCTGCTCCTCCCTCCCGGCTCCTTACTTAAGGGGACCACAGAGTGTGACCGCTCAGCCCTCCACAGGGCTTGGTCGCCCCACTCACTGCTGTCGCTCCTGCCTGCCTTGCCGCCTCCTGCCTGCAGATTCCTTCGCTCGCTGCCCGCTGCTCCTGGGAATTTCCCGCTGCTCCTGGGAATTTCCCGCTGCCCGCTGCTTCTTGGAATTTCTCGCCGCTGCCTCCCTGCGGCCCCACCCCCCTGTGACTCCATTCGCTGCTCCGCTCCCGCCACCCAGCTGCTCCTCCCTCCCGGCTCCTTACTTATGACAACCCCAGAGCGACCGCGCAGCAGACATGTGCAGTGGGAGCGCCGATTGAGCGCTGAAGGTGCGCCAAAGGTAAGCCCGTCTGCACCCGTCCGCGCCTGGACCGCGCCCAGCGCCAGACCCCCTGGTCCTCGCCCTCGCCAGCACACCCTGCACATCTACAACGCCAAAACCCTCCACGCACTCAACGCCGGCCGAAACACCGCCTGCTACCGAGCCACCCCGAGACGCACCCACGGACCCTTCACCTGCCTGACCTGCCGCTTCACCGGCCTCCGACCCAACACCGCACCCGCTAAACCGAGCCCCAGCAACAAACACCTGATGTGCATCCTGCTCAACACCCGCTCTGTTCACAGGCATGCCGTCGAACTCTGGAACCTCCTCGACTCGACAGCACCAGACATCGCCTTCCTGACGGAAACCTGGATGAACGCCTCCTCAGCGCCCGACGTCGCCATCGCCGTCCCAGAAGGCTACAAAATCACCAGGAAGGACCGCGTCAACCAGACAGGAGGAGGCATCACCATCATCCACAAGAACACCATCCGCATCACGACCAACTCCGATGACACCTTCACCTCCGCCGAACACCTCCACTTCCAGATACACACCGACCCCAAGACCACGCTCAGAGGCAACCTCGTCTACAGACCACCGGGACCACGCACACAGTTCAGCGAAGACATCACAGACTTCATCAGCCCGCACGCCATCAATTCCACCGACTACATCCTCCTGGGGGACCTCAACTTCCACCTGGAGGACAACAAGGACCGCAACACCACTGCTCTGCTGGACAACCTGGACAACCTCGGAATCAAGCAACTGGTAACCACCCCCACCCACTACGCCGGCCACACGCTTGACCCAGTCTTCTCATCCAGCAAATACATCACCTTCAGCCACTCCACCAATCTCCAGTGGACTGACCACAGCTGCGTCCACTTCAGCTTCAGTAAAACGACGACCCACCACCACCCTCAACAAGCCCCCCGCAGGAGCTGGAACAAGATCACCGGCGACCAGCTCACCACCTTCCTCAGCCAGAACCCCCCCACCAGCTCAACGGACCCCAACGAAGCCGCCAACAACCTCACACAGTGGATCACCAACTGCGCAGACGCCCTCGCACCACTGAAGAAGAACCCCCCCAGCAGACGCGGCAGCAAGAAAGCCTCCTGGTTCACCGACGAGCTCATCACCGCCAAGAAGAACTGCCGCTCCCTGGAGAACACCTGGCGCACCAACCAGACCACAGACAACATGACGGCCCTCAAACACGCCACCCGCAAACACCACCAACTGATCCGCGCCACAAAGAAGACAGCCTTCAAGGAACGACTGGACAACAACACCCACAACAGCAAGGAACTCTTCAGCATCGTCAAAGAGCTCTCCAACCCCGACGCCGGAAACAATGACATCACTCCCTCGCAAGACCTCTGCGACTCCCTCGCAGCCTTCTTCCACGACAAGATCGCCAACATTCACAACAGCTTCGGCCCACCAACCAGGAACCCCACCACCGAACCGATGCCCCCCACCGCCACCCTCCGCACCTGGACCCCAGTCAGCACCGAAGACACAACACGCACAATGAACACCATCCACTCCGGATCCCCTACGTCCCCTGCCCACACCACATCTTCAACACGGCCGACCACATCATCGCACCCCACCTCCGCGACATTATCAACGCCTCCTTCAACACCGCCACCAGTGCTGGAAACACGCTGAGATCAGTGCCCTGCTGAAGAAACCAACTGCAGACCCCTCCGACCTCAAGAACTACCGCCCCATCTCGCTCCTCCCGTTTCCTGCCAAAGTCATCGAGAAGACCGTCAACAGACAGCTAGCCGCCTTCCTCGAGACCAACGGATCCCTCGACCACTCGCAATCCGGCTTCCGAGCCAACCACAGCACGGAGACCGCCCTCATCGCAGCCACAGACGACATCAGATCCCTAATGGACAACGGGGAAACTGCGGCCCTCATCCTCCTGGACCTCTCCGCAGCGTTCGACACTGTCTGCCACCGCACCCTGGTACAGCGACTGAACAACACCGGCATCCAGGAGAAGGCCCTGGAGTGGATCACCTCATTCCTCGCCGGAAGAACCCAGAGAGTCCGCCTCCCCCCGTTCCGGTCAGCGGCCACCGAAGTCACCTGCGGCGTTCCACAAGGGTCATCGCTCAGCCCCACCCTCTTCAATGTCTACATGAGCCCCCTCGCAACCATCGCACGTCAACACAACCTCAAGATCATCACCTACGCCGACGACACCCAGCTGATTCTCTCCCTCACCAGCGACCCGGACGCCGCCAGAGCCAGCCTACACGAAGGGATGAAAGACGTCGCCGAATGGATGAAGAACAGCCGCCTGAAACTGAACTCAGACAAGACGGAGGTCCTCATCCTGGGATCATCACCCTCCGCCTGGGACGAGTCCTGGTGGCCCTCCGCCCTGGGAGCAACCCCCAAGCCAACGGACCACGCACGCAACCTAGGCTTCATCCTGGACTCCTCCCTCTCGATGACCAGACAAGTCAACGCCGTCTTGTCTTCATGCTTCAACACCCTGTGCATGCTTCGAAAGATCTTCCGGTGGATCCCCACCGAGACCAGGAAGACGGTCACCCAGGCCCTCATCACCAGTCGGCTGGACTACGGGAACGCCCTCTACGCCGGCACCGCCGCCAAACTCCAGAAGAAACTCCAACGGATCCAGAACGCCTCAGCACGACTCATCCTGGACATCCCCCGACACAGCCACATCTCCGGACACCTGAGAGACCTGCACTGGCTCCCCGTCAACAAAAGAATCATGTTCCGACTCCTCACCCACGCACACAAGGCCCTCCACGACCTGGGCCCCAAGTTCCTCAACAGCCGCCTGACCTTCCACAAGCCCACCCGCCAGCTCCGCTCTGTCAGCCTCGCTCTCGCCACCGTCCCCCGCATCCGCAGAGGCACCGCCGGAGGAAGATCCTTCTCCTACCTGGCAGCCAAGACATGGAACTCCCTCCCCATCCACCTCCGGACAACGCGAGACCATCTCGCCTTCAGGAAGCAACTCAAGACCTGGCTGTTCGAGCAGTAGCGTTCCCCCCCCCAGCGCCTTGAGACCCTCCGGGTGAGCAGTGCGCTATACAAATGCCTATGATTGATTGATTATCAATGTTCTCAAATTTATAGAGCATGAACAAATACCCAAAGGTGTCAAGGCACCGTCACAATGGGAGAGAAAACCTCAAGTACAGTAAAATGACTTAGGGAACAGCCATGCTTTTAGGTTTTTCCTAAACATAGACAGGTTCGGAAGGGACCTGATGGACAGGGGCAGTGCATTCCATTCCTTCGCAGTAGAGTTCACAAAACCTCTACCTCTCCAATTTGTTCGTTTAATCCTTTTGACAATTACTTAATGGGTACCTGAAGACCTTAAACATCTTCCAGGAATATACCATTGAAATGAATGCCCAAGGAACTTAGGGCCCATTCTGTGTAGAGCTATGTGGACAAGGCAGAGGGCTTTACATTGAATATGTTGCCCGATAGGCTTCCAGTGGAGATGTTTGATCGCTGGTGCAGCTGATTGATGTTTAGGGATTCCAGTTAATAGTCTGGCAGCTGCATTCTACAGGACCTGTAGGTTGTTAAGATGTTGCTGCTGTATGTTCAAATATAGAACATTACAGTATGGCCAGGTATTGCCGAGTCCCCTCACCTGTATCTACAGTGTCTCCACAACCATGCCCCCATTGGGATCCCAACCCCCTCCACTCTCCCCCGAGCCTTAAATACCCATCAACACGTCTTGGGTTAGGGGTCGTGAAACCCCAGCCGTATTTTATTCAAAACTTACAAACAATTTAAAGACTCCATACTTTACAATATTTACAATACGCAGAAAAGTCCAGTCCATCAATCCACTACATCAGTACACCAAAAATTCTTAATTCATTGTATATACATTATTTCAGATGGCTAACCTTAACATGTGATCTAATACATTCCCATTCCTGACATATATTGCTTTTTTGCATATTCCAAATTGAGCCTACGGGCAAGGTCACAACTGGTCCAACTACATGCTAGGTCCCGGCTCTCCTACCTGAGTGACCTTGCGCAGGGGGCCCAGTCCCCCAGAAGGTTGTACCCCCCGGGCACCCCCTATGCCCTCAATATTATCTCCAAGGGGCTGTGCTGTTATGCCAACTTTAGCGCCCATGCACTTGTGCGGGGGTTGGCCCAAAGGCCTACTGGAAGCGGAACTTCCCCTCCCCCGCAACTTCCAGCCTACCGGCCGTAACCGCCCCCTGGCGTTCCATGAGAGACCACTGTCCTCCCAAGGCGTCCCCACTGACAATGGTAATGCCTTCTGAGGACCGTAAAATTTGCCCACCAATCAAATCAAATCAAATCGGATTGTAAAGCGCTGGCTACTCACCCAGAATGGGTCTCAAGGCACTGAGGGAGATGGGGCCCAGGGGGTGGTTCCGCAGGTCTGGCAGGATCGCTGCGTGCCATCGAAAAGCCAGGTCTTGAGGTCCTTTCGGAACTTGGGGAGCGATGTAGTCTGTCGGAGGTGGAGAGGGAGGGAGTTCCATGCCTTGGCCACGAGGAGGGTGAAGGAGCGCCCCCCTGTTCTGCTTTTCTTGGTCCGAGGTACCGTTGCGAGGGAGAGTTTGGCCGAGCAGAGGGAGTGCTAGGGTGCGTGGAACTCGGGGCGGCTGTTCAGGTTGGCGGGTCGGGCGTTGTGCAAGGCCTTGTGTGCATGGGTACGGAGCTTGAAAGTGATTCTCTTCTCGATGGGGAGCCAAAGTAGGGTCCGCAGGTGTTGGCTGATGTGGCAGTGTCGTGGTAGGTTGAGGACTAGTCTGGCAGCGGTGTTCTGGATGTTCTGGAGTTTACGGGTGAGTTTCTTGTTGATCCTGGCATACAGTGCATTACCGTAGTTCAGTCTGCTGCTGATAAGGGCGTGCATGACCATTTTCCTGTGTTCGGCGGGGATCCACTTGAAGGTCTTGCGGAGTAGGCGGAGGGTGTGGTAGCAGGAGGAGGTGATGGTGTTGACCTGGCGGTCCATTTTGAGTTCGGAGTCCAGGATGATCCCGAGGTTGCGTGCATGGTCGGTGGGGGCCAGTGGTCACCGAGGGCGGGTGGGCCACCAGGTGTCTTTACAGGCATTGGGGTGTGGGCCCATGATGAGTATCTCTGTTTTGTCCGTGTTGCGTTGAAGGCAGCTGCTCTTCATCCACCAATCATGATCTTACCTCAGACCAAGGATACCTTCACATAAAATATGACAATGACGCCGCCCTGTAAGAAAATTCTTTACTAACACTACTTAAACAGATTCTGAGGGAAAACATTCAGACAACCTGCAATGGAAAGGCAAAAAAAAAGCACACATCAATTCTGCTGCCACAGGGGATGGTGGGTGGGCAAAAAATACTGGAACTCCATTGATCGCGGCGTCGACGGCCTTGCGGGCAGAAACGGCTGTGGAGGGGTGAAGTAAAAGACCATCCCGCCGCTCCAAAGCCCCCTTTTATGCCCCAATGGATGAAACCGACTGTATCCGGCTCTGCAGATCCCCCTACCCCGGAAGCACTTGAGTGCTTCCTGGGTCAACCTCTGTAACGCCCAATCAGAGTCAGGGTGAGGGGTGGGGCCGTGTCACAATGCGCATGACTCCGCCCGCCCCTCCGTTTCCTTGAGGACCGGCACAACCACAATAGGTGTGGTGTGCCTGAGTCCGGTTGGCGCCTTGACATAATCGGTTTTTTGGAAAGTATGAGAACAGTGATCAACGTTTTTTGAGAGTTGAGTGGAAAGAAAGGAAGAAACTTTTTAAGCATTCTTAGGACATAAAAAGTGGAAGACATAACAGCATTGACCTGTCCAAAAGTCAGCTTGTTATCCATGATCACGTCCAGATTTCTGACCTTAGACACAGGTATATGAAAGGAACACAATTCTTTTGACCAACAGGATGGTGTCCATAATGACGTGTAGTTACCAAACATAATGACCTTGGTTTTCCCTGAGTTTAGTCTTAGACAGTTCTGGTTCATCCAGTTTCCTACGGCAGTCATACAGTCGTGAAAAATTTAACCTACCTGGCTGTTTAAAGCAGAAAAAGCCACAACAATTTGATCTGATGAGAGGGGTCAGATGTTTAACATAAATGTTAAACAGGACGGATAAAATAGTTTTATCCGTCCCATCTGATGACAGAAGAATACTCCGACTGACTCTGGCCGGCTGTTGCAAATCTCGCAACCATTCCCTTGATACCTTTTCCCTGACCTGGGACCTTGAATCCTTCATCCATCTATCGTTTACCTTATACAGTGTGCTGTTTAAATCCCAAATCTAATACATCTGATGACGGAAGTCTTCTAACACCTTTTATTCGATAGCCATATGGACTACTTTACACCGTCAACATTAGTACAGATTCATTTTGCCCTGAAGAAGTCCTTTTGATAAGGATGAAACGCGTCGGCTGTGTTTTGATCATGTTTTAAAACTTCATTGAAATAAAGAAGAATTTGGAAGAACATTTTTGGTCATGGATTTTATAAAATTCTTAGTCTAAGTTTATTTGTGGTGCACCTGTGCTGTTTGCTTAAATTGTTATACTCCTGTTTAGGAAATACATTGGGACAGTAGGTGTCTCGCAGTGTGCACACGCTTTTCTGGGTAGTTCCAGATTATTTTCACATAAACTAGGGATAGCAAGTTAGGTGCTGAGTCCTATAGGGTTCCACTGTCCAGCCTTTTTGACTTCATAAATGTTAAACAGCCTGGGGCTGAGTGCGGAACCCTTAGAGACCCCACATGGTAGTGAGAAGGGTTTGGACACAAATGTGTCCAAAGCTACCACTTGAGATCTTCCACCCAAGAAGAATTTTAGGATTTTAAGCGCCGACCCCTCGATCCTGATGTTATGTTCCATATATGTACCCTAATATAGGCCCGGGTAATATCGTACACCTTCACCTACATTACCTCCCTTACACTGCACAGTAACGAGCCATTTAGGATTGAACCTTTACCTAGTTCTAGTCCTGGGCGCAGAAGGAGGGTTTCTCCCTGAACAATGGCGTCCTATAACTTCATCAATAGACTCACACAGTATGAATGAATATTCATAAAGGTCCTTGGAAACCAGGCTGAGGCTACACCACCTGCATAATATCTACGTACAAGTTTCATCCCATACATCATCCTCAAATCCAACAATGGCAAACACAAGAAACAAGGGACAAAGGAACCCTAGATACTTTCTGTATAAATACAGTACATCTTGCTAGTGTTAGCTAGAGGGAACCGAGACTTCCAGCCGACACACTGGCCAGAGACGCTGAGGCTCCTGCATGCAGACGCTCCAGCTGACAGTGGTCTAACACATCCCTTGCGGGGTGTCAAACTCAAGACCAGGACGGGGTCCCACACTCTCTCACTTCAGGTAATGAGTTAGACTAAATCCTAGAGGGATTCTTGGCTTTACACCTACTCAAATACTAGGTACACTAGATTGGCATCTTAGGAGGTCGCGCTTTCTTTTATCATGCATTTTCTATTCATGTATGTATTCGAGATCATTGCAAGATGGTAGAACTGTACTATCCTTTTATATTCACGGTACTGCTAATCATATACATCTGCTACTGTCTAACTGTTGTTGCAGCACATCTATTTTACACTAGAACAACAACTGTGCAATAAATTCTTTTTGTAACACGCCCAACTGTTTCTTCTGTGTAAATCTCTGAGACCTAATAAGTGAGCACGAGTGACTGAGTGAAATGTAGTACATTGTTTCCAAGATCCTGGGGGATCAGGGTTGTCATGTTCTGAGGTTTCCAGAAACTATTCTCTCCCCGATAAGAGGAGATTCTAGTGGCACTGTGAGCTAGCTAAAACAGTAAGGCTAACATTCTTGGTGGGGGTGCTCAGTCAGTCTGCCACCAAACCCACAGTTTATGTTATCCGGAACGCACAGGTCTTATTTAGGTTATATAGGAACTACATGACATGGCGCCATCAACGTTGGTTGGGTACTTATTTAACAGTAGAATCTGAGTAGTTCAGTCTTGCTATTCTCAGAGACTTCTACTCACAAAACACCAGAGGAGTCTGGAGTGGGTGGGCACAAACTCTGCCACAGCTGAGTAGGCGAAAAATCCTATTTATTAGCTGTTGGTTAATCAAGCTTGAAGGACACAGTGTTCCTAAAATTGTGCAATAAAACCTTATCTTAGTTCCCTTGAACAAACATCTTTGTTACAAAAATGAATAAGGGCAAAAATAACCTAGTAGTAAATCTACACGTCTCAGCCAGAGAAGAAGATGTGGACGTAATTCAAATTGCACCTAAATTCCGACATACAATCACCCTGAAACTATTAGAAATTGGTTTACAAGCTAGGGGTGACATAGTAGCTTTCGTGATTGAGGCATTTTATTTGTGGGTTATATTCCCAGCAGCAGATGCAAGAACACAGACATTTCACAACTATACAGAAGGAGGTGCACCAGTGGACTATGGTCCGTTCGAGGACATAGAGATTCCACTCACATACTAGGAACACTTATACTGGTTTAAAGGCGCCCTACTCCACATAAGAAGTAAAGTAAGATTAGGCCCGCTCGGAGGAGAGGGGGCAACATGGCCAATATTAGCAGCCTACACACCACATTCTGACATTGAAACAATACCACCAGGAGACTTACTCATAAAACACAAAGATTTAATAAAAATTTACAGAAACCTGACGCAATTCATCATGAGGACTTTCACAGTCCAACCAGCAACAGTTGCAACAAATGGAACTCAATCTCAGGGTATAGCAACTAAAATAACAGCACAAACGTTACACGCGATAATGGGCAAAATGCCCACGAAACGTGAACAAATGGCATTCTGGGTAACTCAGAAAATAACTCAGCTCGAGGCAGTATTCCTGAATACTACCTTGTATGAAAAACACAGAATGCTAACAATCTGCTTGCCCATGGGTATAACACCACAAGTAGAAGATTGTACCACCTAGGGTACAGTCTTTGCTGCCATTGATACCAGGACTCAAATCAAATCAAATCAAATCTGCTTTATTCGATTTTTGTACCTTAAAAACCATAAAAGCAAAGTACAGAATAACAAACACATTTATATTACACATCTTAATACTATATTACCAAATTTGTAACATTTTATAAAAGCAGCTCATCATATTTAAAAAAGAAATCTTTAACACGGACAAAGGATGCTAAAAAACAAATTAATACATAGTATTCCTATATCTGATAATAGCTTTTAACAAGCATTTACAATGCAATGGTCTCGGCATTTTTAAAGTTAGAGCTATTGGCATTGCTCATGACATTAATTTTGTTTATGTTTTTGTTTTTAAAACATTTAAAGAAATGGCATTGTTATTTACAATGTCAATAGCTTAATCACTCTCAAATGCGAGACCTATTGCATTTGCACCCACACACACAAAGCCACCCATACACACAGAGCCACCCACAGAGCCACTCACATAGAGCAACCCACACACAAATAGAGCCACCCACAGAGCCACCTACACACACATATGCAGTAGCCCACTGATCTATTTACATTATGTGCACTTTGTGAGCTGCATGGTACATGTTCTTTGCTGCAGGCACATTAACCCTATGTGCTACCTTTCCAGGAGTCAAAACTTCCACTAGACAAAACTCCGATCTCTCTCTGGGAAGAACATTAAACACCAGAGTCATCATGACATTTTTATTGTTGCCGAAAATTGCTTGAGGCCAGGAAGGAGGCAGCAAGCGCTTTTAAAACCTTAATTTACTTGCAAACATAATGTCTCCACCCAAAGTCAGCGCCCGGTCTCACCGGTTGCACTACCCTAGAGCTTGCCCTTCTCAAGGGTCCTGTGACCTAAGTGACAGAGTCACTGTTGTTCTTGGCTGTGCTGCTTCATAGGCCTGCTAGCAAGACTGGAGGTGAACTTCAGTATGGATTGTGGTGGACAAACCTTGAAGGTTAACCCAGACTTGCCAGTGCTAGGGTCCACGTGCTGGTGCTAAGACACCAGCGCTTCTAAGGTCTTGCGAAGCCTTCTAAGGTCTAGCATGGGATTGTGCTCTCTCAGCAGAGTCGTCTGGTGGACTGGTTATTAAGGCTGAACCTGGTTCCCCAGTTCCAAATTCAGCAGCTCTGGCCATAGTGCCACATCGTCTCCCCCACTGAAAACCATACTGTCCCACTGAGAAAACTCACACTGCCTTCAACTACAACCCAATTGCTGCCGGCTATAAACACGTGGATGAGGCTCAATTTAAATGACGCAATAGACAAGAGCAATATACGGCCTACAAAAATAAGTAACATCATCCTGGAAAAAGCAAAAACTCATAGGGGAATGCAAAATTTAGCAAACCATGTGCAATGCAAGGAGGAACAACATTGTTACCTTAACACTTTTACACTCACTATTCAGAAATCAGTGAGTGCTTTTGTCTGAAAGGGGCCTTGAATGGTCGCATTTCGATGTCCATTGCTGATATCCTTACAAAACGTTAGCAGTTGGACGCAGAGCCGCAGTACACATTTTGTTTTCCAATCCACACCTTGCAGTACCTCCAGGATTGGTGCACTAGTTGTAAGCCCCGGGAAAACAAAGACAAGAAAAAAAAAATAGCGCTTCACTGGCAAGCTCTGTAAAAGTGGCGCTAATGTGTTTGGGTGTGAATAAAATCAATCTGGCCAGTTTGCTACCACTGTCCTACTTTATTTAGTTACTTTTCATATTGTTAACCTTTTATTCCGGATGCTGCACCTTAGAATTAAAATACGACATTTCCAGCAAAAATGATTTTCTTTTTTGGATCCATTTCACAGGGGAGCAAATAAAAGAAAGTAGAGGAAAGAGAATGAGAACCCCATCTTGAAGTCAAGGTTTTCAGTAAGAGAAGAACTGCTAGACAGAAAGAGAGGGAGGAATGAAAGAGTGGTGGGGCAGCTGAAGCGGCAGAGCAGAAGCGGACACTGTATTTTTCTTCTGTAAGTAAGAAGGAAAAGACAGAGTCCTGTTACTTCTCTGCCGCCCGTGAACCATGTGAAATGCAAGCAGGAACAACATTGTTACCTTAACGCTTTTACACTCACTATTCAGAAATCAGTGAGTGCTTTTGCCTGAAAGGGGCCTTGAATGATCCCATTTTAATGGCCATTGCTGATATCCTTACAAAACGTTAGCAGTATGGTAAAAAGACCACATCCCTGGACGCAGAGCCGCAGTACACATTTTGTTTTCCAATCGACACCTTGCAGTACCTCCAGGATTTGTGCACTAGTTGCAAGCCCAGGGAAAACAAAGACGAGAAAACAAAAATAGCGCTTCACTGGCAAACTCTGTAAAAGTGGCGCTTAGATGTGGAGTAGATATAGCTCCTGCCTCTTGTAGGGGGCGTTACTATATACGGGCGCTACTAATGGTAAACCCTCAAACGGGAAGGCCGTTGAGAGCACATTATGAAGGAGAGGTCTCCCGCACAAAAGAGGTGCCCCTATCGAAAGCTAGACCTATGCAGAAAGCTTGGGCCAGTAAGGAAAGTAAACCTGTGCTAGAGAGGATTCCAGCGCCAAAGAAATGTCTGTAAGCGAAAGGTAGATGGGAACGGAAGAATGATCTCCAGCGCAGAGATAATCCCCCGTGAGGGGCAAGGATGGAAGAGATGGCTGTAAGGGAATGTTATTGGTATGGAAGACTGGATACCACCAAGGAACAAAGTGCACGAGGGAAAGGTAAACTGGTATGGAGGAAAGGTTTGCAGCACAATAAAGATGGCCCCAAGAGAAAAGTAAACATGTGGAAATGCAAGCAGGAACAACATTGTTACCTTAACCTTAACGCTTTTGCTCACTATTCAGAAATCAGTGAGTGCTTTTACCTGAAAGGAGCCAGGAAACGCCGGACTTGAAACGCCGATCGAGGAAACGCCGAGATCAGCCTTGCAACAAGGAAGAGGCGACCCCACGTCCCGCTCCGTAAAGACCGCGCATAAAATGGCCGAACCTTCCGATGTAAAAAAAAAAAAAAAACACGCCCACCACTTGTAAAAGGGGCAGGGACTACGAAAAAGAGAAAGAAACGAAAAAACACGCCCCCGAATCTGAAAAAGACAGGGCTTGTTTGGAGAGACAAAGCTCTTCTCCAATGGCTGACCAGCATTTAAGAGGCCAGCCAATGGAGAAGAGGGGAGAAGAGGGGCAGGTTCAAGCCCCTCTTATGAAAAACATTAAATCTCGGAGCAAGACTGCGCAAGCACAGCCTTCGCAGCCGAGACCTAAAAAGGACGAAGTAGCCATGATTATCTGTTCATTTTCTAGAGTTTGTAACCTCAGAAATGCTATTCTACATTGTCTAAGTCCCCACTTCTTTAGAATAGGAATTAAAAGCCTTCTCCTTGATAAGTCATAGTATTTACAAAGAAATATGCAATGTAGAGTAGATTGTGTGGAAATATCATCACACGGGCATAGTGACAGATTTCTAGACCAAGTATTTGTTTCTGGGAAGGTAACCATTCTAAAAAAGGACCCACAGCCAAACCGTGTTAAAAGCAGGACTCGTATTCCTTTACTAGCAGTGATACCGTATATATTAAGACAAATACAGAACGAGTACGGAGCAGAGCCTGCTCTGAACTTAGGGATGAAGTTACTAAATAACTATGACCAGGTATCAGCCACAATACTAGCTAATATTAAAGGGGAAGTGGCTTCAGTGGCAATACGCCAATACCTAAGGGAGTACAGTCCGTTTGATCAACAACACGAACTACCCAAAATAATTGAAAGTGCGTATGCAGAATTAGGCAGAGACAGTTTGGGTGGGAAAGCTTTAAAACCGCAACTGATTGGCAGTCCTGAAAAGGACACTTCTAAGCAGACACCTGCTTCTTCTAAAAAGAAGTGAGATAATAAAAAACAACAAAATAACAGAGAAAAGAGATCTCAATCCTGAGGCAGATATCCTCCACAGGAGCCCTCTGAAAAGAGGTACAACCTTAGGAATAGGGATAATATTCAAAAACCTGACCGGTATCACGATACTGATACACATTCCTCTCATTCCTTTCAGGGCTCAACGAAAAACTCAGAGAGAGCAGGACGGTCAGAACACAAAGAAGAGCGTACAAAGTCCAGAGTCAAGCAGCACGCTCAAGACTATACTTCCAAAAAGAAGAAAAGTCAAAATCAAAACCTCAGTTTAAAAAGAAGAAAGTTGCAGGCCTGAAGATGAGACATGCCCAGAATTCTGAGGACACAACTTCTGAACGGGGAATGGGCTCAGACGATGCTAGACAGTGTGGTAGAAGTAACAATAGCTCACCAGAACCTGATGGAATTTCTGGTGAGAGCGTACTTGATTGATTACATCACAGTGGAAACACCAGACATGAGGGTGAGCATCCCACATAAGTTACATGAAATAACACTCCAAATGGAGGGGGACAAGCCCAGGAAAGTTAAAGTTTTCTTTTGGGAGAACCTGTTATCTGGTTATGACATCCTATAGGCTGAACAAGATTGGCCACCAGCATTCCTTATGGAGTGCCCTAGGGGGGAAAATATAATTTTTCTAGCTTTCTCCAACCTCGTTCCCTTTCATATTAAACACCCATATGCACGGGAGTGGGCAGTTGCCCTAGCTGCAGCATTACACAAAAATCATACCAGATTGGATGAGGGTTCAACCCACCACGTGATCCCGTTAAACGTTTCACCAAATGCACAGAGACAATATCCAATAAAGCAAGAAGCTAAAAAACAGGTTAGGGAGATCTTAGATCAACTTAAATATCAGGGGGTCATTGAAACATGCACCTCACCAATGAACAATCCATTGTTTCCCGTAACGGAACCGGACAACTCATATCATCTAGTTTTAGATTATAGACATTTAAACAGATGCACAAAGTAATTTGCTGTCCAAAATGCACACAGTGCCGCATTAACGAATAACATTGTGCAAAAGAAATACAAAACTACACTTGATATTTCAAATGGATTTTTCTGCCAAAATATAGCGCCTTAAAGCAGGTATTTGACTGCATTCTCAGCGCTGGGTATACAGAACAATTTTGTCACCTCCCTCAAGGGCATAAGACCAGTCCAGGGGTTTTTTCAGCAAGAGTAACTGAGTTACTGCAAAATTTTGATGAGGAAGCATTGTCCTATGTGGATGATATTTATCTGATGGACGACGCCTTAGAAAGGCACTTAACCAGGGTGAACACCATAATTATGGGATTCAATGTCCTGTTTTTAGGATATGAGCTTTCAAGTGAAGGGAAAAGTCTGGCAGCTAGCTGTTTAGAAAACTGTGCACTGCTTCAACCTCTAAAATCGTAAAAAAAATCTACAATCAATTCTGGGATTCCTAAACTTCAGCAGAACATACACTTTGGATTACGCAGAAAGAGTAAAACCTTTCTACGACTTAATAAAACCTGACTTTTCAGTTAGACAATGGACACAAACATCCTACGTTCACTAGAAGAAGACATGATAGCTGCAAAAAACTTACAGACACGTGGAAACATATGTAACTTAGTGATCCGTGTAATAGCGGGTCAATGCGGGTCCACCTACTTAACCTTCAATGAAGGCGAAGCAGTACCATTCGCTTACAAATCACACCTGTACACAAACACAGTAATGCGTTTCTTTTCAACAGAAAAAAAACTGACAGCAGTTCAGACCGCTGTAGCAAGAGAAAGAGCACTGGCTCAGGAAAAACACATAATTGTCGTTACCCCTGTACCAGCCTTAGAAGCTGTTAAAAAGGCTAGCATTCCGAATGCAAAAGCCCTCATCCGAGATGGATGCAATGGGCTAATTCTCTTACTGCAACGGATGTTGAATACAGATTTGATCCAAGTCTAAAAACACAAGCATTTCTGCACTACGAACAAGAATATCCTCTACCAAATTAAATCTTGCCTCTAGCTCAGTATAAATATATAATTTACACTGACGGATCTGCTCAACCGGCCATAGGGAGTAAGCAACAATACTGTGCTACCGTTAAAGGTCGCATGCGGGATGGAAAGTTCCATCCAAATTGCACCAAAACGCAATCTCTAGGAGACTGCACGGCACAGTTGGAAGAGATAAAAGCATTAATACTGGCACTGGTGAATACGGATCACAAATTCCCCACACTAATAGTGTGTGATTCTGTTTACTGTGTGCAATCATACAATGAATATTTACGTAATTGGGAACAAAACGGGTTCAAAGATGCAAAAGGTGGCACAATTAAGCAGATAACGCTATGGGAACAGGTAGTTGAGTTGAAAAATTAACTACCACGGGCTCACGTGATTCATACACTAAGTCATCAACGTGATGGCGTTCACGTTGAAGGGAATTTATTGGCGGATGAAGCCACGAAGGGGGCTGTACGCACAGCTTCCGTAGCTGCAATCACTCATTCAAAAACGAGGATAGACGGTGAGATTATGGTTGCTGTCATTGCTTCGCGCAAAGGCAGCTCAGCAGTACCAAAGAAATTTCCACGCAAGTACTCCTACAAGTTAGATGCAAACAACATTCCATATGCTGAGATTCCTGGAGTGGGAGACAGAGTAATAACAAATATGGATCGTAGGCAAGGTTTGATTATTGCAGCACATGAGGGTTTGGGTTCTGCACATACAGGCTTAACAGCGACTATTTCATTGTTGAAACAGCACTATTGGTGGCCAGGTCTAATAAAAGCAAAATAAAGACTATGTCTTGAAATATGACATCTGCCAACAGATGAAAGGGTCCACCACAACACGGCCGGCACAGACACCATTATTAAAATCAGACAAACCTCTTGCTTGTGTGTATCTGGACCACTGCGGCCCCTTACAATCCGATGGGGCTTACAAGTATATCTTGGTGGCAGTGGATTCATGCTCAAGATTCCTATGGGTTTGGCCTCAGCGTTTGGCTGACGCTTGAACTGTTATCAAAGATTTGCAAGTCTTTATAGGGACATACGCAGTTGGCACGTTACATTCTGACCGTGGCCCGGCTTTAGCTCTTGGGCTTACAAAGAGGCAATGGAAAGTATGGGCGTAGCATTGCAGTACTCCTCTTCGGCCATCCTGAGGGGAATTCGGTAGTGGAAAGGTAAAACCGGGACCTAAAGCAATCTTTAACAGCTAGGGTATTAGGCAATGGCGGTAGTTGGGTCAATCACATATATGGGGTACAAATAGCTCTCAATAACCAGCCAAGAAGTTCTCTAGGGGGTGTCACTCCATATGAGGTCCTATTTGGGACGAGAATGTGGGTACCTGATCTTGATCATGAAGGTGCAGTGGTGGATGAGAAACCATTTGATATCCATGATCGTTTGGGTGTTTTACAGGATCTAAAGGAATCCAAGACACAACAAAGTAACGTTCACCTAAACTTGACCGCCACTGGGGAAGTCAAGGCAGTAATGGCAAGACCTGTTTGGATCCCAAAAGTCGGGAATCTGGTCAGAGAGAAAATATCGGATAAAAAATAATTTGGACCATCATACAGAAAGCCTAGCAATTCAAGGAACACAAATTGTACTTTTGCCGCCTCTTGCCTGGAAAAAGGAGAAAAGATTTGTCTCAATCGACTTAATCAAACCACACTATGTGGCCGATACTAAGCAGTAGGCCTCGTGGACTCCACAGTAGCAGACACCCTCCTCTAGCTACAATCCAAGAAGTTCAAATGGAGAGACTCATCACATTCGAAGAGCCTCCTGAATGAAATGAAGGACTATGCAACAATGCTATGGAACTCGTTCCCCTTGAACCCGAAGATCAACTTCAAAATCAAACTCAAAATACCAAACAAATTGCAATTAGACCAAATACAGACCTCTACGTCAACATGCCTCAACAAGAGCAAACTACGGTTTCTACAAATCCCGATGCAGTTCCTACAATTGATCAAACTGCTTCTGGCTGCTTCATGAACTTTGATACGTTTTCCTTGGATTCAAGTGAACCAGAAACGACGCCAGCCCAACAAACACGAAGCAACAAGTCAAGGACTTTCTGAACTTTCTCAAAAAGACATACCTGGTATCGCCTTGGGTAGAACTCTGGATAATTACTGGGATACTGTTCTTTCTTTTCTGGCTAGGCTTAGTTATAACTTTTAGCATGCTTATTAATGCACGATACCTTCAACAAAGCTCTACAGCCCGAAAAGTTAATTTGATTCTGAAGCCACATCATTCCTCACATTGTGAACAAAGAGACTTGTCATCAGTGAACATTACAGCAGTTCCTATACCAGACGGTATAGTTTGGGACAAGGTTTATTTCGTCCTACTGAACTTTTAAAAATTTCTCATGTATTTAAAATGTCATTGAGTGATATCATTACCTCCAGTACACTTTCTGATGATTGGGACTCTGAAACTGTTAATAACATGTTGTCTGATTTAGAGAAAACTGCTGCATTTCTGAACACATTTCTTGCACAAATCTATATCGCCTAGAAATGTTTTTGAGTACCACCAGTGGGCACATTGCCCTACACCACCAAAAAGAAGTTTGCAAACATTTGCACAGACATTTTCATATTTTTCAGGGTTGAACGCCACTGACCCGGCCTCATTTTATTATAAGGTTACACCGACATTGACACTGAAAATTATGTTGACAAACATCAAACAGATTTACTCTGCTTCCTTTATTGCCCAATTGTCTGAACAGGGTTATGAACTATGGAAGGACACAATAGACTTAAAATCAGTCTGGGGTTCTAGGGTCTGGCAGGTCCAGGGAACAGAAGCGCTATTTAGAGCATGCCTCATTCCACAGCAGATGATATTTCTAAATGACACTGTGCAACAGACATCCTGTCTTGCACTAGCCAAGAACAAGGACCTCCAACACCTTCACAGATGGAGGGGTGGCAAAATTCAACTTCACAGTAAGGGGCAACAGTAGATGACATTTTACAGTATAATAGATCAGACCCTAATTAGAAAGAATGGTTGGTTTGGCCCTTAGACACAAACAGATGTCAGAAAAGATTCTGGGGTACCACCGAAGGGTTCAGTATCCATAGGCCAGACCCACGTTATGTACAAAGTGAACACCCAGGGGTAATGACATCCTACAGTGTTGGGAAGTTCTGCCTTGATTGGCTAGAAACCTCAACACTCACAGAAATGAAACAACACCTATCCTTACTCGCAGGATACATTCCTTAGGCAACAGTGTATCTTCTGCAATAGACATACTGGAACAGGATTTAGCTATATTACAACACGGGCAATCTCTGTTCCGTTCTATTATGTTATTAAGCTAGACGCTACAATCTTTGCGTGCAAGCTATGTGCCTTGGCGTTTTATCAACAATACGTCTCTGTTTTCTGAATACAATCTAACAGATAAACAGATGGAAATGGCACAAAGGGGAGCAAAATATACAATGCTGCGTATTGAAAAACTGGATAGATTACCATTCACGGTAGCGGAATCACCATCCACGGAATGGCTAATCCATGGCCACATAACTCTGCCGGTCACTACTTTTCAGTTTTAATATTGCCTTGAACAAAAGCAGGCAGGCAAATATGAAAAAATGGGTAAGGAATACATTAAGGAATCTTGGGAGTTACCATATAGATTTCGATGCCGTAGTGGGGATTAAGAAGTGTTTCTAAGTGGTACAAACTGCAAGAACGCTTTGAGCGGTTCTCTTATGTGCCAGGATATTTCCCTGCACGGAGTTTGTAATGGTTTGGTAGCGAACTTGCACTGTCACATTAAAGGGACTCCAGCGGCTGTGATTGCTCCAGTATTCAAGCTGCTCTCGAATGGGAGTTACTTGATGCTGAACGATCAAGGTTGCTGTGGGATGCTTCCAGGCATTGCCTATCTGGTCACTGTGAACTCCAGGGTTACTTGCTGTATGCAAGTATTGTTTCCCCCAATGAATACAGTCAGGGCGGCGCCGTTATGGCCTTCATTGAATGTTTCCTTTATACAGTTTTATACTTTGAGAAGACTGAAAGCCATGCTTTTGCAGCAAACCGTACCCTTAACCTCCGCTCGAGAGACCTTTGATCTTCAAATCGCAAGGACCTCGACTGATATACAGACACTTATACGTACAAACTGACCCTTTCATTTCGCAGAAATGGTGGGTCGTATCTTAAATATGTCTGATACGAGTGGTATTGTACACCTATTTAAGACCATAGGGTCAGAATTTCTAAGCACCTTTCAGACAATCCTCAGAGTTATTCCAAATTTTATACACTTCGTATTGGGAAGCATTTTTGGACGTCTTCCGCTGATCCTGCTCTCTATAGCAGGAATCCTGATTGTCATTTTTCTGCTACGCAATGGACGGCCCAATCACCAACAAGATGACAAAAGCACTCCTGGAGCGCAAATACCGTGAGCGCATGGTACAACATCTGGGCACACCTCGCCTACAGAAACTAAGTGCCTCTTGGTTTCTATCGTTTAGACCAGTCTGGATGGACTGCATCTTATCTGTTCTTCAATGCCTGTTTTGTGGAGAAGAGTGCGTGTTGGACCTCTGTCTGACACTTGCATCGAACACGCCTATGGACTTGAATGCCAGGCTGGAGCCCGTGATGTCCCATGCTCGGCAATCTCCCCAGCGTATTTCTATATTGATGGCTGCATTCCTCGAGAACCCGCAGGTGCCTTTTACAACTGGGTTGAGCATAAACTCTTCCACTAGCACTCAGGTTTCGATGACAGCACCGGCTGCCTCTACACCAGCTATTGGCAGCTCTGAATATCATCTGTGCTTCATTGACGTACTCTGCGAGGTGTTACAGGGACCGTCCTCTGCAGCGACGGGCAACAACGATGTTGCGCCTCCCAGCCAGGACACTTAATCTATAATTGGCTCCTCGTATGCTGGGAAAGAATTCAGATTTTTCCTTTTGGTTCCAAAACTCAACTAAATTTGGAACGTTTCCTAAAATTGACACTTTTCGCTGAAAAAGCATGGCTTTCTGACGCTTGTAGTAGTTCGACTTATATAAACAAACTTAATTAGGACTTCGGCTTGAGTGACAATTCCATAAACTGATTTTCGAAGTAAATTGTTTCCCCCTCTTAGACTTTAAATGATTTTAAAGACAATGTTTTTACGAGCCTCACTGATAATTTTATGTGCTGCTACCTAGTAAAGAAAGTAGTTCACTAGCTAGATTTTAAAGTCAATGTTTTTACGAGGCTCACTGATAATTTTATGCGCTGCTACCTAGTAAAGAGAGTAGTTTGCTAGCATTTTATCATTGTTAACTATTTGGAAGAGGAGTGGGTGTTATGTTCCATATATGTACCATAATATAGGCCCGGGTAATATCATACACCTTCACCTACATTACCTCCTTTACACTACACAGTAACAAGCCTTTTAGGATTGAACCTTTACCTAGTTCTAGTCCTGGGTGCAGAAGGAGGGTTTCTTTCTGAACAATAGCGTCCTATAACTTCATCAACAGACTCACACAGTATGAATGAATATTCATAAGGGTTCTTGGAAATCAGGCTGGGTCTACACCACCTGCATAATATCTATGTACAAGGTTCATCCCATACATCATCCTCAAATCCAACAATGGCTAACACAAGAAACAAGGGACAAAGGAACCCTAGATACGTTCTGTATAAATACAGTACATCTTGCTAGTGTTAACTAGAGGGAACAGAGACTTCCAGCCGACACACTGACCAGAGACGCTGAGGCTCCTGTATGCAGATGCTCCAGCTGACAGTGGTCTAACACATCTCTTGCGGGGTGTCCAACTCGAGACCAGGACGGGGTCCCACACTCTCTCACTTCAGGTAATAGGGTTAGACTAAATTCTAGAGGGATTCTTGGCTTCACACCTACTCACATGCTAGGTACACTTAGGTTCATCTAGGTAGGTATCGTAGGAGTACGTTTTTTTTTTTATCATGCATTTTATATTCATGTATGTATTCATGATCATTGTAATCTCTGAGACCGAATAAGTGAGCACGAGTGACTGAGCGAAAAGTAGTACATTGTTTCCACGATCCTGGAGGATTAGGGTTGTCATGTTCTGAGGTTGCCAGAAACTATTCTCTCCCCGATAAGAGGAGATTTTAGTGGCACTGTGAGCTAGCTAAAACAGAAAGGCTAACATTCTTGGTGGGGGTGCTCAGAGTCAGTCTGCCACCAAACCCACAGTTTATGTTTTCTGGAATATGCAGGTCTTATAGCGGTAATATAGGAACTAAAAGACACTGACAACCCAGGGACGCTCGACCAGAACCTTATGGTCGACCATGTCAAAGGCTGCCGATAGATCGAGGAGTATTACGCCGCATTACCGCCATCGTCAACTATGGACCTAATTTCTTTGGTAGCTTTGATCAAAGCGGATTTGGTGCTATGACTGCTTCTAAATACAAATTGGGTGGCATCAAGCAACTGATGATCAGAGAGGAACTGAGTTATTTGAGTAATAATAGCCTTTTCTATTATTTTAGCTGGGAAAGGTATATAGGAGATAGGCTGATAATTATATGGGACACCAATAGTTTATGATGGGCCTACATAGCAAGATTCTGGCACTGGAATATTGTATGTAATTCTTGGCATAGTTAGGTGCACCCATGGTAGTAGAAGGTGGTGTCACAGACAAAATACAGTTCTGGCATACTGGAGGAAACTGTTGATATATCGGGTGAACACATGACAAACTTTGAAAACAATAGAGTCAACTCTAGGGGAGTGTCTGGCACCTTTAGCTCACCATGAAAGTACTGAATATTACACAAGTACTCTGTAAAAGCCTTTGCCCTTTTAGTAAATGTATGGGAAATGTGTGTATTATAATGCACTATTCAAATCCAACTTTCCAAAAATGTAATGGGGGCAGAGAAACATCCCTAAAATCCCCTAGATGTTTGACTCACTTGCTTTGAATGGTTGCTGGAATTTGAAGCACATAATACTCCCCACCACTTTAAAAGGCCATCAGTTATCTCTAGTGATCAGAAGTAACAAGAAGCATAAAAAGCAGTGTGGGCAGAGGGGGTGGAGCAGAGATTTAGCAATGAACGTAACAGAATTATAAAATCTTAAAATTGATACAATTGCTTGCATTTCACTAGTGGATAAGCCAGTCGCACTGGTGTCCTAGCTGCACTTATTTATTATTTATATTTAAAATTAAGGCAATTGATCACTCCACTCCTATCAATAATTTTGTGAAACTGGCTCCTACGAGTACATGGCTAAAAGATCGAGGAGGACAGTGCAGGATTGTAGGGGGTGGCATTGCATGATCCCTGAGAAGGGGATCAGGATTCAGGTGACTGGGAATATCCCAGGGCCCGGGAAGGAGCTGCTCATGGTCTTTGAGTGGGGTCGAGGAGGAGTTGCATATAGTCCCAGCAGGAAAAGCCTAGAGTAATTGGGTGAGACACTTTGTCAGGTGGTGTCCTGCTTTGCTGATGTGTCCCATGCTCTCCATGCCACTGGAATCAAGCTTCCTGGCTGAAGAGGGGTGAAACCCCGAAACCGGTCCAACCGGTCCTAGGATGCTTGTTTCCAGTCCAGGGAGGACCTGGCTTGGCAGTTCGGGCTGGACTGTTCCCATGAGGCACAGGGTCAAGACTGATTTGTATATGGCTGGGTTCAAACTGGAATGGCATGGTGAGCAAAAAAACAATGGATTTAGGCCCAGATCTCTGTACTGGGGTGAATGTATGACATTGTTCTGCATTCTGTCCATCACCTGTTGTTTTTGCATGTGTCTCCTTAATAGGCAGAGATGGTGCACCACTCCCTTTTGCTTCATTACAGAACAGATATATCAGGGTAACAGTGGTGCAAGCTTCTTTCACTCACGGAAAACACTATGCAACACAACCCACAGAAAACATTACACAACACACCTCCTTGCCGGACATCACTTCCACACACTGAGCTACCCCGTTCTCTCCAAAATATGCCCTCCATGTACTAAATCACTCCCTCCCCCAGGATATATCCCCAACACATTAGGCCATCTCTTCCACTAAAGGAATTGGGGCCTCATTTGCAAGAGTCCTGCGCTGCCTCTCAATCATATCTGCGAGGCCATGGAAAGCCACCATCCGAGGCTTTTCATGGCCTCATAGATATGGTGTGAGGCAACGCAGCACAAGTCGCTGCATTGCCTCACGCTGCTATTGGAAGGCGTGCCATGGGCGTCACGGTTGGTGTTCCCACCCACACCCATGGCATTTGACACATTACTAGATTTACAACATACTGTAAACCTGGGAATGCGTCAAAAGCCTACCCCTCCCCAGGGGTGGTGTAACGGTTGTTTTTGTGCAGAAAGGTGTCCCTTCACAAAAATAACTTTATTTCAAAGCAGGTATGATTGTACCATGGTGCAAGGGAGCCTGCGTTGGTGCTAGGCAGCCATTTCTGCGCCAGCGCAGTAGAAGAGGACAGGAATGCGCTGTATCTCATAGGGCGGACTGGGGGGAGTCGAAAGACGACAAAGAGGTAAACTTAAATTTTAAAAAACGAAAACCACTTACCTTACGTGCCCTGTGCATATAAAAATCAATGTACTAAACTATTCCCTCAGACCCTGGCAGGACTTGTTCTCTATAAACTGAGCTATTGACATTTGTTGTAGGATATGCTGCACTACTCACACACACACACATGCGCACACCATCACACACACACGCACACATTCCACTGTTGTTGCAGATCCTCAGTCCCTTCATGGTATGCCCTCTACACCGGCCTAACTGTAATCTCATTCCCTGTAGGACGTCCTCCATAAATTAGGCACTGGTCTGCACCACAGTAGGACACACTCTGCACACACTTACACATTCATCCTCCTCGCCAACATGGCCTATAAGCAAATTGGGGCATCCTATGCTTTGTTTGTAAAAAACACAAAAAAATTCTTGTTAGGGGCATCGTGACAGTGTTGAATATCAGGGTTGCTAAATACCTAGGCTACCCAATCTGGATTCCACCTCAGTCTTCCTGTTTCCACCACCTACTCTTCCTGTCTCTTCATCTCACTCTTACAAGTTATATTTCCCTGCTATCCCCCTTTAATACCTCTTTTCACCTCCTTTCTCCCTTCTCTGCCTCTCTCTGTTCTCAGCCAAAGTCTAATGAGAGAAACAAGCCCCTGTCCCCCATAAAGGTTTTTTGCCTTGTAAATATTACAGGTGTCCTGACCAATTAAATTATACTCCATTTATAAAACTCAGAAGTTGCGAAATGATGAACTCGCTTGAAATCAAGATCTGTTTGTCTCATAAGATGCCTTCCCCATCCCTTAGCTTATGTGGCTTTGCCAATGCTTGAGGCCAGGTGAATAGCAGGATGTATTTGGGTGTGTTGCTCAGTCGTATTACACCTGTCTGTGTTATTGTGAGGCGTTTATGAAATATCAAATTACTTCATATTTAAATAAAACTCTGACTAATGCCAGAGAAGGGCATTTGTCCTGTGGAAACTGAGGAAATTAGCTGGTAAGGTAAGCAGGTGTTACCTGGAAAGGTGGAAGTGTGCTGTCTAGCGCAATGCATCCTGGGACAGGGAAGGCGTGTTAATTCACAAGGCTGCGAGATGGGGGTTGCCCTGCATGGCGGAAGCCTCTGCTGTGGCCCACGCACAGGAGAAAGGGGTTGGGCTTTCCCAGAAGGGGGTCGATGGTGGAGGGGCACAGCCTTTGACAAGGAAGTGTTGAGATTGCACACAGAGGCCTGGTTAAGCACACCATGAAATACATTAGGCTCACTGATTAAAGAAAGCCCTCCCATGGGCCCTTTGTTGGACAGTTAATATTGGCTGGGGGACGCTCTGCTTGCCACATTAGTCCAGCATGAAATGACCTGCTCTCGCAGCGATCTCCTAGCCAAGCAGCCGCCCATGCAGTCACGCGGGGGACCCTGCCCAGAGGACATCTGGGAACAAAGCAGCAGAGACAGCCCTCACTTTGGAAACCGGTTTCAGGGCGGAGATGAGGAAGAGGTTGAGAGCTTCATTTACATAAAATCATTCAAAATGCCTCTGTGAAGGTGATTAAGCCAACGTGATAACAAACGATACATTTTCCTTTTTTCTGACCAAATGTGTCCATGTCTGGCCATATCACCTTAATTGGTTTCAATTTTCGGAAGATTTGTGGACTTAGATCTATTTCCCAGGCTCGAGAGATTGCTAACTACTCAGGGGGATATTAATGGCTGATTATTGCAGAGGCCCGCCGTTCCTCCCCGGAGGGGGGGAGAGGCTAAGGGGCCGGCGCCATAACCCGCGCCGCGCCGAGAGGGGGACAAGAAGGAACCGGTTTTGGGCGCCCGAGGCGACCAAAGACGGCGGGAGGTAGCACCTCCTGCCCACGCGCTGGCCTCGCGTCTAACACCCCCCCCGCAGCCAATAGGGGGGCAGGACACGAGGCAAACCCCCCAATGGGGGGGTAGGCCTGTTCAGGCGGGAAGAAAGAGTCGGGGATATAAGGGGCCGCTCGCCCAAGGGACTCCTAACTTCGGGAGCAGGGAGAGCGGCGCCCCAACGTTGTCACGGCAAATCCCACCCACCCACACCAAGGATACAGCAATGTCGCAGTGCTGGACAGCAACGCAAGCGTAGCGGCGGAATAACGGTACGAGGGTTGGCTAACGATACACACCGACAGGGCGGTGTGTAGGAGGAGGGCCGCTCACCTTGGGATGCCGCACGGCAGGGTGATGTGGCCTGGCCAACGGAAGAGGGGTAGCAAACGGAGACGGCGCTCGCGGCCCAGACCCGGCCTGTCGGCAGGGCACAAAAGGTAGCGAGTTGGGGCCTAACTCCGGGGGAAGACGAAGCTACCCCTCCCTACACGCAGAAAAGCGTGGGTGACCAACCAAAGGGTGGTCCCAGTGGTAATTGGACCAGAGGAGAAATACGCACGAACAACAACAGACCTGGCTGGTGGGTCGGGTACCTTACGAACTGGAGCGGCAACGGACTACGAGCGGGGGCACGGCTGTGTGTCCAAAGGGATGGCAGTTCGCAAGTAACCCCAATACGACCGATGTTATGCCAGATGTATGTAACCAGAATAAAAACTGCGGCCAACAACGACCACAAACGTACCATTCGTGTTGGCTAAGTTTTTGGGGGTACAGCGGGGGGAGCGGGGGCAGGGGTCATACCGGGTAGGCGCAGTGCGAGGGTTATGAGTTCTGCGTGAAAACAGATGTGCTAATACCACTTTTAGGATTACCAATATCACAAATTATTTCTACCAAATTTTCCCTAATTCGGAGGATTTTTACCAGCTACATTACACCTCCTTTTCACACACTAAAGTCTCAAAGGTGTGAGTTTATCAATAAAATAATAATGATGGTATCGGAATTTACAAGCAACTCTTGATGAGAGTTGATTGCAAAGTGAATTAATGCTCTTTCTTTTTTGTTTAATTCTTTTTTATTGACATTTTGTGCATAAATATTGCGAACATGAACATTAGCATAGTGACATCACGTATCATTATAACATAATGCTATCGCAGCTCGTGATACAGAGTAAGGTGATACAGTAGCATTCTGTAACTTTGGCGGCTTAGATTATAATTTATTGAGGGTCATTGCAGTGATAAAATGAGTATCAATGAGATATTGCAGTACAACGCGAAGTTTCTGGTACCCTAAATGAGAACGGCGGTGCCTTTGGGGAGACTGTGTGAAAAAAAATACATCTAATTTTAGAAAAAATGAGGACAGGTAATATTGGAAAAATTTATCATTTAATGCGCTTTAGAGAACTCTGTCAAATATGAGTTGCTTTTATTTCTCATCCTCATCATGATTCTGTACGCCATGCCTGTTTTATTGACGGTGGTGAGAGGACGTGAGTCATATGTTGTGAGGGAAATGTGTAAAGCGCTACACAACTCGCATGCACTAGCGTGTAGAGTGTCTGAGAACATGTATCCTGAAGACTCACATTGGTGTCATGACCAGAGCACAGCACGCAGCCGCCCACCTAAATTGTTTATTTTATTTGATTTATTTACTGGTTTGTATAGCGCAGATCACATCACCAAGGTGTCAGAGCGCTTTACAGAGTGACAGAGTGAGTGAGAGTTTTTATGCAACTGTAGCACAATGTTGTACATCAATGTTTTATTTATGTAGACCTATAAGTACAAATGACAAATGTATTTATTGAAGCTCAAAGGGGTGTAGTAAGAAGACTTGGGTAAATCAAAATTGATTTTCGTGTTTAGATAGATGGATGAAGGGTTATTTAAAGAACAATTTTATGGGTTGGAGAGAAATGATTTCACATCTCTCTTTAAGATAATGAAAGTTATTCCAAATGTTGGGTCTTGCTCCAGACAGAGAAAGATGGAGTGCTTGCTGTTGTTAAATTTCGGCATTACAAGCACCCCTCTTATTTGCTTCTGGATTTTCTGTTAGTTTCAGTTCTAGGTAGGAAGTGGAAGTGAAGGGTCTTGATTTGTAGGTGTACTTAGGCCCTGGGCAAAGTTAAAATTATGCTTGCATATTTAGGTAGTAATTACGTCATTACTCCACTCATTTAATAACACCGTCGTTTGTGGCCAAATTATAGAACGGAAGCACCGGAACAATGCTAACACCCAGAACGCAAGCAGATGTTCTTAGCGGCAATTGTGTGTTTTTGCACTTTTTTTTAGCACAAAATGTGTCATTATATCAAAAATTGACAGGAGGACGCATTTCATGCTTAGATATAGCACTAAATGACAAATTTGCATTTTGCGTAATCATAGAGAAATTTGGGCAAATGTACCGAAATTTCAAAGAGTCATGCAAAAGTAAATTACACAAATTTCACACACCCCTAAGTTTAACATTCTGTTTTGAGCTTACAGCACTTTTTATTGGATGTCAGTTCATAGAACTTAGAATGGAGGGATGTGCTTTGCCCTCTTTGTATTAGTGATTAGCCTCACCGCTGAGTTTAGTACTACTTTCAGACTTACCCATACACCAGCATAGTCATAGTATACTGCGCATATGTATGTCATAAACGTGAATTCATTTACGCTAACTTGCACTTAATCATTCTTTGTCCCTCTCTTACATTTGCTCCTTCTCTCATTCATTCACACTCACTCATAGTACTCTGACTTACTCATTTTCACACATTCATTCACATTGGCTCTTGCTCTCACTCACTCATACTTTCTCACTCACTTGATACCACTCATACTCTGCCTAACTTTCTTTCTCACTCACTCTGACCCATTCATTCTTACTCACAGTTACATTCACTCACTGTCAATTTTACTCATTCTCACTCACATTGATTCCCACTCACATTCTCAAACAACGCTTCACATTTATTTATTTTCAGTCACTCATTCACTTGAAGTCATTTTTACTCCGACTCAGTCTCTCTCACTCTGACTTACTCAGACTCACTTACTGACATTCAAACTCTCTCATTCTCACTATTTGTCAGACTCTCCCTCACTTTCACTCAAGCACACATGCTTACATATATAGACACAGACACACACTTGCTCACATCAAAATATTCCCCACCACAAGCATGCACACAACATACATTGAAACGTTTTTTTTAACATACCTCAACTGAAAAGAGGGTCCCTTTTGAGCTTATTGTGATCCATATTTTATTAAACTAATACAGAATAATAGATTAAAATGTATTATTATTATAATAAAAACTGGGAGAAAACAGGGCGGGTGGAGCCCCCACCCCCACTCCTAAGGATGAGCTGCCCCTGTGTTCTTAGCACTGATTTTGCCACCTCTGATGCCAAGGGTCACAAAGGCACTGCCAGGGATGCAAAGGACAAGCGAGGGATCGCAACTACAAACGCTAAATGGCGTCCATGTCGAAATAATAAAAAGATGGCACCAGCGAGCACAGTCCAGTGACCAGTGGCCTTGATTCTAGGAGAAAGCCACTGCTTTACATGTAGGTACATGATGTGTTACAATAACGTAAACGTTTTCTTTTACATTTGGATTTCATGGACATCCAGTGTGGCATTAGTTTTGTTCCTATGATAGGCAGCTGTAAGTTGATATTGTTGACTCACATTTATTTACTTTTTTGTTACATTGATGAACCAGCATCCTGATCAAATAAATAAGTAGCTACCTAACCATGGTGCACACTAAGCTAGGCAAGCCACTAGTCACCACATTTGGCCAATCAGAGAACCGTCCCGTGTCCCTTGGTAGTACTAGACTGCTACTTTGGTCACATAACCGTTGCTCCATCAGTTGTATCTGACAGCACTGACTGAGGTCCCGGTCAACCGCCAGATTTTCGCCTGCATTCCATTGTTTTGGCTTAGGCTCATTCACCTGGGCATTTGTTTTGCCCAAGCCTTGTGGCAGGCCTGGGCAACCACAGTCTTTTCACTTCTCAGTCTGCATTAACCTCATGGTGGTCTTTAATTGGTGAGGGTCCAACTGAGGCTGCAGTGGGAAGAAACGTCAAACACCCAAATCAGAACTAATGCGCCGATCAGTAGCCCACCAATGAAGTAGCCTGAGAGAACCATGACTTGTTTTTGAGAATAACATTCTCAGGACATACCTATTTTCAAAAACAATCATGAACAATATCAGCAATCTTCTTGGTCTTGGCACATTTTAAAATGTTTACATCATGCACCTCTATAAATCAAAATTGGAACAAATCTAGACATACGTTTTCTTAACTGAAATTCCTAAAATCATGTTTAACCACTAGGATGGCCCACAAAGCATCACCCCCCTTAAACAGTTGATCTTAGACCTTAGATTCCCACTAGTGCACCTTACTTGGTAGTTGAGAAAGCACACTCAGCCCTGCCCTTATCAGTGGCACCCCTTGGACCAACCAGTAAGTTGGATGCAAAACCGTGGCAGAGCCATCCCAAAATGAGATCCACTCCAGGCACCCTTTGGACGATGTATCTATGCAACCGGGTTATATCTTGGATCTCTGGAGCAAGTTCCAATATACACGTCACCCCGGGTAGTGCTAAAGGAGAACGCGTGGAGAGCCAAGGGGCAGTCGGTGTAGCGCCAGAGCACCAACCCTCGCACACACCGCTCCTCCACTACCTTCCTTCGAGAAAAATTTGAGTCAAATCCAGAATATGCCTGAGTTTAGAGAGCCAGGTGTCTACCTGCCCTGTGACCAGCAATGAATCTTTACTCTGCCAAAATACGACAAACAGTGTTGAAAGCACTTCAAGGCAGAGAGGTGGCAGGTGGGTGTCAGAGGTTGAGGAGGCAGCAGCAGGCAGCTATCAAACCAGGTTGGGCAAGGGAATGTGACCCTGACCCAGCCCTTTTAGCTTAAATACTGGTTGCTTGGGCTTTATTGCTGCTCGCTGAATCAGCAAATCTGTGGGGCCAGTTGATGTGGGCTTAACGGCCCACCCCAACCCTCAGGCTTACCCACAGTCTGAATTCATCTGTGTGCAAATGGCAAAACTGTATGTATGTGGTATTTCTATGGCGCAAACCTAGTCAAAAGGCAACAGGTCACTGTACATGGTCAAATGGAGGCTGAGTAATGGGAGAGGCCGCTGAGTTGTGGATGGTTAAGGCATTGTAATGTAGTGTTCTTTAAGTATTTGAGGTTTAAATTCTTTCCTAAATTGGAGCAGCGTTGGGGCGGGCTTGATGGATACAGGAATCGGGTTTGAGATACTAGATTCATAGATGGAATCAGCCTGTTGTCTTGTTTTTTCTTTTTACACATTTTAGGCTGCTGTCTGAAGGTGTCCTGGCTGCAGGTGCACAGAGAACCACCAGAGATGGTGAGCCTGTCTGCAAGATAAGCAGGGGTGCTGGTTGTGATGGCTTTGTAAATGATGCAACTAGTTTTGAGGATGGTGCGGGTTGGCAAGGATAACTTGCTTGATGTTCCCAAGAGAGTCCTGGCACTTCACACCCTTTTGCATCTCTCACCCCGGGTGGGACGTGTATGCCCAGACGTGGATCCCGTGCTCTCCATGCCACTGGAGTCATGCTATCCTGGCTAATGAGGGGTTAAACCCCGAAACTGTTTTTTTCCAGGATACTTGTTTCTGGTCCAGGGAAGACAAGGCTCAACAGTTCGGGCTGAACTGTACCCATGAGGCACAGGGTCAAGACTGATTTGCATACAGCTGTGTCTGAACTGGGGTGGTGAAGTGAGCTAAAGAACGATGATGAATTCAACCCAGATCTGTGACTGGGGGTGAGTGTTTGAAAAGTTTCAGCACTCCGTCCATCATCTCCTTGCGTTGACTTCACAAGTCTATGCCATCATCATGCCCCAAGACTGCCTACCAGCTATTGTCTTACTAATACGTGCAATCCTGCCCTGATAATTACCTGAAATAACACAGACCGAAATGCCGTTGACAAAACTCAGCAGAATTATGTCTTCCTTGGCCCATGTTTCCAACAAATTTGTTCATGTTATGTACCAATTTTAAACTGTACCATCTCGCTGTTTTCATCACCATATCACCTGTCTCACCATGCGCCGTTCACATAGCCACAAGCAATGTTTATGCACTTATGTTTAAGATACAATTTGCATATAATAACATGTAATACTGCTGGCTAAAGTAATGCTTTCTCCATAAACTCTAATACACACCACAATTTTCAACTTTGATGGCTTCCCTTTTCTTGTCTCCTTCTTGTAATGTATTTTACATTCTAGTAATTGTCTTTAAAGTATTACCTGTTGAGACATTGTTCCCTGTTACCACATTTACCTGGGTTTACTAGATTTCTCCTGTTATATTTTTTATCTGTGAGTAGAGCACCAAGTAGCTCCATGTAAATGCTGAAGATGATAGGAGGCAGTATGGAAACCTGGGAGACTCCACATCCGATATAAATATTTTGTAACCCGGAGGTTTCCATGTGAATACATTTGTGCAGATTGGAAAGGTATTGAAACCAGTAAAGGACATTTCCTGTGAAATCCATTTGAGACTCTTGCGTATGAGGGTTGGATGGTCGACTGTGTTGAAGGCAGCTGAAAGATCCAGCCATATCAGGAGATCTGTGATCAAGAGGGCATCATCTACAATGTGTAAGATGGTGGGTTCCATGCTACGAAGTCATCAGAAGCCAGACTGGTAGTCATGAACGGGGATGGTTAGCATTGATGTGATCTTGGAGTTGAACATAGGCAGATTTTTCAATGTTTTTACCAATTAATTGTTGGTCCGGTAGTAAGTGAGGTCCCCAGGGTCTAGTGTAGGTTTCTTGAGGAGTGTAAGAATTTAACCTGCCTTGAGAGCTTCTAGTAAGATGCCTTATTTGCACTCCTGTTGATCTGTATGGAGCACATGGCTTCCTGCTTGACCTCCTTTGGCACTCCTCTCTCTGTGCATGGTCCATGGTGGCCCTGCATGAGATCGTTCACACTCACTTCGATCTGCACAGATTTAATGATGTTTTCATCCGTCTTGTTGACCTCTGTACAGTTAGACTGAAAACATATACGCAACAAGCTTGTTTTCTGGATGGTACACTGGCCACTCAAAACATTACATGTTTGTTCCATATGTAAAATTGTTATAAATACAGCTGGACTTTGATATGAATTACTGTAGTCTATAAGAATATATTGATTGATACATCGTCCTACAAAAATATCATAGCCAGATCCACATCATCAGGAAGGCAAGTTTACATATGCAAGTGTAGATATATTATTCTTAATTTGCATATATGTACCCCGATGATATATTTACCTTAAGAGTATGTAGAAATGGAGTTAAGAATATTAAACATACACTTGCCTATATACATTTATAAATATCTTCTCAATATTGTGGCAGTCGATATTCTGGCTGGGATGTGTTTCTACACAACATTTTGACTTAGAACGGTGAGTTACGTTTGTAGCTAATCCAATAATTTCAGCCTCCACTGGTAGAAATTCCACATATGCTAAATTGACCTGCAACAAGTTTTTCTAGGGAGGATTTTAGCCCACAAAATATTAATGGCAGTCACGGGATCCATTTTATTGTTAGGGTATATGTACTGTTTTCATGCCATAGTTTTATCTGCACCCATATCATATTGGGTACATCTCAGGTGAGTCCAAAGATACTGGACCAGGTCACGGGAGCTCATACTGACTGTAGCAGCCGCTGGTATTCTGAAGTGGTTGCTTTTTACCTGCTCCGACAGCTGCCGCCTTGCTCCTGATCCTCGCCTCCCCTCCAGGAACTGCTGCCCACTACATGGCTCCCAGCTGCCAATCTCATGCTGTGAATAGTATTTCCAGCATGAGACAAGCACTGGGATTGATCTGAGCGCCCTGGTTCAGCGCTCAGACATGGACTTGGAGCCTGTGTTGGTTCTCCACTCGGCTGCACAACACAGCTCGGGTTGGAGAAAGGCTAAGTGCGCATGTCGGTTTGGTGGGCCCCAGATAATCGGCCAAACCATGATGCGCACTTAGCAGTGTCCACCACTCCTCCCTGGCGTTACTGGATCACTATGGATGGCACCACCCCTCCTTCGGCGCTGCTGGCAACCTGCAGGACGAAAAATAAAATGATAATAAAATTGTTTTACTATCATTTTATTTATGTCCTTTGCCTCTGCTGGCTTTCTGCAGGGAGGACGGGGAGGCGACGCTCCTCCGCCATAACGGAGGAGCCAGACCTGCATACTGATGGCACCAGACTTTCATGCTTCAGACTGCTGTTCATCTTGACACAGACTTTAAGTGGTCAGGTTGACATTTAATCCATTGTATGGAACAGCACAAGGATTATGCTGTCCTTGAAGAATTCATGATCTATCACGGGTCTGTTGAATAATTGGCAAAAATACAAAATAAGTACAGTGCGGACAAATGCCGAGATTGATAAATAGCAAGGCTGCTTAGTCTTGATTCTTCCTCATGCCTCTTTCTTCCGCCCCCCTCCCTTGCTGTTTATTTATCTCACTCTAAAAAGTTATTTTCTTTTTTAATGTCTGCATGCTCTCTTTGTCACTATCTGTCTCTTTCTCCTTTTTCTATTTTCTGCCATCCTCTCTCTCTCTCTTGCTCTGGGTCAATGTCTGATAATGAGATAGGAGTCCTGGGGGCATATGTATCAACATCACCATTTGCGATTCTCAAATAGCGATTTTTAAAGAATCGCTATTTGAGAATTGCAAAACGGGATGTATTAAAAAAATTGCAAACTTTTTGCGATTTCTTAAAATTCCTTAATTGCGATTAGCAAATTGCGAAATCGCAATTAAGGAATACCTGCCCATTCATTTCTATGGGCCAGGAGACCCATAGGAATGAATGGGAAGTAATTCTCAAATAGCGAATCGCAATTTGCTAATCGCAATTTGAGAATAATTTCAAAGGTGCAAGGGTGTCATGATGACACCCTGATGCACCCCTGAAATGAGCATGTGTGTGCATATGGCGCACATACATGCCCTAAGGGCATGTATGAGCGCCACGTGGCACTTTGTAAAATTCAAAAAAGTGCTTTTTGAAAGGAAATCGCAAATTACCACCAACTGGAAGTTGGTGGTAATTTGCGATTTCTTAAGGATAATTCGCACAACTTGGGTGCTTTTAACATATCATTTAAGAAATCGCAATTTGCGATTTCTTAAATGCTTACGCAAAATTAAGAAATCGCTAAATTAGCAATTCCTTATTTTTGCGATGGGATTTGGCTCATACATCCCGATTACCGATTTTTTAATCTCAAATGCTGTTATTTTGCGAATCGCAGCGTTTGCGATTAAAAAATAGTTTGATACATATGCCCCTTGGCTCATACATCCCGATTACCGATTTTTTAATCGCAAACGCTGTTATTTTGCGAATCGCAGCGTTTGCGATTAAAAAATCGTTTGATACATATGCCCCTTAGTCTTCAAAGATGCCTCTGCCCACCACATGCAACGACTGGCACAAAATAAGCTTCTGCTGTAACCTTTAATGGATTAGGGGCTGGATGGATGGCAAAAGGTAGACAGAGGCGAGTGATAGTCTCGTTATGAGCCCTGCTGTTTCTGGTGTGTTAATACTGCACCAAGAAGTCCAGATTTCATGGATTTGGTATTCCCAGCTCATTTCAATATTAACATGAACAACCTTGGCCGATGCCCGGTGGAGCTTTCCTATGCAGCTATAGATGAGTTTGGCCCTGGTTCACCCTCTCGGCCGTCACTTTAACTTGCCGATCCTCATGTAAAGCTCTCTGATACCTATGGGTCTAGCCAGCGCTATATAAAACTTTGCAAATAAAAAATAAAAATAAAATGAAATGGGGAATAACATAGTAATACCACAGGTATTCCCAGCAACTGGCAGTGTATCTCCTGCATATATTTCATCAAGTTTAACCTGGTGGAAAAAGTGTGTGGGTTACCAGGTGAAAAAAGGGCTTCTATAATAGCAGATGTGATCATTCCCCCCAGACAACTTGTGATCATGAATCCTGAACTGAGCTTACAAAGGGACTCAGTCGAGCTCCAGATAATCTCACCTGTCTTGACTTTACTCAGCTGTCCCATTGTTCATGAAAGAGAAAGTTGTGCAGGGATGAGATAGCAAAAGAGCAATAAACAAAGGTTTATGACACCCCACCAACATGTAATGAAGGATATCTTTATAGCACTCAATTATCTGACTGCTGACATCATCAGGTACACGGGCCAGCACTTGCAAGCGATTAACAGTGCTGTAAAGTAGGAGATAAACTTCATGAGAACATGGCGAGGCAACCAGTCGACCAATCAACTGGTGATTCCAGGGAACATTCAAGTCACGATTTAGCCTCTGGATCTTCAACCCAGCAACAGCAAGCAACAGGAACAGAATTAGACTAAAATCATGCTGGTGTCGTCATTGATGTTGTTTTTGTGTTGCTTCCAGAGTTGTGTCTGTAAACAGGGTGCTGGTTGGTCAGGGAAAGTGCAGAAATCTTTACTGTGTGTTATTAGACAGGTTTTGGGATCTCTATTGTAATTGCATTTATATAGCACTTACTACCCCTGACGAGGCTTCAAATCGCTTTTTCAGCACGTTGCATGCTACTCCGGAACACAAAGAGGATTAGTCGGGAATTAGTATTGGGAGATATGAAATTAATTTGAGCGGTGGACATGTGAGCTTCTAATTTGGATTGAAATAGGATAGTGAAGGGATAGAAGAGGGAATGGTTTGCATTTATGTAGCGCTTGCTACCCCTGATGGTCTGTCTGTCCTTGGTCTGACTTGCAAAGGCTCCCGTATAACGAAACAACCGATACACTGCTCATGGCCTGCTTCTCCCAAACAAATGTGCAGAAAAGGGAGGTTTCACCTCTTGTGTGAGGTGGTCCAAGGTGGAGTAGAGGAGATCATCTCCAATGGGCATCAATTCAGGGTCACTAGGGGTAGTAACTGCTACCCAGGACATGCCCTAGATACGCCATGGCACCCCCTTGATGCCCTTGGTCTCAGGGGTGATGCTTCTGTGGCAAGAAAGGAAAATAAACAGGGAAGTAGTTTATACTCCTTGCTCTGCCCCATCCCATTCAACACAAAATAGGATGCTATTGGGCAGATGAGGGTAGAACAAGAATTAAAAACTGTGATGTTGTCAGTGGTAAAGGATGTGTGATGTCACTTCCACCACCCCTGACATTGTAGTGAATTTTGCTGATGGTATCTCTGGGAAGCACATAGTTACCTTAATATACATGTATTGCACCCTTCAATACAAGGACAGAGTAAGGTTACTCATCTGATATTAGCTGCATCACAAACCCAAAAGCATTTTCATCAAAATGCAAACTATATTCCAGAAGTAGGACAATTATTCACTTTTAGAGTCCAAAAGGATATGGACAACATAAGTGGCAATGCTGTAGTCTTTGAAGGTCCCAATATCAACTAGTTAAAAGGCAGCTACCAAGCATTACTCTATGTCACTCCTAGGATCTTGAAGTCTATCCCTCCTGACATTAGTTTTTCTACACTTATACTTTTGTTGCCAGTTAAATAAGATATTTTTAAAGTAGCATATTGCTCCCCATCAAGCTTTTTGCACCACTCCCTCTCCTCAGGCCTCTTATCCTTGTCTATATTCCTGTGTTTTTACACTCCTGTTTTTATTCCCATTTGTGTCTCCTCCTTTTAATTGTTCCAGCTGTCTAATGATCTGCTTGTACCTGTGGGCTAGGTTGCACTTTATAAATAAATACATTCAGAGAAAAAAGTAGAATATTTGTGTCACACAACTATTTTTCGACAACTGTAGCTCTGATTCTTTGTGCGATGAGTTGGGAATGAATGACTTTGAGTATGAAGTGTATTTATGGTTAGATCCACAGTATTACCTTTCATCTTGCAAAAATATGAAGAGCTATGCTGGGGTACAAGACTCATTCCAAAGCAACCAGACTCGAGAGACCTGACAGGCCACCATTGCCCTAATGTGGTCTTCAGGATGAGCCTTGATCATAATGAACTGGGCCCCTGAATGGCTCGATGTAGCTGGTCTTTTCTACATGACATTTCCTAGACCCAACACCTGGAGGGGATTCAGCACTGGGCTCTTTTTCTCCCCACTGAAGTGGTTCTCCTAGTTGGATTTGTTTCCTTCACTTCGTAATATGCTTAAATGCAACGGGATTCCAAGTCCGATCCGCGTTTGAGGAAATTCTGGCTCTATTTTCTACAGTTTAGATCACTCTGAAATACTAATGTAGGAACTTTGTCATGGCAATTGCAGCAAATGGACCAATGGAGAGCAAGTTAGCAGAAACGTCATAGATATCCTTCGTCTGCCAGAAGGTGAGTCATTTTGTTTGCATGCAGGAAGCAGCGCACGTTGATTCTAGATAAGTGCAGTGATAATGATTTACGTAGAGTGATATATCAAACTGTTGGAACGGAGGCCAGGTGTTCCAAACAGTGAGATGCATTGAGAGCTGAAGCATTTCTATCAGCAAGTTATATTTCAATACAACAGGCCATGCGGCCCTTAGAGATGAGGTGGCCTATGGTGGTGGGGACAGCATTTTGATAGACTGTGCCCAGTTAGTAGGGAAAGTGAGATACAACCACATACATTGTGACTTAAAAATTGAAATGTTGAATCTTTGGACCCAGAATTTCATCTCTTCATCACAACTTAGACAATTTAGAAAAAGAGAAATGTGAAAAATCTCTTCACAAACCTCTAAAAAAACAGGTTTGAGCAATTCACTCCACATACATATCTCTCATCTTGTTTCTTTCAAATGGCTATGTCGACGCATTGCCTCACCATTAGTATGTTAAATCCAGCCTATGTGTATTGTTGTGAACCTAGTGTTCACGGGAAACTATATTTATCTCACATGTGAAGCACTCGAGCACCTTTTTGGGTTGAGAATTTGCAATACAAAAAACAATGAATATACTCCGACGCTAAGACTGGGAAGTCAGGCATTTGTAACCATGACGCATACCTGCAAGGGTGCCAGATTTCCACATAAACAAAGACCACCGATGATGGATTATGAGTGGGTCGCTCACTCTGCATGCACCCTCTACTCTGTGCTGGCACCATACACAGGGTGACCAGCCTGTGCTTGGTGCTATTGTATTAGGAACTCATTGTTGGCATCCCATCCATCAATGAATCTATCTACCCTTTTGGCTAAAGGTTCCATCTCTGTTTCTCATCGCAGTGAAGGAGGTGCCAGTGGAAAAGGGTAGGCGAGGGTCTATGCAGCGCCTTCGAGGTATTGCTGCACAGCAGACTGGTTTGGGTGGGACCTGCACTCATGTTCCTTCTGCTTTAGAATGCAGACATGGGGATCTCCATTAGATACACCACTCGCGAAGCCTGGCGGAGGGACAGCATTAGGCGTGTCCCGTTTGCCCTGCCTCTGACATAGGAGACCAGCAGCAGGATACAGAGATTGAATTCCTACTCATGAGATAATCATAGACTAATTTGATTCATAATGAAATAATTACATTTATTTACACTGCTTACCAGTAATGACTTCAATAGACAAATACACGATGCTAGTGCAAAAATAAAGTGCAACATAATATTGGAGCAACTCTAAAATATCAAAGTAGTCCAGGGCATAATTTCTGCAGTTGGTGGGTGCCACAATCATTTTTTAGGCTCAGAAATGATTCCTCTTATTCAGAGTTTCACCTAGAGGAAGAGTGACAAAGGCGGAGAAAGAAGGGAGAAAAAGAGAAAGATGGGAAAAGAGTGACAACGGGAAAAACAGCACTAATAAGGGAACCTGCATGAGTGAGAAAAAAACAGGAAGTTGAAGGTGGTGGAGGAAAGAGGCATAAGATAGAAGCAAAAAAAGGAAGCCATGGAATCCACAACCCCACTATTCAAGAATTTCTGGTGGCAGGCTTATGGAAAAAAACTTTGGGGCCCTACACTTATCTGTTCTTTTATACAAATTAAGCACTGTAAGCAGTCTTTTCTACTGAAATGAAGATTCTCATGGAACTGTGCCCTTGAATTACTCAAAATGGCCGACCTAAAGGTGAACTGGCCTGAAAGAAAATCCCAATGTTCTTGGAGAGATAAGTGGCTCTAAAAGTTTGGAATGGTTGGGAAAAATGGAGCCTCAATAAGACAATTTTCACCAGTGACTGGCTCTGCCCCAGTCATTCCAGACTCTTACAAGCAAGGACATGGCAGAAAATGTACCACTTCCGTATATATCAGTCCACTTCTGGAGCTGTACATATGTTTAGACAACTACCATACAAGGCAGTTGAGCATCTTGTGGCAGATGATGCACTGAAGATTTTCCATCTGGAAGCTGAGGCCAAAAGCCGCTGTTTCATGTGAACCGTAAAGGCGCTGATATAAACGCGTAGTTCAACACCTGCCGTGATTGGCTATGGAGAAGCTACACATCCAATGGGATGACTCTGCTTGTCCTTCCATGTGCTCTACAAAGTAACCTGGGAGCAAGGAAGAGACCTTGTGGAGTTGAAGAAGCACACAGACATGCTTTGACAAAGTAGAAAAGTTGCTTCAATGAAGAGACAGGGTAAGGCTCAAAATTCATGCCATAGGCCTCTTCACCTAAAAAGTGGAATATAACTCTAAGGAGCAGATTTATCAACACTTTGCGCTGGTGCAAAGAGGCAGAAAGTGAACCATTTTGTTTATTTGCTTTCCAATGCAAACCCGTTTTTGTGCTGGAAAGCCTGTAGGGTTGCTTTGTGTTATTTTGCTTAAGCAGGCATGCCATGGGTGGTACATGGGCGTTCCCATGCAGCCACCATTTTTAGGTCTCGGCTCGAAGGCTGCGCTTGAGCAGTCTCGCTCCGAGATTTCAATTGATTACAATGCCAATAGCTTAATCAGTGTGTGTGTAGGTGGCTCTGTGTGTGGGTGCAAATGCAATAGGTCTCGCATTTGAGAGTGATTAAGCTATTGACATTGTAAATAACAATGCCGTTTCTTTAAATGTTTTAAAAACAAAAACATAAACAAAAATAATGTCATGAGCAATGCCAATGGCTCTACCTTTACCAATGCCGAGACCATTGCATTGTAAATGCTTGTTATTTTATATAGAGCTGTATCTACTAGCAGTGGGCTTTGCACCTTCAAGTACCGCCACCATGAGGCAGGCGTTAACAAGGAAATTGTTTTTCATTTCTCCTAACCTTTTTCAGCATTGCATGTCTGCTGCACTGTACAGCACACAGCCAATGTAAAAACGTTTGAAAGTATGCCAAAGTATTGTATTTTGTGCTGGTAGGGTTCACTTTCAGTTAACAACATATACTAGTCATCTATACATGGCACTAGGCAGCCTGTATGAGTGCCCTCTCAGTTTGGGGCTGCTTGTTCCTAGACAGCTACTGGGAGGACTTAACAACGGTACTGACCGAAGTCACGGATAGGGTGATAGAGCCGACTCTGAAACATTGCATCCTACACTGGTTCCCCCACAGGTCCAGGAATAAAATCACAAGTAAGTTTGTAGATTTGGGTTTACTCCTGGCCAAGAGAAATATCACCATGCACTGGAAAGCGAAGCAGGGTCCAAGCATAGCACAATGGAAAGTAGAGCTCCTTAAATGGGCCTAATGTGAAGGGGTGATCAGGCTGCAGGTAGCGAAGCGGACGGGGAGCGAGAAGGCTTGCAGGCGGCGAGGGCTTGGCCGGCACTAGTTGTAGCACTCAAATCCGCTGATAAGACAACACCCCCATAGGAGACCCCACAGCAGACACAGGTTAATCTACAGGCAGAAGCAGGGCACCTGGGGCCTGGGTTCCTACTACTGGAGAATGCATTGAGACACCTCCCTGCGACGGGATCCCTCACAGTAATACCGCAATCAGTGTTGCTGCCCTACTTGGTATGAGGGTATGCCACACATTGTTGACCTCGACCTAAGTAACACGCCTGGGGGGAGGGACGGGAGGAGGGTAGTTGGGGTAGTTAGGAAATGGGTGGCTGCAGTTGCAGCGGGAACTGACTACAAGCACTTATGCAGAGCTGAGTATTCATTGTGTTAATCCAGCATTTCGAACAAACTATTACCTTGCGTGTTATGTACTGCCCTTCTTGTAATTTAAATAGCTTGATTGCAAAATGTCTGTTTGACAAGGTCATGAAATCATGGCCTATACACCTTGTATGAAACTCAATAAAGTCTGTTTAAAAAAAAAAATAGAAGGTAGTGGTTAAAAAAAGGGTACTAAATGTAACTAAAAAAATGCTATTTCCCCCATAGAAATAAAAGGCGGAGTAAGTAAAAAATGTTCAATAAATGTATTACAAATGTAAAAATTGTTAAACATGTAAAACATGCCAAAACATGGTGTAAAAAAAGTTACAAAATGACAAAGTATTAATTAAATAGTATAAAAATATACAATTATTTAATATATACTGAAAAAAATATGTTAAATTATGTTGGAACTATGTATATGAAACAATTTAAGAAATGTTTGAAAAATGTTAAGCTAAGAAAAAAAGGATCTCGAACATGTACAACATACAATACTGTTTATATATGATTTACATTGTTCTGTTCATGTAATAATACAAATGTATTTAAAAATAGTCTTATTTGTTTATAAAAATCTTTTTTTTAAATTTTTTTTTAAATGAGTGCCCTCTCAGGGAATGACAGCGGCAGAAGGAGGCAGGAGGTCAGGAGGATATAGGCAGTCTGGTCTGTTGTTCTCCCACTGCTGAGTATAACAGTGGGGGAGCAAGAAAGAGAAGCAGCAAAGATACGCAAGGACAGATGGAGAAAAAGTCCAAGAAGTGCAAGATAGAACTAGGAAGGGAAGGTAAAAGCAGAGGAAGAGTGCAGTGAATAAGGGCAGGGTGTAAGGGATATGGACAGAGGAAAGTCATGTGATATGGGCAGAGGAGAGGTGCAGTGTAAAAGAGGAGGGGAGAGGTGCAGTGGAATGAAGCATTGGATATTGGCAAGGATTGGTGCAGAGACAATGTGATAGGAGGAGTTTGAGGGAGAAGTACACAGAGGATATGGACAGGAATATGGATACAATGGATTTGTAGTGAAAATGTGCAAGTGAGAGAAGCAGGGTCTATTGCGGAGGAAAGGTGCAGGAAAGATTAGTACACTATATATAAAAAAAGTAACAAATTAAATAAAGAACGAGATAATTTTGCAAAGAGTTAAAGCTCCTCCACTTCCACCAAGATCTTGGTCTTGAACACCTTCTTAACCTGCATGTAGCTACTTCTCTTGTGCGCTGTAGAGCCCTCTGATCCTAAAACTATAAATAAAATAAAATTAGAGTAATGTGTGGGAAAGTGGGTAATATAATGCATATTCCAGGATACTTGCTGCAGGCTCCATTCTAGCGATAATAGAGAACAGGAGAGATATCAAAATTGAGCAGAACAGTGAGTAAGGACATAAAATGCCAACTATCCCTGTGCCAATATGCTATTGAATATCAAAACAGTGCCCAAGGCCTCCTTGCACTACATTGCATTTTAATTGTGTGTCACAGTCGTAATCAGTGTTGGAATGGAACAGGGCCGTCTTAACAGCATTATAGGCCTCCGGGCAAAACAGGACCCTGGGCCCTGCCTACACAACCACTCACAGGAATAACAAGCATTTGCAGTGCAATAGGTCTCGCATTTGTGAGAGTTTAAGCTATTGGCATTGTAAATGGCAATGCCTTTTATTTATCTGCTTTGATAGTTAACACATAAATAAAAGGAATTATCATGTAAAATGCCAATAGCTCAACTCTTTTAAAAGCAAGACCTATTTCATTTCAAAGAAGCAGCCGCCATTGTCCCGGGCTGCTTGGAAAGTGAAAGCATGCATGGAGCGCTTAATGTTGCAGGAAAGCTTGTCGTGCATGCAGTAGGAGAAACTCTTTAACCCCTTCAGTGCCCATGACGAGATGGTCTCGTCATGGAGCGCGGTTGTGCTGTGCCCATGACGAGACTATCTCGTCATGAACCCCGCCCGCTAATGAAAGGCCCGGCACAGGGCGGGGAAAGGGCGGGGCACTGAAGAGGTTAAAGAAAATAGTTCTTACAGACTAAATAAGACGTACCGTGTAACAACAGAAGTAAAAGGGCCCATCCTCATAGGAGGTTACAAATGAAGACAAGGCGGTACTAAGGAGGGACTAACAAGCCTATTAACGAATCAGAAGCCAGCATTTACAAAGAACAATGACACAAGCCAATGACAAATATGGCCATAGAGTGGGGAGGGCTTCAACTCCATACTCCAATACCGCATGCCTCGCAGAAGAGCGCATGCGCTGCCCAGGATTGACCTAAAAATGTTTCAGGGAAAATTAGTGTTAAATTCTGGCCTGCATAGGGCCCCTATGCTCATGAGGCCCTCGGGCAACTGTCCAGTTTGCCCATGAGTAAAGGCAGCACTGGACTGTAATGTTTGGCACTGTCAGATGGGCCAGCTTGAAAGGACCAGTGTGTAGAGAGTGTTTTAGTCATGTGGGATGTGACAGGACCAAAAAACACCTCACACATGTGCTCCTTCAAGCGGAGCCATCTGACAGTACCAGTGTTCCAAAATCACCGAACTGTTACTGTTTCTTTGAGTGCATATATGGCAATTTAAATGGAAATATAGAAGTGCCAGTACTCTCTCATTGAATGTATTGCAGCAGTGCTGAGAAATGCTGGTAAGCTGGGGTCCGTGCAGGTAACAGCAGTGGGGAGGTGGGGCCATGTCGGGGGGAATTTTGAGGGACGATGCCGAGGGAAAATTAAATAAATCCCCCACCCCACGCGGCCCCACCGCTGTTACCTGCACAGACCGCGGCTGCTGCTGGCACTCTCCTTTTCATACCGAAAAGTGCAGAAACACAGTACCGGACAGTACTTGCCTATTTAAAGCGCTGCTCATATCTGCAGGGATATTACACAAAGTGCAGCACCCTAGATCCCTTGCAAGCTCAGACACATCTCATTCATCCCACTTGACGCCATACAAACCATCACTTAACAGTACATTGAACAGACCGATTGTCAATGTCCAAACACAGTATCACCAGACAAGGACATACGTCTGTGGTCAGTGAGAAATCCCAGACTGTGCAGGAAAGGCAGCCAAACTTGCATAATCGTGATGAGATCATATAAATATCAGAACAAGACAATACACCTCCAAGCCTCACTGGCTACGTCAGTGCAGTTTATTTACTTTGCATTCTGGTACCTGTAGTCTTGTTTAGCCCATTAAAAGTCCCAGAATTCAAACAAAAAACCTGAACTAGAGCAACTGATTACCTGGAAATCTTGGCAGATGTACGTAATAAATCACAGTATAAGATTACATAACAATTAAATGCTTAGAAGTCAGTGGTGACACCCTCACATGGGGTATACTGTCAAAGTCACCTTCTGCACTTTCTGTTGTGGCCTTCTTTTGTGTTCACTCTGCAAGATCTTTAGAGAGGAAGCCGGATAAAGATGTCTGCAACGAAATAATAATATGAAGAAAGACTGCACAAAGTTCTGGCGCCTAAACAAAAAAACCTGCTTGTATAATATTTGACTGAGCATCAATCTCTCCTGCCCTGACGCAAATGCATGTATACACAGACTTGTACTTGCGTACATACGTATGCTTACACAGATGCACTGACAAACAAAAAAATATAAACCTTCACACTTAGACGTAGGCAACACAAAAACATGGACGCTTCTTTATACACAGACATGCATGAATGCACGCACGCACGAACGCACGCACGCACGCACACGCACGCACACTCTCTCTCATTCCGTCTCTTTTAGCCTCATACTGGCTCCAGCTGATGGATGCAGTTGTTGTGAAACTACAGCAGACAGGCCAATGATCATCATTCACAGGCTCTGTGACTTCATCCGGGCTTCCAAAATTTACAGCAGCCTTTGAAAGTTTATTCCCAGCAGTAATCAAAGAGGTAGGCTGCGTTTAGTCAAAGCTTTCTTGGCTTTGCTTGTACATTTCCAATTGTATGTGCGTATAAAAAGAAGATTAATTTACTATTGCACCTTGAATTTACATACTGCTCAAGGAATTGCTTTAAAAAAAAAAAAAAAAAAAAAATGTGTATTTTACGACTGGTAACGAGTTAAAAACAAGCAAAAATAGGTCTCCCAGTTTTTTGATTAGACATAATTTCATCCATTTGCCATGTTTTGATCAGAATGTCCTTGGACAGATAGACCTTGCTTAGGACATGGGAAATGTAGGTACCTTTCACGTAGCCTCTTAAGCATGTAGAGAGGATGTTAGAGCGAAGGAAATGTTTGTGCAGCGCTGACTTGCCCTTCTAGGTGCTATTACATTCTCATTCACTTCTGCACTATTCTAGGGTGATTGTGATGTATGGTGTGACAATGTAACCTAATACCTCTCTTTTCAAATCTCACATTTTTTAATCATACCACTACCTTTGATCTTCTTAATAAAATGTGTCCTTTCTAAAGGTAGGAGGTATTTTTAAACTTTCCTCACTTGGTGGATCCCATATGGTCTCAGATTCAGGAGACCATCCCTCCTGGTGGAGGAAGAGACCCAATGATGTAACGATCAGTGGCTTAGTACGCCAACGGGACCTTTGTCGGAACAACACTGTTGAGGGTCTCACAATAATTTTGGTGTTGCCCTCCCCCTCCTGTCTCCACATAACTCTTCCACACTTTTTGATTTTACATGTTCATTTAAGGGAAGTTGAGTGGAACTTTAACTTTTCCCTCCCTCTTTTGATTGTTGAGGTGTGGTGTGGCAGGTCAAGGAGTTTCATTTCTACGCAACTGTGAGGATCAGTGGGCCTTAGTTCATTGAGCGTGTGACAGGACAACTGTGAAGGATAATTACACAGCCTCAAGCACACTCTTAAATTATATACACAATTTTGCAATTAATCTTCAGTTGTTGAATTTCATTCTTGGTACGTATTGGATCTTAATTATTCATAGCCAATACGTGTTTCGTGGTGTTGTCTGTCTCGCCCCACAACTTCGTCAGGGCTATTTTGTGTCTTTATATTATCCCCTAGTTCTCTCACCCAGGATAAAATCCCCTTCCAGTATGGTAACCAAACAAACCAGTAAAACTTGCAACAATATCTCAAAGTTAAACCACCTGGCAGTCTTGCGGTATGGAAATCACCCCTCCCCCAATCCATGTATTTGAAAGCACTGTATTGTATCTCGTTCACACAAATTCGTCCTAAGCAGATCCTAAGGCGAGAATACTTTGAATCCAAATGTTACTCGCCTTAGGATCTGTATAGCATGAATTTGTGCGGAGGAGGTATGATACGTTGCTTTCAAGTACATGGATTGGGGGACGACGCGTGATTGCCATACCGCAAGACTTCCAGGCGGATTAATTTTGAGATATTGTTGCAAGTTCTACAGGGTTTGTTTTGTTACCGCACCAGAAGGGAATTGTATCCCGGTTGAAAGAACTAGTGGATAATATACAGACATGAAAAACATCCCTGACGAAGCCGTGGGGCGAGACGCCCAATACGACGAAACACGTGTTAGCTAAGAATAATAAAGGTCCAAATCTTACCTAGAATGAAATTCAACAACTGAAGATTAATTGCAAAATTGTGTATATATTTTAGCTTGTGCTTGAGGCTGTGTAAATGTTTACTTGACCATAGGGTTTGCTTGGGGATGTTGGGTGGGCATTCCCTCTTTCGAAGCACCACAGTATGTGGCTGATCTAAGAGATATAGTTTGTACTGTTTAGTGAGCATCTGATTTCTAAATTCACCCTCCATCAGTAGTCAACTGTGAACGATACCCTGGAAATATTACTAATGCTGTGTGCGGAAATATCCCCATTCAACATAAGAAACTGACTTACGAAATAATTTGTTTCTTTGCAAAAGCCTCCAATTTTATCTTTATTGAACTTGAAAGAAATTAAGATAGGCATTTTTTGGCATTGTTTAGCATAGAATATCATTAAGCAATACAGACATCAAAGGCCTCAAGTTTCTTGTATTCTGTGGATTTATATTAAACTTTAGCTATGCAATAAGTTTATATAGTGGCGTATCTAGACCATGTGCCTGCAGTCATGTAAGAGCGGGGTGGGGGTGGTGCTGGTGATTCCTGTGTTTGCCGTGACACTGGCAGGTAAGAGCGGGGAGGAGGCCGCCGCCCCCAAAACTCATGCCGCCCGTGGCGGACCACCTCGCCCCTGGCTAGGCCACTGAGTTTATAAATGTGAAGCTTCAAATAAAGTCCAAATGCAGACACCGATTAAAAAGAGGTGAAATGTTCTGAAGGTGTTTATAACTGCTATATAATATGTTGAGACACCCTGGTATGAGGCTGGAGATACAGAGCAGCCGACTGCACTTTACGCCTGCCAAGATTTACTCCTTTACTAACGCTTGACCCCTGCCTGAATTCATTGAACAGAACACCTGAGAATGGCAGAAATATACTGCATATATACAACTATAATTCTAGGAGGCTCAACTTTCATGGCATCCCTTTAGATGCCCCTACCCCTGTAGAAAAAAAGTAACACGTGCCCTACTAGGCATCAATCAAAGAACCGTTAAATAACTTAATTGATAGTAAAAATATATATATATCTATAACAATTCAATTATACAAACAATGAAGACCGAACTGTATCATATGTGCATATATTAAATGTATATATTTTTCAAATATTACAAACAGTTGCAATACATATAATCAGTAATGATATACACAAGGTCTACAGACATAATAATAAAGTGCTCGGAGTAAAAGTGATCACACAGTGGAAGTGAGACAAAGAAACACACAAACGCCTTGAAGTGTGATCCAACACAAAACAACAATAGACTTAACATGGGTGAATTAGGGCATGCATATTCAGAAGGGCATCTAAAATAGTTCATCCAATAGTCAATAAGTTTCAGTGTGAGGCCAAAAAGTTCTTTCATAATATTTGGCGGCAAATTTACTATTTTTTAACACAATGCAGCGCAGCACCCACAGTTGCTGCACTGCGTTGCGTGAAAGGGAAAGAGCAGGACAGAGCCTAATCTACAAAGATATGGCACTGCTGCTTTCTTCCCTAGTGCTGGTACTTTTTCTGGCTGCCTTGCACTGCACACACACCCTTGCACTATAGTGCAAAAGTGTGTGTGAAGCCTAGAAGAGGTTTTGTAATGGAAGGGTGCATGCGCAGTTTTCTTAAGCATTACTGGTACGGCGAAGAAGAGGAGGAGGGCAGCCTGGGGACGCCGCAGTAAAGAGGTAAGTGGTTTTTAGTTTTAGTTTTAAATACTGTACTGTTAACTTACTTCTTAAAAGGGGGGTGGAGGCGGGCGGCGAGTTTGTTTGCAACTCCGTGGACCTCCGCGTAGCCCTGCTACGCCCACTACGCCCAGGGTCGGTTGTACCATATTTTGTATGCTGCTGTGATCAGCATGATATGCGCAGTAAACACGCTTGAGAAGGATACCATTCCTGAGAAATACAGCTGGTCCACTTTTTAACACCCTTATTGCGATACTGATCACAGCTTTGTACAGAGTATAAAACAAACAAACATGTATGACTATAGGTAAAAAGATGGAATATGTATGTCACTAGAAATTGGAGCCCTGATGAAGTCATAGGGTAACAATCGCTTTGACGAAACACGTGTTGGCTAGCTGGACCTCTAATGACTAAAGGAATGGAATAAAAAGAAGAACTGAATGAGAGACTTTTTATTTGTAGAGAGGTGCTCTAGAAACCCTTTTAAAAAATGTTTTGGGGACCCCGTTTCCTACCTGGAGAGCAATGGAGTGACTGCTCTCCCCACCTTCTGAGCACCCAAGAGAAACTATTACTTGAATGGACACCAGCGGGTATTGGATTGCTATTCTCATCGATCATAGGCGTGCAGCCACTCCGCCTCTTACACCGCCTGTTATAAGATAAATAATCAAATCGCCCTGCTTCCCTTATTTTCTCTTATTTAATTTGAGGATGGTTAAATAGATATTGTAGCACAAGTGAAACTGTTGTATTAATATATAAAGCAATATATATACAAATGTAAAATTAAATTATAGTCAAGGCAGTGTAATAATGAAGCTGGGGTGGACCAGATTATGCAACAGGTTTGACTAAATTATCTGGCAAGAAAAGGCGAATTTTGTGGAGTAATGCGGCCTTTTTTGTGATAATATCGTTTCTGTCTGAGCAAATGTTTCACCTCGTACCACGTACACTCAAAAGCAGCAATAAGGAAAAGAAAGGTGGCCAGTCAATCTTCGCACAGGGCATTCCACTGTGCAGCGGCACATCACTGCGCTTTAGCATCTTTTGATCCTAGGAGGTAGAGACAATTATTTGGTTAAAATCTGCAGATTATGCAGCAAATTATGAGTTATATAGCAAATGCAGCAAATCTATATTAACTATGCGGAAAAATGCCGCTGGCGCAATACCGCACAAATCCAATCCTGATTATAGCCCTAACTACTTTACTGACCAATGTATTCCATCCAATACATTCATGTGACTGCTTCCTCATTGGCGACTACTAGATGTACTAAATAATCCACTAGCGCCATCTGCTGCTGAAAGTACCAAGTCGCACACAGAATGGAAAAATAAAAAACATCGTCTGCAGATGTCACTGATAGCTCGCCACTCGACACGCTTGCTGAAACCTCAAAGGCACAGACTTTTTTATTCCTTGATGCTTCATGTCGGAAGCATTGCAGGAGCCAGACGGCGAGATTATCTGTGAATCAGCGCTGTCTGAACATGGGCAGGTTAATTGTTCATAAATAGCGCTGCAGCTCCTAACAACACACGGCCCTAGATTTGTAGTCGTTCGCTCAGTGCAGCGCTACGATAAAAATTGCTGCATTGCATCAACCAGAAAAAAACTATGGGGCATATTATCAAGACAGGCGATAACATTATCGCCGCTTTAGCGGCAGAAAACTGACGCTAAAACGGCGATAATTAGCTTGATAATATGCTCTATGGAATTCCAATTGAAGCCCATGTTAGATGTGAAGGACATCTAACCTGAGCTTCAATTGGAATTCCATAGAGCATATTATCAAGCCCATTATCACTGTAGCGGCGATAATTTTATCGCCTGTCTTGATAATATGCCCCTATGTAGTGCCACATTTAGCATTAGTATCACGTCGATGGTGTAATCGACTGGACTGGTGCTAAAGCAGCCATTTTAGTGCAAGGCTAGACATTGTGCTCAATTGCTTAATGGTAAACTGGGTAAAATGTGCAATTTAATGGCAGTTACCCATTTCAGGTATAGGGATGTCACAGGATTTTCCGCTTGCGCTTGTTTGCAGCTGGTTAAAATTGCCGTTAGGATTTCACACAAAGCTAGGTCACACTGCATTAGTTTTTGCGAGTAACAGTTGATTGGCCATGAAGTTGTACTACTGGACAGCTTGACACTGGCGGCTCCCATGTTCCGAGGGTGGTGAGGCGGGGGAAGGAGGGGGAAGCTAAGGAGTAAATAAATATAAAATCACTTACCTTCCTACGCAAAGTCCTCTTTGCTCCAGTCTTGTCCAGCCAGCAGGCAGGTGCCAACGCGGGTCCAGGTGCACTAACCAATCCTGGCACTGCTCTCACAGCATGAGAGCAGCAACAGGATTGGTTGGAGCGGACTCTCTCAGCGCTCCTAAGAGCTTTGGAGGCCTGCGCTTTCTCTAACCTAGCTGTCTATGACAGCTGAGTTACAGAACTTTAAAATGGTCATGTCTGGCTGGCCATCCCAAGATTGCCGGCCAAAGAGACATGTGCATTTTAAAGCACACAGTGCCCTGCTGCTGCCACGCTGCAGCGCTGGTCCCGCCCCATCCTGACACTTAGTTCAGGTTGGGTTGGTTGCTGAAAATGCTGAAAGATAAAACGGTTATAAATTAACTTTATTACCATTGTATTTTTCAGCTCAAGGGCTTGTTGGGCGACACTCCTCCGCTCAAACGAGGGGCCGCCCCCACAGCTTGATAGTTGATTACAGATCAAAAATGACAGAGTTGACAGACTGGGTACATCTGAACTTGAGGATTGAATTCAAACTTTTGATGCAAAGCTTTCAAGGTCTTTCCTTTAAGGCCCTAACGCATGGGTGGGGCACTGCTATCAAAAGTGTGGCAGGTGGAGTTGCACCAGGGCCCAGGGACACCTTAATTGTGGCTGTACTTTACTACATAACTGGGGCCCAACGACCCATTTCCTTCCACTGCATTGCTCTTAGTCAGCTTACTTACCTTCGAAATTAAATAGATCACAGTGCTCCGAGAGGTTAGGAGTACAATGGATTGATGTGGGGAAGTGTAATGTTGATCCCATCCTGAGATACTGTAGGAGTGCATCATAATCATGCGTAGTCAGCACTCAAATATATTCTGTGTGATTAATGTTACTAAAGACATGAAGCATTGCACATTTAAAGTATTCCATCTGAAGATTTATGTGTATAGAACGTGACTAATAAAGGTTTATGTAAAATTTACATATTAAAGTAACTAGAGAAGATAACATAAAATATGTCCCATTGTGAGGTTAGTAAGATAAACGTGATTGTGTAGACTAAAGTTCAAAAATGTATATGAGTAAAAATATTTTTTTCATGCAGGTGCATTTAGAATGACAGCTTCATAATCTTTTACAGTTTATACATGTATTAAGAAGCTGTATTTATTATTGTGCAGAAATGTGCACACATTCTGTAACCCTGTGCACTGCTAATTTGAAAAGAGTGGGCCTCGAGAAACTGTTTAGTTCAAGCTCACGTTTAAAGTCCAACATGTAATTCGTATTTAACTTTCAACGTAGAATGTATTTCCTTGTATTTTGTTTCCGCTGCAGGTGTAGGAAAAGCGTCCTTTTTTTAGCATAGAAGGGTTCTGTTTTTTTTAGGCAGCAAGGTATGACAAGACTAGGTTTGACAAGGAGAAATGTGGTAACGAGCAAGGAGGCGAGTTCTCGTGGAGGAGGAGAAGAATGACCCAGGACAAATTAAGTTGCAACTTATTGATGTGGGAAAGGTGGTGCATGTATCCAGCAGTGTCTGAGTCCAGGAAAAGTACAAGCGAAAATCATGTGGGATTGTCTACCTTGAATACAAATTATATTTTGTGCTGTAACTTAGTGAGGGATAAATGAGAGGCATTTTAGGACTTTAAGAGGAGCAGATCTATGTGACTGCTGGTGTGGCTTTATGCTACATGACCAATGGTGGGAGTGCTTCTACTGAAACTCCGACAGCTAACACCTTTCTAATTTCACCTTTACTAAATGCTTCTTAGTTTAGGGTTGCCCCTTCCAATAGTTTAGGAGAAATGGCTTGCTCATGCTTGCCTTGGAGAATCATTTGATGAAGTTAATACACCATTTCCCCCCTAATTATTAGCATTGGCATCTTAGAGCCAGTCGTCTGCTTTGTATTATATTGGGTAAATCTCATCAGGAGATTTGGACTCATTTTGTCATTCTACATTTGAACATGATAATGTTGAGGCTGGTCTATAGCGACTTGTTTCTAAATTTATAATTAAGCCCTACTAACTTTAGTTGTCGGTGGATTATTGTGTGACCAAATTGGCTACACTGTATTAAGATTTAACTGTGATTGTTTTCTTCCTTTTACCTTTCAAGCTGCTACCAAGACCATTGGTCTGGAGATAAATGTTTAGGTGTGCCCAAGCTCTTGCAGCAGACTGGAAGGTTCTGTGTGCTGCTTGCTCCAAACAGGAACTCTGTGCAGCTGCTACACAGTTTTGACTTCTTGTCAGTTGGTGCCCAACTTATTTTGGAAACACTGGACATCCTATTAGCTTCAAAGAGTTTTTGTATTAATTAATTGTCTATTACATTTTAAGCAAATCTTATAACTTTCCTTTTTAAAACATAAATTGTATTTTTTTAAATGTGTTTGCATTTATTGATGTACTTAGTTTCTGTACAACACCTCAATGCTTCCGAGGTAATGTGCACTTATTATCTAAACAATACATCTTAAAAAGAGTATAATTTAATTGCAGTAGATGCAGTTGGCAACGTTGCTTCAGGGCGCTGCTTCAGGGCGCTTCAATCCCAGTATGAACACAGTTTAAAATCACTGTAGAAAGAGTCCTTTTGGTGAACGGAGAGTAGGGGATGGCGCATAATCTGTTTTAAACACTGATTAAGGTGTACTACAGTACACAATCTTAGTGTACATTTTGTAAAAGCCGGTTTGCCATGATCTTCAAGGGCACATCATGAGCACGATGATTTTAGAAGAATCAGACTTAGGGAGGGGGCTCGTCGATCACGCGAGGTGACCAAAACCAAAGAGCAACCCAATGAACTCCTTCCAAAACCATAAAGGAGAAACATCTCAGGCCGTATTTATTAACAACACCATAATTCAAATTACGTTATTGGAAGCATGAACAACATTGTTGGGGAGAGGAGTTGGCCTAATGGCTAGGGCGGTCGAACTCGAATCTGGGGAACTGGGTTCGAGTCTCTGCAATGACGCTGAACTTCCTGGGAATGTGGAAATGTGGATTTTCCTGATCAGTTATGTCCCCTATCTTGGACCCCAACGGTTCTAATTGCATGTCACAAGTACATGTATGTTCCCTCCAGTTCCAGTTTCCAAGACGCAAACATATGTGTGTCTACCGTCGACATGTTCTCTGTCAGATCCGCCATCAATGGGCTGGATATTCGATTCCTAAGTATAAAAGGCCACCGACTTTATATGGCTAAGTTACTCCATTTTTACAGCTCAGGCAAGTAGGCCCGATTCTGTCCTTAAAGCCTTCCCTGCTCTCTGTCTCTGACAGCTTCAGCTTGAGCTCGCATCTGTATCCATGAACTTTGTCCTACTCCCTGTGCAGCTAACGGTGCCTGCCTCGGCCAGTTTTCGCCTGCCTGCCAAGAAGCTGTATTTCACCTTCGAATTATCTATTTTGCTCTTCAGCCGATGCATTCCTGTCTAGTGATTTAGGTAAACATTTCCTTTAGCTCACAAGCAAAGGACTCAGCCTTTCCGTCCTCCTGCAAGTAATTCATAGCCCTGTTGCCATGGAAAGTTTTCTGCCCCTCGCATCTCATAGAGACACTTAGACGCTTGTACACGCACACACAGTCAGTATAGAATAGATTCTGTCCGAGAGTCTTTTCTTGTGGATAACATAGTTCTCTAAACATAGGATGTTAGATATGATTTGGGATTAGGTTGACTTGACCCCCCAGACTTCTCGTCTCCACATGTAGAGCTAAATGTCAAGTCCCCGTCACCCCCTAGTTGCACGTCAATCACATGTCATGCTGCTGCGCGCGCATCTATGTTAAGTATTATCTTATAGATCCACCTATGCATGATAATCAGAGCCAATCATGTTTCTTTCTGCTCCTTATTACGCCTAGTTTCGATTACGTACCAATATGTCACTTTTCTTATCAATTGTTACGCCTTTTGCATTCATTTCATTGTAATGTAAGACCTATAAAAGTTACTTCTTGTCAATAAAGTATTGTACTTCACTTCCTGAACCCTCGTGGTGACGGAACCTGAAGGCCGCCACTCGAGTCGGCCATTTTGGAATAAAGCCCATCCAGAAAATCTCTTATACCACGGATTCTGCCTCTTGTTATTTCGAGCTATTCTACTTTATTTCAGAGTCAGTATGAAATTCAGTTAAGGTAAAAAGAATATTTACCACATAATGGCGCCCGAACAGGGACACTTTCTCATCTCACGCGCCGGTGGTGCGTTGCAGGCCCGGTCTCCTGCCACAGCTGGACGGACCATAAACGCGTACCAGCAGGATTTCCTGTAAGCTCCCTCCGGTCAAGCGGGGGCGACTGAGGCTGCGATCAACCCAGACGAGGCGGTGAGAAGTGCGAAGTATCCCGACCAGAGCCTAGCTGAGAGAGCAAGATCCGAGGTATACAGAGGCCCACCAGGTTTTCGAGATCCCGATGTCCAGAGGGTCCGCTGTCCGCAGTCATCGAGTCCCGTTCATTCTCTGAGGCCTTCCGTTTCAAGGAGCTACTCGGTGAGTACCATCGCCGGGGAGGCGTGTTGACAGCACATAGGTTGTGCCGGTCAAGACGGATTTGGGTACACAAATCCGGTCTGCACTGTTTAGCAGTGTATATGTACTGTTTAGCAGTATATCAAGTATTCCGAAGTATCTAGTTATTGTCAAGAATTCTGCTTGGTGATTAGTCATGCAGACTGTCATCATCGTCGGTCATTTTTAAAATGTTTAATGTTTAAATGTTTAAAGTGTTCAAATGTCTTGCATATTGTGGTATGAATGATTGTTCATTGTTCACCGTTCATTATTGTGTTTTCCGTATTAAGTGAATTCAAGAGTAAGTATCAGATCAGTTGTCGAGATGCCGCTCTTCTCGAAGTTAAGACAGATTACTACCAGAAAAGGGGTGCTTGAAGAAGCAGTTCCTATTCCTCCTAGGGACACTCCAGGACATTTTATGTATCACAAGCATGGCTTAGATGCCATATTGTTTCTTGATCTATGGGTAGATTATACCAAGGGATTGCCGGAAAGACAAAGGTGGCCCGCAGCGGGAACCTGGGATGCAGAGTGCATCATGAAAGTGGAAGAAGAGTTATGGAAAAGAAAAGTCAGACAGTCACAGAAAGACGCTGTTGAGTTATGGCGTAAAGAATCTCATAGACGTACAGAAAAAGCACGTAGACAAGAAGAGAGGAGTAAAGAGAGTTCAAAGGAAGTTCAAGAAAATATATTAATTGAGGAAGGTATCCGAGTAAAATCAGAACAAGTAGATAGACAAAGAAACGCTCTTATGAGTGGTATGTATCCCCTCCTAGCCGAAGGACTACCTAAGGCTGTTCCAGAGATGCCAAAAGACTTGCCACCCCCATTATTTCCAATTAAGGTACATCCAAAAGGGCATCCCAGAACCGCAGAAGATGTTTTTCTTTCCTCATATCTAGATGACGCAGCTCCCGAGTATGCTAACCCCACACCACATAGACCGTCTGGCAGAGGGGTTCAACGTCAGGATCAGGTATCTGTCCCCGTGCAACAGCAAGTCCCGACGCAAGCTCCGGCAAGCACGTCTGTTTCCGCATCTGTCCCCGCAGTCGATTCTACAGTAGTATCGACACCTATAGTTGCTGTGTCACGTTCGACGAATCCATTCACACCCGACGCCCCTGAAGGGGCCACGGGAGGTGCAAGCAATACTTTTACGCCACCCAGAATAAATAAACTTGTTTTTCAAGAATCAGCGCATTCACGTACACCCAAATTCGTAAGTGAACGCACGCTTAAGGAACTCCTTATAGATTGTAGATATGACCCGGTGGTCGGTAAAGAGGACGAAATGGTCCTGGCATCATTACGTATCAGACGAGCCGCAGAGTATTTAGCGAGGTTACCAGGAATGACTACGCATCTAGATAACATATATCATTTTGTCCAAACAGGGCGAGACCCAGAATGTATTAACAGAGCTATGGAATTCCAGAAAGTAGAGATACAGGGGGAACTGTTACGTTTCCTCATAAACTGCGTGATCAGAAATCAAGACCGTCCGGGGGTAGACCCGAATACAATGCTTATTCTTACAAGATGGAGCCAGAATATATCAGAAGGGAGACACGATAAGAAAAACTGTATAATAGCCATGTGCCGAAAAATCCGTAGAGAAATAGAACGCATTCACGAAGAAAGATTGGAAACAGACGAGTTCGAGCAAGATGAAGTCTCCGAATCAGGGAATTCCGCAAGACAGTCAGAAACCATAGCATACGTAGGCAGAGGAAGATCCGGTGATAATACTAGATGCTTTTCTGATCCCATACACTCTGTATGTCCAAATAATAGCAGAACGTATCCGACGCCTGTAATAAATTTAAAGTCTCCTGAACATCTGTTCCAAGCCGCAGATAAACTACTACGAGAACGAAGGGGTTACCACCTCCTCGATTCCATGGATGAGCAAGAATTGGCCAGATCAGCCGTTCACTGGATTGACAGTCCTGAAAAATACGGTGATGAGACCGTAGCACACACGTTTTTTAACCTTAGTGCAGATGAACAACGTTTAGCTGGAATCTATATGATTCAGCAACTCCTTATATTATATAAGAGCCAACATGCTGACCCTGGTCCTTTACCTGATATATTAACGGAACTACTCACGAACAGATGGAGAGGTTCTAGTAACAAGTTGATTAAAGAAATATTAGTGTCACGTAAACAGTATGTCCTTTTTGTAAGTCCGGATTCTTTCCCGCTGCCCCGCAGAGAAAGAACGCCGTATTATATGGATAGACAAAATCCCTTACGAGAAGTGCACCCAATAAAAGGCGAAGACAATGAGTTTCATCGTGTATTTGTATACACACCCATATCAAAAATTGAATTGTTAGAAATGAAGAAAGTAGTACCAAGTCATGACAAAGACCCAGCGGGTTTCCACCGAGAAATTAAGGACATGTTGCTGATGGGAGAGTATACCTATCCTGATATTATGACGATATTAAAGGTGCTCTTACCTGCTGGTATTTATGAAAAACTGAAAGAAAAAGAGTGGGAAGTGGGAGACCAAAAGATAGATTGGACAGCATTAGAAACGGAAGAAAAGGCCCGAGCTGCAGGTTCAGGGCTCGGGGATAAAGTCAAAGCATTACCAGGTTTACTAGTACAAGTACTGCCACGTTTGTTAACTACGAAAAAGGAAGATTGGGGTGCAATCACGGCCTGTAAACAAAAGCATGATGAAGACACAAGTGACTATTATGCCCGTTTTGAAAAATGTTTTGGAATAAATAGTGGTATAAAAACAAGTAGTGAGTCGTATCCACATTTATTTGTAACAAAATTAGTAGAAAATGCATTACCTCCAGTAAAGAATAGAATATTGAAATTCGAGAGTACCTGGCAAAGTAACACTCCGTCCCAAATGCTACAAATGTTACAGTATCATCACAATAGAATTAGAGATGAACAAGAACACGAACAAAGACGTATGAAAGATACAAAAATGAAAATGCTAGTGTCTCAGACAGTATCGGCTGAAGGACATAAAAAGGGTATGACACAGTCCGATTCAGCAGGACCGGTAAAAGGGACATGCAATTATTGCAAAAAGCCAGGTCATTACGTACACGATTGTCCAGTTTTAAAACACAATATCGCCATAGGTAAAACACAAGAAAGATCACGGCCACTCAGACAAGATCAGAATGAACAAGGAGCTATGCCACATTCGGCACATTCCCAGGCCATGCCAGCCGCACAACAGCCAATACAGTTTGTGCCAGCTGCACCACCGTTGCCTGTTACTGCCACACAAACCACCACACGACAAATGTATCAGACTGCACAGTATGAATATCCTGAGTATCAGCGTTACGCATGAACCAGCCTAGAGAGGGAAGTTGACTTACCGCTTATCGAGATTCCTGTAGATCAAGAAGGACCTTATGTACATAGTGAATTATTAGGTCAAGATAGAAAATTCTTACTCGATACAGGGGCAAGTCGTACAACTATAAAACGTAGTGAAGTTCCAGGGGCACCCCTCTCAGGCTCTCAAAATGTTTCCCTTGGTTTTTCAGGAAAACCTATTGTTAACGAAGTATCACAGCCTCTTCCACTTACGATAGGACCTTTGACACGAACTACAGATTTATTGCTTACTAAATCATGCCCAGAAAATTTGTTAGGAATTAAAACTCTGAAAGCCCTAGGAGCCATAATATGTTGTTCTCCGGGAGGAATAAGGTTGTTTTTACGTGATTTTAAAGGTCACTATGTGTCTAGAGACATGGATCCCCGACTACAGACTTTACCAGCACATCTATGGGCACAAGGCCCTACTGATGTTGGTTGCATGAACATTACACCATACCGAGTTACACTCAAGGCAGGAGTGGTATTACCACGAATGCGACAATACAAGTTACCGCAAGATGCTGTAGTGGCTTTGCTGAAAATCATTGATGAGTTAATTGCCCAAGGAGTAGTTATAGAAACAGACTCCAATGTATGTAATTCACCGATAATTCCGATTCTTAAACGAACTGACCCCACTGCTCCGCCAGTATACCGATTGGTTATTGATTTGCGGGAACTAAACAAGTGCATTGTGCCACAATTTCCTGTGGTCCCCGATATATCATCATTATTGACAGCAATTGATTCCGAAGCAACATTCTTTACTGTAATTGATCTCAAGAATGCCTTTTTTAGCGTCCCAATAGATCCGGAAAGCCAATATTTGTTCGGATTCAGTTTAAATGGGCGCAGCTTTAAATTCTCACGCGCTCCCCAAGGATTCACAGAAAGCCCCAGCATCTACAGCCAAGCACTGAAACGAGAACTTGACAGTATCCACATGCCAGTCAATACTGCACTGCTTCAATATGTCGATGATCTGCTGATCACCGCGAGAAGCGAACCTGAATGTGAAAAGGCTTCTCTGACAGTTTTACATTTTCTAGCCGACAAGGGGCACAAGGTGTCCCCTTCTAAGCTGCAATTCTGTGTCCAGCGAGTTATTTATCTTGGTCACTCGCTGTCCAAGGAGGGAAGGCAGCTTACACCAGATCGCATCCAGTTAATTGCTAACATGTCAATACCCCAGACACAAAAGGAGGTGCGGGCTTTCATAGGCCTCACTTCATATTGTAGGCAGTGGATCCCTCAGTACGCATTTCTAGCAAAACCACTCATTCAGTTAACCACACAGGAGGCAGCCACATCGACTGTTCTCCCTTGGACTCAGGAACATACACAAGCTTTTGAAAGCTTAAAGGAAGCTTTATGTCAAGCACCTGTTTTAGCAACACCATGTTATAGCAAACATTTCACACTCTTTGTCACAGAACGCGAAGGTACTGCTTTATCAGTACTCACACAGGAACAAGCAGGATCACGCAAGCCATGTGCTTATTTTTCCAGTACATTAGATCCCGTAGCTCAGGCTTTGCCCGCATGCCTGAAATCAGTGGCAGCAACAGCTTTAGCAATCAGACAAAGCGATGCCATAGTGTTAGGACATCCATTGACAGTACAAGTACCACATGCAGTAGAAGTTCTTGTGAACCGAACACAAACACAACACTTGACCATAGCAAGACTTACCGGTTATGAACTGACATTGTTTCAGCCACACATAGAGATCCGACGGTGTAATACATTGAATCCTGCTACACTATTACCTGTAATTGGAACAGACCCACTAGCTCATGATTGTGTTGAAATTATTGAAATAAAGACGAAACCTAGACAAGACTTGACAGACGTTCCATTGTTAGATCCAGACCTGACGTTGTATGTAGATGGATCGTGCATGAGAGCAAGTACAGGAGACTTAGTGGCCGCGTATGCAGTCACAACAGACACTGAAGTTATTGAGACAAATTGTATAGATACCTTGTCAGCCCAAGCAGCAGAACTTATTGCTCTAACACAAGCCTGTATTCAAGCCACAAATAAGAAAGTTAATGTATACACTGACTCACGTTATGCATTCGGAGTCGTACACGACTTCGGCGTGCTGTGGCGAGAGAGAGGTTATTTAACCTCCCATGGTGCCCACATTCAGCACGGAACCCTCATTCATGCCTTGTTAGACGCAATACATCTACCAACTGCCATATCGATTATGAAATGTAAAGCACACACGAAGGTTACTGATATCATTTCTCAAGGCAATGATTTAGCTGACAGAACAGCTAAACAGACTGCTCAGAATCGCACATTAGACATGACAAAGCCAATAGTTCAGACACCAACACAGTGTATGACAATTAAGGATCCCGCACTTGACGTAATTGACATACAGACACATGCTACTGCAGAAGAATTAAAGAAATGGACTGAACTAGGAGGGATCCAGACAGATCAGGGATGGATGACGAAGGAGAAATCTGTATGGTTTCTTCCTGACTCTATGGTCCAAGCCATTATAGCTACAATTCACAGCCCGGCGCATTTAGGAGAAAAAGCTATGCTAGACAGCATTCAACACATTTGGTTCAACAAACATTTACGAGCAGCAGCTAAACAAAAAGTCCGTACCTGTATGATATGTTGTCAGTTCAACCCAGGAAAAAGTGTTCCCGTAGAACAGGGTGGATTCCAGACTCCTGATCATCCTTTTGAAGTGCTCCAAATGGATTATATCCAGATGGAACGATGTCGAGGATTCAAATATGTTCTGGTAGTTGTCTGCGCTCTCTCCCGATGGACTGAGGCATACCCAGTATCAGATTACACGGCCCCGACTACTGCCAAACAGTTAGTTCGAGAATTCTTCCCACGGTACGGTTTACCACGTGTTGTATATTCAGATAACGGCCAGCCTTTCTCATCCGAATTAATGAAACATGTCTCACTTTTGTTGGGATACCAGTGGAAATTCCACTGTGTCCGACACCCCGAGGCAGCAGGTCTCGTGGAACGACATAATCAAATTTTGAAAATCAGATTGTCTAAAATATGTAAGGAGAAAGGTGTTGACTGGATAGTAGCATTACCAGTTGCACTATTTTACATAAGAATGGTAGCACACTCTCGAACAGGGCTATCCCCGTATGAGGTGATCTTCGGAAGACCACCAAATATGTGGGGGACGCCTATACCACGTAAAATAACTGATGTTAATTGTAATATGCTGACAGATTACTTGGCTTCCTTGATGTCTGCACTACAATCTTGTCGTTCACAGGTAGCTGCAGCTTTTCCTGACAACACTGAGGTGAAACCCCATGACGTTGCTCCGGGGGATCTGGTGTTTGTGAGGAATTTCGATCGGAAAACCCAATTGGAGCCCAGGTGGAAAACACCGAAGCTAGTCCTGCTGACCACAAGAACAGCCGTGAAAGTGGAGGGCCGCAAAGGATGGATACATTCCAGCCACGTTAAGAAATTTCATGGACTATCCTCGGATATAGACACTGTGCCCTGCACTCCCTCACAGACTGATTCAAAACTTCCTTTTGTTGAACAGAATGACTCTCAGTGCTATAAATTAAAGCTTAGGCCCAAACAGTCGAGCAATTTGATTGTTTAAGTCCTCTCCAAGGTGAAGCGGTTGAATTGTCTCCGACATGTATCCCTTGGGCCTGAGTAGAGAAAATACCCGAGAAATGTTGAAACGACAGGCGTATTGTAAATCACTGCGTAGCTACTGTATGAGGACATTATTAATTTTGTTTTTATTGAGTGTTTTAATAATTATTACGAGTGTGATTTTGCACATATATCATCCTATTTCTGGACATGTTTATAATGTTGCTACTGAACATTCTTTTAGTGACCTACCGCCACATGAATTATCTTATAGACTTGCGCTGCGCAATAACACTTTCATTAGTATGTTACATCATTCCCATCAGACTAGTAATGCCACCAATTGTTGGGTGTGTGGCCGACTCCCTCCCTATCAGAATAACAAAGGAGTTCTGCCTTTCTTTCCACATCCGTTCACACACAATGGCTCCTGTGGAGCATGGTTTAGTTTACTAAATTCCATAGACCCAGACACAGCAGTTTATCAACAACATTGGATATGGGGAAATCTGAATCTAGTTTTATTCAAAGTCTGTCATCCTAATAAGGAGGGTCGCCCCAGTAGAACAGGAACTGATCTAGAAAATGAAGTGTATAAATTAGGTAATTTTACACCTAATCTTATGATTCTGAATGTCAAATCCGAAGTTGAACTAATTCTGCCCACTATGTCAGTATTTCCAGTTAAGGGTGAATTATGTGTAAGAAAAGTTGGTTCCATACATATGGGCCATAGCCAATGCGTTACTACAGTAGAATATAGTGATCAAGGTAAATCTTCATTTAGAGCTTCTCGCCATTCTTACTTTATATGTGGTCAGACGGCATATATGCGTCTGCCTCTAGATTGGGATGGTACCTGTTACATAGCATTCCTTCTGCCACCTGTTTTCCTAGCTCCACCTGATTATTATCGGAATGTTCATTTAGTACACAATAGAGAGCGAAGAGATCTCCCAGTTGTCGATTATACTGAGACGGCATGGGACAAGTATGTAGATTTCAATAAAGGTATCTTTCCCTATATAGGTACAATATCAAATAGTAAGCTGATACGTAGACTAACCAAGACTCTCGAAGCTGTAGTAAACGAGACTATAGCCGCCCTAGGCAATCTGACAGAGGAACAATCAGTGATGAGAATTGTTGTTCTCCAGAATCGTCTTGTCCTTGACGTCATCCTGGCCGATAGGGGCGGAGCTTGCAGGGTCATCGGATCCAGCTGCTGCATATTCATACCAGAAAATTCGCCATCTGTATATAAAGCTATAACACGCCTTCATAAGATTGTGAGCCAGATACACGAGAATCCAGGCACTTGGACGTGGTCCGGGTGGTTTTGGAGTGTGATATCAGCCTGGGGATGGAGAGTTCTATCCTTCCTAGGTATTGGCCTTCTTATGCTCTTCAGTTGTTGTTTATGCCTGCAATGTGGACCAGCGATTTGTGGTCTGTGTGCCACATCATGCATTCCATATCAAGGTTCTCGTTCAAAATGCCGGAAGAAGAAGGAAGAAGAAATGATGCTCCATGAGCAAATCGATGGAATGATGAAGATTGATATCTCTTGAAGGGCAAGCAGGGGACAAGGAGGGAATGTGGAAATGTGGATTTTCCTGATCAGTTATGTCCCCTATCTTGGACCCCAACGGTTCTAATTGCATGTCACAAGTACATGTATGTTCCCTCCAGTTCCAGTTTCCAAGACGCAAACATATGTGTGTCTACCGTCGACATGTTCTCTGTCAGATCCGCCATCAATGGGCTGGATATTCGATTCCTAAGTATAAAAGGCCACCGACTTTATATGGCTAAGTTACTCCATTTTTACAGCTCAGGCAAGTAGGCCCGATTCTGTCCTTAAAGCCTTCCCTGCTCTCTGTCTCTGACAGCTTCAGCTTGAGCTCGCATCTGTATCCATGAACTTTGTCCTACTCCCTGTGCAGCTAACGGTGCCTGCCTCGGCCAGTTTTCGCCTGCCTGCCAAGAAGCTGTATTTCACCTTCGAATTATCTATTTTGCTCTTCAGCCGATGCATTCCTGTCTAGTGATTTAGGTAAACATTTCCTTTAGCTCACAAGCAAAGGACTCAGCCTTTCCGTCCTCCTGCAAGTAATTCATAGCCCTGTTGCCATGGAAAGTTTTCTGCCCCTCGCATCTCATAGAGACACTTAGACGCTTGTACACGCACACACAGTCAGTATAGAATAGATTCTGTCCGAGAGTCTTTTCTTGTGGATAACATAGTTCTCTAAACATAGGATGTTAGATATGATTTGGGATTAGGTTGACTTGACCCCCCAGACTTCTCGTCTCCACATGTAGAGCTAAATGTCAAGTCCCCGTCACCCCCTAGTTGCACGTCAATCACATGTCATGCTGCTGCGCGCGCATCTATGTTAAGTATTATCTTATAGATCCACCTATGCATGATAATCAGAGCCAATCATGTTTCTTTCTGCTCCTTATTACGCCTAGTTTCGATTACGTACCAATATGTCACTTTTCTTATCAATTGTTACGCCTTTTGCATTCATTTCATTGTAATGTAAGACCTATAAAAGTTACTTCTTGTCAATAAAGTATTGTACTTCACTTCCTGAACCCTCGTGGTGACGGAACCTGAAGGCCGCCACTCGAGTCGGCCATTTTGGAATAAAGCCCATCCAGAAAATCTCTTATACCACGGATTCTGCCTCTTGTTATTTCGAGCTATTCTACTTTATTTCAGAGTCAGTATGAAATTCAGTTAAGGTAAAAAGAATATTTACCACAGGATTGTGGGCAAATCACTTAATCTCCCCGTGCTTATCAAAAATGAATGTGTGTCCTCATGTAACGTAACTGGTGCTATTTAAAGTGCTCTGATATCCGATTCGAGTCAAGTTTGCGCTATATAAAACTCTGCAAAAAAACAAAACATAAATCGTTAACATAGGCTAAACTGGAATGCCACCAAATAAAAAAGCATTACATGATTATGAATAATATATACAAGATTTTTGATCCCCATATAGAGTCAGGTAGAGGTTAGACTTCCTGACCATCATCCTCCAGCCTCAGATTGTGAGCTCATGATTGCACCGCTCAGCCAGAGTCCTAAAGTTGCTCAGCTCCTGACATTTAGGAGCAGGACCTGCTCAGATGTGGGCTGAAAGAACCATGTCAGAGGGATCTTCTACCAGACTCCCCTACCTTACTTTGGACATATATGACATGGCAACTGGGCCAAACCTGGTCCTCTAGCGCAGATTGCAACCTCCCACCCCCAAAACAACAATTTGAATGAAGCAACCAGCACCCTAGTAAATGAGAGAGGCAGCGGAAACCCTCCTCCAAGTCCCCCATCAAATTAAAAAGGCGTCAAGACCCCCACTGGGTCCAGAAATTAAATGGCCAATTTTTTTATTTTTTTATTTTTTGCAGAGTTTTATATAGCGCGAACTTGACCCGAATCCAATCAGGTATCAGAGCGCTTTACATAGCACCAGTTACTTTACATGAGGACACACATTCATAGGCACAGGGAGGTTAAGTGATTTGCCTAATTCAATTGAATTAAATCTATTAATGGAAGATAATAAGATGCCCAGAAGTATCCAAACGTCTCAGAACATGACAAATTATCCACTGCAATGACCACTACAGTACAATGCCCTAATACTATTGAAGCCTTAAGTGACCTTTCCCCGGAGGTAAGGTGTGTGGGAGAAGATGAGAAGCGGAGATTCCAATCGATCGTAGGTAACACAAGGGGGGGAAGTGTGGGGGGGGGGCAAGCAAAAAGAATGCTTTCCCCTTCGCCATGGCCTCACAACGGGTTACAGGACCTGCTCATTGCTGCCTTCCGCCAATCAGTGGATGATGGTTTTCGAAGGGCAAAGAGTATTCCCTGCCTGCACGTGGGGGTAGCTTTTTTCCCACCCTTGTCCATGACAATATGGTCAGTTTGCTTGTGGCATCCTCCCACGCCTCTGGGCCCGCGCCTAGGTTTGGAGCCTGCGCTCATCCTCCCGTGCCTTCAAGGTGTATGCTGTGCGCTGGTTACAAAGGGACGTGTTTATTTCTATAATATGGTAGACGATACCAACAGACAGCTTTTTGCATGCCTCAGGTTTTTATTTATTTATTTCTTTATTAGGTTTTAAACAGGTAACAAATAATTCAGGCATTTACTTGTACATAAGCAGTGATGTTGGAGTCGTCAGGACGTGGTAGATGCCCTACCAGGGTGTGTAGTGGATACCCAAATGTATACTTCTACAACCAGCAAGCAAAAGGAAACAGTGTATGTATATAAAACACGCTCTGATATGATATAGAAACATGCACAACGGACCATAGGAAATTATAACTACAATACACAATGAGAGCTGGGGAGTTGGTTGTACTGGGGCATAATGTTGATATCTCAAGGACCCTTTGGAGACACCCAACCTTACATGGGGTCTCCAGACAAGTCGTTTCGTGAGGCTACACTGGTAGGGTGACCAGATTCTCAAAATAAAAATCTGGGACAGGTCATAGGCATAGAAGTAGGACTACAGTTTGCGGCAAACCTCGAAGTAAAAGAAAGACTATTTAAAAGCTGTCATGGACATAGAAAAAGGACTACAATGACTACCTCTACCATGGATGCAGATGAAGAATTTCAGATGACAAATCAGAGGTCTTTTATTGGCTGTAAACTTTGTCACAAAAGTGACACATACTCAGCTCAAAATCCTGATTTGTATTGGAAAGTAGTCATAAGATAAAGTAGAGGAAAATGCTACTTTGCATCAGGGGGGTGTACATGGGGGTTCCATGCAACCACTTTCGATGGCAATCTCTAGTGGGAATAGCATTTTACTTTGTCAAAGCATAGTATTTTGAACTGGAAGGGGCACCCCTCTAGTACAAAACCTATGCTTGACATGCACACACTCTTGCAATATAGTGCAAAGGTATGTGCACTGGTGCGAGACAGCCTAATGTGTGCCACCACTAGGGATAGAGCAGCAAAGCCAAATCTCAGGGATATGGCACTGTTGTAGTGTCTTCATTTCATGCAACACAGCAACTTCGGTTACTGCTCTGTGTGAAAACTCAGAAAATCTGTCCCTTTGTATCTCCAGACCAGACACTCTTAACATATAATGGCCAGCAGTATGAATGACATGTGACTCTTACACCTTGAGGCCCACATCTTACGTAATATTTCCTATGCACTGATTACCTGCTTCTATAATTAATGGTCACTATATAATATGTAGTGCGACTGGAATTATGTGACAGGGGAGCACTATATTATGTGGCAGGTGGAATGCCATATCGCCTTGTGATGGCTGATGCCAGCTTCATATGTGGTTCTCTTTGTATAGCCAGTGCTTAATTTGTAAAATGTGAAGTGCAGGTGCTCAAATGTTTGTTAGAGGCCACACCTACTTTTCTCCGGCTCCACCCATTTCCTCCACTGGCCCCACCCACTCACTCTATTAGCTCCACCACATGCTCAACTGGCACTGACTGCTAAACGTCAGATGTTATAACCGATCTGAATATCAACAAAGGAGCATTCCTCATAGATAGGTTTTGATAGGACAGGTTAAGATGGCTGCAATCCCCTTTTTCCCTTATATCGCATACTTGATTAGGTGACTGAACAAACATTTGCAAAATTCTATCTGTGTGTTTTTTTTAGTAATATAGCATTCCCCTTCGCCCCTATATATGCTATTAGAGAAAATCAGTCTGGTAACATAGCAGTTTCCTTTACACAACACCGTATATGTGATAGAGAAAAACAGGCTTTCTCGTATGGAAAATATTGCCATTACTCTTTGATATACTATCCAAGATAATAAGAGCTGGGCTTATCATTCTCCACCTCTAGTGTTCTTGGCTGGTGACAGATGACTGCAGCCCCAGGAACACCCTTCCAAGTGGCTCCCTTTGTTTTGTCCCATCAGTGCAAAATCCCATCAGTGCAAATGGTGACAAAATAGAATCAACTGTGCAAACCCCCAATTAATACTCTTTTTATGGCATAACATTAAACAACTGGGTTCACCAGGGCTTCAAACGGTTACAAAAAAGCTAATATATGTAGCTTCATTATAAATCTAGGGGCTGATTTATGTTTGACTTGCACCTCATTTACGCCGCCGTTGCGTCACTTTTGTGACGCAGCAGCGGCGCAAATCCTGCGCCATGGTGCGGGGTATTTACAACGTGACGCATCTGGGAGATGCGTCACGTTGTAAAGCCCTGCGCCACATGTAGGCGTTCTAGGGCAGGTGGGGGCGTTCCGGCGCAGGAACGCCTCCTAAAAGTGGCTGAGTGAAATCTACAAGATTTCACTCAGTCACTTTTGAGCCCATGCTGCGTCAAAACCCTGCGCCTGCTTGAAGCAGGCGTAAGGATTGACGCAGCATTGTGCAGATAGGGCCCCCCAGAGCATTGCTGAAGCTGCGTCGCGCTTGCGACGCAACTCCAGCAATGCGCCACTTTTACGGCACAGATGCGTGACGCATCTGTGCCGTTTTTGCCCCATGGTGCGCCGCATTATAAATGCGGCGCATCCATGATGGCGGAGCTGGGGCGCAAAATAACTGGCACATCCCTGCTGATATGCAGGGATGCGTCAGTTATTATAAATATGCCCCCTACTTTTTAGAAGACCTACTTCTGTTCCTGAAAAAAAAACTTCAAGGGTGAGATAATGGGGCAGTGAGTGTCTGATGGTGGATAAAAAAGGCATGAGGTGGATTGAAGACAATACAGCCTTGAACTTCATTAAGGAGGCGTCCATGTTACACGCGGAAACCAAACTGGCCTTTAATAGGCCTTGTTAAGCTATAAAAAGACGTGGGGAGCTTGAAACCAAAAGAGGTACTGCTTGACAGACAATAGAAAATAATCCGACCATGCCGCCCCCTTCCTCCCACTCCCCCCCCCCCCCCCAAAAACCATGTATCCCCCACCTCCCTACCCATCCACCCTCGCTGGTGGTTGAGAAAAGAGCACTGAATTCGGAAAGTCAGCACATAATCTGAAGGATATCTGGTGAATATTCACAGTGGTATTTCCCCTGCTCAAGTCACTATGGTGAAATTAGTATATATTCTACCACTGTCCAGTATGCAGAAATACAATGTAGTACAAATACCAAAATTGTTTTAAAATTGTTTGAAAAAGAAAAACAAAAAGGAAAGGCATTTCCCTCAATTTGATTAATTTTGAAATGTACAGCGGTGTCTGTTTATGAGAGGTCAGGACAGTACCATTTAGACCTGTCCTCTCTTTTCTATTGCCACTTTTTAATTATGGAAATAAAGCTGGCATAGGAGAGAAGGGGGGATAAACTCCCCCTCAATCACGATTCATTTGCTACCAAGCACCGGCCGCACGCACGCACGCCAACACACTCGCCCCGCTGAAAAACCCACCCACAGAGACACCAGCAAGAGAGCCAGCTGGTTCACCCCGGAACTCCAAGCATCCAAGCGTACCTGCCAGAAACTAGAGAAAAAATGGCACCGCGAAAATACACCGGACAGCCACACAGCCCACAAAGACGCTGTCCACAACCACCATCACCTCATCAGGTCCGCCAAGAGGATCTCCTTCAAAGACCGCCTTGACAACAACGCACACAACAGCAAGGAGATCTTCAACATCGTGAAGGAACTCTCCAACCTCAGCTCCAACACCAATGACATCCCGCCGTCGCATGCCCTGTGCGATTCCCTCGCCACCTTCTTACAGCGCAAGATCGCCGACATCCACGACAGCTTCAACACCCGGACAGTCCCAACAGACAGCGACACACTGGACTCGCCTCCCACCATCGACCACGACCCCCTGACAGCATGGACCAAAGTGAACATTGATGACACCATCAAGACCATGAGCACAATCCACTCCGGATCCCCGTCAGACCCTTTCCCGCACCACATCTTCAACAAAGCCAGCAGCTCCATCGCTCCCCACCTGCGCAACGTCATCAACCTTTCCTTCAAGACCGCGACCTTCCCAGAGAGCTGGAAGCACGCAGAGATCAACGCCCTACTCAAAAAACCCAAGGCGGACCCGAGGGACCTCAAGAACTTCCGCCCCATCTCCCTGTTCCTGTTCCCAGCCAAGGTCATTGAGAAGATCGTCAATAGACAGCTAACCCAATACCTCGAAGAAAACAGCATCCTGGACCCATCCCTGTCAGGGTTCCGCAGCAACCACAGCACAGAGACTGCCCTCATCGTGGCCACCGACTACATCAGGACCCTGATGAACAACGGCGAGACCGCAGCCCTCATCCTGCTGGACCTCTCCGCCGCCTTCAACATGGTGTGCCACCGTACCCTAACCGCACGCCTCCATGACGCAGGGATCCAAGACAAGGCCCTGGAATGGACTACCTCCTTCCTCTCTGGCAGAACCCAGAGAGTCCCCCCCCCCCATTCAGATCCAAAGCCTCCGAGATCATCTGAGGCATATCCCAGGGTTCTTCCCTCAGCCCGACACTGTTCAACATTTACATGGCCCCGCTCGCACGCATCACCCGACAGCACGACCTCAACATAATCTCCTACGCTGACGACACTCAACTGATCCTCTCCGTCACCAAGGACCCCCTCACCGCCAAACCCAACCTCCACGAAGGAATGAAGGCCGTCACTGACTGGATGAAGAGCAGCCGACTAAAGCTGAACACGGACAAGACGGAGGTCCTCATCCTCGGCTCCAATCCATCAGCCTGGGACGACTCCTGGTGGCCAACGGCACTGGGGGCAGCCCCGACACCCACCAACCACGCACGCAACCTGGGCGTCATCCTCGACTCAACGCTCTCCATGACCAAGCAAGTCAACGCTGTCTCCTCCTCCTGCTTCAAAACCCTCCACATGCTCCGCAGGATCTACAGGTGGATCATAACAGATACAAGAAGAACAGTCACCCAGGCCCTCGTCAGCAGCAGACTCAACTATGGAGACGCCCTCTACCCGGGAGCCCCGGCCATGCTCATCAAACAACTGCAACGCATTCAAAATGCCTCTGCACGCCTCATCCTCGACGTACCACGCCACAGCCACATCACCCCCCACCTGAGAAGCCTGCACTGGCTCCCCGTCGACAGGAGAATCTCCTTCAAACTCCTCATCCACGCACACAAGGCACTGCACAAGACCGGCCCAGCCTACCTCAACAGACGACTCCTCTTCTATGTCCCTAACCGCCAGCTCGGCTCCGCCGATCTCTCCCTCACCACCGTCCCGCGCATCTGAAGAACAACCACCGGCGGCAGATCGTTCTCCCACCTCGCCGCCAAGACCTGGAACACCCTCCCACTCAGCCTACGACAGACCCAAGACCTGCTGACCTTCAGGAGGCTACTCAAGACCTGGCTGTTCGACCCGTAGCGGCACCCCCCCCCCCTTTTTTCTCCAGCACCTTGAGACCCTCGCGGGTAAGTAGTGCGCTCTACAATTTCTATGATTAAATGATTGATTGAAGGTCGAGGTGGCGTTGGTTTCAAAGTACTGTGTGATATGTGACATTGCAGTGTTGCAGTACAGTGAGCCCTGTAATGTCTCTGTCCCCAAAGGTCAGGCTGCTATTCTTGCTCGTTCCTTGCTCCCTTGTCGGACCAATTTCAAAGGGCAGTGGTCCGTGATGGTGCGCGCAAGGTATTCTGCCCCCACAAAGCGCGGGCATTACTCGTAACTACAGAGAAATTAATCCAATCATGTAAGTACATCATGTACTGGAGAGTAGAAAGAGTACTTTCTGTGAGTCGGGGGTATCAGTCTCCACACATCATGTACCCTACTGCTGTCTATCCATTGTTGGAAGTGTTGTGTCAGCCTGCTACTCGTGGCTCCGCCCACTGGGGGGTGGTGGACCTGTCTATTTCTATGTCAGAGACACAGTTAGAATGAAAGTCAGAGACACAGTTAAAGGCGCCCCCCAATGCATGGTGCCTGTGGACTAGGAATGCAGAGTGGTTCTTATTAGGTGTGTAAATTGCTATTAGTGCAAGTGGGTCCCCGTTTAGATATCCTCTATGACCATATATGTGCCTCCCGGGTCTATTCTGTGTATTTCTTTCATGTTAGGGACCCCAGGCGAGATCCAGACCAGTACTCACCTTTCAAAAGGGAAGACAGTACCTTATATTTTCCCCCTCCATCTCTTCTGCACCTTCTGCAGTTCCCGTGACAACAGGTGAGTTTATTGCTGGCAAGCTATATGAATATGGCTGCGTCTGTGGTATGTGTACACTGCTTGTCCTGTCCTAACTGTGGCCAAGCCCCTTATGTTCAATGTCAGCATATTATATGTAGGGGCCGATACAAGTGTTTTGTCCCCCATCTGCTCTATCTGCATTAGCTACAGTTTGCCCCATAAGTCAACCGACCTCCACAGTGCAGAGTGTTGTCACCTCTGGTGGGTGAGTACATGTATGTCTCTGAGGTCACCTCGGGGGCCACACGGTGTTGCCATCTGATGTTTTCTTGCATGTGTCACTGAGTGGGCGCCCTGGTGGATCTTAAAATGTAATCTCCAACATTTCAACACTCAAAATGACAAATCTTCCAACTCTCCCCACCCGGCCATTCAAATCCACCAATATCAATAGAGGTAGCCATCCATTAACAATGTGCTCATGTCCAGTTCGGAAAACGTGGGTGCGTGGCAGGGCCTACAGTATGCCGTGGATGGGTGAGGCCCAGTTGTGACAACAGCCCCTTACCCTCTACTGCCCACCTTCCCGCGCTACCCATAGTCTGTTGATAAGCGCACCTTAACCAGTCCTTGGTAGGTATTTACGGACTAGCCTGCTTCATACTATGCGATGGCAAGGCAGAGGGTGAGATCTGGGCCCGGCCCTCCCAGTCCCCTGAGGCACCTGATCCGTTAATGCCAGTCGCGGAGTCTGAGCCATAGTCTGATGGTAGGGCAGTAAAGAGATTCTTGTGATTGTAGGGCAGTAAAGGGTTTCTTGATATGTAGCAGAACATCTGCGACTACCTGTCCTCTTTCCCTGGCAGCCTGTTTGTCTATCGATCGACGCTTTGTTTCCAACTGTGCCTGTTTCTCGATCTCTGGGTCTCTCATCTCCCTTTGGGTAAATCATTACTTGATGGGGTTGCCTTTTGTGTGTAGCTCAGACCAGGCCTACTCCGGTGTCTGGAAGAAGTATGTCTCTTCTCACTCTACCTCTTGCAGTTCAGTTTTGAAGAGTAGGGCGAATTTTAGGCCCATGAGGCATAGCTGTTGCTTAAATTCTGTGTAGGCGCTCCGCTCCGCCTCCACTGTACCTCTCCTGTATAATCTGGGTAAGCCGTGATGGTAGTGCCTTCAAACGGTCACCGTCCTTTTGACCTGAAGGATTGTAAGATGAGGTCTCTGTAGTTAATTAGATGCGCAATTAAAGGGCGTGGAGTCGCTCCAGGTGGTGGGGGCCGCCCTGGGATACAGAGCACTCGTGCAACAGAGAACAGTTTCGGGGCCTTTCCCATTAGAACATTGTTCATCAGCCGTTGGTCTAAGAACAGCTCCATGTTCAGTCCCTCTGAGCAGTCCGGGAGACCCATGTTTCGGACATTATTGCTTCGCGAGCACCCCTCAGCGCCTTCTACTCTCAAATAGACGATTGATGTCAGCCCTCGTATTTTGCAACTGTTCCTCCTTTAGGGTGGGGTGCTTTGCGGTAATGGCAAATTCTGTGTCATCGACCTTCTCAATCAGCTTCCTATGATCGGGTCTAAGTAAGTTCACCTCTAGCAAGACTGTTGATCATGGCCTGCAGAAAGCTTTCATGGATTGCTGGTAATATTCTGTCAAACTGCTCCGACCACTTTTCTAGAGTAGTTTCAAATTGAGTCAGAGGTTCCACCCTCTGTGACAACATTGTCAGATAGTACCTTACATCTTTAGTGGGAGGAAGAGGTGGTCTGGATGCCTTGGGTTTCACCATCCTGTGCTGTGGTTTATTACTGTGGTGTTGCCTGCTAGCGTGGCAGGTCATGGGTCCGTAGGGGGCATCTCTGCACTTCAAGGGATTCCATCCAGAAGACGCTGCATGCTTGAGTTGTGATGTATCCGCCAGGGCCCCCCAGGAGGTCCACGCTGTAATGCGCATATGCATAGGGACTGTGTTTTGGAACCACCGCTGGGTTGTGCTCATGTGAGCCTCAGGCGGGTGAACCTCTCTTAGGTCATTGTGTAAAGGGGAGGGGGCCCTGGCAATGCACAAGTCTCCCTTTCAGCTCCGCTCCACCGTGCCTGTTATAGGCAATGTCTTGAAGGGAGCCAGGAGCAGGTCTCCACCCTGACCCGCCGCCGTTCATCCTTGGGGACCCACCTGTACTTTACTTCACTGGTATATGATGGTGGATCTTCCTCCAGGAGGTCAGCACTGCCATGCATGCGTGCCCAAGGCCCATGGCAGGTTGTTGCCATGGGAGTGCTTCAGTGCATGCTCCAAATAGTGGCTCTCCAGCCAGATTCTCTCACAATGGGGTCCCAGCTATGCGTAGCCCTCCTGCCTAGCTCTACTGCACTGCAGCCGGTAATGTCTTTGGCATTGTCAGAACTACGCCGGCAACTCCCTCGACTGGCCCGCTGCTTGGCATCACCCCTGCGCGGCACGCACGCACGCCAACACACTCGCCCCGCTGAAAAACCCACCCACAGAGACACCAGCAAGAGAGCCAGCTGGTTCACCCCGGAACTCCAAGCATCCAAGCGTACCTGCCAGAAACTAGAGAAAAAATGGCACCGCGAAAATACACCGGACAGCCACACAGCCCACAAAGACGCTGTCCACAACCACCATCACCTCATCAGGTCCGCCAAGAGGATCTCCTTCAAAGACCGCCTTGACAACAACGCACACAACAGCAAGGAGATCTTCAACATCGTGAAGGAACTCTCCAACCTCAGCTCCAACACCAATGACATCCCGCCGTCGCATGCCCTGTGCGATTCCCTCGCCACCTTCTTACAGCGCAAGATCGCCGACATCCACGACAGCTTCAACACCCGGACAGTCCCAACAGACAGCGACACACTGGACTCGCCTCCCACCATCGACCACGACCCCCTGACAGCATGGACCAAAGTGAACATTGATGACACCATCAAGACCATGAGCACAATCCACTCCGGATCCCCGTCAGACCCTTTCCCGCACCACATCTTCAACAAAGCCAGCAGCTCCATCGCTCCCCACCTGCGCAACGTCATCAACCTTTCCTTCAAGACCGCGACCTTCCCAGAGAGCTGGAAGCACGCAGAGATCAACGCCCTACTCAAAAAACCCAAGGCGGACCCGAGGGACCTCAAGAACTTCCGCCCCATCTCCCTGTTCCTGTTCCCAGCCAAGGTCATTGAGAAGATCGTCAATAGACAGCTAACCCAATACCTCGAAGAAAACAGCATCCTGGACCCATCCCTGTCAGGGTTCCGCAGCAACCACAGCACAGAGACTGCCCTCATCGTGGCCACCGACTACATCAGGACCCTGATGAACAACGGCGAGACCGCAGCCCTCATCCTGCTGGACCTCTCCGCCGCCTTCAACATGGTGTGCCACCGTACCCTAACCGCACGCCTCCATGACGCAGGGATCCAAGACAAGGCCCTGGAATGGACTACCTCCTTCCTCTCTGGCAGAACCCAGAGAGTCCCCCCCCCCCATTCAGATCCAAAGCCTCCGAGATCATCTGAGGCATATCCCAGGGTTCTTCCCTCAGCCCGACACTGTTCAACATTTACATGGCCCCGCTCGCACGCATCACCCGACAGCACGACCTCAACATAATCTCCTACGCTGATGACACTCAACTGATCCTCTCCGTCACCAAGGACCCCCTCACCGCCAAACCCAACCTCCACGAAGGAATGAAGGCCGTCACTGACTGGATGAAGAGCAGCCGACTAAAGCTGAACACGGACAAGACGGAGGTCCTCATCCTCGGCTCCAATCCATCAGCCTGGGACGACTCCTGGTGGCCAACGGCACTGGGGGCAGCCCCGACACCCACCAACCACGCACGCAACCTGGGCGTCATCCTCGACTCAACGCTCTCCATGACCAAGCAAGTCAACGCTGTCTCCTCCTCCTGCTTCAAAACCCTCCACATGCTCCGCAGGATCTACAGGTGGATCATAACAGATACAAGAAGAACAGTCACCCAGGCCCTCGTCAGCAGCAGACTCAACTATGGAGACGCCCTCTACCCGGGAGCCCCGGCCATGCTCATCAAACAACTGCAACGCATTCAAAATGCCTCTGCACGCCTCATCCTCGACGTACCACGCCACAGCCACATCACCCCCCACCTGAGAAGCCTGCACTGGCTCCCCGTCGACAGGAGAATCTCCTTCAAACTCCTCATCCACGCACACAAGGCACTGCACAAGACCGGCCCAGCCTACCTCAACAGACGACTCCTCTTCTATGTCCCTAACCGCCAGCTCGGCTCCGCCGATCTCTCCCTCACCACCGTCCCGCGCATCTGAAGAACAACCACCGGCGGCAGATCGTTCTCCCACCTCGCCGCCAAGACCTGGAACACCCTCCCACTCAGCCTACGACAGACCCAAGACCTGCTGACCTTCAGGAGGCTACTCAAGACCTGGCTGTTCGACCCGTAGCGGCACCCCCCCCCCTTTTTTCTCCAGCACCTTGAGACCCTCGCGGGTAAGTAGTGCGCTCTACAATTTCTATGATTAAATGATTGATTGAAGGTCGAGGTGGCGTTGGTTTCAAAGTACTGTGTGATATGTGACATTGCAGTGTTGCAGTACAGTGAGCCCTGTAATGTCTCTGTCCCCAAAGGTCAGGCTGCTATTCTTGCTCGTTCCTTGCTCCCTTGTCGGACCAATTTCAAAGGGCAGTGGTCCGTGATGGTGCGCGCAAGGTATTCTGCCCCCACAAAGCGCGGGCATTACTCGTAACTACAGAGAAATTAATCCAATCATGTAAGTACATCATGTACTGGAGAGTAGAAAGAGTACTTTCTGTGAGTCGGGGGTATCAGTCTCCACACATCATGTACCCTACTGCTGTCTATCCATTGTTGGAAGTGTTGTGTCAGCCTGCTACTCGTGGCTCCGCCCACTGGGGGGTGGTGGACCTGTCTATTTCTATGTCAGAGACACAGTTAGAATGAAAGTCAGAGACACAGTTAAAGGCGCCCCCCAATGCATGGTGCCTGTGGACTAGGAATGCAGAGTGGTTCTTATTAGGTGTGTAAATTGCTATTAGTGCAAGTGGGTCCCCGTTTAGATATCCTCTATGACCATATATGTGCCTCCCGGGTCTATTCTGTGTATTTCTTTCATGTTAGGGACCCCAGGCGAGATCCAGACCAGTACTCACCTTTCAAAAGGGAAGACAGTACCTTATATTTTCCCCCTCCATCTCTTCTGCACCTTCTGCAGTTCCCGTGACAACAGGTGAGTTTATTGCTGGCAAGCTATATGAATATGGCTGCGTCTGTGGTATGTGTACACTGCTTGTCCTGTCCTAACTGTGGCCAAGCCCCTTATGTTCAATGTCAGCATATTATATGTAGGGGCCGATACAAGTGTTTTGTCCCCCATCTGCTCTATCTGCATTAGCTACAGTTTGCCCCATAAGTCAACCGACCTCCACAGTGCAGAGTGTTGTCACCTCTGGTGGGTGAGTACATGTATGTCTCTGAGGTCACCTCGGGGGCCACACGGTGTTGCCATCTGATGTTTTCTTGCATGTGTCACTGAGTGGGCGCCCTGGTGGATCTTAAAATGTAATCTCCAACATTTCAACACTCAAAATGACAAATCTTCCAACTCTCCCCACCCGGCCATTCAAATCCACCAATATCAATAGAGGTAGCCATCCATTAACAATGTGCTCATGTCCAGTTCGGAAAACGTGGGTGCGTGGCAGGGCCTACAGTATGCCGTGGATGGGTGAGGCCCAGTTGTGACAACAGCCCCTTACCCTCTACTGCCCACCTTCCCGCGCTACCCATAGTCTGTTGATAAGCGCACCTTAACCAGTCCTTGGTAGGTATTTACGGACTAGCCTGCTTCATACTATGCGATGGCAAGGCAGAGGGTGAGATCTGGGCCCGGCCCTCCCAGTCCCCTGAGGCACCTGATCCGTTAATGCCAGTCGCGGAGTCTGAGCCATAGTCTGATGGTAGGGCAGTAAAGAGATTCTTGTGATTGTAGGGCAGTAAAGGGTTTCTTGATATGTAGCAGAACATCTGCGACTACCTGTCCTCTTTCCCTGGCAGCCTGTTTGTCTATCGATCGACGCTTTGTTTCCAACTGTGCCTGTTTCTCGATCTCTGGGTCTCTCATCTCCCTTTGGGTAAATCATTACTTGATGGGGTTGCCTTTTGTGTGTAGCTCAGACCAGGCCTACTCCGGTGTCTGGAAGAAGTATGTCTCTTCTCACTCTACCTCTTGCAGTTCAGTTTTGAAGAGTAGGGCGAATTTTAGGCCCATGAGGCATAGCTGTTGCTTAAATTCTGTGTAGGCGCTCCGCTCCGCCTCCACTGTACCTCTCCTGTATAATCTGGGTAAGCCGTGATGGTAGTGCCTTCAAACGGTCACCGTCCTTTTGACCTGAAGGATTGTAAGATGAGGTCTCTGTAGTTAATTAGATGCGCAATTAAAGGGCGTGGAGTCGCTCCAGGTGGTGGGGGCCGCCCTGGGATACAGAGCACTCGTGCAACAGAGAACAGTTTCGGGGCCTTTCCCATTAGAACATTGTTCATCAGCCGTTGGTCTAAGAACAGCTCCATGTTCAGTCCCTCTGAGCAGTCCGGGAGACCCATGTTTCGGACATTATTGCTTCGCGAGCACCCCTCAGCGCCTTCTACTCTCAAATAGACGATTGATGTCAGCCCTCGTATTTTGCAACTGTTCCTCCTTTAGGGTGGGGTGCTTTGCGGTAATGGCAAATTCTGTGTCATCGACCTTCTCAATCAGCTTCCTATGATCGGGTCTAAGTAAGTTCACCTCTAGCAAGACTGTTGATCATGGCCTGCAGAAAGCTTTCATGGATTGCTGGTAATATTCTGTCAAACTGCTCCGACCACTTTTCTAGAGTAGTTTCAAATTGAGTCAGAGGTTCCACCCTCTGTGACAACATTGTCAGATAGTACCTTACATCTTTAGTGGGAGGAAGAGGTGGTCTGGATGCCTTGGGTTTCACCATCCTGTGCTGTGGTTTATTACTGTGGTGTTGCCTGCTAGCGTGGCAGGTCATGGGTCCGTAGGGGGCATCTCTGCACTTCAAGGGATTCCATCCAGAAGACGCTGCATGCTTGAGTTGTGATGTATCCGCCAGGGCCCCCCAGGAGGTCCACGCTGTAATGCGCATATGCATAGGGACTGTGTTTTGGAACCACCGCTGGGTTGTGCTCATGTGAGCCTCAGGCGGGTGAACCTCTCTTAGGTCATTGTGTAAAGGGGAGGGGGCCCTGGCAATGCACAAGTCTCCCTTTCAGCTCCGCTCCACCGTGCCTGTTATAGGCAATGTCTTGAAGGGAGCCAGGAGCAGGTCTCCACCCTGACCCGCCGCCGTTCATCCTTGGGGACCCACCTGTACTTTACTTCACTGGTATATGATGGTGGATCTTCCTCCAGGAGGTCAGCACTGCCATGCATGCGTGCCCAAGGCCCATGGCAGGTTGTTGCCATGGGAGTGCTTCAGTGCATGCTCCAAATAGTGGCTCTCCAGCCAGATTCTCTCACAATGGGGTCCCAGCTATGCGTAGCCCTCCTGCCTAGCTCTACTGCACTGCAGCCGGTAATGTCTTTGGCATTGTCAGAACTACGCCGGCAACTCCCTCGACTGGCCCGCTGCTTGGCATCACCCCTGCGCGGCAGTGGGGGCTCACCTTTGATCAGCGTTGCAATATTAGAGCTCCTTCCAAGTGCCAGAGCCCACGTCGCTGATCGCTCCTGGCAGCAGGGAGCCGTGACCACGCCTGACAGTGCCCCTCTTATCAGGTCTTGTTGGCCGGGAATCGCCCTGCCCAGTGCACTGGCCTTGCAGCAGTCCTGTATCAATTAAGGGCCTCATTTATGGGTTTTTCACCATAGGGCAGCGAGGTCTTGCTGCTGCGCTGCCCTACGGCAAAAGAAATGGGCAGGAATGCACTATATCTATTAGATACAGCGCATTCCTGTCCTTTTCCCCTGCGCTGGGGCACAATGGGCTGCTGTGCACCAACTCCATGGTGCAAGGGTGCCTGCATTGCAGGGTTGATTGTTTTTGTGCAGGAAAGAGGCTTTTTCCTCTTTCTATGCGTGCAGCACACGTAAAAAGAGGAAAAATGAGGAGAAATAGAGATATTTCTCCTCGTTGTACCTCCCTTACTCCTCCCCTGGGGAGGCGTAAGTTTTTGGCGCTGTCTCAGACTTATGATTTCTCGTAAATCTGGGGCAGTGGCTTTTTAACATAAGCCATGGATGTTGCTGTAACGCCCCCAGCAACACCCAAGGAATGCCCCTTTCACGCAGTCTTCTACACGAAAGGGGTACATATTTATGAGGCCATGAAAAGTCACGTAACGTGGCTTTTTCTGGCCTTATAAATATGCCAGTGGCACATTGCGCCACCGGAACGTCACAAAAGTGACGTTCCGGTGGTACTAAATTCGGCCAGGCTCACAGAGTAGGGCTGCACTCAAGGCGTCCGGAGTCGATGGATTAAATTGCCCAGGATAATTAAGGATCCCTCTGGGGCTTCGATCACAGCTAAGTGCATTATGGCGGCCATCTTGGCCACGCCTCCCAACAGCGCTAACACCTTTTGGCCTACTGCACTATGGCATTGCTGAGGTTCTGAGGAACAGAACATACACATGCATGAGAGATGCACAGTTTTGACATGGGAGAAGGTACTGGGGTCATGAGTGCGTTTCAGTTACAGGTGAAAGTAGTCTTTTTACGAACGTAAATGCACTTCTGCTAATCTCAGAATTAGTTTTTGCAAGCATCAAATGATTTACTTAAAGGACATTTTTCGTAGGGGTAAATCTTCGAGCTCGGGTGACGGTGAAGGGTGAGTGGCAGTTGCAGAGCCAGTTTGCCCTTTATGTTTGTTAATATCCATAAACGTACATCTTTGGGGAAAATCTAAAACTCATCTCTGGCCCCTTCCCTACAGGGAAAAAAATCAGGAATTTACTGTTGTCAATATAAGACGAAAATCTCATTCTATGGTTAGAAAGGGAAGGGAGCATTTCCCTTAGATTGCACTAATGTATTGGAGGGCGTTCTCCACAGGGAAAAATGGTTTCCAATTGAAGGAGGAAAAAACTGTACTTTTGCCAGGATTTCTTTTTTGCAAGCAAAGATATATATAACTCACAATTGTTTTTTAGGTCTCGCCTGGCCCAGCGCATGCGCTGGTCTGGCGAGACTTATTGAGAGGGCTCCAAAAAGTGCTACCAGGCCAGCCTAGAGCTACAGTGCATGTGCGCGGGCGCGCGCGACGCGCTTTACCGCGATTACTTTCACTTTCGGGGCCACATGGCCGCTTTGATGTTTGATCGCGATCACTTTCACTTTTGCGGCCGCACAGCCGCTTTGCATAGCCAATAGGTCTCGCTTTTGGGACCTTATAAGTATTTAGTTATGCAACTGTTGCATGGCTAAACACTTATAAGGTCCCAAAGGCGAGACCTATTGGCTATGCCAATGCTTGTTTATGAGTATATCTAGAAACTCTATTCTAGGTTTCTGGGCATAGCCTGGAAAGCAAGAGGAAGCTAGCAAAATAGAGACAAAGTGAGAAAGCAGGAGTGAAAAATAACTCGCAAGGTGGAGACCAGAAGTGTGAGGTGGTGGAAGAAAGAGACATGAGGTGTAATCAAGACTGACCAGGCAGCCGCGGTCGCTGCAGGTAAGAGGGGTGAGGCTGGCTGGGGGGGATTTCGAGAGACAACCATGAGGGAAAATTAGGGGCATATTATCAAGCACCGCGTTAAAAGCGGCGATAATGGGCTTGATAATATGCCGCAGAGAATTCCCATGGAATCCCATGTTGACACCAGAACATGGGCTTCTATGGGAATTCTCTGCTGCATATTATCAAGCCCATTATCCCCGCTTTAGCTGCAGTTTTCTGCCGCTAAAGTGGCGATAATTTTAACGCCGTTTGTTGATACTTTGCCCCTTAATTATTTATTTAATTTTCCCTCGTGGTCGTCTCTTGAAATCTCCCCCCAGCCTGTCCCACCGCTCTTACCTGCAGCGACCGCGGCTGCCTGGTCAGTCTTGATTACACCTCATGTCTCTTTCTTCCACCACCCCACACTTCTGGTCTCCTCCAAGGGAGTTATTTTTCACTCCTGCTTTCCAGGCCTGAATCGGGCAATTGTGGCGTTCAGCAGCACAGGTGGAATTCTCCTGAGAAAACCTTTTGGTCCCTTCACTTTTTAAAAATAAATTCAAGTATTGCATCTACTGGCCGCAATCCGTAGTTACTTGCATCGTTGTCAAGTCCTCTGAATGTATTCAGATGGATCCAGTACTCAGGAAGAGATGCTCAGCCTACCTATCCCACTAGGCACTAGGGGGCCACACATTCTCAGGTGCGGTCCTTAAAATTTGGAACATCATTCAACAGGAAATGAGTAAAGCTTGGGATTCTGGTACTTTCATCCATTCAGAAAGATTTATCATTTGCATTGAATTTTTGTGATAACATACACCCTTGTTTGAAGTTATTTCAAGGTTTTAATGTATTGCAGCTGTATTTTTAATTGTAAGCTATTTAATTTCAGAATAAAATCAACTGCTGGTGAGGACTGCAGTGGCTTTGGAGGGGGGCAAACAATTGGTAAAATGTGGCATTATGTCCATTCTCACAGTGACTTGTATCAAGCAGGAGGCCATCATTTTTCCTCACAAGCGAAAGGTCAGAGGTGAGATCCCCTTCTATGTTGAGTCCGGGTCAAAGCAGCTTTCACTTCAAACCTAAGTACAGGGTGACGACTCGGAATTTATATTGAGGTGGTGAAACGTGTCTAGCCCTAGATCTGCAAAGTAGAGATTAGATTGTGTAACCGGTTGTGGGTGTGACCTTCAGAGATGGCGAGACACCTGGGTGGCCGTGTGAACAGGAGTCCCACACCAGTTTCCTGTAGGTTTAGTCTCATATAGATAGCCTTAATGATCTGAATGTAACCACTTTGCCCTCTGGGGATCTCTCCCCAGCAGACACTTGTATCTGCATGAAAAGAACAGCCTGTCACCGACCAAACATTGTCTGCTCCTCCCCCCTCCATGCGTGACTCAAACACAGCCACAACCTGGATTAACATGAAAAGTATACTTTCCTTGCTTTCAACATAAACAATACTTTTTATACAAGAGGGCAAAGGCTGGAAGGTTGAGTGTAGTGGGAGAAATAGTGAATGGATAATATTCACAGCAAATCTAACAAACTGTGTAAGGGCCCTTGCTGTTTATATCCTATCTGCACCTTTAATATACACTTAGGGTGAATTATGGAACTAGCATAAATGCCTTTATTTTATTTTAGGAGATTTGTGAAGAGCTGCATACCGCATAAATGCTGCCTCAGATCACTATGGCAACAGGGGAGAGGAAAGACACACGTCATAAAGTAGTGTTAAAGACACAGGGCCTTATATACAAGAAAGAAAGTGATGCAGCGCGGCGCGGCAAGCCATTAGGCTGTGCTGCGCTGCGCTGCGTCACTTTCAGTGCACAGGGATGTGTCATATTTACAACATTATGTCACATCCCTGTGCTTTCCCTTGCGCTGGCGCAAAATTGGCTGTCATGCGCCAACGTAGGTACTATGGTGCAAGGGTGTCTGCGTTTTAGGGGAGATTGTTTTTGTGCAGGGAAGGGACACCTTCCTGCACCAAAACAATCACATGAGGTGTTTTCCTCTTTTAATGTGTGCTGCAGAATGCAACACGCAATGAAAGAGGACAAAACGATATAATATAATATATATAAACCGTGAGGAGGATACTTGCAGGTATAAGCTACCCCTGCTGGTGCTCTGTTTTTAACCCTGGCAACAGGACGAGTTAATAAAGGCATATTTCGTACCTGGTAGCTAGTTTTAACAATTATCCTCCTCACGGTTTATATATATATTTTTTTGCACTGCCCCCTCTACCTAACCAAATTTTACTTCTTCTCATTGCAGGATTTAGTATATCCTAAAGTTAGGAACAAAACATCCCTGAGCTCCTCCTTCTCAGGGAGGGTGTTGTAGCCAGTGGCGGGAATAGGTTTTTCCGTCACGAAGAGAATCCCAATAATGAAGCATGCCACCTATGGTGGGTGATGGATTTCGCCCGATAAAGGTACTCCCCCAAGGGCTTAAGAGAGTATCTCTGGGTGTGTTGACTCTTCCTCCGTTTATTAGCTTAGACCCGAAGATTTTTGTGTGTTTTGTTAATTGAATTGGGAGCCAACCCTCGCTGGTCTTAAAACTTTTTCTCCTCGGACCCTCCCTACCCTTTGTTGTGTATAGATGTTGTGTGGGAACACCCACAGCAACAATGTGCGTTGCAAGGGGGGGCGGATCGCCCCGGGCAGCACAAGTTTTGGGGGCGGCGGTCTCCCTCCACACCCTCGCTCCTACAAGCAGCCGTTGCGGGGCAGTAGCCGTCGTGGGAATCCATCAGCAATCCTGCCCCCCGCTGTGACATGCAGCCGCGGGCGGAAAAAGCCGGGTCCGCAACAGGCGGTTTAATGATCTTCTAGCTATGCCACCGCAGCAACACCCATGACACGCCCCTTTCACGCAAAGTGCTGCATGGAAAGGGGCCATATTTACCAGGCCACGAAAAGCCACACACTGTGGCTTTACGTGGCCTTGTAAATACGGAGCACCACACTGTACCACCGGTGCGTCAAAAAAAGTGACGCACCGGCAGCGCATGGGGCTTGTTATTATGCCCCATAATGATGATCTACTGATATGGAATGATAGATACTTAACTTTGAGCCGTACTGCTGTTTGGGATCATGTATTGTGATGTCCAGTACACAGAATATAGTCTTCTTACGAATGTAAAGTAAGTGGGGAAACCTAGAGTTGGAGCCCTGACGGAAGTAACTGGTCTTTGCTATCTGACCAGCTCATGGACTAGGTCTGTTAGTGCACAGGAGGGAATAGTGTGATCGTGGCAGTGAATAATTTGTATAAATAAAATGTGCAGGGGCCCAAAGCTTTTTTTTGGAGCCCACCACCAGCTCTGTATAAGGCTAAGGGGTTGCTGAACACAAACTCAGCCTCTTTCTTCCACAATCCTACACTTCCTGTCACTTTATCTCACTGTTGCTGGTTCTTTTTCATCCCTGCCTTCTTCCTTTATTGCCACAGTAGTACCTTGCACTAAAGAGGACTACTTTTTGTGTGAATATGCACCTTGTCCAAAACATGAAAGCTGTCTCTCAGTGAAGTTAACTAACAGCTGAAGTATGCTGATCGAATGCCCAATGTTGTATGTTGTAGTGGGTAGAACAAACATGTGAATAACACAAGAATAGACCAGTAAATGAAGACGGCTGGCAAAAAAACACCTTAAGCAAGCACATTATGAGCACCATTTAGGCAAAATATAAAGGTCTTGGCTAATGCCAGACCTAAAAATAAGTCCCGGCACTCAATCAGAAGTGCCGGTGACCACCACCTGCAACTACCCACACGACCTGTAGCAATGTTATTTTTATATAATTTCAATGTGCCTCTTGCAGTACAAATCTGTGCTTTATACAACACATCAGATGAATGGAGAGACCAAATGTGAACTTGAATGCCCTGACAAATGTTAACAGGTTTAGGTAGTAAGCTGCATCTCGGGAATGCAGGCCAAAGAGCAAACAGGCTTCTTTTAAGGCAAATATGTTGGATAAAATAATCTGTAAACTTCATGCAGTGTCTTATATGCAGTTGAATATGAGGTTTTACAATTGTATTTTTCTAAAGACCTTGCAAATAGTTGGAATCTGTTATCAGGTTTGAATGTTTACTTTATATTTTCCTTATGGGTATTGGTTTGAAAAATAATCTATTTAGGCTCCTGAGTAGATGTAGCCAAGATTTTCAGGTATTCCTTGCGTCACAGAGCTATTGCGCATTACGTGCAAGACTAATGTGCATATGGTTGGCCCTTTTCTCCAATGGCAGAGAGGAGTTAAAAATGATGGGATGGAATGTGACCCAGGATAATTACCAGTGGATGAGATTAATTCAAGCATTCTATCCATCACATTACGTCGTATCTAAGCAGGTCTTCCTCACAGGGAACTATATGATTAAGAATTAATCCAGAGGTCACATTGCCATAAGACTCAATTTACTACTCACTGATGAGTCCGAACAAAGTCGAAACTTCTCCAATTTGCAACTCACTGATGAGTCCCAACAAAGTCGAATTTCTCATTCAGATGGCTTGTGGTCTGGCACTTTGAAATAAGCATTATTTGCTGATGGTAATTAGTGTTGAGCACAGAAGCATGACCTTTAGCGCATAATTTGCTAAAAGAAGGGCCCGATGTGCTAATAATTGATTCAAAAATAGTGATAAAAAATTGTACACTGATGTTTTGCAAATACATTCTCATTTCGAAAACAGACCTATGTACAAATAGGTAGGTTCGCAAAAACACCCTTAAAAATGGCTCACAATTTGACCTACCTAATCAGTATTCATCAGGTAGGCCACAAATTGCGACTCATGCTGTTTGGATGCTATCAAATGGATGATGGCTTACTAGGGTCTGTAGACCACAGTGTCTTTGATTGCTTTTAATAACATCTTTTCTTTTTATGCAGCCCTTTTTCCTTAAGCAAAACGGGTCTGTATTTAAGAAATAAAAGTACTTTTAAAAAAAAGTTTGTTCATGAGTTACCCCCCAAAAAATTCTTCATTCACAAAGTGAAAGGGTCCCACATGGATCCATTTTGGTTTTTGAGTGGGTTACCACTTCCTTTAAGAATTTTGTAACCTATCAATTGTTTGCAATCAAAACTGTGGTCGTAAACCTTTGATACATAACACTCTGAATCACAATTTGGAAGGGATTACCTAAACACACACCTTCAAAATTATGATTAGAAAAGGATTTATAAACCTTTTTTAATGATGAGGTAACCTGTTACTGAATCACAAAATGAGTTTAGTACATTTAAAAATGTATTTTAATACTGCAAACTCTGTAGTTTATTAGAACATAGGAATGTTGGGAGCTCCATTGAAAACAATGGAGTGCTCCAGTCTTCTCATGGCTGGTAGAAACCCGGAGCTCCAACATTCCAATGTTCCAGTTCACAGCTGTTTTGAACAAGGGCCCTACAGAGCCTGAGGGGATTTGAAACCCCTTGGGCTCGTGAGGTCTATGTTTTGTTAGTTAGAATATTCTGCCCTCTGGTGGCGGATTGGTCTAATGGCCTTATAGCCCTCCATAGCTGGATAGCTGGACTATACCAACAATAAAGTCCTGCTCGCTAGTTAAAGTCCCTCTCCTTCGGCTCGGGCCTTTAAGAGCCTATATAGCCTGTTACTGCGGGCTATAAGGCTATGGTAAATCACCGGCTTTTAGACTGCTAAAAGGCTTTATCCATTTTGTCCATTGTTCTGCATACAATTAGTAACTTACATGCCATTCAGCAACTTTTCTTATGAAAAATCGTGTGGCCTATTAATGTTTAATTGGAAAAAAAAGTACTAGATCGCCTTACAAATAACAAATGAAATGCAAAAATATGGCTTTATGTGAGAATGATGCTCTATAACGTCATCCTGTGCTGAACCTCCATATTCTAAAAGAATTTGACCAAGATTAAGGAATATTTTGTGGTGCACCCATGACGCAAAATGTTTTGAGATTTACAAAGCCAGACAAAGGCCGATTTGCATGGCTTTGGACAACGAAATGTAACGCAAGGCTGTGCAAAGTGCTGCCTTACATTACTTTGTGTCAGGAAGGAGTTACATGGGTGGAGCATAGGCATTTCATGCATCCACCCTTGTATTTCGATGCAACCCTATATTTACCAAAGTCTCTAAACTTCAGTTAGCGCCAAAATGGCGTGCCTATCCGAGGCTGGTGTAACGAGAAGAAATATTTGTATTTCTCCTCTTTACTTTCTCTTTGCATGTGTGCTGCATTCTGCAGCACACACACAAGGATTAAGCCTCTAAAAATAGTATCCATTCTTGCATACACTTTTCTGACCACATCTCAGGCAGTCTTGCGGTGTGGTGCAATGGTGCTTGTGTTGGCACTAGGCTGCCACAAGGGCATCAGCACTAGGAGAGAGAAGAAGTGCACCATATATTAGTAAACAAGGCACATTTCTGCTTTCTCACATTCATGCAACACAGCACAAGTTCCCTGGGAGGGAATAAAGCATAACCACTGGAATTCAAACTGAAATTACCAATTACAGCATAAATTCCTAATTTCTTAAGGTTCCTGCAGGGTTCTGCATGGAATTAGCTGGTAATTTACCCCAATGCTGCCAGAGTGCCTGGTACTCCTGGTTAGACTAGCTAGAGGGTTCGGGAAATCACCAACTGATTTTGTTGGTACCTCACAATGAGGCTTCAGATTGACACAAAAAGTCTTCAGCCATACCCCCATGGTAATTAGGTAAACCCCCAGTTAGTAACTAGTAACTAGGACCAAGCTGCACCTGGCTGATGAGCCCATAACTTGGGCAAAAATGGTCATGGGTTGCTTGTGTTCCAGCCTGGCTTGGCAGTTCAGGCTGGGCTGTTCCCATAAGGAGGAGGGTCAAGACTGATTTGCATATGGCTGGGTCCAAACTGCAGTCACATGGTGAGCAAAAGAACGATGGTTTGGGGTGCTACCCCGAGCTACTGCAAGTGGTTAGACTTATTGCAAGCAGCCTCCAATCACCTTTTGTGTGTTTGAAAAATCGATTGCCCGTACTATGAGCAAATGCCTACTGAGGCAAAAAAGATCTCTCTAACAGTCTAACTAAATCAATGTGCAAAAAATGAAATGCCCTAATTGGAAATTCCAGTTGACCATTTTCAAATGGTTTGAGTGGATAAGGATGTTTATAACGAAATGGTAACAGTTCCTAATAGAATAGAGGATAAGTACTCAGTAACCCAAGTGAAGTTAAGAGTAAAGTGTAAGTGTCTCCAAAGGATGGTTGAGTGTGCTTGAAAGGGTAAGAACTCCTAATATCTTTTTTGCCCTCACACACTCTTGCGAGTGTAAAGCATCATCATTGGGCGGTGCTCCTCGTGGGGGTGGTGCCGCAGTCCCTCACAGGCCCTCCAAGAGGGCTCTTTGTTGGAGATCTTTTAAGGATGTGCCGTACTTGTGCATGTGGGTGTGTGGGTCAAGAAAGTGGGTGGAAGTGAAGTTAAAATTACCTCTCTTTACCTGAATAAGTTTAATTAAAGGTCCTTGAGGTAAATTAAAAAGAGGATTGGGTTTGGAGGCTCTCCTTCAGACTAAATAAAGGGAGGGACTAGTGTGTTCCCACCTGCTCTCAAACCGTGAGCGAAAGTGTATGGTGAACTAAAAGTGAGTGATGGTCAACATGTTTCGCGCAAACAAATGGTTCCTAATGGATCCCTGTGCGCTTCTTCAGGACCTAGTGCATAAAAACAAAGTTAGTGGGAGTCAGGGAAAGACACCCTATACTTCCACTTCACCTGTCGTCAGGTAGGATGAGACGTCTCTGCGTCCGAGACACGTATTATCCGTAGTCTCAAAAAACGGAAACTGTTGGAGACATAATGGGAGAGAAGAGAAGAGGAGATAAATGAGAGCTGTATGTGGAGTACACACAGCTAATAATATGATGGATATGCAAAGAATTACTTCATCTAGCTGGGACCACACCCATCAGCTTCATCTGTGACTGTGCTACCATTGCCCTCAAAGAAAACTTCTACGCTTATGAAAAGAAACTTTACCACCAGATACAGGGCATCAGCATGGGAAGCACGTTCGCACCGAGTCTAGCCTGTCTGTACATGGCGAACTTTGAGTCTGAACACATCCTGAAAACCACCAACCCATACAATATCAACATCTTACTATGGCGTCGCTACATCGACGACGTTCTAGTTTTCTGGAAAGGGACAGAAGAATGTCAGAACTTTTTCAGATCGGTCAATACACTGAACCCCTTTCTCAGATTCACAGGGTCTATGTCAAGTGACAACATCCCATTCCTAGATCTACTGATCTCCTTACAGGATGGCAATTTATTGACTACCAACTACAAAAAGACCACTGATAGGAACAGTCTTCTCATGTACCAGAGCCACCACCCCAAGGCACTAAGAGACAATCTCCCGGTGGTACAGTTCCTCCGTTTTCGAAGAAATTGTAACACTCTAAATGAATTTGAAAACCATTCCCAAATTCTATCAGACAATTTAATAGCAAGACAATACCCTAAGAGAATTATAAGACAAGCACACAAAAGAGCTAAAAACAACCACAGAGAAGCTCTGCTGGAAACGAAAGAAAAGAAAAAACCCGAAATAATGACATGTGTGACCACATTCACACCCAATTCTAATACTATTCAGAAGATTGTCAGAAGACACTGGAACATTTTGGAAACAGGAGACTTCTCCCCGAACCCAACACCCCTCTTCACTTTCAAGCGGATGCAGAACCTCAGAGACATTCTAGTGCATACGCGTCCCACAAGACCAGTTCAGTCACAACCTGCGCTTTGGGCCCTACACCCGATAGTTGGACACTATCCGTGCGGGTCATGCTCTGTCTGCCCCCAGACCATACCAACCAAAGAAATAGAGCTGGGTCTCATGAGGCCATGGCAGCAAAAACGCCACACAAACTGTAACACAAAGAATTGCATTTACTTAATAACATGCCTGTGTACCCTGAAATATGTGGGGATGACCCCCAGAGCGGTCAAAACCCGCATCAGCAAGCACAAAAGTACAATAAGATGCCGCAAAACAACTACTAAGCTTCAAACTCACTGTCTCGAAAAAAATCATGCACCTGACAGTCTGAGATGGACTATCATTGACTCCAACCCTCAGTGGAGCACCTCTGCACTGTTCAGACAAGAACAACGATGGGTGTTCAAGCTCAGAAGCAGTGACACAGGACTTAATGATGACATCCCATGGGTGGAACTAGTACCATGAGTTATGATATCATTATGGTAACCCCCAGTTCCGCCAGGGTCAAATGCTAGCCACATTTAGAAAAACACCAACACGGACATGCCCCTCTATTACCCATTCCACCTGGATACATACATATCCGCCTCTATGTGCATTTATGACTTTAGGTCTACTATGTGTATTCTCCGTAAAGATGAACCAGTGAATTTCTGCACAGCCACAGTGCATCCCTATTAACGAATTTAGATTAGGGCTCTTCGTTCTATTTTTTGAAAATCATGCCCATACATCGTCTTTCCACCCCTTCCCGACATACACCACACGGTATGCCCATGTACTCTCTTCTTTTATCTTACTTTAGGCACACTTTCTTAATGCCCTTCTATATCCAATGACATGTCCGTAAGGTTCAGAATCACAATCACTAAGTGACTTGACTGCCTTCGTAGATCCCCGAGTGTCCAGACACTTCCCATTCAGATACATACCGGGCTTTGCACCCTCCTTTCCCTGCACAAATCTGCTGCCTTCCTGACCTGGTTTACTGACATACACGGCCATTCTTCACCTCCCAACATGGCCGCTATTTTGGTCCATTGCTGTTAACCTACGCAACATCTCCACATACGCTGATACAACATGACGTCATGTCCGCCCACACTCCAATCACTTCCTTTTAACCCTCGCCTGTGCCATTCCTCACTACAGGCGTAACCTGATCGGGTGACAGGATCATGGGCGCCTCCTCGAGGAAGACACAGTGAGTCCCCCCTCCACCAGAACCCTGCATCGGCCCTTGGGTAAGCTGAACTATGCCAAGGTAAGAGTACTGCTTTGTGGGCGCTTAGTAATTATCATGCTTTCTCCCACATATAGCTTCCTTCCTCGGCTGCCTGACAATACGCAGACGCGGCCTTCCGTACTCTTAGGGGAGGGTATGACCTATTATATTTATTGATGTATGAGATGTTTTAAGTGTTCTATTATCCTCTCTTTGAAGCTAGTTTGTCAGAGGGAGACCCACCCTCCTTTTTCAGCTAATACGCGGTCACGGCGCCTGCACCCCCTTCCTGCTCCCCTATGTAAGGCGACGCCAGTCCGGCACCGTGCGTACCGTTTGTAAGACATACTAACCTTTGTAGCAGTTCCACCTCAAGCGCGGCCCGTGCGCCATTTACGGCACCCGCCTTACGCATACAACCCCCCCTCCGTACTAATATCACACGCTAACCACGATAGCGTTTCAAATTCTCCTTGGCACATTACCCTTAATGCGCCACTTCCTTTCGCCTTCACCCTGTGTATCCAGACGGGCACGCCTCCTTAACCTTCCAGCATGTGGACTGGCACAGTTTTCTCAGTTCTCTTTGGCAGTTAGTTAAGGGACACCGCCACCCCTAGAACGATACCCGCCCATATTATGGCATCCACGCGTGATGCGCCACCAACTTCAGGCTAGACATCACCACAGCACCCCTTCATTATTCCGTGCTGACCTGTATTGATCACACTCTAGTCACTACGCCATAACCTTATCAGCTGTTGGTACTATATCAACACTGCTTCCAAACTATCATACGATCGCCTACTTGGTTTCCAGACTTTGTCTACCACCAGCCGATTGTTGTGTGCTTACACCACCAGGGCAACCGCCCTCTCTGGGCGCTACCCTTATTCCCCTCCCTTCCTTTACAGGACAAGACAGAATCATATGAAACAGTATACTCATGTTTCTCTGCTACGCCTATAAATGGTAGGGCCATATAGTGTGTGGTCCCAGCTAGATGAAGTAATTTTTTGCCTATCCATCATATTATTAGCTGTGTGTACTCCACATACAGCTCTCCTTTAGCTTCTCTTCTCTTCTCTACCATTATGTCTCCAACAGGTTCCGGTTTTTGAGACTACGGATAATACGTGTCTCGGACGCAGAGACGTCATATCCTACCTGACGATAGGTGAAGTGGAAGTATAGGGTGTCTTTCCCTGACTCCCACTAACTTTGTTTTTACGCACTAGGTCCTGAAGAAGCGCACAGGGATCCATTAGGAACCATTTGTTTGCGTGAAACATGTTGACCATCACTCACTTTTAGTTCACCATACACTTTCGCTCACGGTTTGAGAGCAGGTGGGAACACACTAGTCCCTCCCTTTATTTAGTCTGAAGGAGAGCCTCCAAACCCAATCATATTTGTAATTTACCTCAAGGACCTTTAATTAAACCTATTCAGGTACCGAGAGATCATTTTAACTTCACTTCCACCCACTTTCTTGACCCACACACCCACATGCACAAGTACGACACCTCCTTAAAAGATCTCCAACAAAGAGCCCTCCTGGAGGGCCCGTGAGGGACTGCAGCACCACCCCCACGAGGAGCACCGCCCAATGATGATGCTTTACACTTGCAAGAGTGTGTGAGGGCAAAAAAGATATTAGGAGTTCTTACCCTTTCAAGCACACTCAACCATCCTTTGGAGACACTTACACTTTACTCTTAACCACACTTGGGTTACTGAGTACTTATCCTCTATTCTATTAGGAACTGTTACCATTTCGTTATAAATGTTGTCTTAGGAGCATAGGTACAGGACCTCTCTTATTCTCAAACTAGCTCCTAGTCCCCCCTTCTTGTGATATTGTGGATAAAGATGTTGGCAAAAGGGGTTCTGGACATGTAATCCACTGCTTTGGGGGGAAAAAAACACTTGTTTAGTTGCCTATTAAATATGGTTGATGGCTATTTAAAAGTATGGAAATATTTACAACTTATTTCTTTATGCCTATACAGTTGCACATTCTGCTGTGCACATCCCCAGATTTGCTCAAATTTGAGCAGTGCAGTGGTGCATTACAATTTTCATCTCTGCGTTTAAGCAAGGGTAAAAATTTAGTATTGCTGTATTGCAAGAGTTGCCTGCTGATGATGTTATTGGTAAAATTTGTTTTTGCTCGATAATAGTGGCACCATTGCACAAAGGAGGGAAAAGCGTTACCTTACATGAGGGGACATATGTACAAGCCCCTATCATCACCACATGGTCACTTTTACCGACATTGTGGTGGCGATAGGGGGGCGAACGACCTTTACAATGCGGTCGTTACACTGCGATACATTTACATTGCAGTCATTACAACGCAAGTTGTTACAACGACTTGCGCTGGATAGTGCTCTACACTAAGGAATAGTATGATTTTCTATTCCAACACCTTCCCTACTGTTACGTAGTCTGGAGTTAGAATAGTAAATCACACTATTCCTAAATCCAGCGCCTCTAGCGCAAGTCGTTGTGACGACTTGCGTTGTAATAACTGCAATGTAACATACCCTGATGTTACTGATCGCTTTGTAACGTCACATATTCGATAGGCACTGCTTCTTATGTACAAGGCAGCGTTAAGCCACTTAATGTGGCTTAACGCTGCCTTGTAAATAAGGCCCCCTTTCACGCTATGGTTAGCGTGAAAGGGGCATGCAGTTGGTGTTATGGTGGGCGTTCCACCGCAACACCCATTGTATGTGACACTACCCCTATTTACAAGGGTGGCGTACATAGGAGGGTGGGCCTAAATTAAGACCAGGAAAATCCTGGTTTTAAGTTGGCGAAACGAGAAGAAATGCATTATTTCTCCTTGTTTTTGCTTTTTCCATGTGTGCTGCCTTGTGCAGCACACATGGAAAAAGCAAAATGGCATGGTTTGTTTATGTACAGGAAGGTGTACATAAACAGACCTTTAAACAAAATGCCATTTTGCAACTTTCATGTGTGCTGCATGAAGACGCACACATGAAACTTACGAAATGGCATTTTAGTATTGTTTATGTGCAGGAAGAGACACCTTCCTACAGATAACCAATCCTCCCCTGCCCCCCAAACACCGTTGCACTCTGGTGCAAAGTTGCCTGCGTTGGCGCTAAGTTGTTAAACTTAGCGCCATCGCATGGGGAAATGCGCGGCTGCACCACATTCTTGTAAATATGGTGCAGCCTTGCGTTTCCGAAGTGGCGGAGCGTGTCGTTAAGTCGAAGAGGCGAACGACACGCTACGCCACTTCCTATTACATATCCCTTGAGATATGTACTTGAGCCCACCTCCAAGTACAATTTTTGACACGCAAACAAAAACCCATGGGGAAATCCTGTAATATGTGTAATTTTGCGAAAACCTTCCCAATTGTATATAAGAAAATTATTCTATTTTCTTTCAACCACTTAACACCCATATTTTGCACCTGTTTTCATTCGACGCTACGATTTCACGCAAAGCCAGATCACGCAATTTTTGTAGATGTTGCTTCGCGTGGAATCGCAGAGGTGTATGCGCTCTTCCCACCCCTGTTATAGCCCCGTTAGATACATTAACATCAGCCACATATTCACTTTTCAGAGAGCTAACGTAACATTTTCAACGCAAAAAAAAAACGTGTTCATGAAACTGAATCTAGGCCGGCCTTTGCAGAACTTTACGTCACGTGAGTACTTTTGGTTGAAGGATAGTAAGTCTGTGCCATATGGTCCAAGTAACAATCCCTTTGTAAATGGCCTGCCGGAATTTTCATCATGGAAGAAGACAAGATATATTGGTCACGTCCTGATAAGACAGGTTTCCTGAGAAACAAGGCCTGGCTGCGAGTGAATGGCCCGTTTGTGAGCGTCGCTCGCCCCGGGGCGACCTGGGGCTGCTGCTTGCTCATAATGCATCACCCAGGTGTCACCGGGCCCTGCCGGCCTGACCTGCGCGTCATCTCTGCGACGGTTGAGGCCGGCTCGGCCGGTTTCACCTGTCAGCGCTCTTCCTCGAGGGCGCGCGGTGACAGGTGGCACTGAGGTGCAATGAATGACTTCCTTTGAGACTGTAATGTGCCGAAAGTGAGCTGTCGAGGTTTAACCCGAGAGAGGGTGTGGTCCTGGGGAACTATGGTTTTCGGTATCTCAGTCGTACGTGTGGCTGAGGAGCAGATGGTACCTCTCTTTAGACGTCTCTCCAGTTCTTTAAAAAAAAAAAAAAGTTCCATTGCATCTCTGAGACTACACGTAATCCCCTTTCTCAGCCCTGCCTGCTAAATTATACCGAAACTGAAAGTACTTGAAGCTGTCTCCAGAGCAAGACTGTAAGGCAGGGAGAGAGGCCGTGGCAAGGGGGCTGGGCCATGCTAGCCAATATTTGTATCTGTTCCCCTGACCCCCAATTAAATGCATCAGTTTTTTTTTTGTTTTCTTATTTGGATAGGTGAAATAATTTTGGGACTATGACAACATACTTAGCATAATATAACTAGGGTATGCATCAGGGGCCGCTCCTCGCCCCACTGCTGAAAGGCAGCAGAAAGAAGAAAAATAAATTGGCAATAAAACAATTTTATTATCATATTACTTTTCACGTGCAGTCCGCGGAGTCTAGGGTGGGGCAGGGCCTTGTCACAGTGTCAGCGGGAGGAGCAGTGGCAGGCACTGAAAGTGTGCATGTCAGTTTGGCCGGCCATTTTAGGATGGCCCGATGACATGCGTGCTTGGATATCTCTAGGCTGTTCCTTGGAGATATCAGCAGTCAGCAGTGCTCAGGATCTCAGGCTCCCAGTCCCGGCTGGAGCATGAAACCGGCCCGTTCCGCCCAATCCCATCGCTTCTCTCATGCTGGGTTACAGCATGAGAGCGTCGTTGGGATTGCATGGGGAGTCTGGGAGCCTTTGCTCATGGGGATTGCAGTGCTGGGAGCAGAGGAACAGCACAGCTTGTGAGCAGAAGATTACGGAGAAAGGTAAGTGTATCTTTATTTGCTTTTATTATGTTTCCCCACGCTGCCCCCCCCCCCCATATCGCATTGGCAGCAGCCGCTGCTGGTGTGCATTTACTTCTCAGTCTTGAAGCCTGGATGGGTCATTTGTGGGCTAAAGGGGGGACAGGCACAGCTGATCTCCGCCCTGCATGGTCTTGGAAAACCCAAAGTACTGTCAGAGCCGGAGAAGCTGAGGTGAGTGTGGGGTTCTGCTCACTGATTCAGATGAGCACTGTCCAAGTAGATGAGCTACTGCAGGGTGTTGCTGCTACGTACAGCCTCTTCCTTCCCCCGGACTGGCCTAGATCTGCGCAGTTGTCTCTTTCTGGATGAGGTGGAGCTCTCAAAGACTATAGCTGCACCAGCTGCACCTCCTGCACCTGGTGAGTGAGCCACATAAGATTCTTGACAGAGGGGCTGATTTGATCTCTGCAGTTCACCCCAACCAGGCCAGGCCAGGGGCATAGCAATTAATCATGCTGCAGATGTAATGGCACATGGGCCCACACGCATGAGGGACCTTCTGCATCTCAATTTGATAGTATTTTATTACACAAAGGGACTACAAAGGACTTTTCTCCCTTGCTCACTTTAGGGCCCTTGGCACCAAGGCTTGTCACTGAGTCGGGACTGCCCTAGCCAGCCTGTGCATGCACCGAAGCACCAGTGCCCCTAGAATGTCCCACTTTGCTTCATCCTCCAGTTCACTGCTGGGCAAATCAGGACTCCTGAGCCTCCTCGCTTCATATACGTCATCGGGTGGAAGGCAAAGCTCTCCAAGTGGATGGTCATGTGTGAGATTAACAACGGAGCAGTCCAGTAACCAATATTCAGTAAACATTTAAGCGATATAATTAGTAAAAGGCAAATGTAAATGGCTCCTTGATCACTTAGCAAAAGTCACATTATAATAAGAAACACAAGGGTGAAGGCTGAAACCAGGACTCTGGTGCTGACAGTCTCTCACTGAATTGAAGAACAAAATGGAGAAGGCCTGAGTATATGATGAAGTACTGAGCAATGTTATCCTTTGCAGAAGTGTCATAGTCCATTCAGGGTTCTGTCCAGACTTCTGTTTGCACCAATACCTCGTGATTCTGGGGAGCATGATGACAAATAGTCTAATGCGCATCAGTTCTACCAATAAATGTAAGTTTATTTTGTTGCTTGTTTAATTTTTATCACCATATTTACCACAGTGGAAGAGGTGTGACGCCGCGGCCAGGGCGACTGACTCCGGAATCTGGGGATCACGGTTCGATCGCCGGTGGCAGATTAGCCCAGCACTATGTGACTCTGGGCAATAGCTTGTTTAATCTTCCCGACGGCCCCCAGCGCCTAGAGAGCCTTACGGGTGATTGTTCGCGCTTTACAAATGTGGATTATTATTATTATTATTAGTCACTCAGATTGGACGAACGTGTGCTTCACGATTCTGGTTCAACCTTCTGTATGGTTTCTAAGCTTCCAAAAGTTTAACATGGGTGGCTTCAAGGCGCTGTTCTTTACACCATTTAGTGGCTCAGACCTCAGAATCAGGAGCTCCCAGCCCAACATGCAACATATATTCGAGGCATGTAGAAGTGCAGCTCAGAGTATGGAACTTAAATAGCAGCAAATACAGTCTTCAAACTGGCACATGCACTCACACCTACACAGACAAGTGCACCAGTGCATATACAAACTTGCACCAGTAACCTTGCTCATCTAAGACACACCTGGATTAACAGCAGCACTCATATTGGCACTTGCACCAGTAATCTCATTTGCATCTGCACTCATTATGCTACTTACATCAGTAACTTCCCTTGTATTTGCAGTAACACATTGCACCAGTACCCTCACACACATCTATAATCATATCGGCTTTGGAGCGTGCACTCACACCCACAACACACAAACTTGCACTGGCTCTTCTGGTCACACCTGCACTAGCACTTTCACCAGTGAAATCACTCAGGCTAACACCTGCACTCCCGCCACTAGGGGCACTTGCACCAGTAACTTCACTCACTCCCTATACAGGCACATGAACCAGCAACATGTACTGGAACATGCACCAACACCCTCACCTCATCTTGCTCACATATGCACTGGCACTTGTACCAGTAACCTCAATAAAACATTCATTCATACCTCCACTGGCCTTTGTACCCACCCTAGCACTTGCGCTCACAGTTGCACTTGCACTCACATCTTTAATCACACCTGTACTTGTGCTTGCAGTAGTAACCTCACCCACAACTGCACTCGCACGGACACAGCACTAGTACTCACATCAAGACTGATACTTGCACCAGTAACCTCTTTCGAACATTCACTCCTGCCCACATTGAATCTTGCACTCACATCTGCACTGCAACTTGCTGCATTGTGGCCTTCAGAACACGGCCTAGTGCACTCACATTACATGCAATCATACTATCAGATGCATGGCGTTATACTGAAACTGCCCAGGGTAACATTGTGACTAGTAAAGTGCCACAGCACTGTGCCATGTGAGGGCACACAGCAACTTTTAGCATAGTGAGTATAGCGTGTGCCTCAAACCTGTCATGTAAACAAGAGTGTGAGGTCGAAGCAAGCCGAAGACAGTGGACACAACCCAGAAAATGAGTGCTGTTTGACTCAATACGTCACCTCACATATTTAATTATAGTATTAATACATTTGTGCAGAGTGTCATATACTCTATATTGCCAGTGTTAAGTGCGGCTTTGACTCTTGTGCGATAGTGCCTCAAATCTGACATCTTGGCATTCTTCTTCATAAACAATCACCAGTGATTCAGCTCGTCCTCTGCACGAAGGCCACCCTTGTGATCAGCAAGCCAAGATCTTCCAAATCACCGGTGCTGCAAAAATTTTAACTGACTGGCAGTTATGCATCCACCCCGGTAGTACGATTAGGCCACTCCTGTGATGGGCAAGCGGCCCAACTACCACGCGGACGCTGAGGTCCTCCTTGTGGCCGTCGCTGTCAATTAATTACATCCAAACTCATCGAACTGTCAGTTGTACCCCTGGTGTACGATTAGTCCTCATCTCAGACAGCCCTCCATCTCCCTCTGCGCACTCATTATCACGGCAGTGCGCTCTCAGGCTTGTCATTGTTTAGTCCTGATGATGATCTATGTGTCCCTTAATAGATCGAAACGCCATCGACCTGCTGAACAACATGCACCTTAAACACATATGCTAAAAGTTGTGCATTACTGTTCACTTTCTAAATAGCTTCTTTGTAATTTGTGATTTTCTCTAAATGTTTTGTATGTCGAAGGACACAGGATTGTGTCCCACTCTATTCTACTTCTTGTAAATTCCAATTATCACGGTTTATATAAAATTACATGTCCGGCTGGACATTTTGAATTAATATAGTACTGATTCTGGTCTATATTTATTGCTCTTACACCAAAGTAATTTTGGAGGACCAATTGTTTTTTGAAAAAGTAAGTACCCTAGGTCCTTCTTACCTGACGGGTTTCCCCTTGTTTATAATGAACACATGTGAGAGCACACAGCACCTTTTAGCATAGTGAGTATAGCGTGTGCCTCAAACCTGTCATGTAAACAAGAGTGTGAGGTCGAAGCAAGCGGAAGACAGTGGACACAACCCAGAAAATGAGTGCTGTTTGACTCAATACGTCACCTCACATATTTAATTATAGTATTAATACATTTGTGCAGAGTGTCATATACTCTATATTGCCAGTGTTAAGTGCGGCTTTGACTCTTGTGCGATAGTGCCTCAAATCTGACATCTTGGCATTCTTCTTCATAAAAAATGGCAATAAATAGCCTATTATTTTCCGTGCATCTGCATATATGATTTACGCCACACTGTTTGTCCTCTTTTGTATAAACAGCAGTAGCTAACCTGAATCAGGATGCAAAGGGTTAAATCCCTGTATCCTGATAAAATCACACAGAATAGAACTAGTAGCTGCCAGCAGAATTGTCATGTCTGTCAAGCCTCTGTGAAACGCTCTCTGTAAGGCGCTAAGCATTGTGGGTCATATTTACAAGCTGGCGATAAAAAATGATCGCTGCTTTTGCGGCCGTTTTCGGCCGAAAAGCGGCGATAATTTTATCGCCTAATTAGCAAGGCCACGCTAACGTGTGAAACCTTGCTTTAGCGTGGGTATTCCTAACGCCCAGCTTTGCATCTCTAATGAGATGCAAAGTGGGCGTTCCTGACCTAACATGACAGGAGAAATGTCGCTAAGCGACATTTCTCCTATCATCAAGCCCCACGCTATGAAGCATAGCGTCAGGAAAAGTAGCGATAACCCCTGTTATCGCTACTTTCCTTACGCCTGCTTCAGGACTGACTTAGCCATGATATCCTATGGAAGGTGGATATCATGGCTAAGTTTGTGAGTCCCTATCAGCAAGCTAACGTCACATTGCGTGAGATTATCGCTGGGTTTCCAGCGATAATCTCACATTAGGCAGTTAGCGCGAGGATTTTTATCGCTGAGGAGATAAGCGTTGCTAATAGCATGCTATCTCAGCGATAAAAATCCACGTTACGCGGCGATATTTATCCTCACGCTAAGAGCGCTGAGCGATAATTATCGCCGGTTGTTGCTGATATGCCCCTGTTTTCGCTGGTTAGCTACGCTGTACTGTGGTGCTAATATGGAATTTTACCTTTGCATTTTAGTAATAAAGTGTGGATATTCTTTTAGGATGCTTGCTCTACATATTGTGCTACTGGGCCACTTTCGTTTTCACTGGTATGGAACATTTTCTGCAGGATCGTCTATTATTGGGGTGTCTGTTCAGTGTCTAGCTGGTACAGAACACCAAATACATGAATTGTTTTTACTGTAAGTGTAATGCAAGAGCAAAGACTCAATCCCATGGACTGATCTTTGACCCCACGGACAGTGACTGATTTGCAATACACTTTGCAAAATAGGGTTGTGTGATGATCTCTCCAGAAGTGTACCCAGCTTTTAGAATTAGTGGGCATGGAAACAAGGACAGGGCCGGAACCAGGGAAGAGTTCCAACCCCTTATCTTCCATGTTCAGTCATCAGAGCAATCGGAGAAGCTTCACTAAGGGCAAAACATGTGGGGCCATATGTACAATGAAGTGGCGGAGAGAGGCGTTAGCCTTCCTGGCTTAACTCCTCTCTCCGCCACTTCAGAAATGCGGGGCTGCACCATATTTACAAGAATGTGGTGCAGCATTGCGTTTCCCCCTCCAATGGCACTAAGTTTAGCAACTAAGCACCAACGCAGGCACCCTTGCACCAGAGTGCAAGGGTGTCTGCGTGCAGGGGAGGATTGTTTATGCGTAGGAAGGTGTCCCTTCCTGCACATAAACAATCCTAAAATGCCATTCTGTCACTTTTATGTGTGCTGCTTCATGCAGCACACGTGAAAGTGACAAAATGGCATTTTTAAAAAAAGGTTTGTTTATGTACAGGAACGGACACCTTCCTGTACATAAACAAACCATGGCATTTTGCTTTTTCCATGTGTGCTGCACAAGGCAGCACACATGGAAAAAGCAAAAACAAGGAGAAATAATGCATTTCTCCTCATTCCGCCAACTTAAGACCAGGTTTTCCCTGGTCTTAATTTTGGCGTTGCCTCCTATGTATGCCACCCTTGTACATAGGGGGCAACGTCAAAATGAAAGGGTGTTGCGGTGAAACGCCCACCGCAACACCCACTGCCCACCCTTTTCACTCTAACCATGGTGTGAAAGGGGGCCTAATGTGCAAGGCAGTGTTAAACCATGTTAAGGGGCTTAATGCTACCTTGTACATAAGGTGAAGTCCCTATCGCCACCACAACTTCGGTAAAAGTGACATTGTGGTGGCGATAGGGGCTTGTACATATGCACCCTGGTGTGTTTGGTGTGTGTCTACGCACCTACTCCATAAAAATCTGAACTATTATTCAAGTAATCAAAATGATTCAGATGGACTCTGAAATCCCTAAAGTGTAATTGGAGAATTGGTGGTTATGATAGCAGTAACTTTATTTGCTGAATTTCGAACGAGGAGTTCCCAACTGCTTGTCGACAAATTGTGTGATCATGGAGTACTTTCATGGTTGTTGTGGCATGAATAATTGGTATTAAGTGTAATTAGACAAGACAGAGATTGAGAATAATCACTGTGTTATGGTTGTTCATTATCCAGGGACTGTGGTGGTCCAGATAGCCATCCCCTTTTAGCCATAAAACAAAAAATAAATCCAAAACATGCCTGAATAAAAACTCTGTATGTCCCTGGTGCTCAATTCTGGTATTGAGCCTGTCTCAAACTTCTCACTAAAAGGTGGCTAAAGGAGCAAAGGCGTTCGGATAACTCAGGGTCACAGACCACACTTTTTGACCAGTATTTTTCGTACCGGTGTGGAATTTTGCGACTGACCCATGTACTCATTCCAAATTGGAATGATTAATAAATAGAGTCAACTCATTAACATTCATGAGGTCATTTGAAAATGACTACTCAATCCAACGAATGTATGATGTTACAAAGTAAACATTTCCAACGCATGCCTTTACAACGCAGTTTTTACATCGCAACATCCATTACAATGCATGATTTTACATCGCATGCCATCACAACGCATTTTTAGAAACTACACTTACAATGCATTCCATTTCATCGCCTTATAACATAACAACGCATACCATTACAACGCATAGCATTACATTGCATTTAAGGTAAGTGTCGGATAGTGTAGGGGTAAAAATTACGATTCCCACTCCAGTGAGTGCAACAGTAGGGTAAGTGTTGGATTGTGTAGGGGTAAAAATTACTATTCCCACTCCAGTGAGTGCAACAGTAGGGTAAGTGTTGGATAGTGTAGGGGTAAAAATTACTATTTCAACTCCAGTGAGTGCAACAGTAGGGTAAGTGTTGGATAGTGTAGGGGTAAAAATTACTATTCCAACTCCAGTGAGTGCAACAGTCGGGTAAGTGTTTGATAGCGTAGGAGTAAAAATTACTATTCCCACTCCAGTGAGTGCAACAGTAGGGTAAGTGTTGGATAGTGTAAGGGTAAAAACTATGTGTTGTAATGGTATGCGTTGTAATGGATGTTGCGTTGTAATGACTGCATTGTAAAGGTAGTGCGATGTAATGACTGCGTTGTAAAGGTTGTTTCCCCAATCCAACTGGACCGAATCATAGGGATTGTGGTTTGCAAAGGTCAGCAGGCCACCACGTCTCTTACTGCTTTTTAAAGGTAGATTCGTTTTTTTATTCAGTCAATTTTCCTTAAAGGAAACAGAGCTGAGGTAAAAAAAATGAATTATTTTTTGAGAAAAGTTTGAGTTTTCAGTGACCCCCTGCATTGCTACCTACTCCACAACAAACTTAAAAAAAATATTCACAAAGGGGAAGGGGTCCCATTGGGAACTTTCCTTTTGCAAATGGGTTACTACCCAACCTTGGGAGTCGGTAAGATTTTAATGCTTTGTAACCAGATTTTGGTTGCAAAACATTTCAGCAACTCATATCAATTTGTTTTTTGTAAGGAATGCCTACAATACATCCTTCCAAATACTGAATTGACATTGAATCAGAAACTCATTTTAGGAGTCGCTATCATGTTATTGACTCATATAATGGATTCAGTACTTACTAAGAAATATTTTTTTGCAGTCGAAAATGGCTATTTGTACTGTTTGCGGCCTGAAAAATGTTTAGTACATTTGGCCCCACATTTGCACAAGATGAGGCAATCTGGTTAAGTGGGAGAACCAAAACTGCAGTAATAGATTACATGTTCCCAGGCTCTTGACTTGACCACTATCCTACATTTCGGTGAGTAAAACAAGAGACTGGGTGCAGTCTTCAAAGATATATTACTCAACGTGTGTGTGAGTTGGGTTTCAGTCCAGTTTTCTTCTCACACACTACTACGAGCTTTAAGCATGATTCTAAGTCCTACAAATCTTTCAAAAATATACAGAGGACCAAAGACAGAAAATGAATGATTTTTGAAGCTCACACACCGTAGTCACATTCAAAGACCGGGATTAAAAACAATCCTTCCCAGTTCCACAATGTCCAATTGCCCACTAGGTCACAGGATGTGGGAATGGTTCTGATGGTAATGGGCAAAGGAGGCTGTCCCCGTTTAAATGCCGCTGTGTTGGTGGACTAGCCCATATTTTAATGCAGTGTTTATCATGAGAATATTTTGTTTAAATGGTAAAGGTAAGGTTAGATGCCACATTAATTATTGCGATGGCTAAAATCTACCCACCGGTCCAAATTATAATGGCGGTAGTGCAGATGTCTGCCCACCCAGGGGCAGATTTACAAGCCCCTTGCACCACTTTTGCGTCCCTTTCCCCATGTTAAAAGTAACGCAAAAGTGGCACAAGGGGCTTGTAAATCTGCCCACCTAGTGAATTGTTCACCTTGTTAGGGTTTCTGGCACTTTTTATTTTTATTGTACTTACTACCTACATTCAGCTTGTTTTGAGCTTATAGTTGGCAGATAAGGGAATAAAGGCAACAGGAAACAGTGAGGCCTATTGTATGGCTTCTTGGGCAGAAAGTGGGTACAGGCCAGGATACTGTGTGGGTGCTATACTTTAGCACAGGTGTTGTAGGCCCTAATATATAGTTACCCTCCTGCAGAATAACAAAGGGGCATATCAACAAGCAGGCGATAAAAAAATATCGCCGCTTTTGGGGCCGTTTTCGGCCGAAAAGCGGCGATAATTTTATCGCCTAATCAGCAAGGTCACGCTAACGCGTGAAATCTTGCTTTAGCGTCAGGATTCCTAACGCCCAGCTTTGCATCTCTAATGAGATGCAAAGTGGGCGTTCCTGACCTGGCATGACAGGAGAGATGTCGCTAAGCGACATTTCTCCTATCAGCAAGCCTAACGCTATGAAGCATAGTGTCAGGAAAAGTAGCGATAACCCCTGTTATCGCTACTTTCCTTATGCCTGCTTCAGGACTGACTTAGCCATGATATCCTATGGAAGGTTGATATCATGGCTAAGTTTGTGAGTCCCTATCAACTAGCTAACGTGAGATTATCGCTGGGTTTCCAGCGATAATCGCACGTTAGCCAGTTAGCGCTAGGATTTTTATCGCTGATGAGATAAGCGTTGCTAATAGCACGCTATCTCAGTGATAAAAATCGGCGCTAGCCGGCGATAATTATACGAGCGCTAAGTGCGCTCAGCCATAATTATCGCCGGTTGATGTTGATATGCCCCCAACTTACTCCCATTGTACACTTGTCTAACTAGGGGTAGTGAAAGCAAAAAGTTAGAGCTGGTTAATGGGAGAAGGAATTGCACTGAGATACAATATGATGGGGTAATCACACTCGATAAACTCAATGTCTGGCCAGAGCTGTGCTTTTATAACTGCTGTGTCTGGATGCTCTTTGGATTAATAATGGGCTATGCATTCAGATAACTATCAATCCCAGTCCTTAACTCAGCATTTCATTCTTCTAATTTCAATAAAAGGAGTACCATTGAGCTACGTCGCCATAAACACAGTTCATTAACTACTATGTAACTCTTGAAGGTTACTATGTGCTTTATAAATACATACTTATGTTAGAGACTAGGGGCTTGATTTAGAGACCAGAATGAGACAATAACTGAAAAGGCAGTTCTACTTATAGTCATCTCCCCTACTAAAAGAAATAGGATGCCTCCTTGCGCAAAGTGACCTGTAAAGTGATAATCGAAAGTTGGCCACTTGATAGCTTTCCCAAGTCCACTACACAGCCCTAAGTCCATTACCGACAAGACTAGACCGTGCGTAAATTTCCACTCGTTTGGCTTGGATGTCCATTTAGGATTCATGTTATTCAAGTGATTGGTGTAGCTGAAGTAGCTCGATCCTTGCTAATCTTTCCAGTCTGACTAATAGTCTGTTTTTCATGATTCTGCACCCTTCATGTAATGTAATGTAATATAATGAGGTGCTTATAAAGCGCTCTATCACCCAACGGGTATCCTGGCGCTTAAAAAGGAGAGTCCCCACCAAAAGTTAATAGGGGCACCTCAACTCACCTCACTCCTTACCCACGCACACAAAGCACTACACAACACCGGACCAACATACCTCAACAGCCGGCTCAGCTTCCACACCCCCTCCCGCAACCTCCGCTCTGCCACCCTCGCCCTCGCCACAGTCCCTCGAATGCCGGAAAACCACCGCCGGCGGCAGACCCTTCTCCTACCTCGCCGCCAAGACCTGGAACGCTCTCCCTACCAGCCTACGACAGACCCAGGACCTGCTGGCTTTCAGAAGACTTCTCAAGACCTGGCTCTTCGATCAGTAGCAGCGCCCCCCTCCCCCCTGCGCCTTGGGACCCTCGCGGGTATGTAGCGTGCTTTACAAATGCAGTGATTGATTGATTGATTGATTGTGACACAGGAAGGGAGGAAAAGAGAGATAATATCAGATGGAAAAATTACTCCAGCCTAGGGAATAAAAACGTTGCATTCAACTCCCATAGGAGCACTCCAATAAGATATTCTCTCACCCTCTGAAAACGAAATCTTCTTGGTAGTATTTGCCATGTGTTGAAATGAAGTGTATGCCTAATGTAGGGTAAACAATTTGAAAAAAATCAGAAGTGAGAAAACATGTCTGTTTATAGACTCCCAGAAGTTCAGCTGACAGAGTCCATCAGTTCCTTCTACAACCTCTGCAATGTCTCTTATGCCAGACACATAGACAGTGCGCTGAGGGTGCAAGGCTGGTTTGTACCAAACATACTAGCTTAATGAGTTATAGGATACTAATTTCACAGTACTTTGGGGAGAGCACTAACAACCACCTCTGATTTTTTTAGATATCTTTTATAAGAAATATACAATCATATAAGATGCAGTCATTTTAACATAGCAGTCATGCATTTCTACAGTTTAAGCCACAATACAGTGCACCGATTTCAGCCGTAAGATTAATGCGTCCCCACAATTTCACCATCAGCATCATTGATAATGTTACACCCCGTAGCTGTTTCGCTGGAGCACACAGAGGGGCCCATGCAGATTCCACCCCTATGAGTGTTTCATTTACACCAGATCTGCTCCCATTTCCTGGGGCAACTTCTACCTTCATATACCGCCCTTTTGATGATCATGCACCAGTCCATATCTTTTTCCCACTCCTCAGGAGTTGGTGCAACTTGCGCCCCCCCCCCCCTCAATATCTAGCTATGTTGTGCTTCGAATCATCATTCTTACTGTTTCCCATATTTGGTCTATGCAACTCAGTTTGGTTGCCTCCCATATGTTGAGGAGACACCATTTTGGCTTGGGCTGTAAGTCCGCCCCACACACTTGTGTCACTATGGTCACTACAGCTTCCCAATATGATCTTATCATCGGACATTTCCATAGTAGGTGATAGAATATTTTGACCAACGTAACTCTAGGGAGGTAGGATCTATGCAGAATTCTGAGTTAGATTAGTCATAGTTTCGAGGAGATGCCCACCTCTTTCGGGGAACCAAGGGCTTCCTGACAGTCCTCGTCTTCCAGCTCCCCCAGTCTCTATGCCAGTGTTCAGGAAGTCTTTGTAGGGAGTCAAAGCAGTTATGCATTTTTTTTCTGTTAAGTCAGGGAGATTGCCCTATGCTCCCTGTAATCTGTGAGGAGTCTATCCTCCAACGGGGATGCTTCAGGGAGAGTACTACCCAACGGTATGGCTGCAATAAGAGCATGCCTCACCTGTAGGTATCTGAATGTTTTGGTCCCGACAAGAGTGTATTCCAACTGCAGGTCAGCAAAGGAGACCACTCACCTTTGCCCATAGATCTCCCACTTTTGAGATTCCTATAAGGTTCCTCTAGTTGAATCCTGTGCTGTTATACAACCGGCCCAGTTTCTCACTCTCCCAAAGTGGCGTGGTTTGAGTTCTTTTATCATGCCACCCCAGCCGTTTGTGTACTTTGTGCCACAGTTTGACCATTTGTGCCATGGGACCTGTGAGTGTATTACCTCTGGGGTTAGTATATAATGCCCATGTGTAACCCCGTGCCCAGTAGAAACCTATCCATCCTATAGACTGGCTCCTCGTACAATCGGTGTACCCATTGATTAATGAATGCCAGTTGGGCCACCCCGTAGTACGTCAGAGTGTTCGGTAAAGCTAACCACCTCTGCTTTTGTATAATTGTTTTCAAGTAACATTCATTTTTGATGTTGTTTAAAATAATGTTTTCTCCCAGAAATGCTCAAGGATAATAATTCTATAATCAGTAAACTGCAAAAATGTGTTGTATGGTTTTAAATCTCGCAAACATTGCAGCATTTTTCCCAACATTTTTCAAAGATAGAAAAAAAAACACGCCCACCAAAAGTATTCCCTTGTTTTATGTTACTTGAGACCATGCCCCCCAAAACATACACCTCTAGCTACGGCCTTGCATCTGCTCAGCCCTAGGGGCAGCTTTAACTACCTGGCTGGTTTTCCCGCAGATAGGCCACCCCCGGGGTTGGATTGGTAAGGTGGGCACTCGGGCAATGGGTGATGGGCCGGTAACTGAGTTGCAGCTGTGGGCTGATTTTTTGGCCAGCATGGTGGCTGATTTGGGCGGTGTCTGTGCTCTTCAGATGCCATCAGCGGCCCAGTGAGGGCCTGAACGGCATTCTGGAGGCGGATGGGCCTCTTGTACCAACGGGGTGGCGGTGTCATTTCCAGTCTCTCGCTGGGCCGGCCCATTAATGCATGCAGACTGAGCAAGAGCAGGGGACCTGAGCAGAAATGTCCTCACTTATATTCAGGTGTGGCTCACCATTGTGAACTAATCTGAGCGCAAAGAGTCCTGGCAAGGTTTGCATTTTTTATCTCAGTGAAGTTAAGAAAACCATGCCTCTTTTAGACAACCCTCCCCCGTCTTTCATAATACTTAAAACACTGAAGCAGTGTTTTGCAAAAAGGTGCAATCCGCAAATGTTGGCCACTTATTTTAAGGTGTCCGGGCCTAATTTTGATCCCAATCCAACCTTGGCCGCCCCATGTTTTTATGGATATTGATCCAGGAAGATATCTTGGAGAACTGCCATTATATATATAATAAAATGTAGGTCCATTAGTTTGCATCTCTTAACGCAGACTCAGCCTTCCACCCATGTGAGGTTGCTCAATCGAGTACCATAAATCAGGTACAGGCCCAGACTGGGGAACCAACCAACCAAAAGCAGCTCTGGCAAACATGCTTAAACCGCCCCACTCCCCTCATCGCCTTGAAATACTCTCTCTTCCCATCCATCCATTCTCTATCTCCTTCTTTCTTCTCTCTCTTCTCCATCTTTGATTTCTTTCTCTCTACATTCCGCCTCCTTCCATCTCTCGCTGGTGCTGAACACCGGTACTGTTTTAAAGGGGGCCTTGAAACAGGTCTCAATCGGGCTCTGTTTTGTGCCTGGGCACAGGCGGTCCATTTGTTTCCGGACTGCAGTGACAGCGGGCACATCGATGTGCGTGTGCTCTCACTGCTCACTCCACACTAGTGGAGAAGTTACGGCATGACGTCCTGCCAGGTGAGAGTTGCAGGGGAAGGGAAATCCTTTAAAGAGAGTCATTTTCTCTCTGGATTTCCCTTCTCTTTTTGAAACTCAGGAGCAGCAACATTGTTGTGGTGTCACCAGGGCTTTAAGTGGAAGCTTTTTCAATATTATATACAAGCCATAGTTGCTGCTTATTTATCTTGTGCAACTAACAACCATTGACAAAGCCAATAGTCCTGACTTGTTGTAGGTATGATGTCACTTGTTGTATTATATATCTGTATGCAGTGACAGAAACAACAAAATACAAGTCGGGCGGCACACTATGCTATGCACAGATTTTTAGTTTGTGTTTTTGAGCCACACCCATATTTATATCGACCACGCCCCTTTGAGAGACCCTCCAGTTTTTTTCATCCCACTTAAAGCCCTGAGCCTATCAGTTGTAGAGCATAGACTCCTCAGAAGTGCGGTATGAAGCACTTTTTAAAAAAAAACAAGCAAATAGTTATCATCAAGTTTCCAGCCCCTGATCATTTGCTATAGATCTTGCTGCCTGTTTAAGAAAGGTAGTGAAAATTATTCAGTGTGTTTTACAAATCTGCCCACAATTAAAACCTCAAATTCAAGGCAACAAATAATTTTCTGGTAAATTTATGTTTTATGGCCAAGCATCGCAAATACGTATTTACTTTTTTTTAATAGGGCAACCCTGTGCTTAACAAGAACAAGACGATATTTCAGTTTCACAGGATTCTGACGACTCGAACCCCATGTTCCAAAGTTTGCGGGCCTAGCTAATAACTTCATCTCCTCGCATTCCTTCCCGTCCTAGCTGAGGTCTTTGGTGACGTGTGACCTGGACAGCGGAGGAATAAGTGTTATAAGGTTACAATGACCCCGAGCAGGTCGAGTGAGGCCTTTGACCCCTGACCTGCTAAAAAAAGATCCACCGTCTTCCATTCTTCTGTTCATAACCTGTGAGGAAGTCACCTTCCGGAACATGCAGGCTCTCTACTGCGAAATCTGATTCCGCGTATGAGGTGAGGTGGAAGGCACCCGTCATCGGCCACCTGCCGCCAGGAAGCCCGCGAGGCTAAAGTGCTGTTTCAATTCAACGGCAGACAATGTGCCCGGAGCACGAGCTCGCACATGAAAGGTAATTCCGAAACCTCCGGCTCCCGAGCCCTGGTGGCCCAGGTCTGAGGCCACCCCTGGAGAGGATGATGTAACAGGACTCCGGGCTTCAGTGATGAAACGCGAATATGGTAGAGTCAAGAGGGTTCGCCATGTTGAAAGTTAAAAATCGTGCATCCGTTTGCAGGGCTTTAAGTGGTCGGGGTCCCTCCGAGTCTCGGACCTGGTATAATAAATACGTTCATTGAAACGGGGTCCTTGTCGGACCCTATATTCATGTCCTTAACTTTACTGGCAAAAAAAATGAACGACTTTCTAAAAAATTAATGTAAAAAACGTTAAGACAATCATTGTCAGCGGCTAAATTCCTGCTTCTATTTCATCTTTTATTTAATGTTGCATTCCCTAAGCGTGTTAGCTATGTCCAGGATGTTGTGTTTCATATTACTCTTGCATAGTGCATACCTCACCGCCTGTGTTTATAATAGGTCAGAAGTGCGAGCTCTGTGCTGAGGTTGAAAGCTGTGTGTGTTTATCTCAGTGCCAGTGGGGCAAAAAGATGTTGGGAATGCATGGTCATCCACTCCTTGGCCTCTCTGCAGAGTGTGCAGAATAATGGTCACATATTCCAGTTGTAATTTTGATTCTGTGTAGATGTGTGTGTAGGAGGTACATTGTTGTCACAATATTGACAAGGTGAAAGTAAGAGGAAATGCAGTGCTTGCAGGTGCGTGGGTGTGTTGTGTGTTTGGGGGTGATGAAGTGAAAGAGATGTGAGGATGTGCATTCAGAAGAGAGCAGTGGCGGCCGGCATGGCTGGCGGGTGATGGGCGCTCACGCGGGGGGGTTAGGTTGCGCCGGGGATGCGCAGCGTTGTGATTGGTGAGCTCCCAGGCTCCCCATACCAATTAAACACTGCAAATCAACGTTGTGATTGGTCTGAGCATCCTGGTTTGACGCTCAGCCAGAGAATGGGGGCCTGGGTATGTTCTCCACGCAGGCTGTAATGCAGCCTGCATGGAGAACAGAGAAAGTACGCATGACAGTTATGGGCGGCCCGAGAGGGCCAGCCAAGCAGTCATGTGCACTTAGGAGTTGGCAAACCACTCCTCCCCTCCCCTGCTCCGAGAGCAGAGCAGCCCTGCCCACCTGCCCGTCCACAAAAGCAGCACAAGCATAAAATGATCATAACTCAAAGTTATTAGCATTTTATGTTTCTACTTCGCACTGCTTAAAAGCTGTGGGGCAATGCCCCTCTGCCATAGCGGAGGAGCCGCCACTGAAAGAAAGAGTAAAGAGGGTGCGGAAGAATTAACAGATGCGGTGTAAAATATGCAAATGCACGAAATGTGGAGAGGAAAAGGGTGTAGATGTCTAACATAACAGGTGTAATTGAAACCCTCTGAAGCAGTACCCCCTCCTTAGACCTCAGTAATGCTTTAATTCACAGCCTCACAATTTCTGAATTGAAACATTGTCAATAATAATTATAACAACATCATTGTTGTTACTAATTTATTTTAAACAGATAACAACCATGGACAAAGTCAAGAGGGGACCCAGGGGGAGCGGAGCGCGAGCCAGTCTCCCCCTGGGTGGTTTCGCACAAGGGAGCGGCCACCCAGGTGCGGGGTAGAGTTAATTAGGGAGGCGCGAGGCAAGAGGAGAGGTGATAAGTAGAGGCGCTGTGGGGCGGGAAATTCATTGTGATCAAGTGAGTGGGGAGGAAGGGTTTTTGAATTTGCTTTGCCCTTAGTGTACTACGTCTGACTCCGTAGCTCTGGGGGCGGGCCTATGGCGTCACGGGAGGAAGCGCGCGCTGCCGTCCGGGTGCTCTGTGAGGCAGGCAGGGACGAATTGCTGAACCCGGGGGTCCCGGAGCAGGCGTGGCTGGGGCTGGAGCGTCGGCCCAGGAAAGCTGCAGGAGGCGTTGCACGGGCGGTGGCGGCTTGTTTGTCGCCCCAGCGTGAAGGAGACAGCGCGGGCACTGCGGCGGGTCAGGAGGGGGCCCTGGAGTTCGGGACTGTGCTTTCGCACGCGTCGGCTGTGTCCCCCGGTGAGCTGGCCCAAGAGTCCCAGGTACGTGCGGCCGCCCGTGGCACTGTAGGCGGGCGGCGCGCTGCATGGGGAGGCAGGAGGGGGCGGTCGTTGAGTGTGGCCGGGAGTCGCGGGAGGGCATGGGGAGCCGGGCAGTTTCTAGCGCTCCGTGTGTCAGGCCGGCAAAGCGCGTGGGAAGCGCTGAGGGGAGCACTTTTCAGGACGACTGCAGTGGGCATTTTCAGTCGCTTGCTTCGTTGCAGACCGGCATGGGAGGGCATGGGGGGCCTCAGTATTGGGAACTAAATGGGCGGCATTTATGTTATCAGCCCTGCCCCACAGGTGTCGTGTGTCCCCCCCCCCATTGTTTTTAGAGTATGATCAGGCTGGACCGTCGGGTTTGCCGCCAAACGTGGGCACTAGCTGGTCACAGGGAGCCTTGTTATTAGGCCCAACATCCCAGGAGGCAGAGTTTTCTAGTCAAGCCGGGTCCTTGGGCGTTACAGAGGAGGCGCAGGTGGCAGCCCGGTTTTCTCAGTCACAGGTTGCAGAGCAGTCAGGCGTCACTGAGGTTGGGAGCAAGCAGGAGGCTTGGCAGCTTGGCAGCCAACTGTCAGGTGTGGGGCAGCAGCGAGGTTGCTTGCGGTATACATCCAGGGCAGTGGAGTGCGGGCGCGCTGAGGGACAGTGGGTCTGGGTGAGCGGGGGTGGCACCCCGGGCAAGGCGCTGGGATAGTGAGTGGCGGGTACAAGGGGGCCCATCAGACGTTCTGGAGGAGAATAGTCAGAGCGGCTTGAGTTCCACGCTGCCTGTTTCGGCCACACGGTCAGCGGCAGGCAGGCCAACACTGCGGAAAGAGCACTCTGCGGCTCTTTCTGGGGGACATGTGGAGGGAGGGAGATCTAGAGCGGATTTCCCTTCTAGCACAAGCACGGGGGGGACATGTGGAGGGAGATCTAGAGCGGATTTCCCTTCTAGCACAAGCACCCCAGCTGTGGGGACGAAGGTTGCGGGTAATTTGTTTTTCTGGCGGCAGGGGAATGATGGATATGAAAAGGGACAGTGGGTTATGGTGTGGTGACATTGGCACTGAAGGGGTATTTTTTGGAGAATGGACAGCGATGAATTGGAAGAAGGGGACCTGCGTGAGGGGAATGTTGGGGATGATCGGAAACAGTATGGAACATCATGTAAGGGTATGAGGGGTGTGCCGGGGCAACACAGTGTGTTTAGTTTTGGGGATGACCGGAAACGATATGTGACATCATGGAGGGGTATGAGGGGTTTGAGGGGTTTGTCGGGGCTACCCAGTATGCTTCTTTTGCAGACGTCTCGAGCGGACCACGCAAACAGCGGGAGCATGATACTGACACCCACCTACAGGAGGAACGTCCATTTATACAATGCGGCGTGGGGCATTTGTGTGGGGTTGCCGTGATGGCGTGGGTATTTGGTCACTGACAGTGATGATTTGGATTGAAGGGGTATTGCGTGAGGGAGCTGGTGGGGGAATTTTTGAGGCACAGTATGTGACGTCAATGAAGGGTAAGAGGGGAGTGCTGGGGCAACAAAGTATGCTTAGTTTTTTGCAGGCGTCTTGAGCGGACCAAGCAAGCAGCGGGACCAGGTCACTGTCACTCAACTGTAGGAGGTACAGCGGAACGTACAAAACAGAGCGGCCCAGTTGCCAACAGGTACGGCAGGTTGGTGGTCGGTTTGGCAACAGGGGGGTGAAATGCACACTGCACTAAGGTCCCTTTTTGTGGGGGAAGAGTTGGTGGGGGTTACTGCTCATGCTGGGGTTGTGCGCCCTGGGTATTTGCTAGATGCTGTAAAGTTGGGGGGGGCCTCGATTGTTGGCAAGGCACGGTCGCTGAGACGGGTAAGGAAGTGTAGGATTCAGTGGAGGGAGACGAGAATATACACAACAATTTCCGTATATGGGGTTTGGTATGATTTTAGGATCGCATTGATTGGTTCAGGTCACAAGCAGCATTTTGACATATGAATTTGTGGCTGTTTTAAAGTGCTGCATCAGGTTATCCTGGTCAAAGAGGGTTTCTCAGAGGGGGTTTTTCCGGTTAGGAACCAGGGCCCAAGTCAGGGTACGTGTTTGGATGACCTGACATCTGCTAAGGGGTTCCCGCAGGTGGTCCAACATACGTTGCAGTACAAGGTTGCAGCGGGTAGGGTGGCTGGCCCTTTCGGTCAATGTCACATACGCATTTTGATGGTCTCTCCATTGGGGGTGGGCCCAAAACAGAAAGCTGGGGATTTTTCGCCTGATGCTCCATCTGTTGTGGCCTGAGGGTGCCTCTATGACCGATTTCATATTCGCCAGCGGATTCTTGCGTGTCTTACGCTTCAGTGGATAATGCACTGGGTTTGGTACGCTCTGCAGGGCGTAACATGCAATTGGCTAAAAGTGATATACTGTCTGCTTTCGTTTCCTCCCCATCCATCCATGCGATTTTAAACTGTTAGACATGCATTTCGGGGGCGTTTACTTGGATACGATGCTGCCAAAGGGGTTTATTCTCTCTCGTGTGCAATATTTGAAACATTTAGCCCCTTTTTTACAGTGGCGTTTTTATTCACATCTCTGGTCACCCCCTCGTATGCCATTATTTGGTTAATTTTTGGTTCCTTGGTGCTCAGAACTCGGGGCAATGTCATGCGGCTTTGTCTGCTTTTCAGAGTATGTCACAGGAGATCGGTGCCGTTGGCTCGGGACGCACCGGAGGGCCTCAGCTCTACATGGTTTCTTGGGTATTGCAATAGACACAGTGAACATGGTAGCCCGGCTGCCGGAGGCACAGTTGCAGGAGATTTCTTTATTTTGTCATCAGCGCTCGGGGAGCCCGAATCGGAGGTCAGGAGAGTGCAGAAGTTATTGGTATACCTCATGTTTGCGTGTAGGGTGGTGCGGGCTGGGAGATCTTTATGCAGGAGGTGGGGTTGGTTATGTCTGGGGTTTTTTCTTCCGCACCAGAGCGTAGGGATGTCTGCAGCCTATAGGGTAGATTTGGGATTGTGGCTGATTCTCTTGAAGGGCTTCAAAGGAGTGTCTTTGTTTTGCGGTCAAACATATGGTCTGGCAGGTTCAGGTTTTACTCAGCTGCGGTGGGAGCAAAAGGTTTTGGCGTATTTTTGGCAGGGCGTTGGTGCGCCGAGAGTTGGCCAGAGCTTTGATTAAGGCAAGGGCGCAGTTTCACAATTTTAGACTTCTTTCTTTTACTAGTGGCATTGTATGTCTGGGGTGAGGTGTTTCGGGATCGTTCAGTGATGTTTAATGTCGACAATCTAGCGGTGGTAGAGTTGATCAATCGTCAGAAGGCCAAGGGTTTCAGAGTTGTTACGTTTGCTGAGTGATGGCTTGTCAATATGTTTACAGCTTATCATTGTTTTAAGGCACGTCATATTTCAGGTGTCAACAATTTTATGGCGGACTTTCTGTCTCGGTGGCTGTGGGAGAAATTTCGCCGGCTGGCTCCTGGGGCCGCACTTCCCATAGACTCCGGTCCCACTGTGTGTCTGGGTGTGGGGGGCCTAAGAATTGTAGACTTGGTAGAGCACTTTGTAGCGGACACTACGAGACAGAGCTATCCGCAAGCTTGGAGCGCGTTCTTCTATTATGGGTACGCGGGTGCTCTCAGGAGGGGTAGGATGGCTGATGATCAGGTAGTTTTTTGGGTTTGGCTTTACACCTGTTGGTTCAAGGTTTTTCCCACAATACCATTTTTTCGGTAAATTGGCTGGGATTTCGTTTTTACGGACAATGAGGTGGGGGAAGGACCCGGTAAGGGGGGGGGGGTGAGTGTGCAGAGAGTTCTCAAAGGTTTACGTAGACTTTGGGCTGGGAACAAGCAGTTACGCCGACCGGTGTCATTTGATTTGTTGCAAAAGATGCTTGGGCGGCTGCCACTTTGATGTTCTAAAGAGGACGAATGCGGCCGGTTTACGCTATGTTTTGGATGGTTAATTTTGGAGCATTTAGGGCATCCGCGCTGCTCGGTTTGTGTCATAGGGTGGGGATTACCAGCGAGGAGGTTTTCTCGGGAAGAACACCGGCGGGGATTTGGTTGAGGGTCTATAAAAACGGATCAGTTGGTTAGGGGTAATTGGGTTTTCCTAAACAGGTGTGGAGTGGGCCTGTGCGGTCCAGTGAGGGTATGGGAGGGTTTTTTTATGGCGTCTAGTTCCTTTTCTCTTGAGGACAATTTTTGCCATGCAGCAGGGAGTCAGATTTCAGTTGCACAATTGTTGGCAGTAATGAGGACAGTGCTGGTTCTTGTGGGAGAGAACCCTTTAATGTTTGGAACACATTCGTTTTTGTATAGGGCTGCAACAGAGGCGGCGAGATTGGGATGGTCATAGACTAACATACGTCGGTTTGGGAGCTGGAAATTCAAGTGGTGCGCGAACTATGTTAGAAAATAAGTTTTTATTTCTACTGTGTTTCCTTTTGGTTAACATTTGTTTTTCTACCTAGGTACGACTTCGGGGCTGGTAAATGCGAAACAGTCATCATGGATAATAGGACACTCCTTCGTAAAGTGGGCCGACGTTTATGCTGAGCAACAGATTTGTGGGAGATCGCTTGGACTACAAGGTGTTATGCATGAAGTGGTTGTTAGGGTAACGGGGGTATGCGTTGGGGTTAATTTTTCATTATTTGGTCCTGAGTTGTTCCAACAAGGGCCCGCCAGACTGGCTGAGTATTCATTTGGGTGAGAATGATCTCGCGGCCCTGTCTTGGGCCGACACTCATAAAGCTACTGGAGCAAGTTCTAGCAAACATCGAGTCTAATTGGTCAGGCACCAAGGTAGTTTGGGACTGAGTTCATACCGAGGATGCACTGGAAAGGAGCATGGAGCCATGTAGTTATAGAGAAAGCGCGACGGAAGCTTATTAGAGCCATGAGAATATTTTGTGTAGGTGGGAATCCAGTTTCTTTCTTATTCCCATATACGGGGCTCTGAAGGGTATCTTTGCGGGGTTGATGGGGTACTTTTGTGTACCATGGGGCAAGTTTTTTATTTGCTGGAGTTGAGGGTCATGATTGCTCGAATTTGGAAAGAGAGCTTTTGGTGCGCATCTGCAAGATGGTACCAATTTTCTCTTGGGTGGGGCAGGAAAACTCTCTGGGTTTTCCTGGTTGGCGGGTTTTTGCTGGGGGGGTGGGCAGACTGGAGCGGGATTGCCCATCCTCCAACGGGGGAAGTGGGGGACGCAGTCATGGTGACGGGAAATGAGAATGAGGGGGATCAATCAACAGGAGTCATTGAGTTGTTTTTGCTTGGGGTCTACCTTGGGGTTAGGTTTTTATAGATGTCAGAGATAATTTGGGGATTTGATTATCAGATAATGGAAAAATAGTGTTTAGAGAAAAATTATAATTTGGCACCTGTCTTAATAAAGTGGCCTTTTTTGCTAATAAAAAAGTGGTGGATCGTGAGTTATTGTGCGAGAGGGGACCCAGGGGGAGCGGAGCGCGAGCCAGTCTCCCCCTGGGTGGTTTCGCACAAGGGAGCGGCCACCCAGGTGCGGGGTAGAGTTAATTAGGGAGGCGGGAGGCGCGAGGCAAGAGGAGAGGTGATAAGTAGAGGCGCTGTGGGGCGGGAAATTCATTGTGATCAAGGGAGTGGGGAGGAAGGGTTTTTGAATTTGCCCCACCCACCCTTCCCCCTTTTTTGTGTTTTTCCCTTTCCCTCTACGGGGTTTTTTCTTCCAGGTTTGGCTACGGCCAGGCCTGGGGTTTTTTCTTTTTGCCACGATAAGACAGGTTTTTTCGGTTAGCTAGTTTTTCTGGTAGGCGGGTTTTTGCTGGGGGGGTGGGCAGACTGGAGCGGGATTGCCCATCCTCCAACGGGGGAAGTGGGGGACGCAGTCATGGTGACGGGAAATGAGAATGAGGGGGATCGATCAACAGGAGTCATTGAGTTGTTTTTGCTTGGGGTCTACCTTGGGGTTAGGTTTTTATAGATGTCAGAGATAATTTGGGGATTTGATTATCAGATAATGGAAAAATAGTGTTTAGAGAAAAATTATAATTTGGCACCTGTCTTAATAAAGTGGCCTTTTTTGCTAATAAAAAAGTGGTGGATCGTGAGTTATTGTGCGATAGTCTGATCTGGTTGTATGTGCATGGAAGTTATTGCCTTACATATCCGGATGAACATAAAGCTCAGTGAGGAACCTAAATACTGGTTGAGTGGCACAATATAGGAATCACAGAAATGTAGTTTATGTGTTGAAACCACGCCCTTAATTACACAGTCATGCCCCTTTTAGGGACCCACCCCACTTATTTCATCCTACTTTAAAGCACCACACATGCCACTGTGCTGAAATGGTTGTCAGGAATCTTGGTTTTGTAAAGATGGAACACACATCGGGTCTTAACTAGCTGGGGTAGATTTGTGAGAGTGGAGGGAGTTTATGTCCTGGCTAATGCTCAAGAAGCAGTTTATATTGGTGAAGGTGAACCCGTGTGCTGATGTGAGCAAGACTGGGGAAACAGAAGATAAGACAGATAGTTCCTGACCTGGAAGGAACTGCAGTGATTTTCTTAATGGCAAAAGTGCACTGTAGTGGACATTTTGCTTTTTGCAAAAGGTGAGCTAGCTACCATTTCATTTCTTTTTATCAATTTGGAGCTCCTGGATGCAGTAATCTTACACAAAATTGAGGGTTTCCTATGCAAAAAGGGATCAAGTGCTCCATAAATGTCAATTAGGCAGGCTCTCGCACAGTTATAGAAAGACCTTGGACCGAGCTTGGACCCTGTCCTTCTAGGCCTGCAGTGGCCCACATTCACCTCTGACTGGACCAATTATTTATTAATCGCAGTGAACCTTTTAGGACCTTTGTGTCAAGTTTGCACTGGACCCCGAAGCTTTAGGGATCACCATGCATTATGAATGGCGAGGCTCCATGTGATCCCAGCTGACTGAGATACCTTATACGTGGTCAGACCTGGGAGGTTTTGCTTTCTTTTTGACATCCCTGCATAGCTTGATCAACTGGTTGAGGCCAGCACAAGGAAGGTGGTGTGCAGGTGCAGTTAAAAACATTGTGATATTTTGGAGACATGTAATCCCTGTATAAAAGCCTGTCTCCAATTTCTTTGCTGAAGGTGGAATTCCTTGAATTCATAAAGGATGTCGTTGGTGAACTGCAATATCCTATAATGTAAGGCAGGGAGTACTTTTTCCCACATATAAGCACATTGAGTATACAAATAAATGTCAATTCAGGGTTATTACTTTGAAAACATGACACTGACTAACATATCATACTCATACCATGTTAAACAATTAAGAAGAATGGTGGTAGTCTCAAGGTTTATAGCTGTAGCCACTCAAGACAATTTCTTAACATTTTGGGGCAGAATCATGTCCTGTGGTTTGTTTGACCAGTCTAGGTTCCCCATAAGTGGGCTAGTTTAAAAATAGTATATTTCATAGTAAACAGGGGATAAGTGGTATCCATTGAGAGTTCAGCACCATGGATAGCCCCTCGAATCAACGCTGGATAAAGGTCACTAGCCAAGTTACAGCTGCATGCCGTTAAAATATTTGAACCTCCTTGGATACTAGTGCCACCCTGTATCTTATATTTAGAGTTAGCAGACCTTGTACGCTACATGGACCAATATCTTGGGATCTACTATATGTGTCGAAAAAATGACAACCCCAGTGGGCCACTGAGATACAAAGCCCACCGAAAGGGTTAGGTGACCTCAAAACTTAAAGTGGCAAATCTTTTGAATCGGGTAGCCTGCTCATGTTCAAGAGATGCTGTTTGCCTGTTAGGATAAGTTAGGTAATATCATTTACAATCACGTAGCTGCAGTCCCAAAGATCCTAGACATATTGTTTCACTTGCCCTGAACCTTTGGTGGCAGCGAGGCTTTAGACAGTCTTCAGTACCAGACATCAAATTTCCCGGCATGTGTAGAAGAGCACCAAAAGAATCTTGTTGTCAACAAACTCTGGTTTCAGGTGCAGGGGCCTATCAGAAGCTAGACCTCTAGTGAGCATAAGATGATCCGCGGAAGGCCCCTGGTGTGGCTCACTGGCACTCGCTTGGCAGAGCTGGACTTTGAACCTAGATCAGCTTGTTAACATTCTAAAACATGACCCACATTGCTTAGCAGGAGAAAGTGTGACAGGGAGTCATACCAGAGTGACTGTCCCCCTAAAGAAAATTTACCTTCCTATGATGTGGAATGATACCCAGAGCAGGGCTCTGTGGTGAGGGGTGCACACCATGTGCACCTTCCTTTTAATGAGTGCGGCTACTATCCTCTCACAGGGCTGTATAGGAATGATAGTGCTAGCAGAGTAGTGCTTATAATGGAAGGCAGCCTTTTTAGTTGCCATGTGCTAGGGAGAGTGGGCTTCCGGCCTCTCCTATTTTTAAACTGTCTGCTTGTCCCCTAATTCCAAATCCTTAACTTATCCATGTGGGACATGGATGTCACATATATGAACTTATCTGCATGGATGAAAGAAGCTCACAGAGCGTGTGTAGTGTTTGTCACCATGGCCAAACTGGCTTCCGATCCACTTGGACAGAATCTAGTTTGTACTTAAGATGGAAGATCCAAGGGACAGCGCAGACACCCACCGTGAATTGGCAGCCTCTTTCAGTCATTCTAGGGATCTTTGTAGTGGGCCAGACTGGAGAGTGTTTAGGTGGAGGTACAATGGTTCCCTCTGAAGATAGGAAGCTTCCAACTTCCTTTTCCTGGCACTTGGTTCTCTGGAAGGGATAACCCCCACAGGTTCCCAGGTAGCTGAGTGAGAGAATCTGCATACCTTTTGTACCTTTGCTTTGAGCTTCTCTTGACAGGAGATTTTCATCTCCATCCCACCTTACTGCTTACACCCTAGAAAAAGACCATGGGCGTCTGTATGGAAATAACAGAAGTGCAGAACAGTACAGAACTGAACTAGGGGAATTTAAAAAGTCTGTCTGCAACATAAGTATAAAGATGGGGCAGAAACACCCAGTCAGTATGCCAAGTTTGGACACTCTTGAGCTCCAGGGTTCGGGTATCCACTGCCATCTTCCCTTGCCAGGTTAGGGAAGAAATCAAGGGAACCGCACTTCGAACTGCCAAGACTCTACTGAGAAGGAGAGTTACCCAACTGGTTAGGAGGGACAAAGATGCTGTCCTTGCAAGATGAAGAAGCTGCTCTAAGAAAGTGAGGCTGAAAAGTTGTTGCTGGAGAAGCCCAGTGTGTGCCAGGGTGAGAGTTGTGCCACTCTGTGAGGGAAAAATCTGTGAGTCCCTGAGGAGACAGAACAGTGTGAATGAACTCTATATCCCGAAGAGTGAAGGTATCTGGAAACCTAAGTATGTGTGTGAGTTCCCCACCATCACAGCGTTGTAAAGCTAAGAGGCAGTATAAGAAAGCACTCAAGTGTCATAAGACTATAATGCTCTACAATGGGTCGGACTGTTGTCGGTGGTCGATATCACCAAGAATCCAACTTACTGTGATAGAGCGATTGGCACCAGCAGCTAAGAACTCATCTGAGGTGGGCACCGTGCCCTTTTGGTGGAAGGTTTGTGTCTGGGCCCCAGGAAGAACTTCCAAGTTCCAAGAGATGCATGCACTGTCGCCCCTCATTGACTGGTACAGACACTGCCCCTGTTTACCCTTGATATGCATGGTGACACAAACCCTGTCGCACACTAGCCACTGGGAAAGGACCGCTGCTCCACCATCATTGGATGCCAGGCAGTGCACACCCTGTAAGCAACATGGAACATAGCACACAGTATCAGCACAGCCGGTGTCAAAATTAAGGTTAACACAGTGCTAGATTTGTAAAAAACATAAGTGCCAGGGCTTTCTTCAGAAGGCCACTGCAGCGTGCACCGCACATTGCCCCTGCCATGCTGCCAATGATAGTAACAACACAACTAGAAACCATCACACTCCTACAAGTGTGACATTTCAGACTAATTCAGGCCCCAAAGCTATAAGAATGGCTTAGGCAGCAGGAAATAGCATTTTTATTGTCTATTGGATTAATAATTGGCTAATGTTGTGGTCATCTCTGAATCAGCCAGACAGCGCCACCTTGTGGCAGTCTGCACAAGCGCCGGTGTTGACAATTAAGTGCTGGTGCCGAGCATCGGTCATCACAGGCTCAAATTAAGCACTGGAAACACTAAATCTACTCTGAACTACATGCGAACAGTCAGTTGAGGGGAGCAATGCGAGAACGGACTCCATTGATAACAGTAGAACTAAGACGTGATTCCAACCACACGAGAACTCCCTGAGCTCCATCGCTTGGCCCAGTGGAATCCCAGAGACTGTAAAGCACCTGGCATAGTTGTCCCCCCTCCCGAGGGTGGTACATGCCACTCTGACCGTGAGCAGTTTCTTTTCAGACTGAAGATAGACCCGTGGTAATATGTTGCTTCTAAAAGCTTTTATGTGTATATGGTGCTCAGTATTTTTTATAGTGCAAGACTTTTTTAAAAGATCAAGTACAAACTTGTCATTTTGTTATTGGATTGTAATCGTTGATCATTAAGTACATACATTCTAACCGCCCACCACTTACCCAAGTGAGCCTTGGCTACTTCATTCTGCTACCCTGAGATTCAAGTTACAAAGGGGCTCACATGCAAATCACCTTTGAATTCCACAATAAGTTTAAGGCACAGTACACTAGAGGATCTGGTCGATACAGTCTGAGCATAGAGATCTCTGACTGCACTGGGACACCTGAGCAATTTCCCACAGTGGGATTAATAAGTGTCTAAATGAAAAATACACTGAGATAACATTACCAGAGAATGTGTAGCATAATATATTTATTTATTTATTTATTTATTTGAAAGTTTTATAGAGCGCAAACAAGACCCTTGCGGGTATCAGAGCGCTTAACAGTAAATAAAGTTTTTATACATAAACCAAAGGCAAATTGTAGCATCTATACATAAACATGTTACAAAAGCAAAGTGATCAGGTACATCTGGACGCTATCCTCTTGCGTCAAGCAACAGGAAGATGGAATGTCCAGATTGCTTAGATGGTCCCTGTCCTAGTCAGGGTAATGGCAGCGCTATAGTAGTTCGTCACAAAACTTTGGACCTTATTCAGGTGAATTTGGCCATGAGAATTGATTTTACTTCCTTTTTGAATGAGACAATAGAGGGGTTAAGTCTGGTTTCGGATGGTAAAGCTTTCCAAATTCTTGGTGCCATTCCTGAGAAGGTACGGTTATATGTTTTTTTCTTGTTGAATCGCTGTGGTTTTAGTAATAGGTTTTCCGCACTTCTGGAAGATCTGAGCCCACCAGAGATCGTCAGCTTCTGTGTTAGATATCTGGGTGCTTTGTGGTGCATGGCTTTGCTGCATGGCTTTTACTATGCTGTAATGCTGCATCATTTACTTTTTCTTGCAGCATAGTAAACTCCCCTCTGCCGTATAATTTTGTCCTCCATTGTCATGTAATTCCAATGTTTCTCTCCTAAACTAAGCACTCATACACCTGCAGATTAGAAAACTGTGCACAAGGAGGTAGCATGAAATGTCGAACATGACATTGTGTAGTTAAGTCAGAATGTTGGCTTTAAAACCGGGCCATGGAAGTTGACAACTTTATTTATGGTTCACGAAGATATTGCTGCTCCTGGGTATAACTTACACCTGTTGCTCCAGAAGTAAGTCACACTTACTATTGGAAAAAAAGCTTTGTGAAACAAGCACTTGGTCGCTGGGCTATATCTCTTCCGAATGGGTTCTACTGTAATGGTTCCAGTGCAATGACTCTTGAAAATATATCTTGCCGCTGAGACGGCTAGTAGGCCCGACAGAAGGAACACCATCTAAAATCCGCCATTTTAGTTGAACAGCCTTTTGAACAGACACATTCTGTGAGTTTTGGTGAGTCAAGCATTCACTCTAGAACTTCCGTCCGATGAAATATTTGTTCTTCGCTGGTGATCATAAAAATGTTGTGTTTAATGAGGAGACTGGTTGTGCTGAAGTTTACAGAACAGGTTTGGGTCTCAATAACAGGTTATCACAACTACTAGCGAAGCACGAGAAGCAGAGACCTTTGGCTAAAAAGTCTATAAAGCCAGTAGCACTTTACTCATAAACATGTTGAAGCAACAGAAGTTTTACATCTTCAGCCATTGTTTCATCAGTCCCTATTTTCTTTGTGTTAGAAACATGTTGAGTCACACTTGGAGCCTGCCTCTGGCAATTCTACAGAAGTATTTCTTTTTCATTTTTACTGGAAAGGTATATATTTTATGTTACAAAAATTGGGAACATAGGTATATTAGATTGGGGTATATTATCGCACATTAGCCCAGCTTTACAGCAGCTTCCCAGTGTGTCTCCTATTTGGCCCGCATGTGAAGAGCAGCACAGATGCCTGAGGGTGAAGGGCACAACTGTATTGTATTGTAATTGCATTTATATAGCGCTTACTACCCCTGACGAGGCGTCAAAGCGCTTTTTCAGCGAGTAGCATGTTACTCCGGAACCAATAAAGGATTAGTGGTGAATTAGTATAGTGAAATATGAAAGTAATTTGAGTGGTGTTTATGTTAATCGGTTATTTGGATTGAGAAGAATAGTGGAGGGATAGAAGAGGGAAAAAGGTTTGCATTTATATAGCGCTTGCTACCCCTGATGGGGTGTTGAAGGGATTTTTCGGCGAGTGGCACGCTAGTCCGGAACCCATAAAGGATTAGTTGTGAATTAATATAGTGAAATATGAAAGTGAATTGAGTGGTGGATATTTTATCTGTGTGTAGGGAGCAAAACGATGCTTGTTTATATGCCCTCGTCATCACCAGTCCTGGAAACATCACTGACAGAAAAATGTTGACAAGGTGGAGAAAACCACCTTCTCCAAACCAGACATCAAACAAGCACTGGCAAAGTCAACATGTCTGGCTTCCATTGTGAGAGCCTAATAACACATTACAAAATTCAACTGCAGTGAAACAAACAAAAAGGGAACCACTTTTTGAATACAGTGCATCTTTAGTTTAACAAAAAAAAATTGATTATTCAGTGTACTTTTAGAATGCAAAATAGTCCCTTGTGAATTGCAGTGCAAGTGCTCCATAGGAGGAGAAAAGAAACAAAACCCCGAATAGCATAAGGTAAGAGACAAAGCCATCTCTATTTATATATTTTTTAATTGGTAACAATAGGTCTCTGACAGCGGCGGTGTCAAGCCAAACCTTAAAAAGGAATCCTGATTCATGCAAATGAACACAAGTCCTTTTGAAGCCTTAGGGACTTTGGTATTGGTGAAGGGCTACAGTGGCAGCTGAGCCCCCAGAACGATCCCTCTCGTAGGCACATAGCCTGTACGGCAACTAGGACTTAGGGTGAGTAACTGCATCTCCTTGAATGGCACAGATAGCCCTACTTTCGAAGTTAGACAAAAACATTGCACTTTGATGTGCAGTGCAATAGTATATATTTAATCTGCTCTACAGATACGCTCGATCCCAGGGGTCCCTTTGCCAACTCAAACCGCTCAAATGCATTCTACATTTATTTTATCCTCCCCAGCAGCAATGGTCTTGGTCAGTCCAGACAGGTTTACAGATCTTCCTGCATTTTCCTACCACATTGTTCTCAACACCACTTATGATTCACTTGTCACCAGCAAGATGTCTTGTTAAAATGTGTAGGTTTGACGATATTTTTCCAGCCCTTGACTGCTTATTATCCCTTCTTTTCCTGCTTGTGCTTTAGGGTCACAGTAGTGCTTAATATGTAAAACATTGAGTGCCAGAGCCCTAGGCACTTCATAGACGTCCACTCCAGTTCGCACCTTAACAGCCCTGCCACTGCTGCCAAATACCAGGGCCAGAATTACCTATGTGTGAGATTTATATTTTTTAAATAAACGCTGCACTGATGAACTTAGCTGATGAACAGACACACAGCACCACCATGTAGTGTAATCCTTTAATAAGTGCCGGTGCAGAGCACGGGAAAACGCTAGCACAAATTAAGCACTGGCAGTGGTCACAACCGCATTACATAAATAGAACAGCTGGGCCTGATTTATGAGGAATTGGAGTTGGGCAACGCCATAAATCTTCTTGCTGCGTTGCCCTACCTATTTATAAAATACGGAGCATTCCTGTCTTTTCCCCCTCCATTGGCGCACAATGAGCTGCCTAGAGCCGAAGTAGGCACCCTTGAACCATGGTGCAAGGGTGTCTGCTTTGCACGCAGGATTGTTTTTGTGAAGGAAGGGACATCTTCCTGCAGAAAAACAATCCAGAGAAGTGATGTTTGCAAGGCATTCTGGGTAAGAAAGTTTAGTTCAAGTTTAGGCCAAACCACCCTGGACTTTCCTTAATGTCTAGTTTTCAGGAATGTCTCGGGATGGTAGGAACGCCTCACTCAGACACAGAGCCCAAAATACCGCAGTTGGTAGGTTACCTTGGTTTCCAATCAGTGTAGCTATCTCATCCAAGGAACAGATGTAACTCAAATCAAAAACCTTGATGTTGCCAAGGTCTGTTCTTGGATCTTTAATACGACAGTCAATAGGTACTGTTTTATCAGGAAGAAGTGTGCGAACATGAAATAGTGAAACATTTTTATTATGTACAGAATATCGATAAAAGTTTGGCTTCCAAATATAAGTCAGTGTGCAGGGAAAAACACATTTTGTGAAACATTATTAAAATCACCAGATAATATTGGTGCATTCTGAATTCACAGTGGTATGAATAACCCATACTCCTAAACTCAGATTCAAGAGCACATTTAAAAAATGCATGTATTTCTTTCATTCCCATTTTTCATTAATTAGATTTTCCCTTATTTATCGATGCATTGTTGAAACACAATGAAAATAACTATATCCCGAAGTCTGGTTGATTGCTTTCGGTATGACGTGTTTTGGGCGATAGACATAAGGCTATATATCTTTTCAATCTTTGCAACCTGGAGAGTATGACCGGCATAATGATATATCACTTTTGCAGATACGCCTTTAGTGTAAAATTTTACAGATTAAAAAAGTCACCAATTACTATTTGTCCTACTTACTTTAACTATTTCTGATTTCAACTATTACTTTCGTTAGGAAACCCAGTAGCAATCTACATAAATGACCCTTTGCTAAATTCAGAATTTTCTCTACTTTTCAGAAATGTATAGGTTTGTGGATTCACCATAGGTTCACACTTCTTTCTTCCCATAAACTGCTAGTGAGTAGAAACCACAAAAATAGGAAATGGTGACCATGAATTTAAAAGTAGCAAAACATTTATGATTTTTGTTATTAACAACTCTGCTGATTTTTTAAAGCTGGGAAGAGGATGATCTCTATTATATCATAAACGCAATGTATTGAAAAAATAACACAGACTTCCTTGCGTAGCACTTTTTCCCATTTTTCAAATTCCCTCACCCATTTTAGCTATTTTTTCAGTTCCCTCAAGGGTAAATGAGAGTGTAGGTATCTTTAGAATCCTGAAAATGTTTAGCCAGGGTATCTTTTGTAAAAAAAATTGTTATGAAGACTTAAGTGTGACTTACCCACAATATTAAACAAGCATTCGTAATGCATTGGTTTCGCCTATATACTGAATAAAGAGCTGTTTTCATAAATCATTGTACGGGAAAAGGAAAGAGCTCCCTGGCAGATAGCATGGGAGTGTGGAGGATGTGGCACAGCGGCCAGAGCTGCTAACTGGAGAACTGGTGATCCCGGTTCCTTTATGAAAATAGAGTTCCACCAAAGAGGATGTTAACAGTATTTCGGCAGCGGGAAACTGATAAGAGAAGCAGACGAGGAACAAGCATTGGTAAATACAGGAAAATATGCTCCAGCCAATAGAAATGGAGGAAAGGTAAGTGCAGGGCTTTAACTGGGCCGGGCCTCACAGGTGCTGAGCACCGGCTGGTTTTTAAAGGGGGCCTCGAAATGGGTCTCTATCGGGCTCTGTTTTGTGCCCTGGCACAGGCGTCTGTTTTTTCCTGACTGCAGTAACAGCAGGCACATCGATATGCGCGTGCTCACACTACTTACTTGTCATTAGTGGAAAAGTTACGCATTACGTCATGCCAGGTGAGCGTTGTAGGGGACGGGAAATACTTTAAAGAGAGTCATTTTCTTTTTGAAACTGAGGAGCAGCAACATTGTCGTGGTGTCACTAGGGCTTTAAGTGGAAACTTTCTCAATATTATACATAACAAGCCATAGTAGCTGCTTATTTATCTTATGCAACTAACAACCACTGACAAAGCCAATAGTCCTAACTTTTTGTAGGTATGATGTTACTTGTTTTATTATATATCTGCATGCAATGACAGAAACAGCAAAATACAAGTAGGGCGGCACACTATGCTAAGCACAGATTTTTACTTTAAGTGTTTTTAAGCCACGCCCTTATTACATTGTCCACGCCCCTTTGAGAGACCCTCCAGTTTTTTCATCCCTCTGGGTAAGTGGCATGCACAGGAACCAATGAGAAGCCAGGAAAGAGATGAGGCGGGATCTAAGTCCCTTTCAAGTTCATATTTAAAGCAATAGATTTCTCACGCATAGTACAAGCGCTATGCAGGCGAAACAGCGCAAACCCATAGCAGGCAAGAAAAAGCTACCACAACTTACAAACCTTTCTTGGGGGAATTGTTGTGCGTATTGTTCATTGTATAAAAAAAGTTATCAATGGACCCAGGCTGCAATTCTGGTCCGTTGTGCCTTTTGCAATTTTTCTTGACATTTTGTCTGGTCAGTCAATTGGCTTTTAATGCAAAGCATTTTTCGAGGATTTGGGTTCTCCAATCTGGATTCAACCGAATTATTTTGCCCCATATTTACACACAACTTTAGCACGTCATCCCTATATCATTCGATGAAGATTTACCTTTGAAGCTGTTTTGAGTGCGAGGCGGGCTCACCTTCATAGACCCGGCCATGATTGCAGCTTTGTGAGCACTTTCATGCAGTCGTTAAAGCACTTGAACGTCGGACCCTTTCATCTCACGAGTGGCGTTGTCCAACCTTTCACGACTGCTCTGACGTTTGTTGTGGCACTGTGGAAAGCGATAGAGACAATTGACACCACCTGCATCTCTCTCCATAACTTGTCATGCTTCCTCTGCACGCTTTTCGGGCATTCCTCTGCTGGCATGCTCGCTTTTGTTGCCTTCAGATGTGCTTGCAGCTATGTAGCCTGTAATTTGCCTGATGCGCTTACAAATCATCCAGTTAGAGCTTCTGAGAGAGGCTGTGTTCATGCAGTGCCCCTCTCATTGTACACACCGCAGCCATGTTTATCACCTGCCGCGCTACAACAGAACTGACGACTTTAATGATGCTGTAAGGCTTTTAAGTTCTTTCACTGTAATAAACACGAATATTAACTCCTAAACACAAACGTCTCCATTTTCCTGACCTCGATATGTCGTCATTATTTCACCATTTGCACCCTGCTTTGTTTATCTGAACAACGCAGGTTTTAACTCTTTGGTGCGCAGGTGCACAATAACGTCAGTGCTACTCAACAAGCAATGCCAGGGCGTACATTTCACCAAAACCAAGGTGCGGGTAGGCTATATAAAAAAACACAAACAAAACAAAACGAAGCAAAGGAACAGGTAGGGGGTACAGAAAAGAAATTGTTGATAAGATACAAATGAAGGTGCAGGTGAGAGCGGCGGGGGTAGGTGTCAGGGTACAGGGGAAAAGGAGGCGGGTGTGGAATATGGGGGGGGGGGGCAGGCCTAGTGGGGTTAGGCGCTCCAGACAATAAGGGACACAGCAGTCAGGGTTACTGGTGTGGGCCAAAGACCACGAGCGGTCTTGCGCCCGTTTATTTATGCCTTCGGGCGTGCCCGCCCTCCGGGTGCGTGGATGCGTGTCCTGCGTAGCGGAACGGGCCGGATGGCTCCGTTACCACATCCCTCCAATCTTTCAGATATAGAGATCACTCGCTACGGAACAGTTCAGCTCTTGCGCACACCACGCAAAGTCCCTCAGTCTCTGATTAGGGGCCGGATTCGGCCGGAGGCCATACTGCTGGCTCCGGAGGACGTCTCCTCGTCCGGTCACGCAGGTTCCATTTCTACTGGGTACCCCCGCCCCTTCGGAGGACCCGTTCTCCCGTTCTTCCACGCCAGACGGTGGGGGCGTGCTCCGCTGTGGGCTCGCCTGCCCTCCTGGTGAGCTACCCCCTTCTCCGGCCTCCAGTTCCTCCTCCTGCGGGTCAGTCTCTCGTGGGGCCGTGGTGACCTGCTTGAACCAGGATGTGTTTCGGGTCACTACCCGTGTTCCTCTCTGGACCGACACCATGGTGCCCTGCACCCTGACTACCTCCCACACCTCCGGTTCAAACGGGGTGCGATACTTCCAGTTTGGATACCGGTCCTTCATGATGACCTTGTCCCCCACCTGGAGACTCCTCGCCTGGGCCCTCCGAGCCCGACTGGCGTTCTCATTGGAGGTCCGCCTCCTGTCTTGAGCCGCGCCTTGGTCCAGCGGCCGAGGCTGCCACACCTGACTCGCCGGGATGTTGTCTCTGGGAGCCATCCTGAATAAGAGGTGCGCAGGCGCGCACCGAGTGGTACAGTGGGGTGTCCGGCGGTACGCGCTGAGAAACTGTGAGAGGCATTGATCCGCATCTTCCCCTTGGTCCACTCCTATCTTCAGCGCCCGGTTCATCGTGCGCATAAACCTCTCTACCTCTCCGTTGGCCTGGGGCCATTGCGGGGTGATCTTCCGGTGCCGGACTCCTCGGGCTGCCAGGTATTCTTGGAACTCTCTTCCCTGAAAGGGCGGCCCATTGTCCGACCGGACTTCCTCAGGCAGGCCCATCATGGCGAATATGCGGTCCAGCGCCGCTCTCACCTGGCTGAACGCTGTGGAGGACACCACCTCCACCACCGGGAATTTGGAGTGCGAGTCCACTACCACCAAGGTGTGTCGCCCATCTGGGAAAGATCCGAAGTCCACACACAGCTTGGACCAGGGTTCTAGACACGGGTCTTCCGTGATCACCGGATGTGGTGCCGGCTCGCCCCCGGTGATGTTGCACGAGTGACAGTTGCGGACGACTTCCTCAACCATGGCATCCATCCGAGGGAACCACACTTTGCTCCGTAGCCTGGCCTTGGTCTTGGAGACGCCTTGATGCCCTTGGTGAGCCAGGCGAACCACCTCTCCTTGGAGACTCCTCGGAATGACGAGTGAGGCCCCTCTCATGACCACTCCCTGTGGCCCCTCGCTGAGCTCACTCTGTGCCTTCCACACCTGTTGCCGACAAACTCTCTCGTCTTCAGTGAGGGCTTGCACCCCATCCAGGAAGTTCCGCCAGTTGCGGTTCACCAGCGTGCGCTTCACCTTGACGAGGCACTCGTCTAACTCCGTGGCTTTGCCAATGTCCTCCAGCGTGAGGGCCACCGGGCACGCCGCTTGTGACACCATCCGGACGAACTCTTCCGTGCAGCTCGCATCTGATGGGTCGGGACCCGATTGGGCTGGGCCCGGGTGTCTTGACAGAAAGTCCGCAGGGTTATTGGCCCCGGGTCGGAAGACGACCTCGAACCTGTAGGCTTGCAGCTGGACTGCCCATCTCTCGATCCGCGGTGGGCCCAGCTGTGCAGTGCCAGCGAAGAGCGGGACAAGGGGCTTGTGGTCGGTGACCACCCGGAAGTCGTGACCATACAGGTAGAGATGAAAATGCTGGCAGGCCCACTTGATGGCCAGCGCCTCTCGCTCGATTTGCGTATACCGCATTTCGGTGGCCATCAGGGCCCTGCTGGCATATGCGGTGGGGACCCACTCCCGCGCTTCCGTCTCTTGCATCAGGACTGCACCCAGCCCGACGGGGCTCGCATCCACCACCACCTCTGTTCACCTTTGTGGTCTGAAATACGCCATGACTTTGTCGTCGATGAGCGCATCCTTGACCGCCTGGAATGCTAGATCTTCCTTCGCTGCCCAGGTCCAGGGCTGGCCGCTCTTCGTGAGGAGCCGGAGCGGCTCCGACAAGGACGCGAGATTGGGGATAAAGCGTCCACAGTAGGTTGCCATCCCTAGAAAACTCCTGACCTCGGTGGCAGATGTGGGCCTCGGGGCTGCTCGGATCGCTTCCGCCTTCTTCGGATCAACTCTCAAACCTTCCCTGGAGAAGACGTAGCCAAAGAACTCGACCGACTCCTGGTAGAAGGAGCACTTGGCCTCGTGCAGGGTGAGGCCACTGTCCGCCAGCCGCTGCAGCGTGTCTCGAAGATGCCTGTGATGCTCCTCCAAAGTCTTCGAGAATACCAATATATCGTCGCTCAAGTTGATGACCCCCTGGAGTCCAGAGAGAGTTTCCCGTATGGCATTTTGGAACACCCCCGCAGCTGACGAGATCCCGAAACTCAGCCGCTTGTACCTCCGTAGGCCAACGTGGGTGGAGAAAGTGGTGATGTTGCGGCTGTCCGGGTGGAGCTCTAGCTGATGGTATCCTGCGTTGAGATCCAGTTTTGTGAACCACTGGGCGCCGATGAGGTCGGCCACAATATCGTCCATGGTGGGTGTGAGGTGTCTTTCGCGTTTCACTGCCTTGTTCAGGAGGCGCATGTCGACGCACAAGCGGATGGCGCCTGGCTGCTTGGGTTTGGGCGCCACAACGAGGGGGGACACCCACGGGGTGGGGCCCGATACCTTTTCGATCACCCCTAGGTCCTCCAACTTCTTCAACTCCTCCTCCACTCGTGGTCTCAGGAGGAATGGTATTCTCCTGTACCGGAGCGCCATGGGCCGGACCGTAGGGTCCACGTGCAGTTTGAACTGTTTCCCGCGCAGGCATCCAAGACCTCGGAACAGCATGGGAAAGTCCTTCAACATCTCCCTGGCATGCAGGTCATGCACCTGGTTCGCAAAGAACACCAGCGCCAGATCTTCGGCGGTGTGACAGCTCAGCAGGGTGCCCTGCTTTCCTTCCACCACGTGGAACGTCGTGGCCAATTTCCTGCCGTCACTAACGACTTCAACTTCGATCACCCCTCGCAGGGACAGTGGCTTGTCACTGTCATACGTGAAGATTTGGGCCTTGGAGGGTCGCAGGGGTGGTCGTGGCGACAGTCTCTCGTACTGGCAGCTATCCATTACGTTCACCGACGCCCCAGTGTCGATGAGAGCGCTCACCGGAGACCCGGCCACCGTGATGTCACACATGGGCGGCGGCCTGCGCCTCGTGCCTTCCCTGCCAACGAACGAGACGAAGAACACTTCGTCATCCTCCGCCTCGCCCTCGAATTCCCTCTTGGTGTTGTCTCCTTGGGCGGTGGATTCCTCCAACATCAGTTGTCGCACACTCGCCGCTGCACCTCGCGTGCCCCCGGCACTGCTGCGCACTCTTCCGCCTCTGCAGACCTTCGCGAAATGGTTCGCCCGTCCGCACTTCAGACACGTCTGTCCTCTCGCGATGCACCGTCCGCCTGGCGGGTGATCCAGGCCGCAGTTACCGCAGGCGTCCCTCTGGGGAGCCCTCGTGGCTCCGCGCTGCTGGGTTGGTCGCCTCTGCAGTACATCCACTCTCTCCTCCTTGACCGCAGGCGCTTTCGGGGCCGCATCCGGCCGGTTGAGGGCCGCTTCCATCGCGTCCGCGCGTGCATTGGACAGCTCGTGGGACCGGCCCAGAATCAAGATCTAGTCCAGGGAGATGCCTGGCTGCCGTAGGATGAGGCGCCGCAGTGGGACCGACCGGCAACCCTGGATAAGCTGCGCCCGAATCTCTGCTCTCTGGTCCGGTAGCGTGCATGACAGCGAGAGTTTACGAAGGCGGGCATAGAAGACGTCGATGGTTTCCGTTTCCTCTTGTCGCGCCTGGCGGAGCTTGAACCACTCGAAGTCGGGGTTAGTCTGGGGGTCAAAATGGCGATTTAGGGCCCGTATGGCACCCGCATAGTCGTTGGCGTTCCCTCTGTCTGGTAGAGTCTCGAAGAGGTCGTACAGCTCTTCGCCACCATAGCACATGAGGAGAGACCTCTTGACTGTTTCATCCGTCTCTCGCACCCCGACAAAGTAGTGCTCCAGCCGTCCGATCCATGAGCGCCATCGCACTGCTGCCGTAGAGGGGTCCGAAAGCTCGCTAAACGGGGGCAGCGGGGCTACTGCACTATGTCCGGGCGCGGCGGGCGCTGGCTGCACGGCCCGCTGCTGTGGCGGTTGCGTGGTGCCTCCTCCGCTAGTGGTGGGGGTGGTCATGCCTGCTGCACCTCTCCGTCACCACCCTCCTCTCTGGCCGTGTCTGCAGGTCCGCTCTCCGGGCGAGACCACAGTCTCTCTCCTCCCCCGCTTGGGATGAATGTAGCTGCCTGGCTGGCGCTGCACGCAGGCGAGACCACTGGCTGCTCCCTTCAATGCAGCTTCAGCTTCCAGGCAGGCACTGCCGAGGACGCCCCTGCAGCTCTCCTCCCTCGCACACAGATCTCAGGGCAGGTGGGGGCCTTGCACAGCAGACGATCAAAGGCACTCCCCACCCCACCCAGACACAGCCCGGGCTCGCGAGGGTCGATTTCCCCCTCCGGGGCGAGCTTACCGGCAGTGGGCGGGCCGATGATCCTCCCCCAGGGCTCCGGAGCTTCTCAAACGGCCCAGCCAGCCAGCGCGAGGGCGCGCGTGAGGAAACGCGGACTGCTCCGCCTCCGCGGACTGCCCGGAACGCCGCCAGCTGGATCGCCTCACAGCAGGTACACGGGAGGGGCGATGCGCGGGTAGGCTCCGCTCTCGTCGCCAATGTGGAATATGGGGGGGGGGGGCAGGCCTAGTGGGGTTAGGCGCTCCAGACAATAAGGGACACAGCAGTCAGGGTTACTGGTGTGGGCCAAAGACCACGAGCGGTCTTGCGCCCGTTTATTTATGCCTTCGGGCGTGCCCGCCCTCCGGGTGCGTGGATGCGTGTCCTGCGTAGCGGAACGGGCCGGATGGCTCCGTTACCACATCGGGGTCTTCTTCACAGCTGTCTGACTTCCATGGTGGGCTATTCCAGAAGGAGGTGTTGTTGACTAATACAGTGTTCAAGGGTGCACATGCTGACGACCAGCATGACACAATCAACAGGACTGCCAAGGGCCTCACTCATGACAACTTACAATTCTTCATGCCACTAATTCTTCATGCCACTAACACAGCCTGCGGAATGTGTAATCTCCAAAACTGGGCGGCGACATATGGTCTGTGGCAGGACAGCTCTTATAGGTCACACCAACGGCAGGTGCAGCAGCACAAATGTATATAAGATTAAGTGCGTAGTTGATGCCGTCAGTAAATCAGTATTAGCTATTACAAAAATGTAAGAAAGCACACCTGCACTGTTCTATTAAAATTATATGGGATGGCTATTTCTTTTAATTTAAAATATTTACTGCAGGCATATGGCTGCCAATTATAGGTGATGTTTTTGCAATAAAAATAGCAATTTCATGGGGACGTGCCTCGGCTCACTACTCAAAAGGGTTTAATTGGGGGTCAGGACCACAAGCCACCAGGCTCTTCCACCCGGCAGCGATCACCTGGCATCATTTAAGGCGCTGGTTTGACCTGCGGTGCAGCAGGTGCCTGGGCATGGCCCAAGGAAAGACCGGGCCCGTCAGCGCCAGTCCGCGTCTGGACAAGGCTGGGCTGGGCCCCCCCTCTTTAGTTCGCACAAGGAAATCTCATATAGTTAGGTGGCATTTGAGCTGTGTGCTCAACAATTCGCTCTGGGCAAGCGTGAAGTGACTGGTCCAGCAACTGTGCCCCATAGAGTTGCAAGGATTCATAGTATGTTCAAAAGGGTGGTGGGGTGTCATAACTCACGAGACTACTAATACTTAACGACGATTACTTAGATTACTTGGTAACATCAATAGCCCATCGGTTCCATTTATCGCCACAGCAATTTAGTCACCCTGTGAACCAGCAACCAAATAGAAAAAAGGGACATGTCACTTCTCCTCCCTACAAGCTTTATATAGAGGCTCCAATAATTCTGATCTGTCACTCCTTGAGCAATACTGCAGTACCTTCTCGGAGATTTTACAGGTGCAGCTTCTTCCACTCTTGGACCAACTCAGTCATCAGTTGGATAAACTGGAAATCACTCAATCTAAAGTGACTCATTCTCCCCCAGCATTGTGCACCTGTGCGCGTTGTAATTCGAACGGAACCAGTTCATCAGCATGGATGGCTGTATCTGATAACTGCTGGATTAAAATTACAATTGTGGGTGCAGCAAACAATCTTTACCATGATGCAAATCTAGTGGCTAAGGTTAACCCCCCTATAGATGAAAACAATTGCTGGACCCCAATAGTCTGCTACCACCAAGATGGTAGTCATCCACATCAGAATCCAGCAATAGAGCACTGTCAGGGCAACGGACTCCTTTCTAACCAGACGGTCATGAATCTGCCACCATTCTCCAGTCCACATGTGATGGTATTAGCGGGAGATCCTCCTTTATGGCGGAATCAACCCGAGTCGTGGACCAAGTTGTTAAACAAAGTCATCTGCTGGCTATATAGTTACAGAAGGTTAAACTTGGCTGGCTTTAATAAGATCTTACTGGTAAAAAGGCGCCTCAAAAAAAACCTTGCTAGGGGCTGCATTGCAGTCAATTTGCAAACTCCCATGTTTGTGATGAATTTTCAGCAACATCAGGAAAAGTTGGGAGTCTCACCCTACTGAGGTCGTCATTTCGTCCCTAGGATGTTTGTGTTAGTCGCCAATGCTTTTCCCACTACAAGGGGACTAAGTAGCTCTGAAGGATAAGAGCAGATAAGCAGCCCTAGCCAACCTGGCACCTAATGACTGACTCACTCCTAGGGAGGTCACTAATCAGGAGTCAGAGGCTGAGCAAATTGTCCATACTCTTCATAGTGTAACACCGGTAACAAGATCAAACAAGCATCCGTGCATTATCAAGGTTTTAAGCTGGAATGGAGTGGGCCTTCGCACCAAGATGACTTTGCCTGATTGGCAACTATTCACTAGAGACTTTGACATTATACTCTTTTAAGAAACTTGAGATTCTGAACCAGTGACCTATAGTGGTTAAGAGTGTTTTAGCAAGAGAACCATACTCTCCGGGCAAGGTCGTGCCTCTGCAGGGCCTATCAATATGGATTAATTGGTGTCTTAAAATCAAAGTCCAGGTTCAGGAAACACCTGGATGGGACTTTCAAGCCATGGACGTAAAGGGAAAGGTTAGATTTTGTATTTATTTGACTAAGTTATTATAACAATGAGTAATCAAATATTAAGTACCCTATTTTATTTGTTTTATTGATACTAAGTCAAAGCATTGTAACATGGGTCAGGAGATGCACATGGTTCTTTCAGGTGATTTCTACACTAGACTGGTTTATTGTGCAATGATGGAGGCCCTGGTCCATCATGCGGGTTATACCGATCAGAGAGGCACAGAATTGGCTGTTTATTTACCATTCCATGATTTAAGTAATGTTACGGAATTACTGGGATCCAGTGCAAACACCAACTTTCAGAGGTAAGGGATGTGGATCAGTAATTGATTATATTTTCCTCTCTAGTGGCCTGTTTCATTCTTTAGAAAAGAGTGCAATATTATCATCAAATTACAGTGATCATAACCCCTTGGAAGCGGTATTCTCATTGCCAATAATAAGGGCTGAGAATGTAATGGATGGGTTTAGCAGCCTACAACCTTCTTCTGATGGTCTTAGGTTGGTTTGGCGACTTCAAAATCCCATCCGATGTCTTGAATCATTAATCAAATGCAATAGAGATGTGTTTTTGAGCTGTTTGGAGACGGAGGTAGGGAATGACTTAGTTGTTCCTTAATTTGCTGCCCTCTATAAATGTATTAAAATGCTCTTTCCAATCTCAACAGGAAAAATTGTGTTACACCCAAGATGGTTTAACAAAGACTGCTCTCTAGCCAAACGGCGACTGCATACAGCTCTTAATGGTAATTCTAGAGATCCTGTTGAAATAGTTCCCCAGCGTAACATTTATAAAGCAGCCATTAATAAAAGACCGATTGAAGTCATAACCCAGCACTGGGAAATGCTAGTTTTTGCAGCTAGCACCAAAGTTTCAAAGACTTTTGGGCAACAGTAACTTCCGTACGTACCATAAGCTGTTCAGTGTCCTCTATTAGCAGTCATATTTCTAGTGCAACATGGGTGATCCACTTCTCTAGAAATTATACTCCTAATCCCATCAATCATGAACTGACTTTTCCCTGTAACATCCAATCGCACCTGTCATTCTCATTATCCGAGGTTGCGGAGTCCATCCGGCAGAGCACTAATGGGGAGGCATCAGGTCCGGTTGCCCTCCCAATAGATCTGGTTAAATGTAATCCTGACCTTTGGGCACCATTACTGATAAATGTTTTTAATAATCTAGCTCACTTTTCTGTACCTAGCTCCTGGTGCACCTCTACCATCATGCCTATATTTAAGAAAGGCAAATACTCTGACCTAGTTGTTGCCACCTTATTTCGCTAATTGACTCCTCAGTTAAAATCTTAGGGAGGGTCCTTTATGATAGGATTCGTAAATGGACCGAAGAGAACTCCTTCTTACATACATGCCAATATAAATTTAGGGACAATAGAGCAATGTCTAAATTGAAATGTAATCATTGGTAAGTACACCATTGCTAAGTGCTGTCCACTTTACCTTTGCATTCATGGATCTGTCCACAGTCTTTGACTGTGTCAATCGGTCCAGGCTGTGAACCTTTCTTTGGGTATGGGGTTGGACGAGGCAATTTTATACTTTTTAGCAGCACTTCATGAGAATACGAGTTTGATAATTATATATGGGACAAATGGAGAACTAACCACCGAATTGAACATTTCCTTCAGTGTTCAGCAATGGTGCATGTTAGCACCCCTGTTACTTATATGATACATTAATAACTTAAAACCTTATTTAAGTGAAGTTTGCTCAGATAGTCCCAGGATTGATGCAGCACCAGTTCCAACTTTGCTTTATGCAGATGATGCGGTCTTGATGGCCCGAACCCCTAGAGCATTGTGGTAATTAGTTATTACTTTCACACAGTTCATGACGCACTTAGAAGATTGTACACATTTTATGAAATCATATTTAATGGAATGTGGGCCAAAAATAATCAGTGTTTCTTCAATGGTAGTGGGTGATAAGCACCAGGAAAGAACCAGCAGCTTCCCTGTTTGGGGATCACTTTTGATTCCTCTGGTTGTAGGATGCCCAATATAGAATCTGGAAGGCTAAAGTTCTCCCGAGCAGAAGGGTCCTTGTTTAACATTCCATGCTTACCGGAAGGGAGCTCCTTGACACTGCTCTTACAAATGTATAAAACCCAATGTGTCATGATTGCAACCTATGGTGCTGAGATTTGGGGTATCGCAACCAGTGGCGCTATTCAGGGGGAAGAAAAACGTTTTTACAGAAAGATTCTGTCTGTCCTCCCCGAATTCGTCTCACTATATATGTCATGAGGAGATCGGACTTGGTTACCTAGAGGACCGTATTAAAACTAAGCCTATTTCTCTCTAGATTTCTATTTGCCAGAACGAGGAAGCGGCTCTGAACCAACATATTATTAAAGATTGTCTAGCATGTGATAAAGGGTCTCAGCATCTCGTGGCTTGTCCAAGTCAAGGAAACTTTTTATACCTGGATAAGTCTCACCTGTTTTATGATCCTAGTTCTTGATGTGTGGTGGATAAACAGATATTGAGAATCCAGCTGCTATATCACGGAAATGCTCATAGGTTACCCGTGGGAAGTAAGAAATCATCTGTTTTAGCCTATCTATACCTGAGGCCTTCTGATGCCCTGGAGGATTATTTGATTATTACACATGGATGGTGCCTTTTGTTTCATTTTAGGGCTGGTACTGTTGTGGATTTGTTATGTTTCCCGTTACAGCATTTTAAAGCGGCACCTGCCTGTCCTTGTCCATGTAATGGCATGTCCACCCAGTCCCGGCTAGATTTTTTCTTTTTTTTGGAAAGTTTTATCTGAAATATACTAGGCAAGTTTTAATCCGTTTTTATCAAGAAATGCAACATACGACAATGTAGATTATCCCTGCATTATCTACAACAGCTGGCCAATGTTGAATGTTGTTTTTATGTAGGGTCTTTTTTTAAATCAGCCATTTGTTCTTGACACGCTTTGATTGAATAATTTTATATGATGTAGCTGCTGCAACTTTGTATTGTTCTTAGTATTTATACTTGCACATTTTCCAATTGTTTTTATCGTGTTTTATGCACTTTTATAGATGCTTTATGCTTATGAATAAAGGATTTATTGATTTAACCATCACATCATTTGCCAAAGTCAGACCCATTGGCTTTGTCAATGCTTGTTATTATTATTGTTGAGAAGAAAATTATGTTACATGGTTCTAGGGCATTATGCACATCTTCCCAATGTACGTATAGGCCTACTTTGAGCCAAATAGATATTACTTCCGTGAACACCTGTAGAATTTTCCGATACAAATAAATTCCACCTGTATAAGTACACAATAATTCTTTGTGAAGCTGCACTTGCTGGAATATAAACTTCTATAGTTCAAGTTAAGGTTATTGTAGAGAGGGGATTTGCATAATAAAAAGTAGAAACATTTTAAATGTAATTAAAACGCATTTTTCGGGTAGGACAAACAAATAATTTTTCGAGGCTGGTGTATTGAATTGGCAGCAGGCAGGGTTCCCCTCTCTCGCCTCTAATCTCCTCCTTTTCAATTGAGCTGTTGGCCTGCGTCATGTATCTCTCTAGCATTCAACCTTGATTACTCATAATTTTAACTAGAAGAGGTGATATTCTGTCAATTTCAGGTGTTATTCATTATAACTCTACTTATCATTCATTTTGGAAACCAATTGATAATTATATAGCTTTATATTTATAATTAATTATATCTACTTGGTTATTTATTCCTTGATTTATAACGTTTTTTAGGTTATTCTCTGTAGCTCTCAAATGCATATTTATATTGTTGATAATGTGTATTTTTCCCTCCCCTTTTTATTTAATTTTCTGTTTTATATCATATGCTAAACAGTTACATATAGATTTATTGGGTTTTTTTCTCCAACACTTCCGCTGGGAACTTGCTACATGCAGGGTCGGACTGGGACAGAAAATATGTTCCCGTTAGTGAATTACTTAGCTAAAAAAGGTGGACATATTTGTAAATGGGGGCAATTTCCAATTTGTAATTATACGCTGTAATTTGCAAGGTATGGAAGACTGCATGGATTTAAGCTTACTTCAGGCAATGTTTGTTTTAATATCAGAGAAATTAGCAGTAAAAACCGGTCCAGCAGACCATAAAACAGGCCTATAAAGCCAACAAGCATGTGCAATTAAATAGGCCTTGCATTCGCAAGAATTTAAGTGATTGGAATTTTCCCAGATGTTAGTGGCAGTTTCAGCCAGCAATCGGTCCGATCCACGAGTTGGCTAACGTTTTGCCCTGAATAAGTAGTGTCTGTCACTCTGTCCGGGATCTTGTGGGACAGAAATCAATTAATTAAACATTTCCAGTATAATTAACAGCAGTGTAACTGCATAGCGGTGGCCAATAACTGCTTTGTCATTCTCTAATACCCTGCGCACTGCTGTCTCACTGCCATAGTTACGTTCTGTACCCAAGAGTATTGCCGATGATTGGTTGAGATTTGAACAGGCACCTTTCAATGATTGTCTTCCTGGTTCAGTTCTCAGCATCGCTGCTTGATTAAACTACCTCCTAACCCCATTGTTTCTTTAGCTAGGACAGTTTCTTAGTGGAAGATAGTTAATACATTTAGATGAAAAATGGTGACTGCTAGTCGGAACATTACAGTGTTTCGTTATGTCAGCATCATGTCTAGGTACAAAGCATACAAAATATGAATGTCGCAATCACATTTGTTCTTCGTCAGTGGCAGTGAGTGATTGGTAGTAGTGTGGCTAGGTTTAGGTGAGTGGGAGACTCTATAAAAGTGATAACTTGGGTGGCTTTGGAGAAGTAGTGGTCTGAGTGGCGATATATGAGTTGAGTGAAAGTGTCAGTGGGGAGGTCATGGTGTCAGGAGAAAGCATAGCGTGGGTAATAGTGAAAGTGGCCCTCGGTAAGAGGCGGTGTTAGTTGTGCAGTGCCAATGAGTCTCTAAAAGTGTGTCAATTATAACGTAATTGACAGTAGATTGTATTGTAGAGGATGATTGTTTGCTAATGATGATGCAGGCCATCAGGGAAATAGATGTAAACATGTTTATGATGGCTGAAGGTGTTTGGACCTGTTGATGGGGTTGTGCAGAGTTGAGATTCTGGGTGGGTGCGTACTATTTCAAGACTATACGTTCCCACTGCTTTATAAGCCTGGCTTTATCATGAAATGCATTTGCTTTAAAATGCACTATTTGCCAATCTTTTTCCAATTTTCTCTTGGGAGGAGGACCCAACCTGTACCCCACTTTTGCTCGCTTTGCTTGCTGCTTAAAAGTCATGCCCAACTTTTACACCCCACTGCTTTCAAATGTCACTAGCCGTCACTGCTTTTATTTATCTGTTTTGATAATTAACACATAAATAAAAGGCATTGTCATTTAAAAAGGCCAATAGTTCAAACTGCTGTAAATGCGAGACCTAGTGCTTGGAAAGTGAAAGCACGATTGGTGCACTAAATGTTGCAGAAAAGCATGTGGTGCCTGCAGTAGGGGAAACTCATTAAAGAAAATAATGCTTACAGACTGAATAAGACTACTGTGTAGCAACCAAAGTAAAAAGGCCAGTCCTTATGAGAGGTTACAAATGAAGACAAGGCATACTAAGGAGGGACTACCAAGCCTATTTACGAATCAGAAGCCAGCATTTATGAAGGACAATGCCACAAGCCAATGACAAATATGGGCGGAGAGTGGGCGGGGCTTCAAGTGCATACCCCAATACAGCATGCCTGGCAGAGCAGCGCATGCGCTGCCCAGGCTCGACCTAAAAAACGAGCCACTCACTGATCTCTCAGACCAGTCTGTCGGGCACTGCTTAATTGCTCTACAGGTCAGTCCGACCACGGTTACCTGCAATCACTGAAAGTGTAAGGTCTACTGTTCCTCTCGTGTATCCTTCCCCCATATCAAATGCACTTTTGCCAATTGTGACAATGGGTACACAACGTCATTTAGTGGTTTTAATTATGAAGTAAACTTACTTCTTGCAAAAGAATGAGAAATTAATCGGTAAGATTCACATAGGCATTTCGTGATATGTGTAAAGTAGTACTCATGTAGTGGTCTTTTAGCTACTCTTGCCTTTTTGAAACAGCTTTTAAACATCTTAAATCAGTATACAACGCAAATATGCAGGCTACACTCATATACATTGAGTACAAATAGATAGGAGTGTATCCTCCTTGCACATTCACAAAAAGTTAGTTGAATGTTCTGCGGCTGAGACTCAAAGATATTTAAGACTACTTCCCATACTCATAAATGTTTTTGTGAATCATTCCCAACTTTTGGCGCTAGGGACATTTCCGCGAGAGGATCAGTACTCCATTGAGCCTTTTTCACAAGAATGTTATTTGTGTTGAATCACTTAAGTGAAAAAGCAAAACAAGTTAAGCACTTGAGTATACTGAATTCGCAAATTGCTGGTGCAACTAGCTTCTGGTGTACTTGCAAGAAAAAGCTAACCAAGGTATGCACTCGCACACAAAATGCTCACAAAGTATTAGAGCGAACTAACAGTCTCGGGAGAAGACTACAGGAGTAACTGCTGGGTAGTAGCCTTTTCTCCAGTGTAAAGGCGTTTCGATTCATGAATCCTTCCACCAAAGAGGGGGCACAAAGTAATTCGCAATGGCCTCTGGACTAGTTTCTTCTATTTAGCGGTGTCTACTTGAAGAACGAGTTACAACTGCGAGGCAGTGGAAAATTTGTAACAAAATAGGTACTGGGGCTCTCATCAGGAGGCAGCTTGCACCGCCACCTACAACAGAACGAACTACTAACCAAGAAAATGGTGAGAGAATGTGACATAATGGCCAGAGCTGCCGAATTTGGAGCTGGGGACCCAGGTTCGAGTCTCTGTAGACCCACATCCTTTGATTCTGGGCAAATCACAGAATAAATAAATATTATTAATATTAAACATATGACTGGTGCTCACGAAAAGCGCTGGTGTTGATGATTAAGTGCCGGTGTTGAGTACCGTAAACCATCGGCTCAAATTAAATACTGCTGCCAGGCGATGCTTCATTAATGATATCTACATGCCCGATTCAACCTTTTCATGCTGGTTAGAAACTTGATCCTATCCACACAGATGCCTTCCCTTTACCTTGCCCTTCTGGTAATATTTAGCCACTGTTGGATCACCAGAAGTCATATTAGCAAAAGTGCCCCAGGAGCACCACTGATGCTTCATCCCATTTTTCCACTCTTTGGTAGCTTTGGTATTGCTGAAAGCCCTTATACATTTGTGCGGCCTGTTCTGTAACACCTTTTACGGTGGAGTAAAAACAGTACCCACACACTATTTGGAGAGCATTCCACCATCTACATAGGAGTGTGGCCACATGCAAATGAGGGAATGGCTTCACCTGTGCTCCGGCATTGTTGATGGAAGTCACCAGGGAGTGGGCAAATTGGCCCAGCATGGACACAGTGTAAGTGTGACACTCAGAAGGTGACAAGCAGTTAGTGCATCCTAAGGGTGACCTTTCAGGGACGGATTAGGAGTCTCCGGGGTCAAACAAGTATTCCCTGTTATCCTTGACTCTCGCCCGCAGCAAGGCCTGTAGGCCACCCGCAGAAATATTAGCAATGCAGCAAAACTTGAACTGTGACCTCACTCACTGTTGTGTGAGTCTTTACGGTCCACTCAATGATTGAGGGGTCACTTGTACACACTGCTTAATTTGTAAACTAGTAAGTGCCGGGGCCCAAACCTTTGCACTCAGAAGCTGCTGCTGGCACTGCAGAAGGGTGTGATGCTGAATAGCATGGCTGCATTGTCCTGATTCCACTTCGTGAACCTTTAATCCATCACCAGGCAGTCCTTGCTTCTCAAACTCATTCCTGCACATTCTGTTTCTTCCCTGGACAGTGTTTTTGTCTCTTTCTTTCCCCCGTTTGTGCTTTTCTCTATCTTGCTCTGGATCAAAGTTTGAGGAGGAAATGTAAGTGCTGGTGCCCCAAAATAAGTGTTGATGGGCCCCATCTGCAACCACCGGCTCAAATTAAGTTCAATTTGTACAGAAAAAAAGGGAGTGACAAGTGAACGACTGATCCGTGCTTCTGTCTGCACGGACTGACTGCTGTTCTCTGCGCAGGTGCAAACCTGGCTGAGCGCCAGATCCAAGAGCGGCAGAGAAGGAGTGGAGGTGAAGTCTTTCCCCAGAACTAAGGAATGCTTATGTCACCTTGGCAACTGTGTTAAACAATAAGATCAGAGAGGCAAAGAAGCCCTGCTTTTTTGAACTAATTATGGAGGCCTCTGATCTGTCAAAGGAAATCGCTCATAATACCTATGAGTGACAGTGCTCTAAAGCCACTCGATCTGCCTTTTCAGCTCTGTGACAACTCTGGGTTTGTTCTTTGAGAGATCATAACAATTCTTGGAGAGATTAGCCCTGAAAATGTGCCCTGCCAAATAGGTGCAATGCTGATCTCATTACCAAAGCCTCTCAGAAGTGGCCAGTTATACAGTGCCAACTCGAGGGTGTCATCTTCAATAGCTGACATTTTAGAGCCCTAACAACATTTCCCATTTGCAGTTAATGACGTTCGTTCACTGTTGAATAGCCACAACATCATACGCACAGTTTGGAAGGCAATGGTGTTAAGTCTTGGTGAGAAATCCTTTTTCAGCACAGACGATCTAGGGACCAGATGTATGAAACCTGTGCTCCAGCGGGAAAGGTGTGGAAATGTGGATTTTCCTGATCAGTTATGTCCCCTATCTTGGACCCCAACGGTTCTATATACATGTTACAAGTACATGTATGTTCCCTCCAGTTCCAGTTTCTAAGACGCAAACATATGTGTGTCTACCGTCAACATGTTCTCTGTCAGATCCGCCATCTATGGGCTGGATATTCGATTCCTAAATATAAAAGGCCACCGACTTTATATGGCTAAGTTACTCCATTTTTACAGTTCAGGCGAGTAGGCCCGATTCTGTCCTCAAAGCCTTTCCCTGCTCTCTGTCTTTGACAGCTTCAGCTTGAGCTCACATCTGTATCCATGAACTTTGTCCTACTCCCTGTGCAGCTAACGGTGCCTGCCTCGGCCAGTTTTCGCCTGTCTGCCAAGAAGTTGTATTTCACCTTCGAATTATCTATTTTGCTCTTCAGCCGATGCATTCCTGCCTAGTAGTTTAAGTAAACATTCTTCCAGTTACCAAGCAAAAGGCCAGGCTTCTCTGTCTTCCTGCAAGTGATTCATAGCCCTGTTGCCATGGAAAGTTTTCTGCCCCTCGCATCTCATATAGACACTTAGACGCTTGTACACGCACACAGTCAGTATAGAATAGATTCTGTCCGAGAGTCCTTCCTTGTGGATAACATAGTTCTTTAAACATAGGATGTTAGATATGATTTGGGATTAGGTTGACTTGACCCCCAGACTTCTCGTCTCCACATGTAGAGCTAAATGTCAAGTCCCCTTCACCCCCTAGTTGCACGTCAATTACACGTCATGCTGCTGCGCGCGCATCTATGCCAAGTATTATCTTATAGATCCACCTATGTCTGATAATGCAAACCAATTATGTTTCTTTTATTCCTTATTACGCCTAGTTTCGATTATGTCACTGTCACGTCATTTTTCTTATCAAATGTTACGCCTTCTACATTCGTTTCATTGTAATGCACTTATTATAAAAATGTATGTCTATCAACAAAATATTGTACTTCACTTCCTGAACCCTCGTGGTGACGGAACCTGAAGGCCGCCACTCGAGTCGGCCATTTTGAATGGAATAAAGCCCATTAGAAACCTCTTATACCACGGATTCTGCCTCTTGTTATTTTGAGCTATTTACTTTATTTTAAGATTCCGCATGAAATTCAGTCCGGTAATATTTATTTTATTTACCACATAATGGCGCCCGAACAGGGACACTTTCTCATCTCACGCGCCGGCGGTGCGTTGCAGGCCCGGTCTCCTGCCACAGCTGGACGGACCATAAACGCGTACCAGCAGGATTTCCTGTAAGCTCCCTCCGGTCAAGCGGGGGCGACTGAGGCTGCGATCAACCCAGACGAGGCGGTGAGAAGTGCGAAGTATCCCGACCAGAGCCTAGCTGAGAGAGCAAGATCCGAGGTATACAGAGGCCCACCAGGTTTTCCGAAAGCCCGATGTCCAGAAGGTCCGATGTCCGCAGTTATCGAGTCCTGTCCATTCTCTGAGGCCTTCCGTTTCAAGGAGCTACTCGGTGAGTACCATCGCCGGGGAGGCGTGTTGACGCGCACATAGGTTGTGCCGGTCAAGACGGATTTGGGTACACAAATCCGGTCTGCACTGTTTAGCAGTGTATATGTACTGTTTAGCAGTATATCAAGTATTCCGAAGTATTCAGTTATTGTCAAGAATTCAGCGTGGTGATTAGTTAAGCAGACTGTCATCATTGTCGACCATTATTAAATGTTTAATGTTTAATGTTTAAAGTATTCAGAAAATGTCTTGCATATTGTGGTATGAATGACTGTTCATTGTTCACTGTTCATTATTGTGTTTCTCGTATTAAGTAAGTTCAAGAATAAGTATCAGGTCAGTTGTCAATATGCCGCTCTTCTCGAAGTTAAGACAGATTACTACCAGAAAAGGGGTGCTTGAAGATGCAGTTCCTATTCCTCCTAGAGACACTCCAGGACATTTCATGTACCATAAACATGGCTTAGATGCCATATTGTTTCTTGATCTATGGGTAGATTATACCAAGGGATTACCGGAAAGTCAAAGGTGGCCCGCAGCGGGAACCTGGGATGCAGAGTGCATCATGAAAGTGGAGGAAGAGTTATGGAAAAGAAAGGTCAGACAGTCACAGAAAGACGCTGTCGAGTTATGGCGTAAAGAATCTCATAGACGAACAGAAAAAGCACGTAGACAAGAAGAGAGGAGTAAAGAAAGTTCAAATAAAGTTCAAGAAAATCTATTAATTGAGGAAGGTATCCGAGTGAAATCAGAACAAGTAAATAGACAAAGAAATGCTCTTATGAATGGTATGTATCCCCTTCTAGCCGAAGGACTACCTAAGGCTGCTCCAGAGATACCAAAAGACTTGCCACCCCCATTATTTCCAATTAAGGTACATCCAAAGGGGCTTCCCAGAACCGCAGAAGATGTTTTTCTTTCCTCATATCTAGATGACGCAGCTCCCGAGTATGCTAACGCCACACCACATAGACCGTCTGGCAGAGGGGTTCAACGTCAGGATCAGGTATCTGTCCCCGTGCAACAGCAAGTTCCGACACAAGCGTCGGCAAGCACATCCGTTTCCGCATCTGTCTCCGCAGTCGACTCTACAGAGGTATCGACACCCATAGTTGCGGTGTCACGTTCGACGAACCCTTTCACACCCGACGCCCCAGATGGGGCCACGGGAGGTGCTAGCAGTACTTTTACACCACCTAGAATAAATAAACTTGTCTTTCAAGAGTCAACACATTCACGTACACCAAAATTCGTAAATGAACGTACGCTTAAAGAACTCCTTGTAAATTGTAGATATGACCCAGTGGTTGGTAAAGAGGACGAAATGGTCCTGGCATCATTACGTATTAGGCGAGCCGCAGAGTATTTAGCAAGGTTACCAGGAATGACTACGCATCTGGATAACATATATCATTTTGTTCAAACAGGACGAGATCCAGGATGTATTAACAGAGCTATGGAATTCCAGAAAGTAGAGATACAAGGGGAACTGTTACGTTTCCTCATAAACTGTGTGATCAGAAATCAAGATCGTCCGGGGGTAGACCCGAATGTAATGCTTACTCTGACAAGATGGAGTCAGAATATATCAGAAGGGAGACACGATAAACAAAATTGTATAATAGCCATGTGCCGAAAAATACGTAAAGAAATAGAGCGTATTCATGAAGAAAGATTGGGAACAGACGAGTTTGAGCAAGATGAAGTGTCCGAATCAGGGAACTCTGCAAGACAGTCAGAGACCATAGCCTATGTAGGCAGGGGAAGATCCTGTGAAAATACTAGATGTTTTTCTGATCCAATACACTCTGTATGTCCAAATAATAGCAGAACGTATCCGACGCCGATAATAAATCTGAAGTCTCCTGAACATTCGTTTCAAGCCGCAGATAAAATACTACGAGAACGAAGGGGTTACCACCTCCTCGATTCCATGGATGAGCAAGAATTAGCCAGATCAGCCGTTCATTGGATTGTTAGTCCTGAAAAATACGGTGATGAGACCGTAGCACAAACGTTTCTCAACCTCAGTACAGATGAACAACGTTTAGCTGGAATCTATATGATTCAGCAACTCCTTATATTATATAAGAGCCAACATGCTGACCCTGGTCCTTTACCTGATATATTAACGGAACTAATCACGTACAGATGGAGAGGTTCTAGTAACAAGTTAATTAAAGAGATATTAGTGTCACGTAAACAGTATGTTCTTTTTGTAAGTCCGGATTCTCTCTCCCTGCCCCCCAGAGAAAGAGCACCGTACTACATGGATAGACAAAATCCTTTACGGGAAGTGCACCCAATAAAAGGCGAAGACAATGAGTTTCACCGTGTATTTGTTTACACACCCATATCAAAAATGGAATTATTAGAAATGAAAAAAGTAGTACCTAGCCATGATAAAGACCCAGCGGGTTTCCACCGAGAGATTAAAGACATGTTACTGATGGGAGAGTACACCTTTCCTGATATTATGACGATATTAAAGGTGCTTTTGCCTGCTGGCATTTATGAAAAACTGAAAGAAAAAGAATGGGAAGTGGGAGACCAAAAGATAGACTGGACAGCATTAGCAGAGGAAGAAAGGACCCGAACTGCAGGTTCAGGGCTCGGGGATAAAGTTAAACTGTTACCAGGTTTACTAGTACAGGTACTGCCACGTTTATTAACTACAAAAAAAGAAGATTGGGGTGCAATCACAGCCTGTAAACAAAAGCAAGATGAAGACACAAGCGATTATTATGCTCGATTTGAAAAATGTTTTGGTATAAATAGTGGTATAAAAGCAAGTAGTGACTCATATCCACATCTATTTGTGACAAAATTAGTGGAAAATGCATTGCCCCCAGTGAAGAATAGAATATTGAAATTCGAGAGTACCTGGCAAAGTAACACTCCGTCGCAAATGCTACAAATGTTACAGTATCATCACAATAGAATTAGGGATGAACAAGAACACGAGCATAGACGCATGAAGGATACAAAAATGAAAATGCTAGTTTCTCAGACAGTACCAGCAGATGGTCACAAAAAGGGTGTGACACATTCTGGTGATTCTGCAGTTCCTGTAAAAGGAACCTGCAATTACTGTAAACAACTAGGCCATTATGTACATGATTGTCCAGTCCTGAAACGTAATATAGCTACAGGTATTGCAAAAGAGAGACCAAGATTAGTTAGACAAGATCAGAATGAACAGGGAGCTATGCAGCATGGACAGTCCATGCCAGTTCAGCAACAGTCCATGCCAGCCTCACAGCAACCCATACAGTTTGTGCCAGCTGCACCACCGTTGCCCGCTACTGCCACACAAACTACAACACAACAAATGTATCAGACTGCACAGTATGAATACCCTGAGTATCAGCGTTACGCATGAACCAGCCTAGAGAGGGAAGTTGACTTACCGCTTATCGAGATTCCGGTAGATCAAGAAGGACCTTATGTACATAGTGAATTATTAGGTCAAGATAGAAAATTCTTACTCGATACAGGGGCAAGTCGAACAACCATAAAACGTAGTGAAGTTCCAGGGGCACCCCTCTCAGGCTCTCAAAATGTTTCCCTTGGTTTTTCGGGAAAACCTATTGTTAATGAAGTATCACAGCCTCTACCACTTACGATAGGACCTTTGACACGAACTACAGATCTATTGCTTACTAAATCATGCCCAGAAAATTTGTTAGGAATTAAAACTCTGAAAGCACTAGGAGCCATAATATGTTGTTCTCCGGAAGGAGTAAGGTTGTTTTTGCGTGATTTTAAAGGTCACTATGTGTCTAGAGACATGGATCCCCGACTACAGACTTTACCAGTACATCTATGGGCACAAGGCCCTACGGATGTTGGCTGCATGAACATTACACCCTATCGAGTTACATTGAAAGCAGGAGTGGTACTACCACGAATGCGACAATACAAGTTACCGCATGATGCTGTAGTGGCTTTGCTGAAAATCATTGATGAGCTAATTGCCCAGGGAGTAGTTGTAGAAACAGACTCCAACGTATGTAATTCACCGATAATTCCGATTCTTAAACGAACTGATCCTACTGCTCCACCAGTGTACCGATTGGTTATTGATTTGCGTGAACTAAACAAGTGTATTGTACCACAATTTCCTGTGGTCCCTGATATATCATCATTGTTGACAGCAATTGATTCCGAAGCAACATTTTTTACTGTAATTGATCTCAAGAATGCTTTTTTCAGCGTCCCAATAGATCCGGAAAGCCAATACTTGTTCGGATTCAGTTTAAATGGGCGCAGCTTTAAATTCTCACGCGCTCCCCAAGGATTCACAGAAAGCCCCAGCATCTACAGCCAAGCACTGAAACGAGAACTTGACAGTATCCACATGCCAGTCAATACAGCACTGCTTCAATATGTCGATGATCTGCTGATCACCGCGAGAAGCGAGCCAGAATGTGAAAAAGCTTCTCTGACAGTTTTACATTTCCTAGCCGACAAGGGGCACAAGGTGTCCCCTTCTAAGCTGCAATTCTGTGTTCAGCGAGTTATTTATCTTGGTCACTCGCTGTCCAAGGAGGGAAGGCAGCTTACACCAGATCGCATCCAGTTAATTGCTAATATGTCAATACCCCAGACACAGAAGGAGGTGCGAGCTTTTATAGGCCTCACTTCATATTGTAGGCAGTGGATCCCTCAGTACGCATTTCTAGCAAAACCACTCATTCAGTTAACCACACAGGAGGCAGCCACATCGACTGTTCTCCCTTGGACTCAGGAACATACACAAGCTTTTGAAAGCCTAAAGGAAGCTTTATGTCAAGCACCTGTTTTAGCAACACCATGTTATAGCAAACCTTTTACACTCTTTGTTACAGAACGCGAAGGTACTGCCTTGTCAGTACTCACTCAGGATCAAGCAGGATCACGCAAGCCATGTGCTTATTTTTCCAGTACATTAGATCCCGTAGCTCAGGCTTTGCCTGCATGCCTGAAATCAGTGGCAGCAACAGCTTTAGCAATCAGACAAAGCGATGCCATAGTATTAGGACACCCATTGACAGTACAAGTACCACATGCAGTAGAGATTCTTGTGAACCGAACACAAACACAACACTTGACCATAGCAAGACTTACCGGTTATGAACTGACATTGTTTCAACCACACATAGAGATCCGACGGTGTAATACATTGAATCCTGCTACACTATTACCTGTAATTGGAACAGACCCACTAGCTCATGATTGTGTTGAAATCATTGAAATAAAGACGAAACCTAGACAAGACTTGACAGACGTTCCATTGTTAGATCCAGACCTGACGTTGTATGTAGACGGATCGTGCATGAGAACAAGTATAGGAGATTTAGTGGCCGCGTATGCAGTCACAACAGACACTGAAGTTATTGAGACACATTGTATAGATACTTTGTCAGCCCAAGCAGCAGAACTTATTGCTCTAACGCAAGCCTGTATTCAAGCCACAAATAAGAAAGTTAATGTATACACTGACTCACGTTATGCATTCGGAGTTGTGCACGACTTCGGCGTGCTGTGGCGAGAGAGAGGTTATTTAACTTCCCATGGTGCCCACATTCAGCACGGACCCCTCATTCATGCCTTGTTAGACGCAATACATTTACCCACTGCTATATCGATTATGAAATGTAAAGCACACACGAAGGTTACTGATACCATTTCTCAAGGAAATGATTTAGCTGACAGAACAGCTAAACAGACTGCTCAGAATCGCACATTAGACATGACAAAGCCAATAGTTCAGACACCGACACAGTGTATGACAATTAAGGATCCCGCACTTGATGTAATTGACATACAGACACATGCCACAGCAGAAGAAATAAAGAAGTGGACTGAACTAGGAGGGATCCAGACAGATCAAGGATGGATGACGAAGGAGAAATCTGTATGGTTTCTCCCTGATTCCATGGTTCAAGCCATTATAGCTACAGTTCACAGTCCAGCACATTTAGGAGAGAAGGCTATGCTAGACAGCATTCAGCACATTTGGTTCAACAAACATTTACGAGCAGCAGCTAAACAAAAAGTTCGTACCTGTATGATATGTTGTCAGTTTAATCCAGGAAAGAGTGTTCCCGTAGAGCAGGGTGGATTTCAGCCTCCTGACCATCCTTTTGAAGTCCTCCAGATGGATTATATTCAGATGGAACGTTGTCGAGGATTCAAATATGTCCTCGTAGTTGTCTGCGCTCTCTCCCGTTGGACAGAGGCGTATCCCGTATCAGATTACACTGCCCCGACTACTGCCAAGCAGCTAGTTCGAGAATTCTTCCCACGGTACGGTTTACCACGTGTTGTATATTCAGATAACGGTCAGCCTTTCTCATCCGAATTAATGAAACATGTCTCACTTTTGTTGGGATATCAGTGGAAATTCCACTGTGTCCGACACCCCGAGGCAGCAGGTCTTGTAGAAAGACATAACCAGACACTGAAAATCAGACTGTCCAAAATATGTAGAGAGAAAGGTGTCGACTGGATAGTAGCATTACCAGTTGCACTCTTTTACATGAGAATGGTAGCACACTCTAGAACAGGGCTATCCCCGTATGAGGTGATCTTTGGTAGACCACCGAATATGTGGGGGACGCCTATACCCCGTAAAATTACTGATGTTGACTGTAATATGCTGACAGATTACTTGGCTTCCTTGATGTCTGCACTACAATCTTCTCGTTCACAGGTAGCTGCAGCCTTTCCCGACAACACTGAGGCGAAACCCCATGACGTTGTTCCGGGTAATCTTGTCTTTGTGAGAAATTTCGACAGGAAAAGTCAATTGGAGCCCAGGTGGAAAGCACCCAAGTTGGTCCTGTTGACCACAAGAACAGCCGTGAAGATCGAGGGACGCAAAGGGTGGATTCATTCAAGTCACGTCAAAAAATTTCATGGACTACCTTCAGATATAGACACTGTGCCCTGCACTCCCTCACAGACTGATTCAAAACTTCCTTTTGTTGAACAGAATGACTCTCAGTGCTATAAACAGAAACTCAGGTCCAGATCTAAACTGTCGGACGATTTGATTGTTTAAGTCCTCTCCAAGGTGAAGCGGTTGAATCTGTCCCGACATGTACCCCTTAGGTCTGAATCATGTAGAGTCCAGAATCATAATGAAACGACATGCGTATTGTAAATTACTGCGTAACCACTGTATTGTGACTTTATTAATTTTGTCTTCCTTGAGTTTTTTAATAGTTACTGCAAGTATATTGTTGCATATGTATTATCCTGTTTCTAAACGTACTTTCAATATAACTGATGAACATTCTTTTAGTGACCTACCGCCACATGAATTATCCTATAGACTTGCGCTGCGCAATAACACATTCATTAGTATGTTACATCATTCCCATCAGACTAGTAATGCGACCAATTGTTGGGTGTGTGGCCGACTCCCTCCCTATCAGAATAATAAAGGAGTTCTGCCTTTCTTTCCACATCCATTCACACACAATGGCTCCTGTGGAGCATGGTTTAGTTTATTAAATTCCATAGACCCAGACACAGCAGTTTATCAACAACATTGGATATGGGGAAATCTGAATCTAGTTTTATTCAAAGTCTGTCACCCTAATAAGGAGGGTCACCCCAGTAGAACAGGAACTGATTTAGAAAATGAAGTGTATAAATTAGGTAATTTTACGCCTAATCTTATGATTTTGAATGTCAAATCCGAAGTTGAACTAATTCTGCCCACTATGTCAGTATTTCCAGTCAAGGGTGAATTATGTGTGAGAAAAGTTGGTTCCATACACATGGGCCATAGCCAATGCGTTACTACAGTAGAATATCGTGATCAAGGTAAATCTTCATTTAGAGCTTCTCGCCATTCTTACTTTATATGTGGTCAGACGGCATATATGCGTCTGCCTCTAGATTGGGATGGTACCTGTTACATAGCATTCCTTCTGCCACCTGTTTTCCTAGCTCCTCCTGATTATTATCGAAATGTTCATTTAGTACACAATAGAGAGCGAAGAGATCTCCCAGTTGTCGATTATACTGAAACGGCATGGGACAAGTATGTAGATTTCAATAAAGGTATCTTTCCCTATATAGGTACAATATCAAATAGTAAGCTGATACGCAGACTCACCAAGACTCTTGAAGCCGTAGTAAACGAGACTATAGCCGCCCTAGGCAATCTGACAGAGGAACAATCAGTGATGAGAATTGTTGTTCTCCAGAATCGTCTTGTCCTTGACGTCATCCTGGCCGATAGGGGCGGAGCTTGCAGGGTCATCGGATCCAGCTGCTGCATATTCATACCAGAAAATTCGCCATCTGTATATAAAGCCATAACACGCCTTCATAAGATTGTAAGCCAGATACACGAGAATCCAGGCACTTGGACGTGGTCCGGGTGGTTTTGGAGTGTGATATCAGCCTGGGGATGGAGAGTTCTATCCTTCCTAGGTATTGGCCTTCTTATGCTCTTCAGTTGTTGTTTATGCCTACAATGTGGACCAGCGATTTGTGGTCTGTGTGCCACATCATGCATTCCATATCAAAGTTCTCGTTCAGAATGCCGGAAGAAGAAGGAAGAAGAAATGATGCTCCATGAGCAAATCGATGGAATAATGAAGATTGATATCTCTTGAAGGGCAAGAAGGGGACAAGGAGGGAATGTGGAAATGTGGATTTTCCTGATCAGTTATGTCCCCTATCTTGGACCCCAACGGTTCTATATACATGTTACAAGTACATGTATGTTCCCTCCAGTTCCAGTTTCTAAGACGCAAACATATGTGTGTCTACCGTCAACATGTTCTCTGTCAGATCCGCCATCTATGGGCTGGATATTCGATTCCTAAATATAAAAGGCCACCGACTTTATATGGCTAAGTTACTCCATTTTTACAGTTCAGGCGAGTAGGCCCGATTCTGTCCTCAAAGCCTTTCCCTGCTCTCTGTCTTTGACAGCTTCAGCTTGAGCTCACATCTGTATCCATGAACTTTGTCCTACTCCCTGTGCAGCTAACGGTGCCTGCCTCGGCCAGTTTTCGCCTGTCTGCCAAGAAGTTGTATTTCACCTTCGAATTATCTATTTTGCTCTTCAGCCGATGCATTCCTGCCTAGTAGTTTAAGTAAACATTCTTCCAGTTACCAAGCAAAAGGCCAGGCTTCTCTGTCTTCCTGCAAGTGATTCATAGCCCTGTTGCCATGGAAAGTTTTCTGCCCCTCGCATCTCATATAGACACTTAGACGCTTGTACACGCACACAGTCAGTATAGAATAGATTCTGTCCGAGAGTCCTTCCTTGTGGATAACATAGTTCTTTAAACATAGGATGTTAGATATGATTTGGGATTAGGTTGACTTGACCCCCAGACTTCTCGTCTCCACATGTAGAGCTAAATGTCAAGTCCCCTTCACCCCCTAGTTGCACGTCAATTACACGTCATGCTGCTGCGCGCGCATCTATGCCAAGTATTATCTTATAGATCCACCTATGTCTGATAATGCAAACCAATTATGTTTCTTTTATTCCTTATTACGCCTAGTTTCGATTATGTCACTGTCACGTCATTTTTCTTATCAAATGTTACGCCTTCTACATTCGTTTCATTGTAATGCACTTATTATAAAAATGTATGTCTATCAACAAAATATTGTACTTCACTTCCTGAACCCTCGTGGTGACGGAACCTGAAGGCCGCCACTCGAGTCGGCCATTTTGAATGGAATAAAGCCCATTAGAAACCTCTTATACCACGGATTCTGCCTCTTGTTATTTTGAGCTATTTACTTTATTTTAAGATTCCGCATGAAATTCAGTCCGGTAATATTTATTTTATTTACCACAAAGGGGCAGTACAAAAGGGGGTGGTGGTGATGGACGGAGCATTAGAACCAATCAAACACTCACACCCAGTCAACAGATCTGGGTTTAATCCATCACCGTTCTTTAGCCCACTCTGCCACCCCAGTTCAGACATGGCCATATGCAAATCAGTCTGACCCTGTGCCTCATGGGAACAGTCCAGACCGAACTGCCAAGCCATGCCTTCCCTGGACCGGAAACAAGCTTCCTAGGACCGGTTTCTGGCATTTTCAGCCGTCTTCAGCCAGGCTTGCTTGAATCCAGTGGCAAAGTGAGCAAGGGACTCACGTCTGAGCATACCCTGCCAACTTATGGCGAACAAAGCAGTACAAAAGGGGGTGGTGATGGACGGAGCATTAGAACCAATCAAACACTCACACCCAGTCAACAAATCTGGGTTTAATCCATCACCGTTCTTTAGCCCACTCTGCCACCCCAGTTCAGACATGGCCATATGCAAATCAGTCTGACCCTGTGCCTCATGGAAACAGTCCAGACCGAACTGCCAAGCCATGCCTTCCCTGGACCGGAAACAAGCTTCCTAGGACCGGTTTCTGGCATTTTCAGCCGTCTTCAGCCAGGCTTGCTTGAATCCAGTGGCAAAGTGAGCAAGGGACTCACGTCTGAGCATACCCTGCCAATTTATGGCGAACAAAGCAGTACAAAAGGGGGTGGTGATGGACGGAGCATTAGAACCAATCAAACACTCACACCCAGTCAACAGATCTGGGTTTAATCCATCACCGTTCTTTAGCCCACTCTGCCACCCCAGTTCAGACATGGCCATATGCAAATCAGTCTGACCCTGTGCCTCATGGGAACAGTCCAGACCGAACGAACCAGCGGGAAAGGGGGGCACATTTTCATATCCTCCCTGCGTCGCAGACCCGTCGTCACGCTAACTCTTTCACACACTCATTCATTGGTGGGGCCCATAACACCAACAACTCATACGTCTCACTTCGAGTCTGCACACAGGAGGAATCGGTGTATCCCGCTGGACATGTGTGAGGGAGATACCTTATTACCTATAGGGAAGAAAATTCATATTACAGAATATACATTTTTACATCAACCCCTATAGGATCAAGGCACTCCACCACTTGGTCGATGGACCAATTAGTTGGACTGGTTGATGGTGATTTAGAACCAGCTAAAACACATTAAAGTTTCAGAATCCTCTAGTAACCTAATGGAAAAACCACAAACTCATTATTCTGTTAATCAAATTTTGTTTATCTTAAAATCTTGTTCGCAATTATATCTTTTGCATTTTCGGTAAATCAAGCTCGAATTTCAGTCAATCAATACAAATCGCATGATATTTTATATTTACCTATTCTTGTTATCGGGGTCTTTTTAATTCAATTGGCTCTGGATAAACCAAATTCTCTGCTCAATTGTCCCAAATAAAAGGCAGGCCAAGACTCAAAGTCCGGGAAAGTTCTTTGCTCAGCACGTCACAGTCCCAAAGATCTCCAAAGGACCAGGAATCGTGCCACCATGTAGCTCATCTGTCATCGCCTGTGGGGTCGGTAGGGGTGTGTGTCTCCTCCCTATTCTACTACCCTTTTATAATAAAATTCTGGGTAACATGAAACATTTCTTTGACAATAATGAAATTTGATTGGTCCATTTGAAGACATTTTTAATATCATCTGACTTTCCCAGAGACTTTGGTTCTCAGAGAAGTGCTGGGTCACTTCCTCGGTTTAGGTCATAATCATGCAACATTGGTGTATTCTGGTTGTAGAAGACCATTGTTTCCTCAGGTGATTTTCACTGACTGAAGTTTGGCAGCCCTCCATGTTCCTATACTTGACCAGGAACACTGTGCTCTGAATTGAGGATGCCTGGAGATCTACGGGGCCATCCGAGTCTGCGCAGTAGACATCGCGCTCACGAGACGGTGGCCAATTCCATTTTGAATGTCATGGCTTGGTAGGCCCAAATGCCAACTTAAGCTAAACAAACACAAAAAATAATTAATATGTGGAAATGAAGATTCTAATGTTAAGCTCATACTAATCCCTTTATCTTTTAATATTTTCCTAGCTTATAGCGACATTTAAAGCGATAATACTCACCATTCGGTCCTATCAGGAACGCAAACGTCACTAAAGCAACATAAATCATGCAATATTCTATCACCACATGTACTACTGTTAATAGGCGAACCACAATTAGTTATTAGAATTATTTTGCCATGCAAATAGCAATGAGTCCCGCGTGTAATTTGTGTTCACCAAAAATGCAAATTTTTAGTTAGTATAACACAGCACCCAGTTAATTCAAATTATAATATTAATTGATTACGTAATTAGTTTTTTCATGCAAAATAGAGAAGGTATACAACATTTTGCTTTACCTGCTCCATCACCTGCTTACAGTCGCAAAAGGTCTGATTCGCAGAATCCGCCCGTTTGAGACAGTGAAAAGGCTTTTTGTTATGTATTCACCCCAAGTCACGGTTCATTAACACATTCTCAAATCACAATTTGAGTTTCCATCCAAATACCGAATTGATATTTGGAAGGGACGTATTTAGGGCGTCCCTTCCAAATACCAATTAGGAATGGGATGTATTAATGTTTTACGCCCAAAATCTGGTCGCAAAACATTCATATTTTACAGAAAACATAAATGTAAAGGTACGCCATTCACAAACAAGAAGGGGTCCACAACAGATCCCTTCCCCTTTCTGAATGCTGACCAAAACGTTCTTTAAGAGTAGGCAGTGGTCCCTTGGACTTCCTGGTTTTCTGACCTCACTAGGTCATCATCCCAATGATGGCTGAAATTCTTACTGGGTTGTAATTTGCAACTAAACTCATTAACATTCATGAGGTTGGCCAAATTGCGACCCTCTACTAATCAGGCTTTTGGAAACATTGGTTGGTTGGTAAAACAGAATGGACTCAGTAAAAGTCAGTGCACAATTTGTGACCAATTTTACCAAATCCATTCTTAGTACTTCTGGCCCTTAGCAATTTCTGCCCACTTTATTTAATTATTTTTATGTGTGTGCTTTTCTATAGTTTGATAGAGACCCCATATGGTAGTGCTGTAATTTATATAGGATTATTGGGTGGGCACAGCATGAAAATTTGAGGAGGCACAATGGTGGAACAAGCTGGGGTGAGTGGACAAAAAGGGTCCGGAGAAGCATTCATAGAGCAAGTAAGTAGGGGATCAATATTGTTGAAACATATTGAATTTGAGAGTTAAGGAAAAGTCATTGAGTGTGTTCACCGTATCAAGTTCATTTGCCTTTCTACTCACCGTTCACTGGTGTTTGGCCAGTCTTTTTGATAGTGACAATAGAAGAGTAGGTCCGTGAGTTCCTTTCTGAAGTTCTCACTGGAAGGTTTAGTTCTAATTGTTGGAAGGATGATGTGCTATATTCCCTGGTGCACTTCCTGAACGTCCCAAGGCTAAACTTCTATATAGATAAGGATCCTTTTTTACATTAATTCGTACTGGTTATGGGTTTTCTTAACACAAGCATTCCCATAACATCAACCAGGACCCAGAGACCATGCACAATTGTTTGGGTGTCACTAAGCAGTGGATATCTTTAAACTTTCTGAAGCACAACCTAGCGACAAATGTGCTTCTCCTTAACGGCACAGACCCCAACTTTTGGAGCAACTTTGCATAGTCTTTTGTCATGGGTCTGCTGCCTCAACCATCCTAGGGGCATATTATCAAGCACGGCGTTAAAATTATCGCTGCTTTAGCGGTAGAAAACTGCCGCTAAAGCGGCGATAATGGGCTTGATAATATGCCGCAGAGAACTCCCATAGAAGCCCATGTTGACACCAGAACATGGGCTTCTATGGGAATTCTCTGCGGTATATTATCAAGCCCATTATCGCCACTTTAGATAATTTTAACGCCGTTTCTTGATAATATGCCCCCTAGGTAGCTAGTAATCTGGGCATTCACCCTGATTCCAGTTTGTCTCATTACAATTTTCTGGCATAGTCACCTGCTTTGTACAACTGGGAATCCTGAAATAGCTCCTTCCATTTATTAACAGTCAATAATGCATTTCTGTATTAATGTGCTAATCCAGTCCAGACTTGACTAAGCTAATTCCGTCTATCTGGCATACCCAGGAAAAAACTAAAATGTCGGCAACTAGTGCAAAATATTGCTGACCAACAGGTTTCTTGGTTTTCAAGAAGGAAGCATATCTCCCCAGGGCATAGATCTTTACACTGGGAACTCATATGAAGTAGTCTGTTTAAATCCCAGTAATTTAGCACGCTGTGGTGCATTTGAATACTCCTAAGTGCCTGGCATATAAACCTGAGTGCTATACCCCATTGTGTACAAGGGTCTTTGAACCAATGTCTTGTATTAGTTCTGATAGTCAAATCGGTGAGATTCAGCGACAGATCGATCTGTCATTACAGCTAAATTGTGGAACTCTATACCCCTCTCTTGACCTACAGACCTAATGTCAGAAATGTTAAAAAAAACTTCAGAGATGATGATTTCCTAACTAATCTTTCTCCTCATCCTATCTCCAGTTGCCGTTCCTGCCTCTACTCCTCCATTGGTGTGCCCAGCTTGCATTTGTAGCAGGGTGCTTCAATGTTTTTGTTGAGTTCTCAGTTTTTGCAGGGAATTTCTTTTGGGCTTTGGGCTCTCAAAATGTCAATAGCTTCTCACATCTGCTGCTAGCCATTGGTAGTAATGGCATAGCATTGTATACAATGCTAGGTATCAAGGGCATACACTCTTAAATGATTTATCAAATAAACCATCTTTGTTGACGCTTTATTAGGTGGAAACCCAGTTACACCTCTTTCATTGATCACAGGCTCTATAAAAGTAGCCCCTTCTGAAGGGAGTTCCAGCCTGAATAACTCAGTTGAGATCACATTATCAAGGCAAGGAAAACACATTTTGGTATTCTATACTACATTCCCAATGGCCTTGCTTATATGCCACACCGCCTTAATTGTGCTTTTATTCCACTGTTAGAAATTGGATTATTATTTGGGGTTAGGGGCTGCCTACCTCAAAGAATATTCCCAGCTCTTGACAAGGTGAACCCTTGAAGTAATGAGCTCAACACCCTCAGACAGGCTTAACTTTGAGCAAGGTGCAAAGTATTTATGTAGTACTAAAAGTAATAATGTAAACAAACAAAAAAAGCAGTAAAAATCTCAAACCAAGTTAGTAAAATAAACTAACATTTAATAAAAGAAATGATACCAAAATGACAAAAATCTTATAAGGGAACCGGAGGTTTGTATTTTTAAATGTTAGGTAAAAACAGCGCCAATAAGCTCAAAGCGCAAATGATAGTCAATATTCACAGAAAACCAGGATCTAGGCATGATTTGAGGCCTGGTCTGATACACCTAGTGGATGTCACGCAGAAGCGTGTTACGTTTTCAAATTCAAAATCCTCTCCGTGCAGGTCAATACTGAAACTGTAGCACTGACGGAGCACTTACATGGGACACTTGAAGCAGGTTGGTCCAGCTAGCACTCTGGAGCGTTTGGGGTTTCGGTCATAAAATCTTTCAAGTCCTAACATAGAAAAGGACTTTTCAGTTTTTTAGAGGTCTCCAGGTGGAACAAAGCTGAAATTCAATCGGACGGCGTTGAACTGCCAATCGGATAGTTTTCGCAGTGCGTGCCACTAAGGCTCTGCAGCTATAGAGTTATAAACTTGAAAGTTTCTCAAAATATCAAAACTTCTGGTGCTCAACCAACTACGGGAGTACATGTCTAAGGCCCCCAGGACAACAGGGAAGGACACTTAAGAGACTCTCAGGGTATCAAGCAGAAGCCAACAACAAAGTCCAGTTGCCACTGGTCAGCTGGGCACTTTAGGAAAACGGCCTCTTGCAGTCTGTTGTGTACTGGGAGCCAACCAGGTCAGCCAACTATCCCTTGGATTCCACATCTTTGTCCTGTGTACAAGCCAGAATAGGTCCAGTCCCACAGGGGTCCTCTCAGGTCAACGACAGCAGGTCCATTCCTCTTCTGCTCGTCCGTAGGTCCATAAAGGGTTGTGATGGGGTGCCCCATTTTGCCTGGCACTAGCCACTGCTTTCTGGGCATTCCCTAACCGATGGGGTTAAAGATCCCAGTGGCAACCCTACCCACTCTTTCATTTGATCTCATTTGCTTTACTGCAAACAGGCCCAAAATGCTGTGTGCCGGGGCATTTTCAAGATGGCTGAAGCCTTCAGCCACATTAAACCTGGGCTCTGAGGGTTGTGGATGTGTAATTGTGACTTGCTAATATTTGGAAAGGAGGACTTTACCTGTCAAAAAGACTTATTTTGATAGTTTGTGTTGCAGGTTTTACACTGCAGCGGTCTGGCTATTCAGGGTAAGCATGTAGCAATGTTTTGCATTTCGTCTGTAATGGACAGCACAACACGTGCTTTAGTCCACAAGTGGCATATAACTTCCAGGCCCTGAGTGAACTTTCTACACTATATACTAGGGACTACAGGCAATTTAATTGTGCCAATCAATTTTTAAAGGGAGAGTTCAGGCACTTTACTCCTTTTTAGTAGGGATAAAGTGCACAGAGTTCCAAAGCCAGCAAGAACAGGGTCCAGGAAAATGTAAAAAATCTGGGTTGACCACAGCAGATTTTTTACAGTCACACACTCAGGTAAATTGTCTTTCCTGAAGTTTTATCCCCACCCCTTATTTCTCAGTGCACTTAAAACACAAAAGGTTCTCATTTGAGTATGTGAATGTGCATATAAACCTAACCTGTCTGTATTAAACTGTGATGTATGCTATCTACCTATGGATATATAGGTAGTGTAATATTACCATCAACTTACAGTGATTAAAAACGAGGCTATATTAAACAAAGGAATAATCCATTTGTATCATTTAGATAGAGACAACATGGTGCATTTGGCCCGAGGAGTGGGTTTCTGAAGATTGGTGTGAATGGTGTTGACGATTTTGTGAGACCGAGTGGTACTGCAATCATGTCCCATATTTGGATAGTTGCTTTTGTGACTGATGGGGATACAATGTATGGGTGTCTATGTTTCAGGGGGCTCCCCAGCACTTCCTATAAGTACCCATCTGTCTTAAATGGTCAATAAAGTACCATGGGTGCTCAGTTTCTGATTTCGACCACTCATAGTTGCTCAGATGTGCCGCCTGGTGCTAAGATGTTTGGTTAGAGATTATCAAACCACCCCCACCTAATGGCGATTGTAAAAGCTATGTTCATGTTTCTGCTATCCTCAATGTAGTCCAGACATGCCTTTTGTAGATGTCACAGTCTCGGGGATCAACCTTGATTGCTATGGTCTGGAAGATAAATTTCATCTTTGGCAAGGTCAGAATTTTTATTGCTACAATGCACTATTGCGATGAAAGGGCAGTTCTTCCCTCACTTCCTGAAAGAGTGGATAGACTTTGCCATCATTTTGTGTTTTGTTTAAATTTCTTTATTTTTAATTTTTGAATAATTGTTACAGTATCCACATTGTATATAGTGCAATATATATGATGGGATTCATCAGATGAAGTTTGCATAACTTGATATCAAGACATGACAGCTTGGATATATTAACTGAGTTAAGGCGGTACCTCAGTTCTCAATGAGTAAACAACAGTTACATTATAGCTTTTATGCCCAACGGGAATAGTATTAGATATCTCCTGTTTCTAAGTCTTGCCATATCTCGATAGATTCATGTCGATCTGTCCACTGTGACTTTTGCTTGGCCTTTGTGGCCTTTATTATATAGAGAGTAGTGCAATATATATTTAACATAAAAAATATTTTTTTACATCAACAAACCAACACACAAGAATCTCTCCAGGCTATTATTAATGGCTGCGCCATGAGAGTAGTAGATAGACGTTGCCATCTTGTATGCTTTGGATGGTGGTCCCCCAGTGTATCCCCAGGTTTTTGATAGTTTTGTGGCTCCACACAAATGGGGATTTAGCTCGGAGCCATCACATGTTTTCTACTGAGACAAGAAGCCTGAAAAGATCAGGCGTTGTCATGTTGAGTTTTAAAGTCTGCTGTCTCACCAAAGTTTGAATTCCTCAAGCAATGGAGGTAAGGGGTGTCTTGGCTCTGTAAAAGTGTCTAATTATTGTCAGAGAAAATGGATAATCTTGTCGCAGTGTTACCCCCAAATCAATGGACTATTATGCACATGCTGGGACAGTGGCTCTAAATATAAGGCTTGTTTCACTCTCCACTGAACAACCAACTTCATACGTTGGAGCTACTCCATTAACTATCACAATACCAGAAAGTCTGTAGGCAGACCAACTACAGAATACACTAGGAGTAAATAAGGCAGAATACTCACTGAACAAGGTTAGCCAGAACTACCATGAGGGAGGGAATAAGGCCAACAACTACTGGTCTCCAAATTGAGAAAATGGCAATCGCAAAAACAGAGATTAAGCGTCAAAAAAACAAGATTGGAGCATGGCTGAAAAAGTACATGAAGTTAGAGAAGCTTTCACGGAATACTATCGAGCTCCACAGTCAGCAGATCCATGAAGGGAAACGGACCATTTCCAATATCTAAAAAGTGCTGGGTTGTCGCCGCTTTCTTTAGACCATCATTGCTCAATGGACCCAATATTAACAAAAAGATTATCATAGAAACCAAAGGACTGCAGACAGCAAAAGCCTGGCCCCAGATCGGTCCCCTACAGCCTTCTATCAATTGTTCTGGCAGAGCTGATTGAAATAATATCTAAAGTGTGCAATGGGATGGCAAGCTCAATATATGAATTTTGAAGTATTAAGGCAAAAAAGTACTAGAAAAAGTAAACCACTGTTGAAAAAATAACAGTTTCCAGTTGGCTGGTTCAGCGGTGTGATATTACGCCGACCGCAAAAGAACAGTGGTCGGATACACCAAGTGGGTCATCTTGGTCAATGTTTTTACCTTCTGGCTTAGTCTCGCCTTTCTTCTACAGCTTGGAAAGTTCCTTTGAGTCATCCGTGCAGCCCATTTGATCGGCTAATATGCACTAACTCATGTCCAGCCAGGGTTCCTGCAGCATCCAGTCCTTCGTTGTGAGCGAGCCCTCTGGGAGTCAGGGGTCATTCTACTTTTTGTGTCCCTGTAACAGACAACAGGAGGTCAGTTTCCCAAAATCCTTTGTGAGCAGTTCCAGTCCCTGGAAGCCAGGAGACATCAGAAGTCCTGGATTCCTCTTTTTCCAGCAGGAGTCAGCAGTCTTTTGATCTTTTCCTTCAGTTGGAGTAAGGAGCCTTCATTCTTCCAGCAGGACCTCTACTTCAGTTGCCATCTTCCCAGGTGCAAGAATGTTCTGAAGAGGTGTCAATTGATGTGCCAAAGTTATTCTATGCACTAGCCCGTGATTGGAGACATTCTGCTATCCAATACTAAATATTTTCTTACCCTCTGTCCACCTCCTTTTGCAGCATGTCCTCCCCGTACCTTTCTGTTTTAGGCAGGTTTAGGCTCTGACAGCTGGAAATACATTTTAACTAAGATACTTTCCCACTAATGTTACTAAAAATCAGATTTCATCATTAATTCAGGTGTTGTCTAGGGGTGTGTGAAATTTTGCGTAGTTTGCTTTTGCATAATTATGCCCAATTTTGGTAATATTCCACAAAATGCAGCATAAGCATGCAAAATGCTATTGTAACATTTTGCCATATTTTAGCTTGAAATGTGTCTTCGCATCAGTTTTTCATACAGTGGTCCATTTCACATTCACATTAACAAACAGCATAAAAAACGCAATTGCCACAAACACCAGCCACTCACATTCTGTCTGTTTGTGTTGTTCTTCTCACACTATATTTAAACCACAGAGGTGACATAACTACGCAATGGTGTATCGGTGTAGTTTCATGAATTTTGCATAACAAGTAAAACGCGAAATTCTCAAATTTACACAAATTACACTGCTATAATTAAAAGTTCATCCCGACCTAGTTTTGGATATTAACTGGACAATAACAAGTCATCCTTAAAGCAGAGATGGATCAGTCCTGAAGGAAGGCCAGAGGTTTTTGTATAATAATATTACAGATGAATTTTAACACTAGGGGATGGCTTACCAAGTTAACTGCTAGGCACCAATAGCAGAGATGCGGAAGCAGTTTAGCTTTTTGGGGAAAAAAGTAAACCTTTTTCATCCTGATACAATGGATGAGTACCCTCTGCAGACATCATATGACAAATCTAACAAATGTGACCTCTTTAACAGCAAATTGACATTCAATCTAAGTAATAGGGTTTGTGCCACCATCAGCCGAAGCTCTCTCCTATACTCTGGATGGCTGACCCATATGATTGACAGCAATCCCCTTCTTTGGAAACTGAAGAGAAATTCCTGAAACTCCTACAATTGTGCCACCTATGGTGGACGAGTGACATGACTGACTAGTAAGGGATCTGGTAATACAAGCAGCTCAAGGGCACCCTCAAAAGGTTGCACAGATGTCAGAATGAATCCCTAACAAGGGGTACAGTGCCCTCATTATTTAGACTGCTGAAAACACTCCCAGTACATATAAAGCCCATTAATTAAGGGCCTAGGAAACGAATCTCTGCAATTCTCCCCAGTAATGGAAACGGTAACTAAAGGGATACCGCTCCCTGGTATCCTCTCCCGCCAGGTAGTGTTCAGTGTACAAAAGGCGAAGACACACTTACACTCTTTAACACCTTTCCTGATTGAGTTTTGCAGCCCGAGAACTCCACTCCACTGGAAGCTACTGTGGATTTTTAATAACACGCCCAAAAACTCAATTTGTAAAACGTGCATACAATAATTTTTTTATATCAGACGACGAGCCAGAATACGATGAAAGGTCAATTATTCCCGGAATAGATTATTTTACCAAAGCAGAAATACAAGCTGACATTCAGTATTGCAAAGCAGAAGACTGATAGCAAGGATAGAATTCCTATTCACCAGCTTCAGATCATACTAGTCCTACTTCAGTGGGCATTGTGGGGCGGCTGAACAGCAAGTAAATACAAGGTGAGGATGAAGAGGAAAACTCAATTTCAGGGCTAAGCCTGAAAACTGTTGATTGTAAAAATTAAAAGTCTGGGAGGTAGAGCAAACTGACAAAAGGATCCCTGACCGTTACTATGAAGACAAGGTATTCGAGAGAAGGCAAGATGCAAATATATACCCTAACACAGACTTTTCTTGTATAGATCACATGATTACATTCTCACCAGGAATACAAACAGTTGCATACATGAGCTCATGAGGTAGTTAAAAGGCCCTTTTGAGTAATAACAATGTACATGGCAATACGTGTCTATGCCACCGTAGGGAGGGTAGCCAAAATGGAGTAGATGTACTTCAGTTAGCTAATTATTCAGATTATAAGTGTGGAAGGGGAATTAATTATCAGTGAGGGCTGAGGAGGGCCTATGGGACTGTGTTTAGGTGTTTTGCTGAGCCGTTTATACTGCAAGTCACACGGCATGTCCAATGTATGATATTAACCTGCCAGATTTTCCATTGTCATGTCAACTGTAATGATGCTGACAGTGAACTTCTATCCTGAATTGGTTTGATATGTACCAAAATGGTAAATAAAGTTTAAAAAAAAAAGTAATTATCAGTGAGGGATTGTGTTCACAATGAGCATTAACATAGTTCTTCCATGAACCCATACAACATACACAGGCCTTCCTTCTCTGCGCATTCTCACAAAGTGACTGTCTTCCAAGGAATGCATATTAAGGGTTGCCGCCCTCTGCAATATTGCATGCCCATACAGTCCATTTTGTGCCCAAAAGCACAAAGGGGGAATTTGCCTCCTTGCATCACATGCATATTTTTATGCCTACATATCCGTGGTTGCAATGTAAAAGATCTCTCAATATAAAAGATGTTTATGTTTGCATCCCTAAAAAGAGTATATGAGATTAGAAGTCAAGTTTTATCTATATATCAAATTTGAAAAAAAATCGTCCTTTGGGAAATCTTGGCAAATATTAATATACAATTCATGTTCCATTTCCACTCCATTTATCATATTTACTGCAAAGTCTCTTATGTCCTCCTTGCACATGTATTGGTTAATCTACATTGCCAATCTTTAGCACACCAGGAAGTAAAATTCTATGTTCTTTCAGGGTAATAGAAATTGGCAATAGCAGGGTTTCCAGGTCTGACACCAGGCCCTTTTCTTGAAATGCAAATAGCCAAAAACCTAGTAATGTCCTGGCAAAGATCTCTTTCTTCTGGAGTGCACAGTCTCCCTTTGAAACCTAATTGTCTACTGGCTGAAAGGGGTCAGTATATATGTGGCTTTCTTTTGTGAACCTTTTGGCGACCCATAGTCAGTAAAGTCTTGTTTTCATAAATGCTTTATTCTCATATGATATGATATGATCCATTAAAAATGGAGTGCACAACACTACCTCAGCCAGGGCTTCAAGGTTACAAGTCAACATCCATTATATATAGGTCGAAATGATAGTGACATTAATCTACTTTTGCTGAGTAGAGCTGCGGGAGACTCCATAGTCATAGGTAAAGTAGTCAAGTATTGCAAAAAATAAAAAAAAGTTAACTCGAAAAAAAATATGAACAACATTTTCATGTTGCATGCAGTTTGAGTTTAAAGAGTCCTGCAGGGCATGGGGTATATTGATAATAAAAGATTTTGAGGTGACCACCATTTCAGCTGGATATGTGCATCTGGATATATCCTAATTTACGCAAATTGCTCTTAACTCAGCCTGGGCAAAGCACTACGCTACGCTCGCGTAGTTTGCGAAGTTTGTGCTACTTCGCACTACGCAAATTGCACGTAGCACAGTGCAAACACGCGTAGCATAGTGCAGCAGTCCTTTTTTGCTTGCTCGCGGTCCTCAACGTCAAGTTGGCGACTGCGAGCAAGCAAAATGACATCCCGGCGAGACTTTTACCTCGTTCGCGATCAGCAACATCAAGTTGGCGATCGCGAGCGTAGAAAAAAAACCTCCCGGCGAGATTCTCAACGCGAGGAGGTCAGGTTTCTCATTGCGAGTGGTCGCGTATGCTCGCGACTGCTCGCGATGAGAAACTACCAGTCCGCATTGAGAAAGCTGCCGCTCGAGTAAAAATCTACTCGAGCGGCAGAAAACTACAGCTCGCACTGTGCAAGATGCCGTTTTCAATGATTGCACAGTGCCGGTTGCTTGTCCGCATGATAATTACAAGGGGCTTTAATCTAAATGTAGAATCTAAGTGCTTTGCCATCCTGGTACTTCAAGACCTGATTGGGCAGACAGTCAGAAGAAGCTCATCATCTGGAATCGAACCGGCTTCCTCACTGGGCAGGGCACTTCAACCAACGTAACTGTCCTAGCAATTTGTATGGACAAAGCGTTCATTAACAAATCCACCCTCCATGCTTATTTTTATCAATTTTATGGCCGCATTTGACAGGGTTTCGCGCACTCTTCTCAGGAAAAAATTATCAACAGCTGGGAGCCCATTATCATTACACAAGGCCATTCAACTTTTACATACTAATACTTGGTTACCTGGGAAGATTGGGAATGGCACAAAACTCTCCCATACGGTTTATACCTCAGTCGGGTTGAAGCTGGGGGGTTCTAGCGCCCCTGCTGTTCAACATTTACATGCCTCCCAAAAGATCTTGCCTTATTAAACACGCACCCACCGAAACTCAGGGGTCGCGCACTAACTCACATGTTGTATGCTGATGATTTTCTTTTAATGAGCCAGAACCCCGTGGGCTTGCACTGTCTCTTAGACGAATTTTCAGTCTTCACTTCCAGAAACAATCTGGAAATCAATTTAAAGAAAAGCAAAATTGTGCTCTTTTTAAAGAAAAACAAGCATTTGCAATGCAATAAGTCTCGCATTTACGAGAGTTTTTATTGGCATTGTAAATGACTATGCCTTTTATCCATGTGTTTTTAAAACCGATAAATAAAAAGCATTGTCATTTACAATGCCAATAGCTTAAACTCTTGCAAAGGCAAGACCTATAGCTATTTGAAAAAAATAAGCGCTCGGAGGCTGTAATTAAAGCCTACTGAGTAACATCACTCGTAACGGGGTGTCGCAATGGGAGGTTACAAAATGAGACAAGACGGTATTAAGGAGGGACTTCTAAGCCTATTGACCAATAAACAGCCGCAGTTTACAGTGGACAATGACACAAGCCAATTCCAAAAATATGGGCGGAGAATGGGTGGTGCTTAAAGTCTCTACCTTAATACAGCATGCCTCCCAGAGCAGCGCATGCACTGCCCAGGCTCGACCTAAAAAGATCAAATGGCTTTTGGTTCATTAATGGTACACAGATTTCCTGTGAGATACTATAAATACTTAGGGGTAACATTCGATAGAAGGGGCTCCTTTAAGTCGCACCTGGAAGCAATGAAACACAAGGCTGTTGCCCAGATGACAGGATTAATGATCATTTTGAATATACTCAATGGACCAATTATGGGGCCACTGCAGAAGGCGATGTCTGCCAAAGTCCTTCCTTCGATAGCGTAGGGCTGTGAAAGGATCCTGGATAGAGACACCGGGCAGTTAGACCTTCCCCTAGCAAAAGCATATAGGACTGTATATTGACTACCAAATTACACATCACAGGCTGAGCTCCATTTGGAATTTGGGCTGACTAAGCAAATCCTGGGCGACCAGATGTTCCTACCTTAAGATGCGTTATAAATTCAGGTTTGCAGACAAAAGCTTGTCAGAATCCTGAGTCTGGCACGAAATAAATATGTTCAACCCCAGCTGTCCTTTTAGTCGAGCACTACAAGATGCTGTCCAAGCATTACACATTTCCAGCTTGTGGGATACCAGGGTGTCAGCCACCCTATTCAATAAACAACTTAGCATCATTACAAAAAATCGCTCTCTGCAGTTGGGCAAAGCAACTTTAACAAAGAGAACTCATGCATTGCAGGTCATAAAACCTATACTCCTCTCAAGCCACAGCCCTATTTCGAGCAAGGAAATTCGTTTAATCTAAAGCTCAGGTTTATGCACCTTAAGTTAAGCTATGGATTTCAAACTCCCTTGGATAAGAACTGTCGACAATGACTCCTGCAGATTGTGTGACTCAGGGAAAGAAACTATGATTCACATCCTATGCATCTGTCCCACTCGGGGAACAACCTTTACAACGCAACTTTTACAACGCACTACCTTTACAACGCATAATCCATTACAACGCATGACATTACAACGCATGACACTACAACGCATTTTTAAAAACTACCTTTACAACGCATTCCATTACAACGCATACTACCATTACAACGCATACCATTACAACGCATAATATTACACTACACTATCCAACACTTACCCTACTGTTGCACCCCCTGGAGTTAGAATAGTAATTTTTACCCCTATACTATCCAACACTTACCCTACTGATGCACCCCCTGGAGTTAGAATAGTAATTTTTACCCCTATACTATCCAACACTTACCCTACTGATGCACCCCCTGGAGTTAGAATAGTAATTTTTACCCCTATACTATCCAACACTTACCCTACTGTTGCACCCCCTGGAGTTAGAATAGTAATTTTTACCCCTATACTATCCAACACTTACCCTACTGTTGCACCCCCTGGAGTTGGAATAGTAATTTTTACCCCTATACTATCCAACACTTACCCTACTGTTGCACCCCCTGGAGTTAGAATAGTAATTTTTACCCCTATTCTATCCAACACTTACCCTACTGTTGCACCCCCTGGAGTTAGAATAGTAATTTTTACCCCTATACTATCCAACACTTACCCTACTGTTGCACCCCCTGGAGTTAGAATAGTAATTTTTACCCCTATACTATCCAACACTTACCCTACTGTTGCACCCCCTGGAGTTAGAATAGTAATTTTTACCTCTATACTATCCAACACTTACCCTACTGTTGCACCCCCTGGAGTTAGAATAGTAATTTTTACCCCTATACTATCCAACACTTACCCTACTGTTGCACCCCCTGGAGTTAGAATAGTAATTTTTACCCCTATACTATCCAACACTTACCCCACTGTTGCACCCCCTGGAGTTAGAATAGTAATTTTTACCCCTATACTATCCAACACTTACCCTACTGTTGCACCCCCTGGAGTTAGAAAAGTAACTTTTACCCCTATACTATCTAATACTTACCTTAAATGTAATTTAATATTATGCGTTGTAATGGTATGCGTTTTAAAGGTAGTATGCGTTGTAATGGAAATGCGTTGTAAAGGTATTTTTTAAAAATGCGTTGTAGTGTCATGCGTTGTAATGTCATGCGTTGTAATGGATTATGTGTTGTAAAAAATGCGTTGTAAGTGCATGCGTTGTAAAAGTGTGCGTTGTAACGTCATACATCCGTCCCACTCTGATGCCCGAATGCAGAGAGCTGTTATGAGGGGTTTTCAACCAAAAAATGATACGAATATGCAGACAAGCCCTCATTGCCGCAATTAGGGCCTCATTAGGATTGCGGGCGGACCTGAGTCCGCCCACCATCCCTGTGGTGTTTGGACCGGCCGCCAGACATGCGGCGGTCCCGCACTACGAATTAGGATTCTGCAATTTAACATTGCGGCGGGTGCTGCTGACAGCAGCACCCGCCGCAATGTTAAAATCGCATGTCTAGCATTTCACTGCACCACATGGCAGGCACCACATGGTGCCTGCCACTTGGTGCAGTGAAATACAGGGGGGTACCATAGGTACCCCCCAAGTTCACCCCACCTCCCCCAGACACAAGGGGGGCCTGCAACGGGCCGCTGGACCCAATCCCCGCCAGCCTTTCAAGGCCTTTCATTTCCCACATCCTAATATGGCAGATAGTGCCTGCTAGGCACCGCCACCATATTAGTGGCCCTGCTCCGCCCGCTAAACAATCGTTATGATTGCCACTGGCGGAAAAGCGGCAGACGGACTTTGCGTCCGCCCCGATACCCACCGCCATCCTAATATGGCGGTGGGTAAATCTCATTGTGATGGCGGAACGATTGCCACCACCGATCCGGCGGTGGTGATCGTTCCGCCATCGTAATGAGCCCTTTAATCCCTAGCACACACAACTAAACGTGCATCTTGTTAAGTTTATGGCAAGCTTCAGTTCAAAGGTAAAAACCATTGGCATAAATACACAATCACCTTGATGTTTCTCGTGCCACAAATAATATAGCACAAATAAGAATTGTCACTTTAGCACCTGCAAGTTGTAAGCATTGTCACTTTAGCCTCTGCAAGCCGTGTAGCAATGAGACTGTACCAACATGCTCATCCTGTCAAGCAACAATCCATTTATATCCCAGTCGTTTGCCGGGTAAGACTTTTAACATGCACATACCGTCACTTTAGTACTTACTAGCACTTTACTTACATTGCTTGAACTACAAAATCATTATATTGGTATGTATAGCCATTTTAAGAATCATTACTCGTGTCCTAAGGATTGATGGGGCAGATAGGCACGACCACACCAGAACTATTTAGCTGCCAGGAAAGAGCATGTAGAAACGCTCAGTTATCTTTTGTTCTGCAAGTGCATACCGTTAATAGTCCTTGTAGTGTCAAAAATCAGTTGTTGTATTTATTATTTTTAAAATAAAGTATGTAACGGTTCAGTTTTTAGGCCTCGGGGGTTGTCCCGGGGGTCGGTTATCGAGTTGGGTGGGCCCAGGAGTCGGTTTTAGCGTTCAAGGTTGGAGATGGGTCGGTATTTAGGGCTGCAGACTCAGGAAGGTTCTCAATGGGGTGGGTATTAGGGCTAAGAGCCTGAGGCAGAACAACTTTTAGGGCTCTGGGTATTGGGTGCTACAGAGCTTGTGCACACCAGCAACAGAGCCAACGAGGGCATATCCTGGGCCCAGAGATGTTTTAAGGATTTTGGGGGCCCTGGGCCAGATGTATTTTGGGGGCCCCTGTTCGGAACAGCTTTGATTTTATGACCCAGTTTCAGCTCTTTCATGCCCTCTTTTGTCATATTCTAAGAGTGCTTACATCTAATATTCAGAGATAGTGATGTGTGTTTTCAATATTGTAACATCAGCAGTTCACTGGTATTAATGCAAATAATTTCTGTAGCACCCACCCATTTCTCATACTATAGGTTTTGTATAGATCTAAAAGAAACTTTTTATATGTATGTTGCATGAATCATGAACACATTCTATCTGCAAAATATCTGTAATAGACTCTCACACCTTAAAAATAAATAATAGAAACACGCTGTTTACAACAATCTGTATAAAAATTAGTCAAGGCCACCAGGGCAAGACTCTCTGCAGAACAGGGCTAGCTCTATCAGGAGCCCCCTGAAAGGCTGGGGCCCTGGGCCAGAGCCCACTTTGCCCATGCCTTAAAACGTCTCTGCCTGGGCCATGCAGCCGGCCTTTTGGTTCTTGTGATGACCAGCTGACGGGGCTTCTGGGATACACAGAGCTACTGCGCAGCATTTAATCCCATTGCGATGACTGGTGTAGCATTTCCTGGTTCAGGACTGTGTGTTTGCCCATTCGAGCTGAACTGGGAAGACATACAACCGGCCTCCTTGGTCCCGACAGTGCTGCTTTTCCCCCACCGGCATCATCTGCTCGCAGTGGCGGCTCGTATAGGGCGTGCTACGGGGCGGTGGGGTGGGGAGGGGCTGAGTGAGGGGGTAGTAAACTCAGACGTACGACAGAACGCAGGAACGTAATCATTACTTTCCTCCATTCTGTCGTATGTCCGAGTTTACTACCCCCCCCCACCCTGCCCCTCCCCCGCCTCACCGCCCCGCAGCACGCCCTATGCGTGCAGCCACTGTCTGCTCCCTGGCCCAGACTTGCAACGTGGAGCAATGGGGGGGTTCATGGAGGCCCCCGAACGTGCACCAACCTGCAGCTAACAAGGTACCACTGTGCACTCAGCCCGCAGGGCCCTGCTGGCGGAGCTCATTACTGCTTATTGCTAATAAACCCCCCCGATTTCCTAAGATGACCTGCAAAACACAGAAAAACAATCCCAAATTCACTCTACAGCCCAGCCCAGCCATTACCACGCATGCCGAATTTGGAGCAAGTATATGCCTTTACCAACCTTGGCTTTATAATGAAAATTTCTGATAAAGGCATGCATGGTAAAGGGATATGCGTTGTAAAAAAATGATAGTAAATGCCTGCATTGTAATGGTGCATACATTATATTGACAGCATAGTAATGCATGTGTGGTAAATGCACGCTTGGTTCCTTCATACAACCGACAGCCACACCTTGCGAAATAATGACTTTTCCTCCAGCTTGGTGCTTCTTCCTGACCCTGCTGTTTAGCATCTGTGGAAGGTACTATTCAGTAGTATCAACATTTTATGAGTGTGTCTCATCTTCAAGACTGTGTGCATCGTTTTAACTGCTGCACTGCATCAAAGAAGTAACTGCCTTTCTTATATTTATTAAGGTTTTTTCCTAATAATTCATGGCATCTAATCAGTACTTAATACAAATACCACCTTTTTACAACAACCGGGCAAGCCTCCCATGAAGTGTAAGTGTTGGTTACGTTGCTTTGAAAACTACCTAGTAGCAATAGATGCCGCCCAATTTGATCCAGTCGGGAAAATGGCTTTGCTCTCCAGTCATTTGGGCCAGGAAAGGCAACACCTTTTCGACAAGCTTTCTGAACTAGATGCTCCTCCTAATCAGTTTGAGTGTTGGGATTAGTATACTAAAGCTCTGGCAAGACTTACCAATGTATTCTGTATGACAAAAGTGTGGCAGAGTTTCGGCTCTCAGGTTGTTGGCCTCCATTTGCCATTTTGGATCCGCTTTACACATCTGCATAAGAGATCAATTTGTGTATAGTTGCTTTTCTAAACAAATTCAAGAACTTCTCTTGACTTGCCGAGATCCTACTCTGCTGGAAGTAGTTGACACTGCTAAAGGAATAGAGCGTGTTTTGATTTCTAGAAAATGTATAGCTAAAGAAGATTCTGTAAATAAAAGTGTGTCTCTCTAAAAGATAAGAAGTTGGGAATTAAGCAAAAAGAGCCAACTTGCCTGCTAAAGATGTAGAACTACAACATATTTGGGAGATAGTGATAGTTGCCCTGCTATTGGGAAACAGTGCAACAAGTGGAGAAAGTTGGATCATTTTCAGTGTTTGCAGAAGTGAACAGTGTTGCTCTTGATGTGGAATAATCTGTGCATGATCTAGCTAAAGTACTCCTCACAGTTGATTTGGAGCCTGTTATTACATCAACAGTGAAGTGGTCATTGTGTGATTTGTTGGTGGGTGCTGTGTCCCGCAACATGATGGCAGGCATTTTGTCTGACACCATTTTTTTCAATTTATGGTGTAAAAATGTAATCTTGGAAAAACCTGAAGTTAATCCCAAAGCATTTGTGAACAATACATTGATTTGCTGAGATATTTTGTGATTCATTAACATGTCTTGGCAGAGAGACTATTACCAAAGTCTATGTGGCAAAGAAAGGTAGGAATATTGTGGGTTAGCAGGATTTAGCAAAACTTGGTCTAATGCTCATGCCTGGTTCAGATACTCCTGTCATGGTGGCACCAATGCCTATTTCATGAGTTGAGAATAGTCCTGACGAGGGGGTTGATGCAAATGTTAGAAAGTTTCCAAACGTTTTTCAGGTTGGTGTCATCAAGACGTTTGAACACGGGATCAGGTTCAACTCCAATGCTTTACCTGTGGCACACAAAGTGAGACCTGTTCTTTTGAGTGCAAGGGATGATCTCAGAGTTTTGCTATAAAATGTGGTCACTGAGGGGATCACCCAGGTAACTAATACTGCAGAATGGGCAAGTCCCATAGTGATTATTAGAAAAACATCTGGTGAGATATGGCTGTGTGCGAATGTGCACACAATAAGAACGTGCTTGTGTATTGCCATCTTTTTCCCAAATTCAAGAGTGACTGGCCAATTTGGGTCATGCAAAATTATTTTCACTTCTCAGTTTAAGATCAGCATACCATCAAATTCCTCTTTACACCAAGTCACAGGAATTGATGACCTTCTTTATGCCTTTTGGTGCCTTTACATTTTTGACAATACTATTTGGCTTAGCATTTGCTGCTATCATATTTCATAAATCAATGGACACGATTTTGATTGGTATTATTGGTGTACAAGCCATCCAGGTTGCTGGTTTAATTTTTGCAGAAAGCATTCAAGATCACAATTTAATCTTAGAACAAGTTGTGTCTGTTTTAAAGATGTTGGAATTACATTAAGATCTGATGAATATAAATTTTTGACTAAATAGGTTGATTACCTTGGTCACAGAATTACTTCTGATGGGATTAAACCCGAATTTCCACTCAATTAGGCCTTCAAGAATGCTGCCCCACCTAAAGACAAAGATGTTTTTCATTTATTCTGTGATTTGAGTGCATATTGCTCCCGTTTTATTGATGCTATGCTTTCATTGTTCAGCCTTTGACTGTTTACTGAAGAAGGGAGAAAAATGTGTGTGTAGCAATTATGTAGATAAGGCTTTATTGAAAGTGAAATAATTTATTGTTTCTGCACCTGCAATCATACCATTTACATCTGGGAAGAAGTGTTTTCTAACAGTTTGCTAGTCAAGTTGGGTTGGGTGCTGTTTTGTCTCAGTGGGTGAATGATAAATAGATGACAGTTGCATTTGCCTCACACTGTCTGAGGCAACCTGAAACAAACTATAGCACCATTGACAGAGAGGCATTAGCATGTACTTGGGCTGATGGATAAATTAAAATATTTTAGTGGGGTGCAAAGTATGATATTTTCAGGGATAATAAACCACTGGTGTACATGTTGAATGGAAGTACCACAGGCACGGCTACAGCAGGGTTGATAAAGTTGTTGTCATGTCTGCAAGAATACACTTTTGATATCAACTACATTCCAGGTGGTAAGAATGTAAGATCTGACTGTTTGTCCAGAATGCCCTTGGAAATAGGTAGCTGTTGTGATTTACAAGAGGATGTAGAATGTATGGTTGCATTGGTTGAGGATCTATAGGACGGGAAAGGTGTAGTCACACCACACCACAGGAGTGGTTGGACATCTTGAATTGCGATGAGATCCTTCAGAGAGTGTTGCATTTCATGAATTTAGGCTGGCCTAAGGAAAGAAAGGTGAAGGTTTGTTTGAAACCTTTTGCTCAGGTTTCTCAGGAATTGTCAGTAGTCAGAGGAGTTTTAATGCATAATGATAGGTGCAGCCCTCCAACATCCATTCGTGAAACTCTGATCAGGGTAGCTAATTAAGGTCATCTAGGTATCAATAGTACTCGTAAGAATTTAATGCAGTTTTTTGGGTGGTTATCTATGAATGCACAAGTCGTGCAGTGAATGGATTTATGTGCTACCTGTCTACTTTCAGGTGAGCATTGGAAAACACATGAAACACCTTTGCATATGGTTCCTCTAACTGATGATATGTTGGTAAAAGTTGCATTGAATTTTGCAGGATCTTTTCATGTGCTTCCTTCTGAGAAGTGCTTTATGTTAGTTTTGGTTGACTATTTCTCCAGAAGGGTGTATTCTGATTTTGTTTCTGCTCCTAACATGGCATCAGTGATTACATTTTTGAAGAAGGTTTTTCAAATTGAGGGAGTGCTCAAGGAACTTGTCACAAACAATGGCACACATTTTACGTCTACACTTATAAGGCAATTCATTGACTCTCATCATATTAAACATCTTCAAGTGGCGTTGTATTCACCCACTTCTAATGGACTTGTTGAGAGGATGAATAAGTTCTTGGAGTAAAGGGAACACTTGGCTTTGGCTTTAGGAACCGATGTGGAGGATTTTTCAAGGGAAAAATTGTAGTCTTAATAATTCAAGCCACTTAGTACTACTAGAGTGTCTCAGTTTGAGCTTCTATGCAAGAGAACTCCCAGATACATTTTGGGCCAGATGTAGATAATCCATAAATACCGAATTCTTTATACCGAATTTTACCGATTAGGTATTAAGAAATCGGTATTTCTTACGTAGCTAATGAATCGGTAAAAAATACAGATTCCTTAATATTCCTTATTACCGAATTGGTAATACCGATTCGGTAATAAGGAATACCTACCCATTCATTCCTATGTGCTTGGAGGCCCATAGGAATGAATGTAATGCCATTCTGTATTAGCGAATCGGTATTACCGAATCGGTAATACCGGGAGGTGTTTCAAGGGTGCCAGGGTGTCCAAAGGACATCCTGTTGCACCCCTGAAATGTGCCTGTGTGCACATGTGGCACACATACATGCCCTAAGGGCATGGATGTGTGCCACATGGCAATTAAAAAAAACATTCAAAAGTGAATTTTTAAAGGAATTTGTTAATTACTGTCGTAAATAAAATATTACGCGTTCGGAATTTCTATATATCAATATGATCATGCATGAAGCAAGAGGCTGAGTCCGTGGTATCAGGTTCAAAAGAGCTTTATTCAAATAACTCGAGTTATAGGGAGAATAGTTCCATCATCACAAGGGATCAGGAAGGGTCTAATTCTCAGAGTATTCTCAAACTTTATTCACAGAGTACAGTATATATACATTGTAATAATATACGTAAGCAGGAGTGCTTCAGGCGGAGCAAGAGAGAATGAGATAAGAGCATGTGGGTGTGTAAGTAGGCGTGAAGGTGGGCGTCCACTTGATGATAATAGGTAAGTGTCATAGGTGGGTGGATGCCTGGAGGGGGTTGTGTGATCAGCTGGAACTTTACTGGAACTTTGCCTTACTTGTGCTCAACTCGAGCATGACGTGTAACTGACGTGTGAAAGGGTTGCTATGCAACCAGGGAGTCTGGAGTCTGGAAGTGAGGCCTTCAGTGTCAGGGCGACCAGCACATCTTGTATTATCTGATATCTAAAGTCTGGAGCAGGGACTGATTTGTGACATAGGTTGCCCATCACCAAGAGCCAATGTGGCATCTATTTCTTCATTTACTGCTAAAGTCTTACATGGGGGCTATGGGCTTTTCACTGACGTGAGCTTTGTAATCACATGAAAAGAGACAGAAAGGCTAGGCTTTCTCCTTTGCAGATGGGTCATGTTTATTCCTCCTTCCCCAGGCAGGAATGTGGTTTCGGTAGGAGTAAGCAGATAACCGTGCTCAATACTGTCTCGGCACCTCGGTCAGGGCCCCTTTGGCTGAGGCCCAAGTGTGCAAGGCCAAGGATACGCAGCTGCAGCTTTCAGAGCGTTCTGAGGCCTGAAACCTCTTTTCGGCTCTGGCTGAGCCACAATAATGGAAATGCGGGAAAACATGATGCAAAACGTGTAGGCCTCAGAGCAGATTTGTCGTTTCTCTCATGGGAGACTGGATGATGACAGGCCACGTTATAGCATAAGCATCATGATAGACAGGCCATGGAGGGGAAATACATAGGTTACATGTAAGTGCACATGAGTGACGGGGAACACACGGGGACACATAGGCCTCATGATATTTTAATTTCCTCATTCCCTCCTTGTCCCCTAGTGGACCCTCATGTCACATCTATTCTCATGAGACAGTCAATCTGTTCTTGCAGCATTATTTTTCCATTTTCAATGCTTTGTAAATGGGGATGTGGAACACATGCAGTAGCACACAGGCCGCAAATGGCCGGGCCACACTGTAGACATAGGCAACAACTGAATATCATCAGTAGTATTAGTCCACAGACGGTCAACACTTTCCATCCCCATGCCGATATTACTCCCCAGAGCCAACTGGACCAAGTCCACGTGCCTGGGTCTTGGTGTATGCTTTGGGCAATCTTGTGGAGTCTTGTTATTGCTTTGTATACAGACGGTGCGTTATTAGGAATGAAAACGCAACAGCTGGAACCGATGACCCTACAGGCCCCGCCCCTATCCGCTAGGATGACGTCAAGAACAAGACGATTCTGAAGAACGACCATTCTCATAGCAGACTGTTCCTGGATCAAGTTCCCCAGGGCTGATGCAGTCTCATTAGCAACTGTTTCTAGAATCCTTGTTAGCCTGCGGATAAGTTTACTATTCTGGACGGGACCTATGAAGAAAAAGAATCCTTTGTTGAAATCTGTATATTGCTCCCAAGCTGTTTCAGTCTGATCAATGCCAGAGGCATCGAGCCCTCGTCTGTGTCTGATAAGTGCTAGTTGGAGATTTTGATGATAGTTCGATGGGGCCAAGAAAACTGGTGGTAGAAGAAATGATATATAGCACGTCCCACCCCAGTCTAAGGGCAGTTGCACATAGGCTGTCTGGCCACAAATAAAGTAGGTGTGTCGTGATGCTCTGAAGTAAGACTTTCCTTTGTCTTTAAACACTATTATAGTGTTACACTCGCTGTGCCCCAAATGCACTGAGCCTTCTTTTCTGACACACAAGTTCCCTTTTACTGGCAGGACTGTAATTGAGGATGGACCTAAATTGTGTATGGGCTTGACATTCAACACTATAAAGTTGAGGGTCGCATTTCCTTGCAGATACTCTTCATTTTCTAGATCTGTACCTTTCCTTTGGGGAAGACCTTCTTCATCTGGGAAACATGCTTTATTCATGACTTTATTCAAGTTACCCCATACCCAGTCACCTCTACACTCCTTGTCGTGACATTCTTTGGCATCACCGTTGATGGATGTCATTAAGGCAAACCATGCTCCGCAAGAACCATTATGGGAGAATGGAAAAGGGAAAAGAGGCAACACTCCCTTCACCTTCTGATACGGGGGAAGACGGCCACAGACCCAGCAGTCTGTAGCATTGCTAGTCTGATGTGAATGGTGCAGCATCTGAATAAAGGTATTGTTGCGTAAGGCAAGTCGATACGATAGCTCATGGGATGGCAGATCACTAAATGTGTGCATTATAGTATCATTAGTAGAAGAGTGTAAGAGTGAGGTAATAGGAGGAAAAATAGCATGTAGTATTAAGCTGATACATATTATCGTGATGCACAGAAGAAATAGAAAAATCAAAGTCACTATACATCTACCACGTAATATTTTACAGTATTTGCTTTTCATCTTGCTCTTTTTCTCATCAGTAGTGTCCAAGATCTTATGCAAGCCAGAATACATGTTCAACCGCTTCACCACCTAGTGGACTTAATTGATCAAACGGGTTCTGACTTTCTAGATCTAAGTTTAGCTTTGTACTCCTGCTGGGGAGTCTTCTCTAGTAAAGGGGGCTCAAAGTCTGAAAAGTTTATGTCCTTTTTAAACGAATCGTTATTTCCAAAGTAGCGTTTACAATGATGAAGATGAACCCATCCTTTCCGTCCTTCGACTTTAACAGCGGTCCTCGTGGTCAATAATACCAACTTGGGCGTCTTCCACCTCGGCTCAAGAGGGCTCGTTCTATCAAAGTTCCGTATTAATACGTAATCCCCAGGAGCGAGGGAATTTTCCTTGACCTGGGTGTTGTCAGGGAAGGCGGCAGCAACCTGCGAACGACAAGAGAGTAGTGCAGACATCAAGGAAGCCAGGTAATCTGTCAGCATGTTACTGTCAACATCAGTGATCTTTTTAGGCATCGGAGTGCCCCACATATTCGGTGGTCTACCAAAGACCACTTCATAGGGAGATAAGCCTGTTCTAGAATGGGCTACCATTCGCATGTAAAAGAGGGCAACCGGCAGGGCTACCATCCAATCTACACCTTTGTCTGCGCAAATCTTTGCTAGTTTTATCTTTAAGGTCTGGTTGTGTCTTTCTACAAGGCCTGCTGAATCAGGATGTCGTACACAATGGAACTTTCAGGTATACCCTAACAGAAGGGACACCTGTTTCATGAGTTCAGAGGAGAAAGGCTGACCGTTGTCGGAATATACGACACGCGGTAATCCATAACGTGGGAAAAACTCTCGCACCAATTGTCTGGCGGTAGTTACAGCAGTATAATCAGGAACTGGATAGGCCTCTGTCCATCTTGATAGTGAACATACTACTACCAGGACATATTTGTAACCTCTACATCTGTCCATTTGGATATAATCCATTTGGAGGACTTCAAAAGGATAGTCAGGTGGATGGAATCCACCTTGTTCCATTGGAATGCCTTTACCTGGATTGAATTGGCAACAGATCATACATGTTCTGACCTTTTGTTTCGCTGCTGCACGCAGGTGCTTGTTGAACCATATATTCTGTAAGCTGTCTAGCATTGCTTTCTCTCCTAGGTGTGCAGGACTATGTGCGGTATTTATGATCACTTGTACCATCGAATCAGGAAGAAACCATGTTTCTTTGCCCTTAGTCATCCAACCCTGATCAGTCAGTACCCCTCCTTGTTCCGACCATTTATTTAATTCGTCTAGAGTAGCATGTGTCTGTATGTCTTGTACATCCTTGGAAGGATCCCTGACTGTCATGGCTTTGGTCATTGATGGTACCTGTGATTTTGTCATGTCTAGTGGGGTCTGAGCTGTCTGTTTAGCTGTTCGGTCTGCCAGATCATTGCCTTGAGAAATGGTATCTGTGGCTTTAGTATGTGCTTTGCATTTCAGGATAGCTATGGCTGTAGGTAGATGTATAGCTTCCAGAAGGGCTTGAATAAGGGTGCCATGCTGTATCTTGGCCCCGTGAGAGGTCAAGAAACCTCTTTCCCTCCATAGTACTCCGAAGTCATGAACTACCCCATATGTGTATTGTGAGTCGGTGTAAATGTTTACTCTCAGGTGCTTAGCTCTTATGCACGCTTGTGTCAGAGCGATGAGCTCTGCTGCTTGTGCTGACAGTATGTCTATTCTTTTAGTCTCTATGATTTCAGTAGCAGTGGTCACTGCATATGCTGCCACTAATTCTCCCGCCCCCGTCCTCATACATGAACCGTCAACATAGAGTGTTAGGTCAGGGTCTGGGAGCGCAACATCTGTCAAGTCTTGTCTTGGTTTAGTCACGGTATGTATTACTTCAACACAGTCATGTGGGGAATCGTTTTCTGTACTGGAGGGCAAAAAAGTAGCAGGATTCAGTATGTTGCATCGTCTGATCTCTATGTGTGGTTGAAATAACGTCAGCTCATAACCTGTCAGTCTCGCTACAGTCAGGTGTTGTGTTTGTGTTCGGTTCAAGAGAACCTCTACTGCGTGTGGTACTTGTACTGTCAGGGGGTGGCCCAGCACTATCGAGTCACTTTGTCTTATGGCTAAGGCAGTTGCTGTAACAAATTTTAGGCACGCAGGCAAAGCCTGTGCTACTGGGTCCAATGTACTAGAAAAATAAGCACAGGGCTTGTGTTTTCCTGCATGATCTTGTGTTAGGACAGATAGTGCTGTTCCATCCCGCTCTGTCACAAAAAGCATAAAAGATTTGTTGTAATCAGGGATCGCTAAAACTGGTGCGTGACATAAAGCTCTTTTTAATTCTTCAAATGCCACAGTGTGTTCTTGTGTCCAAGGGAGGACATTAGTAGAAGCTACCTCCTGTGTCGTCAACTGTATTAGGGGCTTGGCTATGTAAGCATACTGCGGAATCCACTGCCTGCAATATGAAGTGAGGCCAATGATTGCACGTACCTCCTTTTGTGTCTTGGGCCGTGAAAGGCCAGAAATCAATTGAATACGTTCTGGTGTCAGTCGCCTACCCTCCTTGGATAGCAAGTGCCCAAGGTACGCCACTTGCTGTTCACAGAATTGTAACTTCGAAGGGGACACTTTGTGCCCCTTGTCAGCTAGGAAGTGTAAAACAGTGAGTGATGCATTTTCACAGTCAGTTTCTGATCGTGCAGTGATGAGAATGTCATCCACATACTGTATCAGTGATGTAGTGGTAGGCATATGAATACCGTCTAGTTGTCTTTTGAGTGCCTGACTGTAGATGCTAGGACTTTCCGTGAAGCCCTGTGGTGCTCTTGTGAATCTGAAGCTACGGCCTTTTAAACTGAAACCGAAAAGATATTGGCTGTCCGGATGTATTGGGATACTGAAAAAGGCGTTCTTCAGATCGATAACTGTAAAGAACGTAGCTTTCGCATCAATGGCAGTCAATAATGAAGAAATGTCCGGGACCACAGGGTACTGTGGCACCACACATTTGTTTAATTCTCGCAGGTCCACAACTAATCTATAGACAGGTGATGTATTGGGATCAGTTCTTTTAAGAATAGGAAGAACAGGTGAATTGCATATGTTTGAATCTGTCTCTATCACCACCCCTTGTGCGATGAGTTCATCGATTATTTTCAGCAACCCTACTTCAGCTTCAGGTGGAATTTTGTATTGTCTAATCCGGGGCAGCACCACTCCTTCCTTGAGGGTGACCTGGTATGGTGTAATGTTCATGAAACCTACGTCAGTCGGGCCTTGTGCCCATAGGTGCCGTGGTACATTTTGAAGCCTGATGTCAATGTCTTTCATTACAAAATGGCCCTTGAAATCACGTAAATACAGTCGCACTCCTTCTGGCGAGCAACAGATAATTGCTCCCAGTTCCTTTAACGTTTTTATGCCAAGTAAGTTTTCTGGACATGATTTAGTAAGCAGTAAGTCTGTTGTATGTATTAGTGGACCAACTCCTAAAGAAACTGGTTCTGAAACCTCATTGATAATAGGCTTTCCTGAAAAGCCCAGGGATATACTCTTTGAGCCCGAGAGGGGTGCCCCTGGAACCTCGGAATGACTGATGGTAGTTCTACTCGCCCCAGTGTCAATCAAAAACCTTTTATTTTGTCCTAGTAAACGTGCATGCACATAGGGACCCGCTTGGTCCACAGGAACCGGAATAAGGGGCAAGTCGAATTCCCTCTCTGGGCTGCTTCATGAATATGCTTGGTATTCTGGATAGTCAGTCTGAGCGTGCTCATACATTTGTGTTGTGGCGTGGGCTGGTGCAGGTGCATGGACAGGCGGCGGAGGAAACGTATCTGATGTCTGATGTGTGTTATTTTCTTTGGGAGGATAAGGACGTGGCTTTGTTTTACCTATAGCTATATTGTGTTTCAGGACTGCACATTCATTTACGAAGTGGCCTGGCTTTTTGCAATAATTACAGGTCCCGTTACTTTGTTTCGTGCTATTCTTGTTCGTGTTTGTGTTCGCCGGTGTCGATTGGGCCACCAGCATCTTCATCTTTGTGTCTTTCATGCGTCTCTTTTCCTGGTCGTGTTCTCCTCTAATTCTGTTCTGGTGGTATTGTAACATCTGTAACATTTGGGAAGGGCTGTTTGCTTGCCAAGTACTCTCAACCTTCAGTACCCTATACTTCACCTCTGGTAGGGAATTTTCTACTAGTTTGCTCACGAAAAGATGGGGATATGAATCGCTACCGGGCTTAAGACCACTATTGATAGTGAAACACTTCTCAAACCCAGAGTAAAAATCGCTAGTGTCCTCGTCTGGTTTCTGTTTACAGGCTGAAATAGCATCCCAGTCTTCTTTCTTGGTAATTAATAATCTGGGCAAAACTTGTACAAGGAGTTCAGGTAGGTCTTTAGCTCGGGGACCCAGACCAACCCCCGGGCCTCTTCCCTCTTCCTCTCTTTCCAACAGATCCCAGCTGAGCCTTTTCTCTCCCACCTCCCATTCCTGTCCTTTCAGCTTCTCGTAAATACCAGCAGGCAATAGTACTTTTAATAACTTTAGAATGTCAGCATATGTATATTCTCCTAAGCGAAGAATGTCTTTTAGTTCTCGGTGAAAACCCCCCGGGTCTTTATCATGAGATGGTAGCATTTTTTTCATTTCTAGTATCTCTAATTTTGACAAGGGGGTGTAGACATACACCCGTTGTAGTTCATTATTTGCATCCTTTACAGGATGAACCTCTTGTAGGGGGTTCAGCTTGTCGTATGACTGTCCCTTAACCTGTGGTGGAGCGGGAAGCAGGGACCTAGTCACGTATACTATATACTTGTGTCGCTGATCCAGGATGACATTAATCAGTTCAGTACCCATGTTCATCCACCTGTCTAGTATTATGTCGTCCAGCAACTTATACAATAGACCAGGACCAGAATATTGACTCTCATATAACGTGATCAAATGTTGGACCATGTAAACACCAGCTATGCGCTGTTCGTTTGGTGGGAGGCTCAAGAACGTTTGTGCTACGATATCATTATTATATATATCATATTGGGATATCCACAGGGTGGCTGACCGTGCTAATTCATTTTCAGTCGGGGTGAGGGGCTGATCGTTACCTAACCATTTATTCACCGCTTTTTCGGTGATCTGGAACAAACTTTCAAGGGAATATCTTTCTTTTATGGCAGTTCCCTGTTTACGGTGATTGAGGCCCTTGGGCCTTTCGAATCGCCGGGCATGGCCCACATAATGTATTCTGTCTTTGTCCCCTGCTTTGTCATCAGATGATAACTCAGCCTTTTCGTTCGGGCCTCCTTCGTGTGACGCTATTATTGCCTTTCGGATTTTGGTCAACATGTTGTCTGTCTGGCCTGATTTATCATGCTGACCGGCATCTATTCGATCACTCCAACCAATATAACAACGGTCTACGTCCCCGTCGCCTTCGTCTTTTTCCCTGATCAGACAATTAATTAGGAAGCGAAGGATATAGTTCTTAATAATTACCTTTCTATTTTGTACAGCTTCTGCTATGCACTCAGAACCTTCCCCTGTTCTTATGAATGTGTACATTTTCTTTAGCTGTTTATCCATATCTGGTAGTTTTTCCAAATCTGCGACTGCTCGTCTAAGCCGTAGTGAAAACACGAGCATTCGGCCCTTTCCTGGATCTGGGTCATATATACATTCGGAGATGTCTACTTTTACTGTCGGCCCCCCTCCTGAGGTTGCCCCGGATCCTCCCTCCCCGCTGTCCTCGAGCTCCTGGAGCTGTTCTTGCGTTGGGGGCGCAGGGAAAAATCCGTCCACGTATGCTGGTGGGGATTCCTCTAGGTAGGTGTTAATGAACGTTTCGGATGCTGTTTGTTTTATTTTTCGGGGTACTTGCGGTGGCACTCTAACTGGTCTTTCTACTGGCGCCACTTTTGCTAGTTCCTCTGAAAGGACGGGGTAAATACCAGCAACGACAGTATTTCTTTCTCTTTCAGCCTGCTCTCTTTTTACCCGCTCCCGTTCCTCCTGTAATTTCTTTTCTTTGGCTTTTTCAGACTCCTGTCTACTTCTCTCTGCTTTGTGGAACTCTTTCTCTGTTCTTCTATGTGACTCCTTGCGCCATAACTCAATGGCATCCTTCTGAGCAGGTCTAGATTTTCTCTTCCATATCTCTTCCTCCACCTTCATAATGCATTCCGCATCCCACGTTCCCGTAATGGGCCATTTATACTTTGTCTCTAAATCCTTTGTGTAATCCACCCATAGTTCTAAAAACAACACGGCATCTAAACCATGCTTACAGTACATGAAATGTCCAGGTGTGTCTCTAGGCGGAATGTTAACTGGTTCCTTTAGTACACCTTTTCTGGTACATATCTTACGCAGTTTTGAAAATAACGGCATGTTGGAATGTAACCGAAAACAAAAATCACAATGAACAAAAACCCAAAAATCACAATGAAACAAATTTACACAAAAACCTGACACATTCAAACCTAACTGAACCTTACTAAGACAATAACATTCATACAGTTATATCGGTGCACCTGAAAACTTGGACTTTAATTCTTGAAAACATTAATTTTTGAATGCATGCTCTTGAACATACCGGTCTCACAAGTGAGACACGTCTTTACCGTGTTCATTAAATGAACCCGTCATTATTGCAACCCCCATGAGAAACTCACCGGGAAGCAGAACTTGAACTTGAACTTGAAGGCCTCGGACACTTGACGCTGCGCAGGGAATGGCGTATCTTAGGTGGATCTCTAGAAACCTCGGACACAGCTCTCTCGCAGGGTGGGCTCTGGGTCGGGACGATCCGCAATCCTCACCGCCTCGTATGGATGCCTGGTCGCAGTCCGTCTCCTTCGTTGGCCTGAGGGAGTTGGCGGGAAAACCCGCGGCGTGTACACTCGAAGTGCGTCACGGCTGTGGAAGGGGGCAAAACTGGACCTTCATCTCCGGCGCATGGGGAAGGAGATTTGTCCCTGTTCGGGCGCCATTAATGTCGTAAATAAAATATTACGCATTCGGAATTTCTATATATCAATATGATCATGCATGAAGCAAGAGGCTGAGTCCGTGGTATCAGGTTCAAAAGGGCTTTATTCAAATAACTCGAGTTGTAGGGAGAATAGTTCCATCACCAAAAGGGATCAGGAAGGGTCTAATTCTCAGAGTATTCTCAAACTTTATTCACAGAGTACAGTATATATACATTGTAATAATACACGTAAGCAGGAGTGCTTCAGGCGGAGCAAGAGAGAATGAGATAAGAGCATGTGGGAGTGTAAGTAGGCGTGAAGGTGGGCGTCCACTTGATGATAATAGGTAAGTGTCATAGGTGGGTGGATGCCTGGAGGGGGTTGCGTGATCAGCTGGAACTTTACTGGAACTTTGCCTTACTTGTGCTCAACTCGAGCATGACGTGTAACTGACGTGTGAAAGGGTTGCTATGCAACCAGGGAGTCTGGAGTCTGGAAGTGAGGCCTTCAGTGTCAGGGCGACCAGCACATCTTGTATTATCTGATATCTAAAGTCTGGAGCAGGGACTGGTTTGTGACATAGGTTGCCCATCACCAAGAGCCAATGTGGCATCTATTTCTTCATTTACTGCTAAAGTCTTACATGGGGGCTATGGGCTTTTCACTGACGTGAGCTTTGTAATCACATGAAAAGAGACAGAAAGGCTAGGCTTTCTCCTTTGCAGATGGGTCGTGTTTATTCCTCCTTCCCCAGGCAGGAATGTGGTTTCGGTAGGAGTAAGCAGATAACCGTGCTCAATACTGTCTCGGCACCTCGGTCAGGGCCCCTTTGGCTGAGGCCCAAGTGTGCAAGGCCAAGGATACGCAGCTGCAGCTTTCAGAGCGTTCTGAGGCCTGAAACCTCTTTTCGGCTCTGGCTGAGCCACAATAATGGAAATGTGGGAAAACATGATGCAAAACGTGTAGGCCTCAGAGCAGATTTGTCGTTTCTCTCATGGGAGACTGGATGATGACAGGCCACGTTATAGCATAAGCATCATGATAGACAGGCCATGGAGGGGAAATACATAGGTTACATGTATGTGCACATGAGTGACGGGGAACACACGGGGTCACATAGGCCTCATGATATTTTAATTTCCTCATTACCACCAACTTGAAGTTGGTGGTAATTAACAAATTCTTAAAGCACATAAGCACTCTTTTATGTGCTTTCTACATTGCATTTACCGATTCGGTATTTACCGATTCGGTATTTACCGAATCATCACCTACATTAGGAATAGCTAAATACCGGTCGGTAACCCTGAAATTTACTGAATTTCGGGGTTACCGACCGGTATTTAGCCACCTACATCGGGCCCTTTATGTCCTGATTGGGTGAGAGATTTACCCGTGAAAATGAAAGGGCCTGTTGATGTTCCAAGTAATGCACTTGTTGACAGAGTGTCATCTAAACAGGCTTTGTACAAATTAAATTTTGACAAATGACATATTGTGAAGGAAATTTGTTTCAATGTTGAAAATTGGGTTCTGGTTAAAAAAGCTTACAAGGTTAAGAAAGGTAAATACATTTATGCCACTTGTGTAAGGAGGAAGTGTTGCTTTCTGGAAGGGTTGGTGAAGCAGGAAGAACTTAGTTAAATTATTTCAAGAACAAGCAAAAAATGTCTTCTTCTCCAGACAGGAAAGTGTACATTCTGTTGCTGAATTCTGTACTACTCCTGACGGTGCATCGTGGTTGGACTTTAGTGGTGATAATACTGTTAATGCTTCACGGGGTAATATTTTGCATTCTGTATCAAGAAGTAGATCTTACGGTATGGGGTTGTGTATCTGGGCCCACCGGTTAGCACAGGGACACTCAGCGTAACCGTGCGCTCTATAAATTTGCCATTCATTTATTTCACTGTCTGTGTCAGGTTCTGTAGTTTCTACCTGATTTTCTTCTTGAGGTTTGGTTGCTTCTTTATCCAGGCTACATACTGACACCAATGGCATTGATCTTCATGATACTTCCTCCTCAGTTTTGCAGATTTCTGATGATACTAGCCTCACACTTCTGGCTAATTCCAGATTGGTTCAGAATGTATCCATTCCTACAAGATTTAAGGATTTTTATTACCACTAATGTTCTTTTTGCTTTGCTCTTTTTTTTTTTTCAGGGAGTTTTTGTGGAAGGTGATATACTGGACATGTTAATGCTTCACTAATTTTATATGATAAAGCTTCACTTATATATTGTTTAATGCTTCACTTTTACTTACCTTGTTATTGTTCTACTTGGTTCCGTGTTCTGGAATGTTGTTCTTTAGGATGCTCCACTCAACTGTCCTTGAGGCGTTTCCATTGGACATAACTTGAGGTGGCAGCTGTTAAACAAATATATGCACACACAGATAAACACTATACAACTACATTTAAATTTGGTGAAGTGAACACAAAAGAATATATTTACATATCACAACACAATATATACATAACACTTGAACATATATTCAAAACACACATTTAGACATAGTGTGAGGTATTTGTAAATATGTATCAACCCAATAAGTAATCTATCAAGTTATTCTCAATTGTTCTGGGTGATTATTTACACTCGGTATTTAAGCGTCGACGTTTCGACCCCTGGAAAATATAACGATTGTGTAATCGTCTGTGGGGGTCTTCTTCAGGACTAAATAATGAATCTGTGTGTGGCCTTCACGAAGGGTCCACCCTGATATCTTATGACAGCACGGCAGCTTGGACACATTAGATGGTTGACCTGATTCTGACGGTTCTCCTCTTATCAGTCGGTAAGATTATTCAGTGGCACAGCGTGCCTGTGATTCTCTGGCGTCTGGCCTTCGGGATTCCAAAAATGAATCACCCTTTGCTTCTAAAAATTGCTTGTCGGGGCGTTCCGCCTCCAATTACAGCTTTGTGATAGTACCCAAGGCTAATTAATTGCCTTTGAATACTCTATGGCCTTGCATAGCTCCAACTGGAAACCAGGAAGAGGGACAACATTGAAAAAAAGCTCTCACACTTTTTGAAGTGAATATGTGGCAGAACCACTGTTCCCTTAATGTACGAATCCCCAGGTTCTGCACGTAACTGGGTTACCCAATTATCCTATACTGTGTTCAGGATAACGGCTTGTAGCCCCTCCAATCTTTTCTATTTGATCCTCTTACTGACCTTGGGCTTTTCATTGGTGAAATAGCTTACTAGTCCCTCCTTTCCAACTTTTGTAACCTCCCATACGGACTGCCCCTTTTACATGGACTCTTACGCTACATGTTATTTTAAAACTTGTAAGCAATATTTTTTTAGGTGTCCTCGAGCTCATCGGGCCTCCTCCAGTGCTCCTGCTCAGCTGGTGGCTGCTTTTTCTTTCTACTTTTAGATGTCCTCGAGCAGCGTGATGGCTGTCTTTCGTTCTTTGTTGCCTTTCCTCCAAATCAGACCACTCCCAACACACCATGGTGAAGCACCTTTATTTATTTAACATTACCAGCGCTTTCAGACCCCTCCAGCCTCCTAACAACATAGCGAAGCGCCTTTATTTATTTAATATCACCAACGCTTTCAGACCCCTACTGCCTCCTAACAACATAGCGAAGCGCCTTTATTTATTTAATATCACCGGCGCTTTCAGACCCCTACTGCCTCACAAAACAGCATGGCGAAGCGCCTTTATTTATTTAATATCGCCGACGCTTTCAGACCCCTACTGCCTCCCAAAACAGCATGGCGAAGTGCCTTTATTTATTTAATATAACCGAGGCTTTCAAACCCCTACCGCCTCACAAAACAGCATGGCGAAGAGCCTTTATTTATTTAATATCGCCGACGCTTTCAGACCCCTACTGCCTCCCAAAACAGCATGGCGAAGTGCCTTTATTTATTTAATATAACCGAGGCTTTCAAACCCCTACCGCCTCACAAAACAGCATGGCGAAGAGCCTTTATTTATTTAATATCGCCGACGCTTTCAGACCCCTACTGCCTCCCAAAACAGCATGGCGAAGTGCCTTTATTTATTTAATATAACCGAGGCTTTCAAACCCCTACCGCCTCACAAAACAGCATGGCGAAGAGCCTTTATTTATTTAATATCGCCGACGCTTTCAGACCCCTACTGCCTCCCAAAACAGCATGGCGAAGTGCCTTTATTTATTTAATATCACTGGCACTTTCAGACCCCTACTGCCTCCCAAAACAGCATGGCGAAGCGCCTTTATTTATTTAATATAACCGAGGCTTTCAAACCCCTACCGCCTCACAAAACAGCATGGCGAAGAGCCTTTATTTATTTAATATCGCCGACGCTTTCAGACCCCTACTGCCTCCCAAAACAGCATGGCGAAGAAGAGCCTTTATTTATTTAACATCACCGGTGCTTGCACTTTGGGCTCGTCTGCTGAGAAAGGCTTGATGTTAAGTGTGAGTTTAATGTACGTTTCAGAAATATGGTGGGGCAAATACACGTGTTTGTTGTGGGTTATGTAATAGCAGGATATTATGTGAACTGTTTGCTGATTGCTGGCGGACCGGGCCCAGTGTGTGGTGTGCCACTCGACTTTTTTTGGGCTAGAAGCAGGCAAAGGTCTTGGACTTATTTCACACCATAAGTTGCCCACTTTCCTTCTTTTGGTTTGAGCTCTTCTTGATGTATTCTACTGCAATAATCAAAATAACTATTTTTTTTATATAGCTTTTCATTTTGAGCTTCTGTTTCTGTGTACTGCAAATATGTGTTATATGTTACCCAATTGTGTACTCCATTTTACCGACCTCTTACGGACATAAGGCTAAACCTGGCTCTAGACTGAAATCTCAAACTAATTACCCCCTATTTGAGAAACAGCTTAAACCCACACACTGAAGAGTCTCTAGCTATTAATGTCTGCTAAGCCTCCTGGACTTCCGTTCTCTACGCCATGCTACTTTCAGTAAGATAGCTCAGTGGGTTTATGGGCCTACTGCAGATACATGCGGGCCAAACTACAGCATATTAACGTAAGTAATAATCCTAGTTGTTTTTGAAGCACACTAAATAAATAGGCAATCGTGTCATTAGGTCATCCTGCTTCGCTAATATGAATTGCTTTCAGGTCTTTACAAGTATGTTAATGCCTTATGTATATTACGCACAAAGTGTGCAGTCGCGTGGAAAATGATGCAAGGCACTGGCAAACTTCTTCGCTCGAAAAGTGTAATTTTGGGAATTTTATTTCGAATGTCATGGAAAAATATTAAGCAGTTTCGCACACTCCTAGGGAATCGGAAAAAAACATGTTTTCTCTTTAATCCTGGCAAGTTTTACCCATAGTTCACAAATTTGCAGATACCCTGTTGGATTGTATACGTGCATGGACAAGTGAAGTGTGTGGCTAGTAGTCATAATTTCATGGTCTTTCACAATGTTTGAGCCCTGATCCAAGCTCAGGAACCTCTGTGGAATATTTAAAACCTGCTGCAAACAGATCTGTTGAGTTCCACCTGCACCTAGAACTCAATGGTTCCATATTTAATGTACAATCTCACTATATAAACACCACAGGGCAACGTACACTTTTTTCTTTAAATAATAACAATAAAAAAAAAATAAGTAAAAACATTGGGCCCGACTCACAGAATTAACTTAAGACAAAATCCTAAACGTACTACTTTTGGTATTCACAGAATGCACTTACTACTTTTGGTATTCACAGAATGGATTTACGACTACTAACTTTACGTCCGCACTCGAGCCGGAAATTCCGGCCCGGAGGCGGAGCTTCCGGCCCGGAGGCGGAGCTTCCGGCCCAGAAGCGGAGCTTCCGGCCCGAAGTTGGAGATTTCGGCCATGGCTAAATCTCTGCCACTGGCCGGAATCCCCACCTCCAGCCGGTAGCTCCGCCTCCGGGCCAGAAGCCCTGCCTCCGGGCCGGAAGCTCCGCCTCCCCGAGTGCGGATGTAAAGTTAGTAGTCGTAAATCCATTCTGTGAGTACCAAAAGTAGTAAGTGCATTCTGTGAATACCAAAAGTATTAAGTTTAGGATTTTGTCTTAAGTTAATTCTGTGAATCGGGCCCACTGTCATTTACAATGCCAATAACTCTAACTTTTACGAATGCGAGATCTATTGCATTGCAAATGCTTGTTTCAACTGGAATAAATCTCTTCGGGTGTTTGGCTCTTCTTGACAGTGGGCGACATCCAATCTCGATGCGGCCGAACCAGATCCAGTCTCAGCAGTACAAAGACTATGAACAGCAACAGCCAAAAAAGCTCTGTCAGCGTGGTCTTCAGTGGCGGCTGATCCTGGGCAGTAGTAGTGGGGCGGGGGGTTAAAATGAGAAAAGAAAAGATGACTTACCTGTCGGCCGGCTGGCTGGCCGGCCGCCGCCTCTCCTCTGTGGTCTGCTTCTGTGTGGACCGGAAGCTCACAGGCTCCCAAAGTCCCCCAAGCCAATCACAACACTGCTGTTAGCAGTGTTGTGATTGGTCTGAGCGCCGTGGTTCCGCGCTCAGACGGGGACTGTTCTGAGTGTTCTCCACCCAAGCTGTGTATTACAGCAGGGTGGAGAGCATGCTAAGTCCGCATGACTGTTTGGCTGCCCCGAGACGGCCGGCCACACTTAGAAAGTGCCCCAACCACTTCTCTCCCTGCTCCGTGAGCAGAGCAGCCCCACCCCACACCGCTGCACTGCCTCAGCACGGAAAAACAAAATGATAATAACAGCGTTTTATTATCATTTTATTTATCCTTTTTTGGCAGTGCTGAAAACCAGTGAGGCCACGCTCCTCCGCCTTAGCGGAGGTGCCGCCCCTGTTTTACCAATCATCGTCTTTTCTCACTTTCTTTCTCTATCTCTCCTGTTGATAATATCGGGGCAGATTTACAAGCCCCTTGCGTGACTTTTGCGCTGCAGTTGCGTCATTTTTTACACGCAACAGCAGCGCAAACAATGTGGCCTATTTACAACGTGACGCATCTAGGGAGATGCGTCACGTTGTAAAGCCCTGCGTCACATTATACCTGCGTCAGGTATAATGTATGCAGGGTGGGCGTTCCCACGCAGGAAAGCCTTGTAAAAGTGGCGTAGTGAAATCTACAAGATTTCACTGCGCCACTTTTAGGACGCCACTGCGTCAAAACCTTACCCCTGCTTCAAGCAGTCGTAAGTAGTGACATAGGGGCATATTTACAAGCCCCTTGCGCCTCATTCACGCCGCCGTTGCGTCACTTTTGTGGCGCAGCGGCGGCACAAATCCTGCGCCATGGTGCGGGGTACTTACAACGTGACGCATCTGGAAGATGCGTCACGTTGTAAAGCCCTGCGCCACATGTAGGCGTTCCTGCGCGGGGGGGTGTTCCAGCGCAGGAACGCCTCCTAAAAGTGGCTGAGTGAAATCTACTAGAATTCACTCAGTCACTTTTAGGCCCATGCTGCGTCAAAACCCTGCGCCTGCCTGAAGCAGGCGTAAGGATTGACGCAGCATTAGCAAGATAGGGCCCCCCAGAGCCTTGCTGGAGCTGCGTCGCGCCCGCGATGCAACTCCAGCAATGCGCCACTTTTACGGCACAGATGCGTCACGCATCTGTGCCGTTTTTGCCCCATGGTGCGCCGCATTGTAAATGCGGCGCATCCCTGGTGGCGGAGCTGTGGCGTACAATAACTGGCGCATCCCTGCTGATATGCAGGGATGCGTCAGGTATTGTAAATATGCCCCATAGTGTAGTGGGAATAGGCCTCAACACGCATTGCTGGGGTTGTGCCGTGCTTGCGACACGACTCCAGCAATGCGTGACTTTTCCGCCAACAGATGCGTCAGAATTTCTGACGCATCTGTCAATCCTTGCGCCATAGTGAGCCGTATTGTAAATACGGCGCATCTATGGTGGCGCAAGGGTTTCTAATGGTGGCGCAGGGAAAGTGACGCATCTGTACAGATGCGTCACTTTCTTGTAAATCTGCCCCATAGTGTATAGTCTCATCGAAAACGTTAGGAGTAATATAATGTCCTTTTCTGATAATCGGGGCCAACCGTGCTGGACGCCACAAGTAGTTCCTTAGTTGTGTCTTCGGCTCTTCGCACTTGATATAAATGTAGCACAACTGTGCAAGGCAAGTTGGCACATATATAAAAGATACTAGTGCACGTGCACCTGTGTATGCGTGCGTGTGCATGTGCCTCTGTTCTGCCTGTCGCCGTGCCAGCCAGGCCCGCTGGCAACCGCAACAATCAGGGCCTCCTGCGGTGAATAAGGGCCGAGCAAGAAAGGATCATGACGGCTGCTTAAGAGATCATAGATTCATCCACCGCTCGCCCTAGAGAGACGGCCCTAACGAACCCTGATGCTTTAGTAGCATTCATCACAAGCGCAGCCGCGGTCGGTAGTAGGAGTAACTGCAGGGCGGTGACGTGGGGAGGGGGAGGGATAGGGTGGGGGGTAGTAAACTATGGATTACGGAGGTTTACAGGTAAGATAACATATAAATTAATAAAACAAATTTCGTTGCGTGTACTGCATCCCCAAATGCGATGCAGTTACTCCTACTACCGACCACGGCTGCACAAGCGGAAGTGTTGTAGGTGAGAAAAGCGCGGCGGGTGCAGTGCTACCCTCCCAGGTGATTATAGGCTCTTTAAACCTATTCTGTTCAGGCTGTCAGGATAGGGATTGGCTGGATTTTGCAGCGCTAAATTAGAGCGAAACCACAATCTTCCCAAATCATCTCCCTAAACCCCCCTTTCAAACCAGCCTCCTGAGACTTCCGGGAGATTTGAAGATGTCGAAGATGAGTCGATCAAAGGAATCCGTGCCCCTTCAGCTCCTGGGTGATGGATTGGGGGCGCAGTTTACCAATCCTGCTTAATCGCCTGTCACGTGGGACACGTTAATAATTACATGTTGTATTTTGGGACTTGTAGTTTCATGTGTATTATTGTGAGCAGGCGTTCAAAAACCCAGACGAACCCGAATGAAACAGAGGGGGACAAACCACCAAATTCGCAGGGGAAACCGAGTCAAAGGTCTAACTTGCTATTATGAGCCAAAGCAAGAGACCTCGAAAAGACCTGGTAAGCTAGACATATTTTCACTTTGATGTTATGCCTTTAATTAAAACTGCGTGATTAAAAATTGTGTGCATGCACAAGTCATATATTTCATAGTATGTAAGGAGGCGCGGGCTATGAGGCCTTTTCTCCTTTCAATAAGCTGCTGCCAAATATAGTATACTTATATCACCTGTTATTTAATATATATATATATATATATATATATATATATATATATATATACACACACACACACAAACACACACACACGCACACACACACACACACACACCCACACACACACACACACACACACATATACACTGTAGTGAAGTCCCTTGCATACAGTAGACAGTTTGGACTGCTCTGTACAAACGAGTCGCTTGTTTATTTACACCTCAGGTACCCTACTAGCAGCAAGGCACTTCACTGCCTAGCCTCGGGTATCAGTTTTCAAACTCCTTAGGTCCCTTCATGAGGCTCTAAATACCACACACACGTTTCCCACCAATCCTGAGTATGAATGGCTCCTTCTGTGTCAAACCAAGCAATCCCTAAACCTGTTGATCATTTCAATGCCCAAGTGAAGGAACTAGTAACAACCTGTCATGACGAAATGGAAGAAGTACAGGTGCAATTTTTTCATGGGGTTAATTTGCTAAATTACACTTGAGACTACTGTGCATGACTCTCCCGAAGTATGTTCACCCTTGGGCGCTCTCAAAATCTATATCAACACGTGTGCATCACATACAGAGTTCAAGCTTACATATCTGATAGAGACTTCTAGCTGCAGATTTCTTACCTTAAAATTATCCCCAGGCATCAGACTGGATCTGGATATATTTTCACGAGCAGTACCCCTGTGCACTGGTAGGTGGTGTCGTTCGGCTCCGCTTTTCATCATCAGTGCCGGAAGTGACGTGGCGGTGCCTGTATAGGCCCCACCCCAGAGCAGTGATGTCAGTTCTTTTCTTTCCACGCTAGTCAGGGCAGATCCGGGAAGAGCTACTCCTTCAGTCAATCAATCAAATACATTTTATTTAAATCCATAAAAGACAGAGGAGAAAATATAGAATACAAGTTTAAAATACACAAATTATGAAATTTCAAAATTTCAAACAGTCCCTAAATTTATTTCCATACATAATATAGAAACAGATATAAAAGGGATGGGTACCAATCGTTACAATAAAACCGCACAAGCAATTTAATTTTCTCTCTTGCTTTAAAAATATAAAAAATAAAATATCATCAAAGGTATAAGTATGCAAAAAAAAAAAACATTCTCTGATTTAAAACTTAGTCTAAGCAGGATTCTTGTACAAATATACTTAATCAATTTCATAGGCCAAGCTATCATACATAAATGACTTTCTTATGGTGGTAGCATGAGTAATAAAAATTGAGACACCATGACAGATGTTATCTGACTCAAGCTTACATAAAAAATGTATAGGCTTCCTTATGAAATAAGATCCTCTCTGATAAAAACAGTGGCCATATAAAACGTTTTCTAATATCACAGTAAAACTTACAGAACAGGATAAAATGAATTATAGATTGGGTAGCTTTCCCATCACAAGGGCACTTTGGCAACTTTTTGAGCCACACATCTCTTTTTGGGTATGCAGCAAGTTGATGTAAAATGCACATTCATAATCTAATAAGGTAAAATCTCTTCTGTACATCAGTGATCTTTGTAAGGTAAGTAGGCACAACCTGGAATAAAGGCCCTTCCAGATATTGAGATACTGTTTGTTTTTCCAACTCTTTGCTCCCTCCCCCTAAATTATGTTTGTTGGTAAAAATCAGTTTGAGCTCTTTTTTGCTGTATTGTAAGACACTAAAGGGCCATTTAATAGAAGCATTTTCATCAATTTCCTTAAGTAGTCTGTTAACATATGCCAACCAGGGTATCTCGCCACAGTGACATAGTGCGAGGCAATCATTAATTAAATCACTTGTAAATTTAGTTCCAGCCTTGCTCCAAATGCTGTGCCACCCTACTAAGGCACGGTGATCTAAGGTGTCACCAGAAAAGTTGTACCCAATTCTCTGTGGGTGGTATAGGGTGGTACAGAAAGAGGCACTGCCAAGAAGAGTCCACACAAAGAAGAGTTTTCCTGTTTTTGCAGAATCGGCTGTCCCATCAGACCCCATAGGGATGCCCCAGATGTAGCAGAGGAGATGCACTTACTTACTCCTGTACAGCTGCAGCATCTCGCAAATAAGTTTATTTCCAATTTTAGTAGCAAATCTGAACACAGCCTCTATTGTCCTTTTAAATTTAAGGTTAGCTACCTCTATATGTGATCCCCACAGGGTAGAGCTTGAAAACAACACACCAAGATAAGAAAAGTTGTGAATCTCTTCCAATTTATGGCCCCTCACATAATGAGATTTTTTCTTCACCTCCCACACACCATAACAAAGGTTTTTTTTACCAGATTTAGTTTTAAATCCTTTTGTTCCATATAGGTAACAAAGCTATTGATCAGTAATTGGAGTCCATTTGCGGTTCAAGATAGCAATACCGCATCATCGGTGTAGAGAAGCACAGGAGTAGGACGTAAACCTACTCTGGGCACGTCTACGAATATTTCTTGTAACTTCCCATCAACACCATTTACATAGAGGGAAAAGAGGAGGGGGCTAAAGCAGAACCTTGCCTTATACCTCTGGTCACTTTAAAGAATGGGGTACATTCTCCCTCTATCCCAAATCTCACACGAGCGGTTAGTGAGGCATAGATCTGTGAGGAAAATGAGATTATATCCACTGGGGAGCCTATTTCAACCAAGGTCTTCCACAATTTGGTGTGGTTAACGCAATCAAAAGCGCTACTTAGGTCAGCAAAGCAAAGGTGTAAATGTTTTTGCTTTGCTGCAGTGTATTTGGATATTAAAAGATGAAGGTTAATACATTGCTCATGTGTACCAATATGTTTCCTGAAACCATACTGGGAGGCTGTTAGCACATTATTTTCAGCCACCCACGAGTCTATTCTCGCCAAAATAATTCTCCCCATTAACTTTGCAGATGAGTCTAAAAGCGATATTGGGCAGGTGCGCATAGCGTCTCCCCTGTCCCTTTTTTAAAAAATAGGGTCTATCATGGAGTCAGTCCAGGTGGATAGAAAAAACTGCAACAAGATTGGTGCCCACATTGCTGGACAAGAGGTGAAGGCATTTACAGGGACCCCGTCAACCCGAGGATTTCCTGGTAGATTACTTTTCAATAGCAATTTCCCCCTCAGTGAGACTAACTACCTGCAGGTGGAGATGGCGTTTGTACACAGTTGATACCCTCAATAACGATTGAATCCTCATGGAGGGGTTAAATATACCTTCAACGTGCCTTATCCAGTCCTGAGGGGAAACCAAAACCTCGATTTTCTGGTCTGTGCTGTCTTTAAGGAATGGGGAATTTATTATATTCCAGAATAGTGTACTATCTCCGTCTGTCACAGCCTGCTCTAAGCCAAAACATGCCTGTTCTTGCAGTGCTTGTCTTCCCTTGTTTATTGTCTGTTTATAGTTCAGCCTTAGTAACTTTATGTTTTCTTTCTCCCTCTGTGTGCGCTTTAGAGCCTTTTTGAGTTTACGATTTGCTTGGGACAGTTATAATCAAACAAGACCAAATTCTTTTTCCTTTTCCCCTTATTAGACTTTCTTACACATTCTGCAAAGGCCATTGTGATCTTATTAAAGAAATGCACAATGTCCTCTGGTGTGGCCTTTGGGTCAGAGCAGACTAAGAAGTCCTCATCTCTGCTTGTTACCACCTTTCCATAAGGGCTGCTTCGTTAATCCCTGTACATTTTAGGCTAATCCTGTTTTTCTTGCCAATATCAATGTGGTCAGCCATCTGGGGTATTTCACGCGATATATCAGGTAAGTTCAGAGTAAGTGTGAGTGGGAGGTGATCACTGAAACCAGTAACTTCTACAGTAAGTGTACGAAAAAGGTTAGCACCATTCGCAGAGAGCATAATGTGATCTATAAATGAGTTACTCCTATGCCCTTGGAAGGGTTGGCAGAGGGACATTCCCTCTGGTTTCACTTTGCTGTTACAGATCTAAATTAAGCTTGTACAGCAAATCATGTATTCGATCACCATATCTGTTGTGAGGAAAGTGTGCCAAACTATTGCCTCTAACATTGATATGTCCGCAGATTCCTGCAGATGAATTTACGCAGGGGGTAATATTAAAGTTGCCCACCCAAATGTTACTGCTTTTAAGCCATTAATTAACGTATTCGACGTGCTATCCAGATCCTCCAAAACCTCATGGCGATTGCCATTAAAGTAGTTGTTATAATAAGTAATCAAAAGAAAGTATGGACTCGCATTAGACTCTAACAGACCAGCTGGAAATAGGGGGAGTTAGTAAACAGGCTAATGTAGACACCAGGATAGCTAGGCGTCCCTTTGCTTGCCCGTGGGTCGAAGGTAGTGCTGGAGTAATGACTGCTGCATAGCCTTTTAATATAAAGAATTCAGTATGCCAGGCTTCCTGTAGACATAACAAATCGGCACTATAGATGTGAGATTTCCACTATTGTTATCAAGCTTATATATTATACCAGCAATATGTCAGGATCACATGGTTAGCATGCGGGTCAAAGGTGGTAGTTTTGTGGTGTGCTCCTTACCCCCTTCAGTTAGTTTTACATTCTCCTCCAGGCTAACTGCAATTTTATCCCCATTGTTCACATCAATTTCCCCCATTCTCCTTCCGTCAGCCTTGTTTCCCTAGAATTGAGAGGGGGGCAAATCTGTTTGCTGTTGTCACAGTATGGTGGGGTATGTGACTTCCATAGTTGTGTTGTATAAAAGGTCCCTGGGGGTTATAGATGGACTGTGGTGGTCTATAAAAGAAGCCCAGCTGTACTGCAGCAATCTACCCCTCTAGACGGGATTGTAATTGGAATCTTAGCTGGTTAATGAGTAGGGACTTAACCACTGCTAGGTTGCAAAAGTTAACTGTGATGCAGTCACCATCCCCTGTTTTCTGCGCAAGACCCACCCAGGAAGTTTTTCTTACCATAATCATTTCTTGGTTGAGAAAGTTAGCATTACAACTACTGGCAGACATCCAGTAAATCACTTTATTCTTTAGACTCAACCAGTTTTCTTCATCTTCTGGCTCCAATTTTGGAGGCCCCTTCAGCACAATGACGTAGGGAGCAGCATCGGGGGCAGATATAGCGTGTCTGAATCAAGTGTATAGGGTATTGACCAGGTATCACAAAGTGAGCATTCCCCGGCCTTACTGGGACAAATATTTTTGATGCACCCATCACATTTAAGATTTTATCCCTTCAAGTGCCTTGTTGATTTGGTAGATTAAGTGAAGCCATCGCACGATCAGAGGTTTTCAGACGATTCAGGTCTTTTTAACTCATACCTTGTCTTAGTGGGATGTTCTTGTTGCATAGTAGCTCCTCTCACAATTGTCCAGTGTGGGGTGACCTTCCAAGTTTAACAATCCTCTTTTTAATCTCCATTAACTCTGTAATAACCTTGCTTTCAAAGGAGTCAAATTTAATGATTAATTTATTCAGTTACGATTCTATATTATTGTAGGCAGATAGATCACAATAATTTTTTATACCCTTAATATTATCCCTGTTTGGGTGTTTTTTTATTGTTTTTTTACATAACCCCTAAATGAGATTCCTTATCCGGGTTTTACTCCTTTTTGCAGACGGTGAAGATGGGTCCTGAATAACTGATAGTGGATTTCTAGCTGCAAATATGAAACACGGGAGCCTGGTTTACTTTGGAGTGATTCGCAGTAGTGTTTGAGGCCAGGGGTTCATCAATTGGCAAGACTTTACTGCATACATTTACAGTCACATTGATAAAAACCTTGTTCGCTGCGTAGCTAACCTCTCTTCGATGTTAATGATTTTGTTCTCAATCATGCCTACAGAGTTTGTCAGATAGTTTGCGATTGCATTGACTGACTTCAGACCTTTTGAGCTTTTCCTCTTAGTGCCATGAGTTAACTTTGCCTTGACCGTTCTGTCTAGTTTTTAGATGATGTAGTAACTTACTCTAGAATTCAAACCCAGACAGGTATTGTCAGATGCACCCACTAGAGAGGGGAGGCCTGACTCAGATGAACTCAAATAGGATAAGGTGGAACGAGTACAGACACGCAGTGACAACAACGGGACGGACCCAAAGTTGGATGGAGTAGACTTGAGTTGGGTAGGCTGTGATAGGGTACAACTAGAAAGGAATTGCAGTGGGAACAGCCCCAATGATGGTTTGCCGCCCAGCACCTCTTGTGGGTAGCACATGCAATGATAGTGCTCCTTGTACTCTCATGAAATGCCAAAGATTGTATATTCATCTTCTAAGTACAACACAAATTAGCACCAGTTAGCCAAAATGTCAAACCTCCATTGACCTCCTCCCCGAAACCACTGCTGCCACCACCACACAGCCTAGGACCATTAATCATAGACCGAAGAGGAAAAGAGAACAGCGGTGAGGGCCGATCTCAGTATTCAGTATTCAATGTTCGGGGCAAGATGCTTTCCCAACGTTGCCACATCCCCGCCATGCAAAGCCCAAAAATACACAGGCACCAGGCTCAGGCAGGCACAAACACTAACAGCATTGTTGCAGCCGCAACCGCTGCTCTCCGCTCCGACCGCACTGCCATAAACCTAACCCGGCCCACCTCCGTGGGCGGGCCTTGCACAGAGATGGCAGTCAGAAGCAGCGGCAATAAAGGGACAGTAAAGAGACAGTATCTGCACCAGTGCTGCATTGTATGGAAGGTCCAAATCAAGGTAATCTTGTGCGGGTGCCATGGACCGTGAACTGTAAAGGACACAGCAGCAAATGTAATCAAACAAATTCCAGGACTTTTGGGCAGGTCTCAATCCTCTCAGTCCCGTACAGCAGACAGAGATCAAAGGTCGACAGTCATGGATTTCCTCACGGCTTTCAGTTTATACAAATATTGGTGCAACATTACAGAAAATATTGACATGCATTTTTCATAGTTGTATTTTTAAAATAAAAATCTGCTTTTTTTGTTTTGTACACACAATGTACAAAGGGTTTTTTGTTTTATATTACATTTTTGTTACATAAGTTCACTATTCAAATCAATAAATCAGAATCATTCATAAGTGAGAATTGAAAATAGTTAGGAGAAATAATAGATAAAAACAAAACTGTACCCAAATGGTTTCTTACTATGTTCCCTACATGCAGGGGATGAAGATAAAAATAAAGCAAAGTTTAAAAGCCTTGAAGCAGGTGAAATATTAAACTTTTGAAAATGTTTTGAGAAAAAACTGCATGATCAATTTTATTTACACAGATACAATATAACTATTGTACATGTTTTACAGCATCTTCAAGGGCAGGCTAAGGAAATATTGGCCAAGATGGAGTGGAAGCAGCTGGCCACTGTGTTTCAGATTGTCAAACATCAGACACTGATGGACACAGTGGCATGAAGGGTGACGGGATTGGAATAGATGCTACCACATCATCATTTTCATCAAGGCCTTCACAAGTCACCAGTCCCTAGTGGTGGTGGACCCTACCGGAACTCTAACAACCTCATTCTTGTCCACCACCCAGAGACATCTCCGCCCTCCCTCTTGCTCCCTCTCAGTTGGCCAAACCGGAATCCCTAAAAGGACTAGGGTCTCCTTTGCCACAGGCACCTCACCCCCAGTCACCCCGGCGAGGCTGAGTGAGGAGACTATTGACCAAGTACGCAGCATCTCTGTAGTCCAGACTGTGATAGTGAAGGGCATCCAGGGGCTAACCTGCCAAATACATAAAATGTTTGCATTTCTGGATGCCATTCACAGTTCAAATGTTGGCAGAGATTGCTTGCCAAAATAGCAGCCTTCTCACTTACCCCAACTTCCCAACCAGCTCAACCTTCTGCCATAACTCAGGTCCCTTCCTCACCCCAAATCCAAACTCCCACCCCATTCCAAGCACACTCACTTCTTTGCATGCACCCACTCCAACAGACCTAATTCACATAATTACACACACAGATAAACACAAACACAAAAAGAAACACAAACAAACAAAACAAGCAACATGCACACACTATTGAAACTACACCCAAAAGCACACTACCCACAACCACCCCTACCACACCACACTGAAGTAATGAAGTCCAGACAGATTGTTGAGTTCAAGAGTATTTATTGTAGATGTGTAAATGAGCCCCACCAGGAGCAGCCAGCATGCTGCTCAGCTCCATCACAACTGTGGCTTTTCTTGACAGACACCCAAATATTTCCGTAATGCATCATCATACTGTAACATTCTACTGGCAAGGCATGTGGTGGAATACGGCAACACACAAGAATAGACAGTAAACTAGATACTACACACACCTTCAACCACCACCACCACACCCACAACCACAACCACCACGTACACAACCACCACACACACAACCACCACCATAACCACCACCACACTCACAACCACCACCACCACACCCACAACCACCATCACACTCACAAGCATCACAACCACTACCACACCCACAACCAGCCTGTGAGGGATGGGTGGAAAATAAAGCTGGGAGGCTGTATGCGTTTCTTGATCTTGGCGTTTTCATTTTGAGAAGTCAATGTAGCAAGAGGAATTTAAGTTAAAAACAAAGAAAAATATTCCTTGGTTCTGATAATTATTCTTGGTTTGTCAGGACTTCTTCATTCCTTAGTGAAACTCTTTTCTTCTTGCCCTTTTCTTAGGTCCCAGGTCCAGTCTCCAGTAATGCCTCATCCCCGGGTACCAGGAAAGAACACAAGGAAGTCGAGGTAAGTAAAATGGTCTGTCTATTAAGTTTAATAATGACAGAGACCATCACCACACCCAGGTGTACATAAGAAACAACCAGCTTACTTGAGTTATTACCCCTTAATTCTTTATAGCATCTAACCCTCTAATAAAGGGGTGGAGAAAGATGGGAAGATATTGTGCAAAAAGAAGGGAAAGAGAAAATAAACACATGCGTATAACTGAATATGTGTTGCTTTATTCTCTTGTTTTTCCAACTAATTACATGGACTTTTATTTCAGTCTTCTTAAATCCTTTCTATGACTTCTCTTAAGCTCCTGCCTTAATCCTTGCTTCTTATACTCTTTGTATATTCGTTGGTCTTTTGCTTTTATTCCTTTAAGACTGCCTGTTTCTTTTGAGTTCAATCATTAACATTGATATTGAATCAGGGACACTCTTTTTGATCCCTACACACCACTCGTCATGAGTCTCTCTAAGCTTCTCTCCATTCGTTTCCCTTCTCCACCCCGTACAACCCCATGGCTATTGTCACCCCACCCCTTTTCACGTACCGTGTAAAGCTGCAACTCTCCCCTGAGTTCGGGCAGGAACTTCAGATTTCCCAGGGTGACCACCACTCTTCGCTCCATCCTTCTGGAGCCATGTCGTCCTCTTGCACTGTTCTCCAGTTTTCGGCTACTGAACCTGGACATCCGTCTTCTTCCTCTACCCCGGCGTCTTCGTCCTTCTCCCCTTTAAACCCTTCAGTCCAGACTCCTCCTTCCTCCTGGAGTCTTCCGGATTCTGCCTTCCTCCACCTTCTGCCCCAGGTCTGAGCAACCGTCCCTTCAGGTCCGTGCTCATTGCTGATTGGTCTTCTATGTTCCTGGCTCCACCTTCCTTCTTTGTCCACGCCTCTCCGTTGTATGCTTTGACCTTTTTTTTATTTTCTTCATAGGCACCGGGTCCACGGGACAGGTCATCGGTCTGGAGATGGAAAGGTAAGTCTGAATGGGTTGCGGGTGCTGGGTTGAGGTCCGGGGGATTCTTAAGAGGGGGCAGGGTGGCTCATCCTTACACACCACTACACCCACAAGCAACAAAACCACACCAACCACCACAACACACTCATCTAGACCAACACACTCATGTAAAAGCACATCTGCAAACAAAACAACACCAACCCAAAGCAAACGCACACACTCACCAGGAAATCAAACATCAGCCAAAAAACAAACACCCAAACATACACAACAAACATCAGGCCCACATGCAACTGCCAAACATACAGCCACAAGCACCAGAACCACACCAACCACCACAACAACACACTCATCAAAACCAATACACTCACACAAAAGCACACCTACACACATAACAACACCACCCAAAAGCAGACGAACACACTCACCAAAATATCAAACACCACCCAAAATCACACCCCTAAACATACACAACAAACACCAGACTCACATGCAACTGCCAAACATACAGACATAAGCAAATCAACCACTCCAGCTCCCTCTAGCTCCAAAAGCCAAACCTCTACCAACCCTCCTTTCCTTACTACTCCTTCCGAATTCACCTCTTATCTGTCCTTAACCCCTACCAAACCTAAACCCATACCTTCCAAAAGAATCCTTGAGCTTACTGCTCTATGCCCAATAGATGCCCCTTCCTGGGAGGGTTACTCTTTGGATTATGTTTAGGAGGCAAATTATTGGCAACAAAGTCACAAGGTGTTTTTGTTGAAAGAAACCCCTTATTTTCTTTATGTTTCCTTTTTAAACTTCACAAGTGAATTATCTCAATTATAAGCAAAAAACTTTTAATTTTACAGACTTTGTCCTAACATTATTATTCATTTACTGTTGATTGATCATTAAAATTGTTAATGATGAAAATGTGAAATACATATTCTTATAACATTTATAATAGTAAATACTAAAGATTTTTCAAATGACATATTTGTAAAGTTCAAACATTAGGAAAATAAATTTACTGAATATTAACATTTTGATGAAAGCATTCATCATGATAATCGATGCTTACACCAAAAAACAATCAACATTTTTATTTGTAAATGATAATACAAATGTGTTTATTTTAACTTAATGAGAAAAAAATTAAACACATATGCATTCCACCTTCAAAAAAATAAAATTAATAAAATGTGGAAAATGTAGTAGACAAGGGAAAATGTTAGATAAATAAATTTTAAAAAATGATTTCAGTTAGCACTAACATTGATTTCACATTAATTTTTAATAAAACGTTTTACATTGTCTAGTGCAATTTCTGCCATATATTAAATTTAAATTATTCAAAAATGTGTAATGCAAATGTTTATAATTTGATAGAAAAAAAATAAACACCCCTTTATGAACCCCAATATGAAGTTTAATTTATGTCAAATTTTGTGTAAGTGGTCATTATCGTGATGGAAGCTTGCACAAAATAAAAATAAAAACATTAATATAGGTGTGTTTCTTTAAACATTACGCACATATGCATTACACAATACTTCAGGGACCCATCTAGCTGATCCTGTAACATACTATCAATATCTTTAATCTACATATACTTACTTCCTTTGTGCATCTATAAATTTTCCATGTACTTGGATCTATATATTTATTACTTCTTCTAATGCAGCATATCCACTGCACTACCCTATTTTCACCCTATACCTCTCTCAATATATCTTCTACCTCAACTCTCTGACTCATCTCAAACCTCTTCCTACTACTCTTTCCAATGCACTAGCCTATTTTTCACCCTATACCTCTATCAATATATCCACTACCTCCACTCTCTCATTCATCCCAAACCCCATAGCACTACTATGATCCCCCAGAATAGCCCTTTCTAGACTCTTCCCTACTCTACCCTCCCTTGCACCACCTGACATTTCTTTTACTATACTGATTCCCCCAAAACAAGCCTTTCTAAACTCTTCCCTCAGACTCTTCCCCTCCACATCCCGTCTTACTCATCCCAAACCTCCCACTACTGCTATGACCTCCAAAAAAAAAGTCTAAAGCCTTCACTCTTCTATCCCTCCACTATCCTTTTCAATCGAAATAACAGGCTAACATGTCCACTTCTCAAATTTCATATTTCACTATACTAATTCACCACAAATCCTTTATCGGTTCCAGAGTAGCGTGCTACTTGCCAAAAAAGCGCTTCAACACCCCATTAGGGGTAACAAGCGCTATACATATATGCAAACCTTTCTCTCTCTTCTATCCCTCTGCTACCATTCTCAATCCAAATAACTGACTAAAATCCACCACTGAAATTACTTTCATATTTCACTATACTAATTCAAAACTAATCCTTTAATGGGTTCCAGAGTAGCGTGCTACTTGCCAAAAAAAGAAGCACTTCAACATCCAATGAGGGGTAACAAGCGCTATATAAATGCAAACCTTTTCCCTCTTCTATCCCTCCACTATCCTTTTCAATTCAAATAACTGATTAATATCCACCACTCAAATTACTTTCATATTTCACTATACTAACTCAACACTAATCCTTTATGGGTTCTGGAGTAGCGTGCTACTCACCAAAAAAGTGCTTCAACACCCTATTAGGGCTAACAAGCGCTACATAAACGCTAACCTTTTTTCTCTCTTCTATCCCTCTGCTATCCTTCTTAATTCAAAAAACTGCCTAATATCCACCACTCAAACTACTTTCATATTTTACTATACTAATTCACCACTAATCCTTTATGGGTTCCGGAGTAGTGTGCTACTCGCTGAAAAAAGAACTTTAACACCCCATCAGGGGTAACAAGTGCTATATAAATGCAAACCTTTTTTCCTCTTCTATCCCTCCGCTATCCTTCTGAATCAAAATAACTGACTACCCTACCCACCACTCACATTACTTTCATATTTCACTATACTAACTCAACACTAATCCTTTATGGGTTCTGGAGTAGCGTGCTACTCACCAAAAAAGTGCTTTGACGCCTCGTCAGGGGTATTAAGCGCTGTATAAATGCAATTACAATACAATACGTTAGAAAAAAAATTGCTTGTAAGAAAAATTAAAAAATGCACGAGTCCAGAGTAAATGTAAAAAGACAATTCAAACAAAAACAAGTGAAAAAACGAGGATTATCTTCGATTCCAGCGTCGACTGGGTAGATTTGCTTTGTGGTCAAGTAGCAGTAGCAAAGGAAGGACTTGAACGATCGGGTTCATGAGGGAAAGGAAAGTGGAAAAAAGAAAAAAAGATCAGTTTCTACCTTATAACCCTTCAAAACTGCCAACTCAGGTGTGTAGGTTTACTTGCCACAGTTCGTCAACGGAAAGGCACACCGTAATTGACCCGGTGGAAATATTGGCTGAACTCCCTCTGAGTAAAATTCTGGAGGAGATGGCAGGCTTGGACGGACTATTGTCCATAGACCCGCCAGCATTTTAATTGAACGGGTGGACTGCCTAGTATGCGGATGGAGAAACCAACAGAAAAGTGACAGCGGGACCAGATCAGCCCTTAAAGACTCACAAGGCATCAGGCAGAGTCGAAATAGAAGGGTCAAGCCCAGCTCCATTTGCCACTGGTCAGTTGCAGAAAAAGGCCTCATGTAGCTTGTTGAGTCCTGTAGCTTTAATAGGAGGTCACGCTTGTGAAAAGCACTTCTTTAGTCTGAGTACAATAGAAAGAGGCTCAGTCCTCTAGGGCTCTTCTCAAGTTGCAGACAGCAGGTTTAGTCATGTTCTGATCTTCCTCAGTTCCAGGAGTGCCCTGAAGTGGGTGTCTGGAGGTCTCACCTTTCTGCATGGCATGGTCTAATGGGTGAGAATGACTCCTGGGCCACCCTAACCAATGGTGTAATGGTTATCAGGGGCAACGGTACTCACTTGGGCCTTTTCAAGGTGGCTAGAGTCTTAAGCCACACTAAATCTTGGCTCTGAAGTCTGTTTGTGTGTGGGGGAGTGTACTATGGTAATCCAACTGTGCTCCCACATCTAACACTTAAATCTAATTCGAGGCAATCACTGTACCCCTAATAAACCCGGAGACAGAAGTATAGTAGAACAAAGTAGGGTGTTCAGCAACCAGACAGTGAGTACACAAGAATTGCCTTGGCTTCCTGTTCTCGCTCCCTGAAGTGCATGCACCACAAGTTTTATATGTAAACCAAGCCATACCTGTCAAGCAGGATTTGAGACTCCAGCATTATTTGACACTGTAATGTCAAAAAGAGACCCACTATGATTGGAGGCGGCCTGGCTAGAGGGACAATTGGAATGGCCCTGCTCAGGTAACATTTGCCTGTGACGGGGGATCTTTGAAGTGCCTCAAAGTGTTATATGTAAGCTCCCTGCCAAGCAGGATTCAACACTTTCATATAAGGAAGGCTACTCAAAGCCCCACACTGCATATTTTGTCAGGTGTTGAGGGGTCATCTCTGCCCATTCCGGTCTATTGTTTGCTTCTGGGAGACATTTCACACCCATTCACACCTATTCAAATGCTAATTACTGGCTGGCAGAAGTGGGGCAGCAAGTGCAAATAGGCCTCCAGAGGCTTTAGGAAGGGAAACGTTAACTTTCTAGAAGTACCTTTTCCTTAACATTTATCAAAAGTCCGGCTTTACCATTAAATCTGATTTTTAATTACTGTTAAAAATAGTTGTTTAATTATTTTTCTAGCTGAAATTAGAATTATTAAATGAAATAATGCAACCCAGTGTTTTCCTATGGAACAGCCAGCCTTGCTACAGTGAAAATCACTCAATGGGCTTTTTCTCTGTAAGGTTATGCTTAACATTAAATTCCTACGTGTCCTACTTTTAAATAACATACCCCCTGCCTCACAACAATAAGGCATACATAGGTATGTCTTATATTGTTATGTTCCCGAGTTAGGCCCATGTAGTGAGGTAGCTCATTCCTTACATTGTCCTAGAAAATAACATTTCAGTGGTTACCTTTTGCACACATTTGCATGCACTACAATGTTGGATTTGTTTCTATGAAACAACTTTGTTTATACATCCAGCTTCGAACAACATTATCACGATGCCTTGAACATCATGTACTAGGCCTCTCTACGCATTAGGTGCCAAATCGTCCTTTCTTCATCCATGGGGCGACAGCACTATCTACTTATCCATAACACCCCTAATCTAGCGTGCACATCGCGAAGGCTGCTTTTTATTATAAATAATAGGCATCCTGATAGATTGGTAGAGAATGCACTTCTGGTTACACCGAAGGTCTCTGCATGCTGAGAAATCACCACGCACCGGTCTGACATTCCGTGATAGGTGTCCAACTCGAGACCAAGACGGGTCCTTCACTCTCTCCCATCAGGTAATGTGGTAAAGGGGTCAATTCCGATGTCATTCGGAACGGCTCCGAATCGGATTTGTGTTTGTCGAATCCGATCCGTAACCCCTTTTACGACCAAATCGTACACACTTCCCAATGACCGAGTACAATGGCTGGAAACCGGCAGGGCTGTCCGAATCTGTTCCGAAAGGCATTGGGACAGGTCACGTCTTTCGCAGCCGAATCGTACAGCTCTATGGACTCAGTTTCTGAGCAAGTACAATGACCGATTCGGACAGCCGTTCCGATTCGGTTTATCCGGAACAAATCGGCTGCCGCAATCTGTCTTTGGGAGCCCATAGCAGGCCCCCATCACCCGAGGCCTTCCAAAGCAGGCCTGTGAGGGCACCCAAGGGACCCACTTTTCCAACAATGCACAGTGTGGCAGGCACCATGGGGTGCCCACCACAGGGTGCAAGGCTTTTCCCAACCACCCCTTACTTCTAAGGAAGCCTGTGTTCTCGTTTGGAACACAGGTTCCCATTGATGTTAAGAAGCATCCGGATACATCCAAATCACTCGGTCAAACTCCCCCAATCCGAGTCGTCCAGAAAGTATTCCGGAACCGATTCGGTAGGAATGCTTTCCGAACAACATCGGAATCGGGCCCTTAGTGTAGAGTCTGCATCGTAGGAGTACGTTAGTTACCATTTTGCATATATGCCTACATATATTCATTGCTTCAGCACCATGGTAGAAATGTATCTACTGTTTACTCTTTTGGTGCTTGTAATCTCCTTTATTTGCTTCTGTCTCCTAATCATTGCAGCACATGTATTTTGTACAAGAACAACGTTGGTTCAATAAATATATTGAAAGCTTCCCACTGTGTATTCTGTATACCTGACAGAGAGAAAGCAAGCACGAATGGCTGAACAAAAGATTCTACACTATTTCCACGATCCCTGAGTGATCAGGGTTGTCATGTTCAGTGGTTGCCTGAAACTGTGGCTTCCCTGGCAGGTTAGAAGGGCTCATAGTGGCTTTGTGAGCTAGCTGGTCTATAGGCAAACACATCCTGCAGGGGTGTCCGAAATCAGTCTTGACACCAACCCCTTAGTTTATGTTGTCCAAACAATGCACAGATCCTACGGATTAGTAGGAACTACACGACAATACATTGTAGACACGTTTCAAAAGATATGTTAGATGCATGGAATAACCTTTTAACACAAGACTTGTGTTGGATAGTTTTTTAGTTTTTGGCTGAATGCAAAACTGTGTATGTTTTACACAAACTCTTAGCTCTGAAAGGGAGAATAGACATTGTAAATAAAACGTGTTCATGTGCTTCAATGCAACACACAGAAAAACTAAAAAGTGATGGATGGAATACTTTAGATCAGTGGTTCTTAACCTTTTGACTTCTGTGGGCCCCCACTTAACCATTATTAGAATCTGGGGATTCCCACTGAATAATAATTGTAATCTAGGGTCCCCACTGAATCATTACTGGAAGCCGGGGACCCCTGCCTAAAGCGATTTTGATGATTTGAACCACAAAACAATACACAAATGATGAAATATTTGATTTAATTCACAAACCAATATAAATAGAAATATCACAGTTTTCAATGTAATGGGAAGCTTGGAGCTGTCCTCAATTCAATTAAGGCAACCCATTGTCCATACTATATGCTCTTTAATGCTCCTGCAATGTCCCACAAATCAATCTAAGGATGCCAGCTTAAGTTTTAGCCACTAATTTCTAATTCCTTTACATTCACTGAACATTTTACTTTTTTATTTACCTGTACTCTATTAATCTATTAATATTAATTTCTTTTTTAAAGCAGCAGTGGACCCCCTGAGTAGGCTTTGCTGACCTCCAGAGGTTCCCAGACCACCGGTTAAGAACCAGTGCTTTAGTTAGTCTCTGCCACTGGTGAATTCTTGTGCTGCTTTACAGTTCTCGTGTTTTTTTACCAATATGCAATTCAGTTTTGGTCCTGCTGCAAAAGGACCACAAAGGAATTATCAATGAATACATTTTAAATATCATTAGCAAAATGTGCATAGTTTTATTCAGAAAGCCTTCCATTTTGTATAACATTGAGATGCCCTTTTGTGTCAATGTGTCTTAGAACTTTAAAATAGCTAGAATACTAATATCACAAGATGTGCTTCATAATCTACCTGTAATTGTTTAAGTGACACATGTTTTCCACATAATTTGCCTTTCCGTTTCTGCATCATTTAAGTTATTTAGTCAACTCTTTCACATAATTTGTCCTTTTTGTGGTGCATAATTCTAATGGTCCTGTTTTTTTCATAAACTGAAAGAATTCCTCAATAAGATCAAGATATGTTAAATATTTTAATGGAAATACTTCTGTCTGTATACTTTTTCCACATCTACCCCAGCCCTAGGTGCCAAGAAACGCTATGTTATGTTTGAGAGTTTCAGTCAATCTTAACTTTCAGTACAGTATAATGTAGGGCTTTTGCTTTGGCCATATACATCCCAACATGCGAGGGGCGTAGGTATGAGTGGTGCAACCTGTGCGGACCCACAAGGGTTGTGGCCCAGGCTGTTGTGCTGCAATTAATTAAAAGACATTCCGCTCAGATTTTTCTCAAGGACCTGCCTGGAGGCCTTCTTCTTGTTTACAATTTTGAGGTGGGCGTAATGGGAAACTTAGCTCACAGTAAAAGAGAAGGACAGTTCTCTACACATCCAGATCAGAGTGGAGGGGAAGCAGAGGTAAAGCACTAACAGCCTGTGCCACATGTGCTGCAGGTTAAGGCTTGTGTGAATTTGAGGCACATTACAGACCACTGACTCCTTGTAAGTGTGGAAGAGCCCACTTTGTTGAAACAGGTGCCTATCACATAAACATCCTTGGCCGAAGGCCTTACAGAACAAAAACCTCACTATACAATAAACAACCTACCTTCCTTGTTTTCCCCCTCATACATACCCTTAAAACTTTGACATCTTAACCTATTGTACTTGTCTGATTAACTCAATTTTAAACTTCCCCTTCTGCTTGGCAATTAACTAATTAACATGTACTCAACTTGCTAATCCTATGAAGTAACATTTTAACTCCAGGACTTCCGGTGTGGGCTTGTTGAGACCCTCCCTTTCTGCATGCTTAGCCTATATTAACCAAAATAACCTTAATTGAAGTCCTGCAAACCTGTGGGCCAACCGTCACCTGAAAAAGGCACCAACCAGACTTTTTCTTCCCCCCTCACAAGGCATATCACTCCTGTCTCTACAAGGTACTGCGCCAACTCATACCACCCTTACCAATCCAATCAACTGTCAATGAGCTGGTGTTAAACCCCAAATTCCTACCCTAAGCACTGTTCCCTGCAGCCCGCTCCGCTCACTTTATGAAGAAATGACCGGCAATACTTTGTGATTATTGCTTTTATGGTTACTGTATATAACGTCACTGGCTGGTACAGAGGCTGATTTTAGTGAGACCATAATATCTAGGTGCAAATTGATCAGTTATTCTTTTTGATTATTTGTCTACTTATATGCATATATGTATTGAATGTAGAAGAACATAACATTTTTGTCAAATTGATGTTGACTGACCCCATACCAATCCTATCATTTAAGGGTAAGGGGCCGCTAGGTAGGTCGTTGCTACAAGATTTTCTTTTGTGATCATTATATTAGAGACCACTGCCAGGTGCAAAAGACTGGTTTATTAGTGAGACTCAATAACTAGGGAGGTTTGAAATGCGCTTTTTGTACTTTCACATGTATTGATCTGCCACTGATAACTAAAGAGATTCTGTAAGATAAAGAATTTTGAGCGCCACAATTGTTACAGGTATACTGTTTAGTGCTGCCTTTTTTCCTGTGTGCATATTTGTCATACAGGACTACCCCCCCCCCCCATCAGCACTGCAGACCTCGCTAGGAAAAAGCCAGTAACCATTTCCAGTGTTACTTAAAATAACTAGGTGTCACTAAGTTCTGAGGAATGTGTTTTTTATAATGCAACATAGTCACACAGATGAATAGAATACATGGTTACAGAGTTTATGAAACTGCAGACACCATATATGTGCAGGTTTCTATGGTAACACCAGGATTAGAGATACCAACTGTAGTAACCAACTCTTGGCCTTGTGACCCGTTGCGAAGCAAGGTCCTTGTTGCTTGCTTCAGCGAACACCCTGGTGCCCTACAATTTCCTGACTTCTCTCCAGAAGGTGTTTATAACAGCCAAGATAAACAGGAGATTAAAGAGGCATTTTTCCTAGTCATTAAAGAGGCATTAGGGGACGAGATTATATATATATATATATTCACTGAAAAAACCATGGGTTTCACACACGTTATAGTTAGGAATTAGCATTTAAAAAACCTTAGAAATTCAATGAAAAAACCAAAGGTTTCACACATGTTATAGTTAGCTGGACATTTCACTCGTAAAAAACCAATGAAATTCCCCCGTTATAGTTAGTTCAGCTAACTATAACTCGCGCGCCCGCAATGTACTACTGATGACGTCACATATTACATCACTCATGACATGGTCAGTGACATCACTCATGACATCACTGATGACATCTCAAATGACATCACTGATGACATCATCCAGTGAATGTGTGTTTTTCTGAAAATTAAATATGTTTTATATATGTATATCTCAAGGTCGATGGAAGAATCAATGGGTATATAAGTGTCTAAGTGGATGATTTGTTTTTGAAAAATTGATTGTATTTCTGACTGATTAAGTGTATCTTATTGAATACATGGCTTACTGAGTAATGTTTAAATATGTTAATATCTGTATCAGTCTCTCACTTTGTGTATAAGTGGCTGCATGGGTTGGTGAGTAGCTACATGAGTGTTTATAGAGGTTATTAGTTGTTTTTTTGAGTATCACTATGAGTGTCTGAGTGTCTGTATGGTTCGGTGGGGGGTATTATGTAGTGCATAGGTGCATGAATGAGTGACTCACTCTTTGTATGTGTTGAAGACAGCATGTGTGCAGGACTGTATGGGTGGATGACTGTATGCATGGATGTGTTAGTGAGTGAATGACTGTCTCAATAGTGTCTTTATGAGTAACTACATATGTTTTAAACTAGTATATGTGACTATTGGTGTATATAAGTGAGTATATGTGAGAGTGAGAGATTGAAAGAGTTCCTGTATGAATAAGTATGTGTTTCTATAAGTGATTGTTAAAAAGACTAAGTATGTGTAAGTTTCTGTTAAAGTAAGTGTGCTGGTGTGTGTATAACTGTATATGCAAGTAAATTGATGTTTGTTTCTTTATTAGCATGAGTGACTATGTGTGTGAGTACCTCTATGGATGAGTGGCATTGTGTAACAGGATGTATACGTGTATGAGTACATATGATGAGTGAGTACATGTATGAGTGACTGTATAGGACTGTTGGTGGATGAGTGGATGTGTATGTTGATCTTAGAAATACTGAATAGGTTGTTGTTACTGTTATTGGTATGTCCATTGTTTTGATAATTTTAGTATCTATTTTTAAATGTGTGTATCAAAGGTTATATTAGGGTGAGAGGAGGTCTACCACTCTGTCACAAGGATGATGTCATCAGTGATGTCATTTGAGATGTCATCAGTGATGTCATGAGTGATGTCACTGACCATGTCATGAGTGATGTAATATGTGACGTCATCAGTAGTACATTGCGGGCGCGCGAGTTATAGTTAGCTGAACTAACTATAACGGGGGAATTTCATTGGTTTTTTACGAGTGAAATGTCCAGCTAAATATAACATGTGTGAAACCTTTGGTTTTTTCATTGAATTTCTAAGGTTTTTTAAATGCTAATTCCTAACTATAACGTGTGTGAAACCCATGGTTTTTTCAGTGAATTTGCAAGGTTTTTTAAATGCTAATTCCTAACTATAACGTGTGTTTAACCCATGGTTTTTCAGTGAATTTGCAAGGTTTTTTAAATGCTAATTTTTTTTTTTTTCTTCTATTTTTTTTTACATATTTTTATTTTAATTTTCTATCCTTTTTTAAAGACTATGGTTAAATTTTTAAAATTCTATAATATGTTTTTTTTAATATATTTTATAAAATAAACATGTAAAATTTATTAGCAATATATATATATTTTTTTTTTGGTACGCGTACCGTAAGCTTACGGTAAGCGTACGGTTTACGCAACGTCTGTAATTTTTCTACGCTGTTTGCGTATAGTTACGCAATTTGCGTAGCCGCGCGTACTCCGCGTGGGACGCGTACGCGTGTACGCTACACGCGCACATTACGCGGAAGTGTCGGGTAGTGACTGTTATGCGCATGCGCGCAAGCGCGTGTCTTTTTTACGCGCATGCGTACTTTTGCCGTAAGCGCACCGTAAGCGTACCGTAAGCGTACGGTAGGTCATGTGATCATGAAACACAACTTTTGATTGGATGAAACTACTTTCAGTTCTAGAACTCTCCTACACCACACCCATTCCCCTCATTTCTGCTTGTGATCCCTTAGGAGAAGGAGCTGGGTTGTCTTTGTGATACGATGGCAGAACAGCAGAGCCCTTCTGAGAGTGAGGCTAGCACTAGCAGCACTACCTTGAGGCAGAGAGCGAGGAAACAAAAGACCTCTTATGTATGGGATTATTTTACTTTTCCTGAAGGCCAGCTAAAGGTAAATGCACCCTTAGTGACTTGCAAGCTGTGTCAGCGTGTACTTTCAAGAGGTAATCCTGACAGGAAGTATTCCTTTGGGAATCATACCATGATGAGGCACCTCAAGGATGTACACAAAAGGACACATGCTCGACTTTTTGGAGGTAACCCTTCATTAAGTCAACCAAGCACATCCACAGCAGCTCAGCCTGGACCATCATCTGCAGGGCTGAGTCCTTCTTCTGCAGGTCAGGTGAGCCCTTCATCTGTGGGGGGAGCATCTCCTTTTGCTGACCCTCAGGAAATTAACCCTCGATTTCTGAGGGTTGATATTCGATGCGCCTCTTGTCATGATCTAATTTGTCATAGGGAGACCAGTGTTTCCCTAGTGAACAACAAAATAGATCAGCACACTTGTCGCAGAGACTAATATTCCCACTCTTTCTTTCCTCTGTCCCTGCATGAACACAACGGCTCTTTTAAGAGCCAACCTTATCTTTCATCTTTTTTTTATATATGTTTTTAAAAACTTTTTTTTTTTTTTTTACCGTACGCGTACGGTGCGCGTAATTTTTTTTTTTTTTTTTTTAAAACACTAAAAATCAATTATCACATTACAAGGTCCTTGAGAGACTACAATTATTATTATTGACTTACCATACCCACTCAAAAAAATATTTATTCATTTGTTTTTTAAAAAAATTGCTTTAAAAATGGTTCTAGTTTTCGAAAATTTTCTATATCAATCTGAAAAAAAAGAAAAAAGTATTAATATTTTTAAAACATTTTATAATACAGTACACATATTTACATATTTATCAAAAAATATTTTTGCCTTAATTTTGCTGTTTTCAGAATATATTGCATTTCACTATAAATTGTGAAAGCAATTGCATTCATCATTTTACAGCGGGCAAAAAAAAATAACAATCTCAAAGATTGTATTAAAAAAGCCCAGAATCTCTTTTTACTTAAACTTAACATTATAGAAATGCATAATATTCTAAAAAAATATCATCTAATACCAATACTTATTTCTTTAAAATACCGTCTGATATGTTTGTTTCAGAAGTATAATCACAATATTATATCTCAAATAACTCCACATTACATCTGGTTCCATTTCCTTTAGGCCAAATAGTAATTTTAAAATTCTTTTTTGATTAAATTTCCAATGGTAATCCAATAAAATTCTAAAGTTTTATTTGTACAGATCTCACCGATTCTCTGTAACATATTGGTTCCCGAAAGATTTATTAATAATATATTAAGTCCACAATAGAATTGTTTACCTTTCCGCATGGCCAAATAGTAATTTTAAAAATCTTTTTGGAATAAATTTCCAATGGCACTCCAATAACATTCCAAAATTTAAATTGTGCAGATGTTACCGATTTTCTCTAAATTTTTGGTTTTCCAAAGTTTCATTAAAAATTAAAAAAGTCCACATTACAATTGGTTATCTTTCCATTAGGCCAAATGATAATTTAAAAAATCTTTATTTTTGAAAATTCCAATGGTAATCCAATCAAATGGTAAAATTGTTTTGTCCAGATCTTGCCAAGTCTCTCTAAAATTTAGGTTTCAGGAAGATTAGATAGGAATTTGCTAAATCAAAAGGCAAACGTTGCTTAAAAACCAATTGGGAATCATTACACAGTGTCCAGCCTTTTTCACATTTAAGATAAACTGTGTAATGTCCAGAAGTAACAGTAGGTCCTTCATGGAAAATTATTGCAACAGTTACAAAAGTTTTTCCTGAAATTGATAATTGCTGTCCTGTAAACTTCTTTATTATAGTATCCAATTTTGAACCATCAGCTCTACATCGTTGCATCATTAAAATTACATACTGTCCGTATTCCTTTAAAATTAATGTTGAAAACATGTCAGATTGACACTCACCGCATTGCATGCTATGATTAGCATCTTTAACTAATTTAGCAAAAGTGACTGTTTTAGTCTCTGGCAATGTCAAAAAAATAAACCTTTCATTATCAACATTAGAGCCACATATATTATAACAGTTTTCACAACTATGTTCCCATTTATAAGAGAGACCAAATAAATTATCAATTGCAACTTCTTCTTCTTCCAGTACCTGAAGAAAAAACATCAAAAATTCGTGTGCATCTTGCTGTTCATTTTGAGAAAACTGTGTTCGTCCTGAACATACATCTAAAAGTTTTCTAATTTCAGTAGCACTTTCTATTTGAGTTTTATCATTACTCAGCTTTTGAAAAAGGAGACTCAGCTCTGAACAGAATCTTTTTCCCTGATTTCCTATTATCTGCTCTTGCAAACTTTCCAGATAAAATGCAACATTCAGCACTACATTTGCGTAGCAGTTGACACCAGAGCTATTTTCAAAATGACATCCTACAACCTGTTCTTCTTTTTCCTTACTCTTTTTGCTTGCAATTACATCACTCCTCTTTTTTTTCCTCCTCTGTACATCTTCATCACAGATATTCTCATTTCTCCTTTTACGAGAAACTACACGTTTCTCCAACACAGGATACTGACCTAAATGAGGAGCATAGCTTCTTCTTAATCTATTATACTCCTTTACACAATTTGTATCAGCACTAACTTTTGAGTCATCAAAGTCTATCATGAATAAACCTGATAATGTTTTCACTCGTGACAAAGCAACATATGCCATACCTTCTGTGAACACAGTTGAACCAATGTTCACAAATGCACAATCTACAGTCAATCCTTGAGACTTGTGAATAGTTACAGCATATGCTAGCGAAAACGGAAACTGCTTCCTACGTACATATAAGTCTTTCACAAGCATGAAACGAACTGAACAACGACAAATGTCTTTAACTTCTTCTATCTGATCAAATTTTATTTTTAAACATTCAATTCCATCTTTTTTCTGATAATTAATAAAACCCACAACTCTTCCCATAGCTCCATTAACTAAACCTTTTTCAACATCCAAATTTCTCCTTAAAAATACTCTACAGTTCATGCAAACATATAGATTTTTTTCTAATCCAGCTGGTTTGGAAATGTTCTTCTCTAGTGAATCCAATTTATTTTTCAGTGTGCCTGTTACTGTGACAGTAATTCTTCCATCCTCTATTTTGTCCACTGCTTCTAATTTCCTGATCTCTTCCTTTTCCAATTTCAAAAGCTCCTCATTGAATATTGAGCATTCACATAGAGTTGGCATTAAGCAGATGATACTTTTCTTTTCTGCAATGTTCTTGTATATCTTCTCTGCAACTATTTCTTCCTTTGGAAATAAATTATGTAGCAGCCGACTCTGTAATGCTTTTTTGCCAACTTCTGTGAGTAGTCCAATTCTGATATCTTTTAGAATACTTCCATATTCTTCATCGCTTGCTTGCCTCATATTAGTAGTAAGTTCCTTGTACTCAAAGAAGGACCAAATATTTGTATTTCCGATTCTTCCCAATGACTTCTTTGTGTCTTCATGTGTCACAGTATTAAACACTGGTTGTCCTTTAACTGGAGTAAGTTGCAAAAGATCTCCAAAAACTATGACGTGTTTTCCACCAAATAACATGTCATAGTCTGTCTTCAGAATTTGCTGCATTCTTAAATGCACAAAGGCAAGCATTAAGTTTGAAACCATGCTCACCTCATCAATAATGAGAACTTGCATCTTCTTCAAGACTCTTGAAACTTCCAAGGATGCTTCTCCAGTTAGCTTGTTGTATTGTATTTTGTTCTCATGCTCCACTGGTAACATTAGCAAACGATGTAAAGTGATTCCTTTTATGTTATATGCTGCTAACCCAGTTGGAGCAGTAACCACACAAGACAAAGTAGAATCCGTTTTTTGCTGTAGGTAGCTTCTGATGACTTTAATTAGGAAACTTTTTCCAGTTCCAGCTTGTCCGCTTACATACATCCTGATTGGATGAAATGATGTGCATGAGCACTCTTTTTTTTCATGTAGAAATCCGTGATCAATTTTGTTTCTGATCTCTTCATAAATTTGTTGCTGCTCTTCGTTCAGTTGTCTTTCCAAATTTTGTAAGTCTATAAATTCTTCTTGAGCTTGATTCATAGCCGTTTCCACTTCATTCATGGCTATTGATGCTTCATTTTCAACGATTGGTTGTCCTAGGGGATCTTGACTGAGTGTTTCTGAACTTTGGCTGTCCTGAGAACTGTCTCTAGCTATTTCTGCTGCAATTGTAGTTTCCTGTTCAATTTCTTCATTTAACATTTGCAGATAACTTGAGAATGTACTGCATTGTATGCTGTCTTTGCAAGCATTAAAAGAATCTTCATAGCTTTGAAATTCTCCCAGTAGTTCATCCTCTGTACGCCATGGTTTAAACAACTGTAAAAGAGCCAAGTAGTAAAATTCCTTCTTGTCAGTAGTGTCGCAACTCAGCTTCCTGTGATTTATCAAACTTCCTTTTGTTTGCTTCACCAAACATCCTTCCTCACCAATGACTTTATATTTTCCATTGTTGATGTCTTCTGCGGCTTTCCGTGAATAAATGTAGTTCTGCAGCACTTCATAGAGACACATGTTCTCCAGATGTTGACTTCTCTTGGGATAATATGTGTCCAACATGTTTGATTTCAAAATATCTGTACTTTCTGGGTCATTCTCGGCCAAATATTCAATTTCTCCAACAGATTTTAGTACCCGATTTCTCATTGCTGCAAGGCCTAAACTTGCCCAAATTATTCTTCTTGACTTCGAGTAGAGACTTGCAGAAGATAACCTATCTGAACATTCGTAGGATCCAATTTCTCGATGCGATAACATCTTCAAACTGAAACTGTACAGCTTCTTACTGACAGTCTTCTCGTGAGAAATCTCTTCCCACATTTCCTTCAATTCTGTTTTTTCTGATTTTGTAATGTAAGACGTTACATATCGAGCAACAGCAATGGAATTGTCAGCCACATACTGTATATCCATGTTAGCGTTCCACATGGATAAAATGACTGGGTTGTAGTCATTTATATTTTTTGATTCTTCTTTTCTTTTAAGGTTGTAGGTATTCTTAGGTGATTTTCTTGTGATAGTATGTCTCACAGCTGACATAAAACTGTTTACTCTTCCATTTGAAAGAACAGGTCTAGGAAATCCAAATGGACATTTAGTGTAGTATTTATCTTTGCTCTTGTATTTCCGTCGACAGTATTTTCCACACCGATGACTTTGGAAACGTAAAACTTGCTCCTTTAACTTTTTCTCTTCTGTGCTTTTTGGTATAGCACATGTTGCATATTCTTCAATGTAAGATAACACTGCTTCATCAGTATCTGTTCCAAACTTTGGGGCATCCTTGATCCACAACAGCATATGAATATGAGGAGCACCTCTTGCCTGGTACTCTTTTCTCCAAAAGAAATCTACTACTTCTCCAAGAGGTGGATTTTTTTTATTGCAGATGAAGGACATCATAGCCTCAAATCTATGATTGAAATATCTGCAAACATTAACCGGATCCAATGAGCACAGTTCTCCTGCTGTCTTGTATTCGATGTTTTTAATGTTTGAATTTGCCTCTCGTAGAAAATCCAGTAAATCATCCCAAGCGTACTCCGCACAGCTTAGGGTAACGAACCATGTTGGTGTTCCTAAATTCCGTAACATGCATTTTAATTCACCATGGCGTCGGTACCAATATTCATTTGTCCCACGCTGACAAGCCATCAGATTGATCAGTTGTGTTTCCAAATGATCATCTCGGTGCTGCACTTTCTCCATAAAATCCTTAGCAGACACATTTTGTAAATGTACTCCACTTTTTAAAATGTGATTTACTGCATAAGACAGTGCAGACAAGTCGCTTTCAAATAAAAGATGGAACAAATAAGGAATACTTTGTCGAAATCTGGGATCTTCAGCATATAGTCTTGTAGTCTGATACTCAGAAGCTGGAATCTGTTCCGGACGTTCATCGTATCGTCCTCCTTTTCCTTTAGGAAACAGCTGGGGAAAACATCGAGCTTCCAAGCTCTCCTCCCATACACTCACGGGACTTCCTTTTGCTTTCTTCATCTGAAAGAGATCAATATTGTCTCCCATAACTTCTTTTGAATGAAGAGGATGTATGCTAAAATGTTCATAAATTTCTTCTTCCTTTGACTTGTCCACTTTTTCAATTTGTCCAGTTGGTGTTTCTGTGTCTTCTTGTAAATCTTCTTCTTCTTCTTCTTCTATATAAATTGATTCATACCATTTGTTATTCCTTTTCAAATACAAATTTGCTCTTTGTACTTTCCGTACATCTACCATCTCCTGCCAAATCTTCTTATTCTTTGTAGGTACACCATTAACCAGAATAATTAATGGTTCAGTTTCCAAAGTATCCGCATCAATAGTTTCCATATTTTTTTTCAAATCCAAGGGCAAATACACCACTCTACCTTTTAAACCTCTCAGTAAATCAGAAGGAGGTAATTTACCAGTTTTGGGCTCCATACGTACTATGGTCTGGAACGGATGAACACATTGAATGAGTATAGACTCATATGTATTTAATTCAGAAAGTTCAGCAGGAATAGCATCCAATTCTAAATTATTATGTACTGCTCTGGTCGGCATTCTATTTTCCTCTAACTTGTTGTAACAGTATTTACAAATACGCTGTACTTCACCCAATTCAAAACAATTTTCAAGAAATATATATGTGGCAAAATCCTTCCACTTATAATTATCTTCATTTTCACTCTTTCTGTAGAGATCAACATACCTGGTTTGTTTTCTATAATGAGTTCTGCGGCAACAAATACAAGTAATATTTGGTCTTTCATTAGAGATTATTGCAAATTTTGTTATGTGATCATTAAATGTCTTACTTACAGAGGGTTCTACATTCTCTTCCACTTCTTCCTCATTTACTGTGTCCTTCTCTGCACTGTTTTGTTCAGGACCAAAGTAACAAAACTGAATTTCATCAACAACCTTCTCTACATCTGATACCGTTCCACGGAACAGAGCCCTATTCAATTCATCTAACTTTATTGCTGGACTTTTAGCAAAATACAACCGTCTCACAAACTTTCTCATTTCAGTATGATGAACAGCCAACATCCTAAAATGATGATAAACACTATTACACACTTTCCTAGATAGACAAGCCAGAGAATGACCCTGCAAACCAGTATTCTCTCTCACTCTGCACGGATCTAGACTTTGAAGCACCTTAATCTTCTGTTTTATACTTTTTTTACTAAATTCTCTTAGAAACTCACGAAATTTGTCAATAGATTCCTGACGCACAGTGCAAATACTACTACAATTCCAAGTGTACACTGGGGCTTTAGGACGTCTCCCCATAGCCTCATCTGCCATCACTTGTACCTCATCTCTTGGAACCATTATCTCCTTCTCCATTATGCAACCATTTTTTACTTCGTAAGCACGACCTCAGGTGTCAACTGCATGCAGCAAACTATTACTTTGAAAATAGCTCTCTTCATTAAAAAAAGGTTCACTACTTGAACTATGCATCCACTTTCCTAAAAACACTTTACAAAAGTTTGTTCTGTTCACTACTCTTTTCCTTTTGCTATGTGATTTCAGTACATTAACCATTTTGTCTAATGTACGCATCCTATTCAAAATTAAAATGAATAGTTTCCTTTTTAATTCTAATGCCTTTGCTGCAATGGCTTCAATTTCTTTTTTTCTTTTATAAAACTTACTCTTTTGCTTATATTTCTTCACATCCTTTATCAAATTGGACATAACTCTTCTCTGAAACATTTTTCTACGTATCTCTTTAAACGCTGTTTTTCTATTTATGTAAATCTTTTCAGTTGCAGAAGGTATATTTGCATTAACTAAATTCTCAATTTTTTCCTGTCCTTTTCTTTTCAAAACATTCTTTCCAGTACAGACATTTTGTACATTTTTCATTCTTTTGAATATATTTTTTAGAAATTGTTTTTTCTGCTTACCAGAAGATTTTTTCTTTTTCCCAACATGAGCATCTTCTACTAACTTTGGTCCTCCAGTTGTCTTCAAATATAGGTTTTTTTTGTGAGTTTTTTGAACTCTGGATTTTGTAGGCATCTTAAATTTTGTTCACTGCTCTTCAGCAATACCTGAAAAAAACTAAAAAAAAAATCCTTTATTTTATTTAAATATATTACTACATTTCTTTTCACAATAGTCACAAAACGAAATTTCTTTGCCAATTTAAATGCACACTTACTGCTCTTTTTTTTTGGCAAGTGATAATCACTTTTACAGACTGACACATTATGAATCCACTTGTCAGATTTTTTTAAATGCACATGTCCAAACTGCTTTTTCAGACCACCACCATGTGTATCCTGGGTGACTGCCTACACTCCAGCAAGGGCAACCAGCCTTAGTGATGCTGAATGTCTTTGCATTACAGACTGAAACCTCAAAACCCACTCGCTTGTAAATACTGTGCATGATTATACATGGAAAGGAGCTGGGTGTGTGCTAAGAGTCTGCTTCTGCACCAAAAAATCGCTCCCCCTTTTTCCTACTAATGCAACTGTGAAATCACCAGAGCAAAACGCAATAAATCTCTGCCTGTAATTCCTATTTGCACACAGAGTCATGTTTTCACATTAGTCACAAAACGAAATTTCTTTGCCAATTTGAATGCACACTTACTGCTCTTTTTTTTTGGCAAGTGATAATCACTTTTACAGACTGACACATTATGAATCCACTTGTCAGATTTTTTTAAATGCACATGTCCAAACTGCTTTTTCAGACCACCACCATGTGTATCCTGGGTGACTGCCTACACTCCAGCAAGGGCAACCAGCCTTAGTGATGCTGAATGTCTTTGCATTACAGACTGAAACCTCAAAACCCACTCGCTTGTGAATACTGTGCATGATTATACATGGAAAGGAGCTGGGTGTGTGCTAAGAGTCTGCTTCTGCACCAAAACATCGCTCCCCCTTTTTCCTACTAATGCAACTGTGAAATCACCAGAGCAAAACGCAATAAATCTCTGCCTGTAATTCCTATTTGCACACAGAGTCATGTTTTCACATTAGTCACAAAACGAAATTTCTTTGCCAATTTGAATGCACACTTACTGCTCTTTTTTTTTGGCAAGTGATAATCACTTTTACAGACTGACACATTATGAATCCACTTTTCAGATTTTTTTAAATGCACATGTCCAGACTGCTTTTTCAGACCACCACCATGTGTATCCTGGGTGACTGCCTACACTCCAGCAAGGGCAACCAGCCTTAGTGATGCTGAATGTCTTTGCATTACAGACTGAAACCTCAAAACCCACTCGCTTGTAAATACTGTGCATGATTATACATGGAAAGGAGCTGGGTGTGTGCTAAGAGTCTGCTTCTGCACCAAAAAATCGCTCCCCCTTTTTCCTACTAATGCAACTGTGAAATCACCAGAGCAAAACGCAATAAATCTCTGCCTGTAATTCCTATTTGCACACAGAGTCATGTTTTCACATTAGTCACAAAACGAAATTTCTTTGCCAATTTGAATGCACACTTACTGCTCTTTTTTTTTGGCAAGTGATAATCACTTTTACAGACTGACACATTATGAATCCACTTGTCAGATTTTTTTTAATGCACATGTCCAGACTGCTTTTTCAGACCACCACCATGTGTATCCTGGGTGACTGCCTACACTCCAGCAAGGGCAACGAGCCTTAGTGATGCTGAATGTCTTTGCATTACAGACTGAAACCTCAAAACCCACTCGCTTGTAAATACTGTGCATGATTATACATGGAAAGGAGCTGGGTGTGTGCTAAGAGTCTGCTTCTGCACCAAAAAATCGCTCCCCCTTTTTCCTACTAATGCAACTGTGAAATCACCAGAGCAAAACGCAATAAATCTCTGCCTGTAATTCCTATTTGCACACAGAGTCATGTTTTCACATTAGTCACAAAACGAAATTTCTTTGCCAATTTGAATGCATACTTACTGCTCTTTTTTTTTGGCAAGTGATAATCACTTTTACAGACTGACACATTATGAATCCACTTTTCAGATTTTTAAAAAAGCCCATGTCCAGACTGCTTTTTCAGACCACCACCATGTGTATCCTGGGTGACTGCCTACACTCCAGTAAGGGCAACCAGCCTTAGTGATGCTGAATGTCTTTGCATTACAGACTGAAACCTCAAAACCCACTCGCTTGTAAATACTGTGCATGATTATACATGGAAAGGAGCTGGGTGTGTGCTAAGAGTCTGCTTCTGCACCAAAAAATCGCTCCCCCTTTTTCCTACTAATGCAACTGTGAAATCACCAGAGCAAAACGCAATAAATCTCTGCCTGTAATTCCTATTTGAACACAGAGTCATGTTTTCACATTAGTCACAAAACGAAATTTCTTTGCCAATTTGAATGCACACTTACTGCTCTTTTTTTTTGGCAAGTGATAATCACTTTTACAGACTGACACATTATGAATCCACTTGTCAGATTTTTTTAAATGCACATGTCCAAACTGCTTTTTCAGACCACCACCATGTGTATCCTGGGTGACTGCCTACACTCCAGCAAGGGCAACCAGCCTTAGTGATGCTGAATGTCTTTGCATTACAGACTGAAACCTCAAAACCCACTCGCTTGTGAATACTGTGCATGATTATACATGGAAAGGAGCTGGGTGTGTGCTAAGAGTCTGCTTCTGCACCAAAACATCGCTCCCCCTTTTTCCTACTAATGCAACTGTGAAATCACCAGAGCAAAACGCAATAAATCTCTGCCTGTAATTCCTATTTGCACACAGAGTCATGTTTTCACATTAGTCACAAAACGAAATTTCTTTGCCAATTTGAATGCACACTTACTGCTCTTTTTTTTTGGCAAGTGATAATCACTTTTACAGACTGACACATTATGAATCCACTTTTCAGATTTTTTTAAAAAGCCCATGTCCAGACTGCTTTTTCAGACCACCACCATGTGTATCCTGGGTGACTGCCTACACTCCAGCAAGGGCAACCAGCCTTAGTGATGCTGAATGTCTTTGCATTACAGACTGAAACCTCAAAACCCACTCGCTTGTAAATACTGTGCATGATTATACATGGAAAGGAGCTGGGTGTGTGCTAAGAGTCTGCTTCTGCACCAAAAAATCGCTCCCCCTTTTTCCTACTAATGCAAATATAAAATTACCAGAGTTGTACACAATAAATCTCTGCCTATATTTCCCAACATGTGTAACCTGGGTGACTGCCTACATTCCACCAAGGGCAACCAGCCTTAGTGATGCTGAATGTATTTGCTTTACTGAGTCCAACCTCAAACCCTTAAACTATTCATTTTTTATACCAATACACCTTAGTTTATCGTGAAAACATAGTCCATATTATTTTACATGTTCCTCACATTTAAATTTCTCCCAAAACAGAAAATAATAAACGCAACTTCAACAAAAAGAATTACATTTCTATTTTTCATTTCTTAATTTACCATATACATCCCCTCTCAAACTCTAACCTCACCTTTTAAATTAGTTAGTTGTGAAAGAAATGTGGCACTCAAACAGCAGATTATCAGAGCCAGGATCTCTGTTCTCTACACCTCTCTCCTCTCAGCAGAACCAGATAATGGCAAACTTTCCCTCTATTTTTCCACACATATACATGTAAGTTTCAAATCTCAGTGCTTCCCCCTTTTTTTCAAATGTAATCACACATTTCTATTGGTTGAAAACCAACCCTTTTCCAAAAGTACCCTGCCCCCAACTTGACTCTTGCCTAGTACCCTTCCCCCAACTTGACTTCTGCCTGCTACCATAGCAACAGCTCATGGAACACTGCTGTGTGGAGTTAGGTCAGAAGTTTGCCACACAATGTTTCAATTCCACAGAGCAAGAGTGCTTGACTTTTCAAACCTAACAGCAAATCCATAGTACTGTTCTTTGGTAACACATTTTGCTGTACCAATGCAAAACATGCTTCTATTAATTTACACATACAGCCTAGTTTTTATTCTAGAATGGTATGAAACAGCCAATCAGTTCTTTTTGTTTTGAAAAAAATATGTATGCCTCCATTTCCAAACTGTCTTTCTTTTCATATTGCCATTCTACTGAAAGACACCTCCTGAGTGCATCCAGTTCTCCTTTGAAGATGTTCACAGTGTGGATTGTAGGGCACAGCTATGTCTTCTGGAGTGAAAAGTTTGCAGAGAAAACAGGTATGGTGAGAGACCTTGCTTTGCCAAATGTAGACATTAAATGGATTGGTCAGAGAGGGTTAAAGTGGCACCAATTGATGCCATTGGTGAAATCCTTCATGCAAATCCAACACCCTGACCTCATAATAGTGCACTGTGGTGGCAATGACCTAGGCACTTTGACTGGGGTAGGTCTGGAAATGCTTATGAAGGACACCTTTGCACAACTGTTTTCACTTTTCCCTAAAACTGCCTTTGTGTTTTCTAACATATGCCAAAGGCAAAAATGGAACTGGTCCAATCATTTCTGTCCGCAGATTGACAAAGCAAGAAAGCACGTCAACAAATCTGTTTCTGCTTTCCTCCGTGACTATGGTATGGGTTCCATTTACCACAACAACTTGCGTTACGACATGCAAGACATTTATAGAGGAGATGGTGTGCACTTCAATGATGAAGGGAACAGAGTCTTCCTCTTGAACCTTAGACTCTGCATCGGTACTTACTTGTAGGTACCACAAAAAAATCACTTAATAAACACAACGGCTCTTTTTAGAGCCCCCTAATATCTAAACACTTAAATCTGAATTTCATTTTTTTTTTGGTTTTTTTTTTACCGTACGCTTACCGTAAGCTTACCGTACGCGTACCCCGTGTTTTTTTTTTTTAAATCAATAAATGTTTCCTTTGTACTTTTCTGTCCTTCTTTTACCCCCTTACAAATGTTAGGGGGTCTGTAACTCTCTCCCTTGCCCCCTTTTCAAGATATCACTCTTTTTTACCGGAGTAAAATACACAAAATGGCGGCCGCCGCTTCCTGGTTTCGGCCGATTCGAATGTTTACTAAAATCTAACAGCCAATCAGAATCGCGCTCGCGCACGCCACCGTACGCGTACGGTAAGCTTACGGTAAGCGTACCGTAAGCTGGCTCAGATATATATATTGATTTAAAGGCTATTTTCTCAGAATCTACTGAACAGATTTACACCAAACCTACAAAAGGCACTTCCTTGACCTGAGGACTACCTCTCTGACAAATTTCTAGTAATTCTGTTCAGCCGTTCGGGCTGTAGCCCTGTCTAAAGGTCCTATGGAAAAATGCATGGGAAAAACGCGTTTTGGGACCCCCCTTTTATCTCAGCCCCCGCTTGACGAATCCCCCCGAGACTTTCAGGGTAGGAGCGGAGCGTAGCGCCCCACCTATTTTGAGAAATTCGCGAGGATTCGTCGACCGGCGCCAAAGTTATTCCAAATAGAATGTTGCGGATTTCCTATGGAAACAGGGTCCTAACTATAACTACCTACTGGCGTCCGCCAGTAGGTAATATATATATATATATATATATATATATATATATATATATATATTTATATATATATATATATATACACAGTACTAAGAGACACAGATGAGCTATAGTGAACAACAGTCAGTTGGGATAGTTCTACCCATACTAGACAACATAATAATAGCGGTACACAATCCTGGCGCACAGGCTATAACAACATTTAAAAGACGTCAAAGTGCTTTGATAGCCAGAGCGTGGAACTTGCTGGGAGTCACACTAGCACAGGGCAATGAGGTAAGAGTATCTGCACTACACCTTGTGCAACTGTGCCTCCCAGTGCTAACCTATAGGCCCAATACCCTGAGCCCATACCCCAAACTTGAGGGGCCACAATATTTACAAAGCTCCCCCTCTGTGGGAGACACTCCAGATATACCACTGCAGTTGCCACCGGTGTCCCCATCAACATCATATACTACTAGAGATTCCTCCACAGAACCAATTCAGTCAATGGGAAGTGTAGTAGGCAACGGGAGCCCTGATCTCGCCCACCAGCGCTCACTCACACCATCCCCTTCAAGCACCAACTACCTGGATCAACAGGGAGGTTCACAAGTTACTAACGACGCACTAGGCTGTGAACATCACACATTATTGCTACAGGCACTCCAAGACCCCAACTTGCCCCTGGCTTGTGAGCATCACACCCTGCAGCTGCATGAGCAGCTGCAGCAGCAGCCCTCACCACGTATCATAGAGCAGTTACAAAGACACCCCTCTATAACGCTCTACCCGTTATTGTGGGCATACTTACAAGACCGCCAGTTAGAAAGAGAATAGTATTGCTAAATTCGCTGTCACAAATTGCCCACCTCAAAGATAGCTCCAGGAGATGAGCAAACAACCCACACAATACCCTAGATTATAGATCATGGTAACTATAGAAAAAGGCTGTGTGTTGCCCTTTCTGAGGATACATCACCATCCTCTGTTCATGCCCCACCCCTAACTTGTGCAATACTATTGACACTAATCTCAACCCTGGGAGTTGATACAACAAATCTGCAGAAGGAGAGACTGATAATAACACCCAGTGGAGGTACACCGTTACGCCTTTCTACACACAACGCTAGAGAATAATGGCAACACCACTGGAACACGTAAGGAAAAATTTCACCGCTCAGGAAAAGCGTATAATAAAACATTGTGGAGAGTTGCATAAACTCACACAAAATATGCAATACCCATGGCCAAAAGAAGGTACATTTGATAAGGCAGTACTAGATCACGCTACAACATTCCTGGAGGGGAAGTACTCCGGTAACAAACTGAAAAAACTTAAAGACACCCTGGCTATGTGGAGAGTCTTTAAGGATAATGACGAACAACCCCCAGTACCTACCGCTCCTCCACCAGCCTATGACGCAGGTGGTATGTATACAAGGTTGACCTAGTGCCAAATTGAAATGACCAGGCAACTGTAGGACATGAGGATATTTCTGTCCCAGACCTCTCAGATGACTCACCAGGCAGCAGGCCAGAGAATACGCAGGGCCAGCTATCCCTAAGCTCCCAAAGCCCAGGGATGCAGTGTGCAATGCAACATCAGGAATACCAGGTCAGATTGACACGCTATTTACAATAAAATTGACCCCAGCATCCAACTCTGCAGCTCACCAGCAGGAAGAGGACCCAGAGAGCGATGTGGCCTTTGGTGGTTCACAGCACAGTTACCACCTGCCACTCCCCAGGACTAACCCCCCAGCATCCACATTGTTCACTGAAGATAACGAGCCCTTAGAGACAAGGACTAGACGTTATGGCCCATTCATTTCCCCTGGCCAGCAGCATTACAATACACAGGCACACTCTAATGGGTGGCGGCCCCTTAACACCGGTCCCAAGCGAGAGGAAGAGCATTTGCTACAATTCAATGAAGGAAACAGGGATAGTGAACAATATCACTCTGGGGTAGCCACTGAGGCAGACATTAGCAGGTGGAGAACAGAGCATGATTTACACCAAAGAGCAGGTAGAGAAGCAGGGGACATGTCACACGAGCAGCACTCAAGAAGCCCCACTGGCAACCCCGCAACAATACAGTGGTTGTCATTACAAGTGGGCAGGGTAGAGGATCAACTAACTGAACTAATGGGTGGTTTAGGCCAATTTAGTAAAAAGCAGCAATCAACACTAAATGAATTAGCTGGTGCTGCAGGCCCGGTGGGTTCACGTAGTGGCGGGGTCCCAACGATCCCACCACAGCAGGGGCCATGGATAGACTTACATCAGGAAGTCCAAAGCGTAACCCCAGCCCCACCATAGAGCAACCCAGCAGCTTTTGAGGTGGGCGTAATGGGAAACTTAGCTCATAGTAAAAGAGAAGGACAGTTCTCTACACATCCAGAACAGAGTGGAGGGGAAGCAGAGGTAAAGCACTAACAGCCTGTGCCACATGTGCTGCAGGTTAAGGCTTGTGTGAATTTGAGGCACATTACAGACCACTGACTCCTTGTAAGTGTGGAAGAGCCCACTTTGTTGAAACAGGTGCCTATCACATAACCATCCTTGGCCGAAGGCCTTACAGAACAAAAACCTCACTATACAATAAACAACCTACCTTCCTTGTTTTCCCCCTCATACATACCCTTAAAACTTTGACATCTTAACCTATTGTACTTGTCTGATTAACTCAATTTTAAACTTCCCCTTCTCCTTGGCAATTAACTAATTAACATGTACTCAACTTGCTAATCCTATGAAGTAACATTTTAACTCCAGGACTTCCGGTGTGGGCTTGTTGAGACCCTCCCTTTCTGCATGCTTAGCCTATATTAACCAAAATAACCTTAATTGAAGTCCTGCAAACCTGTGGGCCAACCGTCACCTGAAAAAGGCACCAACCAGTCTTTTTCTTCCCCCCTCACAAGGCAAATCACTCCTGTCTCTACAAGGTACTGCGCCAACTCATACCACCCTTACCAATCCAATCAACTGTCAATGAGCTGGTGCTAAACCCCAAATTCCTACCCTAAGCACTGTTCCCTGCAGCCCGCTCCACTCACTTTATGAAGAAATGACCGGCAATCCTTTGTGATTATTGCTTTTATGGTTACTGTATTTAAAGTCACTGGCTGGTACAGAGGCTGATTTTAGTGAGACCATAATATCTAGGTGCAAATTGATCAGTTATTCTTTTTGATTATTTGTCTACTTATATGCATATATGTATTGAATGTACAAGAACATAACATTTTTGTCAAATTGATGTTGACTGGCCCCATACCAATCCTATCATTTAATGGTAAGGGGCCGCTAGGTAGGGCGTTGCTACAAGATTTTCTTTTGTGATCATTATATTAGAGACCACTGCCAGGTGCAAAAGACTGGTTTATTAGTGAGACTCAATAACTAGGGAGGTTTGAAATGCGCTTTTTGTTCTTTCACATGTATTGATCTGCCACTGATAACTAAAGAGATTCTGTAAGATAAAGAATTTTGAGCGCCACAATTGTTACAGTTATACTGTTTAGTGCTGCCTTTTTTCCTGTGTGCATATTTGTCATACAGGACTACTCCCCCCCCCCCATCAGCACTGCAGACCTCGCTAGGAAAAAGCCAGTAACCATTTCCAGTGTTACTTAAAATAACTAGGTGTCACTAAGTTCTGAGGAATGTGTTTTTTATAATGCAACATAGTCACACAGATGAATAGAATACATGGTTACAGAGTTTATGAAACTGCAGACACCATATATGTGCAGGTTTCTATGGTAACACCAGGATTAGAGATACCAACTGTAGTAACCAACTCTTGGCCTTGTAACCCGTTGCGAAGCAAGGTCCTTGTTGCTTGCTTCAGCGAACACCCTGGTGCCCTACAATTTCCTGACTTCTCTCCAGAAGTTGTTTATAACAGCCAAGATAAACAGGAGATTAAAGAGGCATTTTTCCTAGTCATTAAAGAGGCATTAGGGGACGAGATTATATATATATATATATATATATATATATATATATATATATATATATATATATATATATATATATATATATATATATATATATATACACAGTACTAAGAGACACAGATGAGCTATAGTGAACAACAGTCAGTTGGGATAGTTCTACCCATACTAGACAACATAATAATAGCGGTACACAATCCTGGCGCACAGGCTATAACAACATTTAAAAGACGTCAAAGTGCTTTGATAGCCAGAGCGTGGAACTTGCTGGGAGTCACACTAGCACAGGGCAATGAGGTAAGAGTATCTGCACTACACCTTGTGCAACTGTGCCTCCCAGTGCTAACCTATAGGCCCAATACCCTGAGCCCATACCCCAAACTTGAGGGGCCACAATATTTACAAAGCTCCCCCTCTGTGGGAGACACTCCAGATATACCACTGCAGTTGCCACCGGTGTCCCCATCAACATCATATACTACTAGAGATTCCTCCACAGAACCAATTCAGTCAATGGGAAGTGTAGTAGGCAACGGGAGCCCTGATCTCGCCCACCAGCGCTCACTCACACCATCCCCTTCAAGCACCAACTACCTGGATCAACAGGGAGGTTCACAAGTTACTAACGACGCACTAGGCTGTGAACATCACACATTATTGCTACAGGCACTCCAAGACCCCAACTTGCCCCTGGCTTGTGAGCATCACGCCCTGCAGCTGCATGAGCAGCTGCAGCAGCAGCCCTCACCACGTATCATAGAGCAGTTACAAAGACACCCCTCTATAACGCTCTCCCGTTATTGTGGGCATACTTACAAGACCGCCAGTTAGAAAGAGAATAGTATTGCTAAATTCGCTGTCACAAATTGCCCACCTCAAAGATAGCTCCAGGAGATGAGCAATCAACCCACACAATACCCTAGATTATAGATCATGGTAACTATAGAAAAAGGCTGTGTGTTGCCCTTTCTGAGGATACATCACCATCCTCTGTTCATGCCCCACCCCTAACTTGTGCAATACTATTGACACTAATCTCAACCCTGGGAGTTGATACAACAAATCTGCAGAAGGAGAGACTGATAATAACACCCAGTGGAGGTACACTGTTACGCCTTTCTACACACAACGCTAGAGAATAATGGCAACACCACTGGAACACGTAAGGAAAAATTTCACCGCTCAGGAAAAGCGTATAATAAAACATTGTGGAGAGTTGCATAAACTCACACAAAATATGCAATACCCATGGCCAAAAGAAGGTACATTTGATAAGGCAGTACTAGATCACGCTACAACATTCCTGGAGGGGAAGTACTCCGGTAACAAACTGAAAAAACTTAAAGACACCCTGGCTATGTGGAGAGTCTTTAAGGATAATGACGAACAACCCCCAGTACCTACCGCTCCTCCACCAGCCTATGACGCAGGTGGTATGTATACAAGGTTGACCTAGTGCCAAATTGAAATGACCAGGCAACTGTAGGACATGAGGATATTTCTGTCCCAGACCTCTCAGATGACTCACCAGGCAGCAGGCCAGAGAATACGCAGGGCCAGCTATCCCTAAGCTCCCAAAGCCCAGGGATGCAGTGTGCAATGCAACATCAGGAATACCAGGTCAGATTGACACGCTATTTACAATAAAATTGACCCCAGCATCCAACTCTGCAGCTCACCAGCAGGAAGAGGACCCAGAGAGCGATGTGGCCTTTGGTGGTTCACAGCACAGTTACCACCTGCCACTCCCCAGGACTAACCCCCCAGCATCCACATTGTTCACTGAAGATAACGAGCCCTTAGAGACAAGGACTAGACGTTATGGCCCATTCATCTCCCCTGGCCAGCAGCATTACAATACACAGGCACACTCTAATGGGTGGCGGCCCCTTAACACCGGTCCCAAGCGAGAGGAAGAGCGTTTGCTACAATTCAATGAAGGAAACAGGGATAGTGAACAATATCACTCTGGGGTAGCCACTGAGGCAGACATTAGCAGGTGGAGAACAGAGCATGATTTACACCAAAGAGCAGGTAGAGAAGCAGGGGACATGTCACACGAGCAGCACTCAAGAAGCCCCACTGGCAACCCCGCAACAATACAGTGGTTGTCATTACAAGTGGGCAGGGTAGAGGATCAACTAACTGAACTAATGGGTGGTTTAGGCCAATTTAGTAAAAAGCAGCAATCAACACTAAATGAATTAGCTGGTGCTGCAGGCCCGGTGGGTTCACGTAGTGGCGGGGTCCCAACGATCCCACCACAGCAGGGGCCATGGATAGACTTACATCAGGAAGTCCAAAGCGTAACCCCAGCCCCACCACAGAGCAACCCAGCAGCTTCTCTGACGGCCAACCTAAGTATACCACAAGCTCTGCCAACAGTTGTTAACTATAACGCCCAGGTGACACCACCGTCTATGCACATACCTCAGGCATCGCCGCCAGTGGTTGCACCACACAGGCCAGTGGCACAACAGCTAGACTTAAATATTTTTGATCTGCCAAGAGTGCTTGAACGGGCAGAGACAAGATGGAGAAGGCAGAGAAGAACAGAGATAGAAAGACTTGCAGTGTTCGGTAACCATGGGCGACCTGATGACATCCCACAGGAGTATGATGTATCAGGTACTGCACAGCTGCGAACAACAAGATCTAGAGCTCTGCATCAAATGGCCCTTAACAGGCCAACACCGTCAATGACCAATGGTCTGACGCCAAATGAGATAGTAATACTTGGAGAAGGGTCTGACCACTATGTCAATCCATTCTCAGATAATTTGGCAGGTTGGACAGAAGCTAATGCACCTCAAATGAATGTCTGGCCTCGAGAAATGTCAATGACCCCCCCCCCCCCCTATGTCCCTTGGTCAATTATGGACAAGGAAATTTTGAAGAAACAACTCCCTCATAGAGGGTGCTGGAAAGTGGATACAAGCCTGCAGGTGTGCCATTGGCTTTGGGGGATGTAAAAAGTCTGCTCACCTCCCTGATTGGAAAGGATGCAGAGGATATGTTCACACGCATTGACACAAGACTGTCCACTACTAATACACGATGTGATGGTAATCCTTTCAATAAGATTAGACCGTCCCTATGGAATGAATTGCGCCTGAAGTTTCCCGATGTCCCGGACATTGGGTCTCTGATGTCACAAACAATGCAAAATAATGAAGATCCAGCACAGTACATTTCAAGAATGAAGGAAAAATGGCATCAGGAGTTAGGAGAAAAATGGGACGTGACTGGGGGTAACTGTAGGTTCTTTTACCACACAGTTAAAAAGGGGCTGGCCACCGAAGTACTGGACAAATTAGATGAGATAGTAGCAATGGAATGCGAACCATGGCCAGAAATACAACACCACATCATTCATTTTTGCAAAAAGGAGCAGGAACAGGAGAAGAAGAGGCTATTAGCAATTGAAAATGCAGCAGCTAAATTAGTACAGCAAAAACTTAAGAAAAGAGAGGCCCTTGACACAATGATGGTAGCCACACCAGTGAGTCAAATGACTGCTGACACCAATTTCCCACAAGATGCCCAGAATGCACTAGGAGGTAACACACAGGTAGCAGCACCACTCATGCAGACACAGCCCATCAATAACAATGCACAACAACAGACATACACCAATGGGCAACAACAGCAGTATTATGGTAATGAGCAGATGAGGTATGCAAATACTGGGATGCGGGGGAGAGGTAGAGGATTAGGCTCCCAAAGACCTGCACCACAGCCAGGAGCACGACTGTGTTTCTACTGTCAGCGAGAAGGACACCTTGTGAGGGAGTGCCGTACTAAAATGCGGGATGAAGAGAGGTCGGCAGGTAGAGGACACCCACAGCAAGCTCAGGTGCCAACACAATACTTCCAGCAGCAGCAGCCACAGCCACTGCCGCCCCAAGCAGTGTACTCCTATCCTTCTCCAGCCCAGCAGCAGCCAATGCTGCAGCAAGTACAATTACAGACACCTGTGATGGTTCAAATGCAGCCCCCTATTCAACAAGCACAGCCACAGCTACTTCAGCCACAAATGCCTGTGTATCAAATGGTGCCACAGACACAAGCCCCTATACCCCAGGGAGCCACGGTACTGCCCCCCACCAATCCGTTTTCACAGGGCACCATCCAGCAGTACCAGGCTGGAGGGTATTTAAGTTAGGACAGCCCACAGCAACTCTAGTGTGTCCCGTGTTATTGTGCCTCACAAATATCAGAGAGGACCCAGTTGTGTATGTCACGATGAACAACAAAACTTATAGTTTTTTGATTGACACAGGTGCTACATTTTCCTGTATTAAGGAAGGAGCACTGCCCATCTCCAATCAGAGCGCAGACACACAGGGTCTCTCTGGGGCAATAACAAGGGTCCCTTTCACCGAGCCAGTACCAATGGAAATAGGAGGTAAATGTATTCAGCAACGTCTACTCTACTCAACACAGTCCCCAGTAAATCTCTTGGGACGTGATCTCATGGCCAAATTAAATATGACAATAAATTTCAATGAGGATGGCACAATGACCTGCTCCATTCCTGGTACATCAATGGCCAGGATGATGGCTGTCACTGTGGATTCCTCCCTGAGAGATGAGATAAGAGCCCGCCCAATGGATGAGCAAGCATTCTCCACAGCAGTACACATTGTTGTTGCCAACACACCAGAGATGAATGGGGGCACTGTCCAACTTTCCAAAGAATTTCTCTTTCGTCCACAATCACAGAACATCCCTGTACCTGACAAAAATATGATCCTAGGAATACACTGTCTTGAAATAACACCCACATATGGAGCTTTTTTAGCACTAGATGACTACGCCCACACATGGGCCTGTGTCATTTTCATTGAACCCTGACACCAGGTGAGGAACATTTCAGATCACCAACTATTTGGACATCCTGAGGAATATTGCAAAGCAGAAATTATTTATCAAAATGCAGTCCCCCTATCGGTGACAGTTGAGATTAGAACACCAACTCTACCCACAGTATTTGTTGCTACCCGTGACTCAGACTTAGCTCAGGTACCCAGCATCCTTTGGACAACAGGTCTCAATGATGTGGGGCTCATTCAATCAGCTACGCCATTCAGAGTGACACTGAAACAAGGTGCCATTCTACCCAGAGTGCGCCAGTACCCTTTGTCTAAAGAAGCAGAGGAAGGAATTGCCCCTACCATACAAGCACTGCTAGATCAAGGTGTGATATACCTCTGTATTTTCCCGTGTAACACGTGCCTTTTTCCGGTACGCAAACAGAAAACAAACCAATGGAGACTAGTACATGATCTTCGCTCGATTAACAGCATAGTGTTCCCAGAGTTTCCCATTGTCCCTGACCCTTCAGTAATACTTACCAACATCCCACCTGATACCAAATACTTCTCCGTCATTGACCTGAAAAATGCGTTTTTCAGCGTCCCTTTGCACATTGACAGCCAGTTTTTATTTGCATTCTCATTCAAAGGTAGGCAATTCACATATCAACGATTACCTCAAGGGTACTGTGAGTTGCCCAGTGTGTTCAACAGAGTTGTCAAAGATGACTTGTCAAATTTCCAGTGTGATAGCACTTTGCAACAATATGTCGATGACATACTCCTCTGTAGCTCCACTGGGCAGCAGTGCCGACAGGATACAATTGCTCTGCTTACAACACTGGCACAGAGAGGATACAAAGTGGACAAACATAAACTTCAATACTGTCAGGAAGAAGTACAGTACCTAGGTCAGCTGATTTCAGCATCAGGGAGAAGAGTTACCCCAGGAAGAGTAGAGGTAATAAGAAACACTCCAGAACCTCAGACAGTCAAATGTTCCTAGGACTAGTGAACTATGTCAGACAATGGGTTTTTTACTATACTACCATCACTGCACCACTCCTGACAGCTGTCAAAATGGCCAAAGACAGGCATAACAAGATTGACTGGACACCTGAAATGACATCAGCCTTTGCAAAATTGAAAAATGAGACCCATTGAAGAGATCTTATTGTTGATTTGCTTACAAAAGATAAATAAAGTTAAAAAAAATGAGATTACAAATGCACCAGTGTTAGGATCTCCTGACTACACAAAAGAGTTCTATCTATTCACTCACTGTAATGGACAGGTCATGACAGCAGTCCTCACCCAGAAGTACCCCATGGGCCACAAACCCATTGCATACTTAGTGGCATGTGAGACTCAGTAATGAGGGGCCACTATCCCAGTGAACAAGCTTTATCGACCGCAGCATTTGCTGTTGAAAAAAGCACCCCCATAGTTACGGGCTCCCCAGTGACACTGTACACTGAGCATGCTGTCTTTGTAATAATACACAAAGCTAAAACAACTCTTACCACACAAAGAGTGTCAGGATATGAAGTCATACTGTCATTGCCATCCTTGAAGGTTGTTCAATGTCACACTGTGAATCAAGCCACGTTCTTTGCCCACACCATTGCCACCACTGATGATGACACTCATGATTGTGCCACATATTGTCCAGACGAGTCAGGAACAGCAAAAGAGGACCCATTACCAGATAGTACAATTTACTTTGTTGACGGTTCCTCTACCATTGATCAAAAGACGGGAATAAGGTACACAGGTGCTGCAGTGGTCAGAGCACAGCAGAGGGACTCCTCTAACTCTCTAGACATTGTACAGCAGATAGCATTGCCATCACATTACTCAGCACAAGCAGCTGTGTTGGTAGCTTTGATTGCAGCCCTCAAACATGGAGCTGACAAGAGGATTACTGTGTACTCCACTTCTGCATATGTCACCACAATGACACATTCCAGCATCTTGAGATGGAAAAGGCGTGGCTTCCTCAAAACAGATGGCACGCATGTAATGTACAAACAGTTACTTGAAGAACTAATAGATTCATTAACGTTGCCAGCAGAAGTGGCTGTAGTAAAGTGTGCTGCATACACAAATGGCCAAGATTTCGTTTCCAGAGGAAATGCCATGGCAGATTGGGCTGCAAAAGCAGCTGCCAGAGGGCACCGACCTGTACCATCTCTAGTCACAGCACAAAATACCTGTGCCCCAATCCTGCTTGCTCAAGATGCATCCTTAGCAGTACAGGTAGATACACAAAATACAGTTGATGACACAAGTGAGCCGCCGCTCTCAGATACTCCTGATCCAACACTTCCATACACTATTGATGATTCACAACAATATGATCTCATTGCACTACTACACCTTCGAGAGATACAGGAGAGTGCCCCACCTGAAGAAAAAGAGTTGTGGAAGAAGAGGGGAGTGCAACAAGATGCCTCAGATTTCATTTACAGACAGACAATGACAGGAAAGCCAGTCATGCCACAGGCACTATTGCAAGTGGCACTCACTCAGTTACACCTTCCTACACATGTCCCTCGTGATATCATGTCCACAACTTTGCAGACAGAGTGGTTCATTCCCAATGCGTATGAGCAGATACAACTCTTTGTTCATCAATGCCTTATTTGTCAACAGTATTCACCTAACCCAACTATGAAAACAGTTGCCTCAACAATACCAAGGCCCAAAGGTTACTTTAGAGAGCTCCACATTGATTATGTAGACATGATTGACAGGTGCCATAACTACCGATACCTCATTTTAGTGGTATGCCCTTTCTCACGGTGGATTGAAGCTGGACCATGTGTCCATTGTGGCGCAAAGGCCGCAGCTACCTTCCTGCACTGTGAGGTCAATGTCGCTGGGGTTTACCGGATGCCATTCGCAGTGACAATGGCAGCCCTTTTTCAAACGCCATTTTTGACGTAATTACCACAATGTTAGGAATAAAACATAACTCGACGTCAGCCTATCACCCGCAAAGCAATGGTATTTGTGAGCGCCTCAACGTCCTGCTCAAAGCCAAAATCAGTAAGATAAGTGCCACAATTGGAAATAAATGGCTCTATTGCCTTCCCATTGCTCTGTTCACACTCAGAAACACTCCCAGTTCTGATCATCACCTCACACCTCACCAACTTGTCACGGGCAGATCAATGAATGTGGTTGTTCCCTCCACCAGACCTAAAGTAGACACTGAAACGTCTTCTGAGATTGTGAAAGCTGAACTGTTTGATTACTTGCGTGCTCTAACTTGTGCTGCAAAGTTCCTTTCTATTCAGATATTAAGGACAAAGAACAAGGGCCCTATTTCTGATAAACTTCCACCTATTTGCCCTGATACAAAGATCTTCATAAAGAAACAAGTCCGGAAGTGGAGAGACCCAAAATTTGAAGGACCCTATCAAGTTATAGACTCTTTGCCCACTGCAGTCCGAATAGCCGAGAGGAAGGCATGGATACATCAGAGCTATGTGAGGATCCACCCGGCACCATCCAAGGGCTGAATTATGAACGAGAGGAGGGCATCGTGTTTCCACTGACTATCCAAGAGAAGGAGTATGGAGATCACATGGTGGTCTATGGACTGACACGCAGTAACAGACGCCCCCCGCATATCGAACTTTCACTCAAAAAGATATGTACAGTCACCATTATTTTCTTTGTTGCATTTGTTGTTGCAGTAGCAGTATTTCACTGGCTTGCAGTGCGTTCAGAGAGAGAGAGAGGTGCAGCTAGCAATATTAGACCTACCCCCACCACAGGACACCCCCTGTCCAAGACACTTCCTGGTACCTATGCACCGCCCACCCTGGCACCTTCCACACCCCCTGCCAACCCTATAGAATGGGATATGGTACTTGATCTCACCCTGAATCCCCCTGTGCCAGATACTCATAAACATTCCTGCCAAAATAAGCGAAGTGTTAGGAATAAGTTGAGTACCAAAAACAAAAAAGTGCCAGCCAGGTATACGCCACGTACCGCACGTAAGAAACCAACAGCCCCGCCAATAGCAGACTGGGTCAGTGACCTTCAAAACACAGTTGTTTACACTTATGACCAGCACTCCGTGCCTGATTTCCACTCCCAGCGCCCTGATAAGATAGCAGAGGATAATGGGATCACAACGCACTATTAGACAACATGTGGTACAGAGACATGAGGGAGGTTGGGAGAAATGTCACGAATGAGTCCTGCTTTGTGTGTTCATACATCCCTCATGCTGTAGGCGCAGATAAATTGATATTTCCCAGAAAAGTGCCACCACCCACCGCCAAATGTCTCCTACACCTGTTTCTTTGCCGCATACATGGTCAGATACAACTCCACTCAGCCGACATAGATGGTGCATTTGTGAACACCACAGAGTGGGATGACAAGTATATTACATTTACAGTTGTAACTGATCCATCAGAGTTTGAAAGGGGAATGGAGGTTTACCATGGTATGGAAGTGCCTACCGACCTAATGCAGGTTTGGGAATATCACTTTAAGAGACTAGGGTACTTCACCCTCCCAACACCCCCATCAAAATGCCACTCACCCAAACATCGCCACGCCAACCATACCGATTCCAAATGCCCTTGTCAATGGAGGCCAATACTGCGCCTAAAGGCCTATATTTATTTTAACAGCAAGTGGAATGGCCCACATGACTTGATATGTAAGGCTTAGGAAATACCATTGTGGAAGAAGAGAACAACCATTATATTAATAAGGAAACAAGGGGGGAGTGTGCTGAGGTATGGGCACAGGAGACTAGAAGATACACTTTCAATGAGGGTACAACATACAAACCAAAAAGAGCATACTAGCTAAAGTCTCCTCTCCTTTGCTTCCTCGGTAACGGTACAGTTTCTGTGGGTCGGAACACTAACTGCAGCAACACAATTTTTAATTTGGACCTTCAGTACGGCACCTCCAGCCTTAAGGACATCTATTGGGCCTGCGGTGAACACATTTATCTGAGGCTGACTCCCCACTGGAAAGGACTCTGCTCTATCATCACGATGCATGAACTGCACCTGGTTGTACCAGCAACGAACATTTCCCACATCCATACTCACCCGATGACAGGTGATGTCACCCTGCTCCACCACCAAAAGAGGGGCGTCTTGCAATATTTCTCAGATGGCCCATTTCATGAGATTCCACAAGAATTCCGCCTTTTCAACGAAGCTGAACTTTTTTTCGGGGGCGCTTTCCCCATGTTCCAGACAAAAGCCAATGCTCGCTGGCTCCAGGTGACGCGGTATGAGCTGATACAGCTCGTCAACAACACCCGTGATGGGTTCAACGCCGTGAAAGAAGAACTGCGACCTCTGCGACTTATGGTTCTGGAGCACAGATATGTTCTAGATCAGCTAACTGCAATGAATGGTGGTGTATGCGCAAGGGTGGGGAGATCCTGCTGTACTTTCATTTTGGCCAATGATGCGGACAATGGAACACTTAGAAAGGCCATTAATTGGTGGTATGTCCAAAAATTACATCAGACCATAATCCCATTATGCTTACTGTACTTCTCGGTCTTGATGTGGTAGTACAAACCAGGGAATTTTCGTTTCCTAAGCACCCTCTTAGTGACTCAGATTATGTAACTTATATGCAAGGGGTTCTTAAGGAATATATAGCAAATAATCTACAAACTGCATCCCTTACTATAGTCTGGGATTCCTTAAAGGCATATGTGAGGGGGGTCACACTTCAGTATATTGTCAAGCAGAATTGGTCTAACTTTAGTCAGCTTGAAAATGAACACAGGTTATATACTGATTTAGAGCAGCAACACGCCCTAGCAATTGCCTTGAAGGATACGGATGAACAACGAATATATTTGCAGATCATTGATATAAGGGCGAAGCTTAGTCGAAGGTTAAAAGATAAAGTTGTCAGTAACTTTTTAAAGTTTACAACTCGGCAATATGAGTATGGAGGGCGGGTGGGATGGGTTCTGGCCTATCAACTAGCCGACCAGAGGGCTAAGTCACATATTAAAAAAATGAATGGTGTGAATGGCGCAACTTTTACTAAACCCCAAGAAATCGCGGAGCAGTTTAGGATCTTCTATGCTGATTTGTATAATGAGGCAAGTAGTTTTAATCCACAATTGGCTAAAGATTATCTACAAGAAAGTGGGCTACCTGTTTTGGATCCCTCGCAAACTTTGGTGCTGGAAGGAAATGCTGATTTAGTGGAACTTAATTTAGCAATTGGGGCATTACCCTCTGGTAAAGCAGTGGGCGAAGACACCATTCCACTTGAATTTTATAAAATATTTAGGGATGTACTGACTCCAGTATTTCTTGAGCTGGTTAATGAGATACTGCAAGGAGGGGGTTCGCCCCCCTCGTGGAATAAAACAAACATCATTGTCTTTCCAAAAAAAGGTAAACCAGTGGAGAACATGAGTTCATATAGACCAATATCCTTAATCAACTCAGACGCTAACATTTTCTCAAAGCTTCTAGCATCTCGGTTACCCCATTGATCCATTTGTTAGTATCAGAGGAACAGCATGGCTTTGTTCCGGGTAGGGACACAGCTGCGCATATAAATACTGCCATTGCTGCATTTGATATTGCCAATCACTTGAATCAGCAGATTGGTAAGCTGATGTTGGACGCCGAGAGGGCCTTCGATCGAGTGGCCTGGGGATCACTGTGGTGTACAATGATGTCTTTAGGTCTCGGTCGGAGGTTTGTCTCGGCGGTACAGAAACTTTATAATAAACCAACCGCTGTAATTAAGTATAGCGGTTTGTTTCTTCTTCCTTTAGTATTTATCGGGTACACGGCAGGGATGCCCGCTTTCTCCTTTACTATTTGCTCTGTACATCGAGCCTTTTATTAGACACTTGCTCCACAATGCGTCTATTTCACCAGTGTCCTTCAATGGTATGATTTTAAAAGTCACTGCTTATGCAGATGACATCACGGTATTTACCACAGGGCTGATAGAAGCTATAGCCGTGATAACCCAAGAGGCACAACGCTTTGGGACTTTCTCTGGATACAAGCTTAATCTAAACAAGACACAGTCAATTCTCAATTTTATGCCTATATCTGCCCCACTTTCGTTAGGTACTACTGCGTCTGCTACGTATTTAGGTGTGTGTCTTAGTTGTCGTATTGATGATCTTATTGACTTAAACTACGAACCATTGCTGAAGAAATTATCTTCTGATCTGCGTAGGTGGCATAGGCTACCATTGACAATTATTGGGAGGTGCAATATAATTAAAATGAATATATTACCTAAATTTCTATGCTTGTTTCGCGCTATCCAGCTGAGAGTTCCGGTGACCTTTTTTTAAGCGGCTTGATTGTGTTATCGGAAGCTTCGTTTGGGGCAATCGGAGGGCGAGGAGAGCTCTTAGATATATCAAGCTGTCTTTTGAACAAGGTGGTTTTAAACTTCTGGATTTTAGAGCTTATTTTTGGGCTGCTTTTGTCAGCCGTATCCAGAGCTTACTTAAGGGACCTGATGTGGGTAAAACTTGGTTTGCGTATCAGTTGGCCTATGGTTTAAATACGGGTTTTTTTACTACATCACATGTCCGACCCGAATTATTACAAGAGAGTTCGATTCAAGATCATCCGACATATCTCCCGTATTTGGCAGGACATATGCAAAGCATTTATATTGCCAGATTGGCACAAATTAATTTTTCTATGGGGCTATCCAAGGCTCCCTGGTATATTCTCGGATTCGGTGGGGCGACTGTGGCAACAGCATGGCATAACACTTTTGGGGCATCTTTATGACAGACACGGCTTTAAGTCATTTTCATCACTGAAAGAGGAATTTGGGGTAGCCCATAATTCATTTTTCAATACTTACAAGTTAGGAACTTTTTTATTCAAGGGGAAGGCCTGATAGCTCTTCCCTCTACAACGGAGGTACTCCGGGTAATTTTTAAAACTTCAGGGAGAGGCCTTATAGGGAAAGTATATCAGTGCTTTCTAGCTGTATCGGAAGATGATGTTATACAGGCTACAGCCAAATTGAATCATATTTTTGAAATTGAGATAACCGATGATGAGGTTCTTCAAGCATTGGCTATAATTAATTCTTCAGTCACCTCAATTAACTTAAAGCTGCAACAACATTGTATCATGTTTATGTTGTATTATACCCCAAAGGTTATTTCTAAATGGGCTGTATCTCATATTTCTTCTAAGTCATATTGTCCTAAGTGTAATGAATATGCAATGGATCTGCGACACATGTTTGTTACGTGTCCAAAGCTAACTATATACTGGCATGAGGTTGCTCGTGAGCTGAGTAAGCTAATAGGTAAGGATACTTTATTATCTGAGAAAGAAATTTTACTGGGGATAGTACTGGCAATCTATCGAAATCCCTAGTGTCAATTATTATTGCTTGTGCTCGTTTGTGTATTGCTAGGGCATGGATTGAAAAACTTAGTCCTAAGGTCACTGAGTTTTGGTTGTTATTGAGGGGAGTTTATGAAATGGAACGGGCATTAGCTAAAGCAAGGGGATTGCGATCTAGGGTTAAATTTTGGAGGGGTTGGTCCAGCCTTCATTGGGACTAGTAGTATTTACTTTTGTACTTTTATTATTTACCATGTTATTTGTATTAAGTGTTTATATTTATCTGTAATTATTGTTTGTGATGATGACATGTATTTTTCCTTTCTGTGCTTTGAATGTTCTCCTTTCTTTTTCTTTTTTTTGTACAAGTGGCCAATAAAATTATTACAAATTAAAAAAAAAAAGGGACTTGGACAATCTGGGGCAACAGATGCATGAGGAGGGAGGTGCTGAAGCAGACGTTTTTGATAATTGGTTCAACTTGGACTGGATGCCTTCATGGCTGTCTGCTGTACTAAAATTTATAATGCCTATCGTTTGTGTGTTGTTGCTGTTGTGTTGCGGTATACAGATTTGAATACATTGTATAAAAAGATTCAGCTCTAAAGTAATTGGTATGAACTACGCAGACTCAGGAGTATACACTGGAGTACGCATGGAACAAGGAGACGGGGAAGAGATAGCTATGTTAAATATAGTAGAGGTCACCATCCCTGGCTCCAACACGTCACAGGCCCCCCTTGGTAATAACTACCAGCACCAGGTGCCTGGTAGCCCCCCACTTCCCTTGAGGAAAGACTTGGTGCACCCATATGAGATAATGGCTGACCAATTAGGGGAATCACCTGGAGAGATAGAAGCAGACCCGAATAAGAGCCCCGGAAAGCCTTCTCTTTGTGACGCAACCTGGACACTGCCCCCACTGCCAGCTAAATATGCTGTACGGATGGTGTTCAAAAATGAACAAGAGGAAGGAAAGGAGAAAGGGACCGATTTTCCCATATAAATAACCTGAGACATCCCTACCACTCAGCCAGCATGAAACCCCTGTGTAGGCCCTTCTGTTCAATATGTAGGCCTCTTTGTTAAATTGACCATAGTTCTGCCATTTTACTGTATAGCAGGCTGAAGGCAAGTCTGACCCAAATCATATCCAGCTCCTCTTTCTGCGAGGCCTCCTTTTCCAAACTAAGAGCTCCCACCCTACCTGTGTGCTAAGTTCACTTTCTCAAAGTTCAACTTCCCCCCTAATCTTTCGACATACAGTAGGCTGCATCCTGGGCTGGTACATACTTTTAAGGAAGTGGCCACCGCAGATGTGTCAAGCTAAAGAATACAGGAGATTTATATATGTATATATAGAATCCCTTTACAATACCCATTTTACTGCTTGTCCTATGCAATTTACGACGAGTGCTTGGCCTGAGAAACTGACCTTTTCACCTAGTCTAGACGTCTGATACAAAATTGCAGACCAAGCTTTTGGGGTAGACTGACGTAGGTAGAAGTGGCGTGAGATGACGTATTGTAGGCGCTTCTCATAGCCGAAAACCATATAAAAGGGGAGCTCACACAATCCTCGGTGGACTACCTCGTCGTATGTATGTAGGTAACAGGCTGTGTAGGTTTTCCCCAGGAGCTAAGGAGCTCTTGTCTTGTCTTACTTAAAGTGTTTTGTTCTGCTTTGCTTAAAGTACTTTGTTCTATTTTACCTTTATGAAATGTCATGTTCTGTTTAACCATTGTTCTCTTCACTTTTGCATTTAAAATGTTCTTTATTGTAATTGCAGGATTGCTCACTCCTGGGTAAACGTGAGTGTTCCTAGGTAAAAGTGTTATGTATTCTGAGACATATTTTACTTCATTTACGCTGTTTTCATGGTGCATTTAAAAATGTGTTCCTTAGATTTAGTCTCTCTCTCTCTCTGACAGTACAATAGTTTAGATACAGAAAATACCAACCAATCCATGTGACTATCTGGATTCTGTATTTTGTATTGCATGCCTTTGTCTTGCAGTTTCTTTGAAGTTGTATCTTCTCATTAAACTTCCAATGTACTTTACCTCAAATTCCATGGCTCACATGTTTGTTTCCTTCATTTTTAGAGAGAGCGTTCCTAGGCACCCCGGCTCAAATTAAGGTGCCCCTTTTGTCCCTAACTCACTCCCTCGCTCACTCCGTGAAGGCTCCAAGAGCTCTGTGCTCAGCCCCCTGCCCTCTTGACCCTTAATAAATCTTCCCTCGAACAATCCACACCAACAAGCCAACAGCCAGGGGACCTGGACCTAAACGTGGAGATGAAAACAGTGTGAACATATCATCCAGCTAACAGTCACCCCCTCCCCTTCACTGTCCCTAACATATCTCTGAAAACAATCTGATGACTACCTGCCTAACTCCATTATCTGCTCCCTAGACCACCCTCTCCTATCTGCCTCCGTCACTGCCCCAATACGAAAGGAATGAGTGCCAAATTTGCTAGCCACCAACCCCAGTTTCGTAACTGCCTTCCGCAAACTAGTTACAGTTGAAAAGAAGTGACAAGATCCCCTTGGAGGTGTTTGAAAACAACCCGTCCATGCCACTGGACAAACCCCTTGTTCCCGAGACTATAAATATACCGTTATTCACTTTGACCCTGGCCAGTCTTTAACGTAAGCGAATGGATCTCAACCCCATTTTGCCAAAGGGTAACGTCCTCCCATTTCAAGCCCTCTTCACCCTGACCTCCCAAGAGCTCCGATACCCTGAAGGCCTCAAAAAGCATCCATGTCATCAATGTGGAAAAGAGAACAATTTCAACCTGGGAAAAATATAGCTCAAGCAAAATGCCAATCACCCAGCAAAAAACTTCCATAGACAGAGGCCTCCTCTTTTGACTACCCTTTCCTTGCTCCCTAGCCCAACCCTCTAGCATTTTCCTGCCCAGTTCCACCGCTGATGGAGCATCACCCTACAAGAACTTTCTCATGTGAGCAATGCCCACCAACTTCCCTAAAATCGTTACTCCGGAAAGGCCTTTTTCAGGCAGCCTTAAAATGAACTGCAACACATCCTCAACTGTGGCCCATTCATCCAATCGGCTACGAGTCTTGAACTCAAAAACTCGGCCCAAACCTAGTAATATGCTTTATGTGTGGACACCGCCAGGAACCCAACAACCAGCTGTCACACCCTCTAACATCCACTCTCCATAAGTCCGTTGGCATCCAACTTCTGTCTCTGCCCATCTCTATGGCCAGTCCATTGAACCTCTCCCACTGCGAACGAGACAATGCATCCACAATGTCATTGTCCATGCCTGGTACATGCCAAGCTTGAAATAGAATGTCTTGTCACAAACATTCAAGTACAAACACCCCCAACAACTTGAGGACCTGTGCGTATCTTGACGAGTGTCCGTTAACTACTTGAACCACAGCCATGTTGTCTACTCTAAAGGGCACCTTCTTGTATTGCAACCACGATCCCCACAAAGTGACCACTACCATTATTGGAAAAAATTCAAGTAAAGCAATAATGCAACCCCCTTTCTTCTGGCCATCTGGCCATTTCTCCACACACCAGATTCCCTGCTAATACAGTCCAAAGCCTATGCCATCTCATGCATCTGAATAAATCATAACGTCCCAGTTAAAATCCTGTTGCACTGTTATTGGAATCCTATGAAAAGAGTCCATGAAATGCTGCCACATCCGCATATCAGCCTTCACCCCTGCAGTTAATCTCACATGATGGTGTGAAAGGGAGCGCCCGAGAGCGCCAATCCTAACATGTGATAGAAAGTCCTACCTACTCTCACAACTCTACAAGCAAAATTGAGGTGGCCTGAAAGCACCTGTACTTACCGCACTGTGACTTTATTTTTTGTCAACATCATGTCTAACAATAGTTGCATCCTCAACTTCTTCTCCTCTGGAAGCCACACCATCATACTATATTGAATCCAACTCAATTCCTAGGAATGAAATGTTGGTCACTGGCCCACTGTTTCTTCCGGGGCCAGTGGAACCCCCATGTCCTCCATGAGCTCCTGGAAATTTACCAGCAGATGCTGGCAGTCCAAGGACCTGGAGTCCGTGACAAAGACAAAGTCATCGAGATAGTGTGTCACTTTCTCGTGACCTGTTGCCTGAGTGAATAGGCACTGTAGAAAAGTGCTGAAGCGCTTGAAAAGCGTGCATGAAATTGAGCCCCCCACGGGCAGGGCTTTGTCCACATCACATGCCCTGTCAGATTGGATACCCAGCAGTTGAAAATCCACCAGGTGCACTCAGCAGTTGTGTAGGATTTTGTATGCATTGGTCATGAGCATGAACTGGTAACTTTTCTGTACAGGAAGCCAGTGGAGTTCCCTGAGGTAGGGGGTGATGTGGGTTCATCTAGCGAGATCTAGAACAATTCTGATTGTGGCATTCTATATGCTCTGTAGTTGTTGGGGATGTGAACTGCGATCCCTGCTTAGAGAGCATTGCCGTAGTCCAGTCAGCTGGAGATGAGATCCTGGGTGATGGTGCATCTTGAGCTTTGGGGTAGCCATTTGAGTATCTTAAGAAGCATGCGGAGGATGCAGGAGGAGGAGATGGAGTTGACCTGTGTCGTCATGGTTAGCTTGTTGCCTGTGTTCCTAGCATGATCAGTAGGGGTAGGTCTGAGGGCCAACAGGATGCGTCCTATGGGGAACTTTTCTTGCTGAAAATCAGTGCAATAAACAAACCATATAAAAAAATAAACCCCCATCCCCATCCCCATCCCCAAAAAACATCTTCTCTTCAGTAATAACTACAAAAAATGTATTTCTGAGTAGATTACTGTCATGCGCCCCATCTTGCCATGGGTTACTTGCTTCCACCTACCTATTATATGCTGGCTTCTACAATCTGAATCCCACAGACTCCTCTTACGATTCAGTGTACCACCCTCCATGTTTGAGATGCCTCTGCTGCGTAAAAAGTCCTGTTAAAGTGCTTCACTCCTTCTCGTTGTATCTAAGATAACAAAAATGAAGATGCATGTATTTCGCATTATGATGCAATGTCCCCCTCCCACACATACCAGTTTGGCCACTGACTTTCTTAGAATCCAGTGTGGCCTATTCCCCCTTGAACTACAGTTTGGCCTACACTCCCCTTAAGCCACAGTCTGGCCTGTGCCCCCCTATGTTCCAGCTGGTAATATGTTCCCCTTTACGTCCACATATAGCATGTGTTTGTCACCACTTTACCTCACACTGTAGTTTGGCTTGTGACCCACTTACGCTCAAGATTGGCCTGTGTCCCTGTCACACTCCACTTACTCCTCCCTTAAACTCTGTTAGGATGGGAAAGTCCCCTGCATGGTAATGGACGTGCACCTTAGCCATGTGTGCCCCAGCTGCATGTAAATCTGGAACACTGGTTACAAAATCAGTCATGCAACATGCACGGATCATGCGTGCGTACAGTGACCTGTGCCCACCTTTATGGAGTGCTTCAAACACAGATTGGGAGGGGCACCAAAAGCACTTCCCTCTCAATTGGTTGGACTACTGCCTTACTGAGAGTTGTTTAATAAGAGCACTCTTTTGGCTGCATACTCATTTGGTGAGCAGTAGAATGGCCTGGCTGCATCTTGTCTTTAGAGTGGAGCCTGCCGGCACACTTGGTTGAACTTACTCAGCTGCATTTGCAACTCGCTGGGCCTACATGAGAGGAATGGTGCACTGTGAAGTATGCATATGTTTGTGTGTGCTAAACACTGCTTGTACGTGTGCCTGTGACAGTACATAGCATGGAGGCTCAGAGGCTCCATTTTGGGAACCCGAGGACCTAGAAAATTCTATAATGAAGGTGTGGAATTGAGACTCAGACAGGAGATATGGATTGCTGACATTCCTGGGGCAGGGGTTAGAACCACACTCGGGGAAGGAGTAGTGGCAGTGTAGCTGGGCCCTATGCACATCAAATGAATATTATGCATGAGGAAGAGTGCTGGGCAGTGAGGCTAGGGCATAGTGTTTATGGTAGATAGTGGGATTGGTAAGGTACTCACTACAGGAAAACAGAATCATAAAAGATGAGAGAGCTGCTGCCTTAGGAGACAATGGAACCCAGGTTCAAGTCTTGTCATCAACGTCAATGTCCTGTGATTCTAGGCTAATCAAATAATTTCCCCATGCCTACAATTCAGCGCATTGGGTCCCTCACAGGTGATTTGCAGCGCTTTCCAAATCCTGAATGTATTATATTCATTTCTTTAATCCTTCCAGCCTTTGAGAGGCATATGTTGCTGGAGACTGACACTCAGATGTAACCTGTGCTGCATCCATGACCTGGGTTATGGGTCCCTCAGCACTGGTGCAATCCCTACTCGGGTAGTCCTGCACCTCGACAAAGAGCAGAACCAAGGAGTAGCCCCTTCAAAAAAGCCCAACACCCACAACATGAATTTCACAGGACCAGACACTAAATCACATTTGTGTTTGGAGGGACTGTATAAAAGTGAAAGTAGAAAACTCATTAGTTGTTCAGAGCTGCAACAAGATCACCACGACTTGAGCTACTGCAACAAGATCCCCACAACTTGGGATTCTGCAGCCTGGGCAGAGAGCACCCGCTGAGGACAACAAGAACATTTGCCCTGAGCCTGGACCACAAGCCTCCTTGCCGGCCAAAATGAGTGAGGTGAGGAGAGTTTGAAGGGAGAGAGGCTAGGGGGGATCCGGAGAGGTGAGCGAGGTGTGAGGCTGAAAGCAGACTATGGTGTGGGACTCCCACAGTGCTCCGATGGCCATTTGCCTGTGCGTTGTGGGCTGTCACCCAGGGACATTGTTGGTGCCTTCATCCATCTGCACGGATTGTGGGATGTTGCCGCTGGACAACTGGATCGACGACTAGGTGCTTTGTTGGGCCATTGTCCAAGGAACCAAGCGAACATGCGAGGACACCCCCATCTGCGAGGCGAGTGGGCCTGCACGACTTTGTGGCCACTGTCTGCGACCATGAATGTGCACCACCAGGAACCTACTTACCTGATGTCACATTAGGATCTTCCCACCGATGAGAATTCTGTAAGATCAGAAGGCTCCAACCATCCCGCTGGACTTCCAACTCCTGTCGAAGGGTTACTGCCAGAGAAGGTTTTTGAATCGATGTAGGTTTCCTACCCAACGCCAGGCCGCAGCACTTCCGGTCCAGCCCTGAAATCATCAGAACACCCACCGGAGTGTAAAAGGGGACTGTTACATTGTTGCTACTGCCCGGGGGGGGGGGGGGGGGGTAAGACACATCAAGCAGGTGCTCATTAAGACTTGGGAACTTAGGTGCAATGCGATGCATGTGAAAACTGTCTGAAAGACATGCAGGATCTTGCTACGAACTTCATGAACAGAAGCCTATATCACAGGGAGGTTGCAGCTGTGGGACATTTGCCTCATAATAGCCTAGACACTACTTACCAGGGGAGTGGGCCAAGACGGGAGGGACTCGGGTAAACTTGCAAAAGCGCTAGACTTAGATCTGCAAGGTATTGAGTTGATGTTTTCAATGTGATATATGAGACCGGGAAACAACCTTTACAACGCAACTATTACATCGCACTACACTGACAACGCAGGCATTTACAACGGAACATCCTTTACAACGCATGACACTACAACGCATACCATTACAACGCATACCATTACAACGCATGACACTACATCGCATGTCACTACAACGCAGGCATTACAACGCATACCATTACAATGCAAACCATTGGAGTTAGAATAGTAATTTTTAACCCCTACACTATCCAACACTTACCCTACTGTTGCACCCCTGAAGTTAGAATAGTAATTTTTACCCCTATACTATCCAATACTTACCTTAAATGCAATGTAACAGTATGCGTTGGAATGGTATGTGTTGTAAAGGTAGTATGCGATGTAATGGAATGCGTTGTAAAGGTAGTTTTTTAAATGCGTTGTAGTGTCATGCGATGTAATGGAATGCGTTGTAGTGGATGTTGCGATGTAAAAATTGCGTTGTAAGTGCATGCGTTGTAAAAGTATGCGTTGTAACGTCATACATCCATGAGACCAGTGTGTAGTAGATACATGTTTTTCCTTTAAAATCAGTATTATGTTGTTGGTCATACAGACCCATCTCGCTATTAATATTCTCCAGCATCTTAGCATCCCACCTAAATCCACTAATGGAGGGCCTAGTGGATCCCGACCAAGCCGCTTTATTCCTTCCAGTCAGGGAGGGGACAATACTAAACGTCTTTTTCATCTTATGGATAGCATTCAGAGATCACATAAGCAAGCCCTGTTCCTTTCAATAGATGCTGAGAAAGCATTCTACAGGGTGAGCTGGCTATACCTGTTTGACACACTGCAGCACTTTGAGTTTGGCAAAACGTACATAAAATGGATTAGCTGCATCTATTGGGATCCTAGGGCATTTGTCCAGGTGAATGAGGCGATTTCTACTGCATTTCCGATAACCCGGGGGTACGTGACA